>NC_051065.1:109869420-110571087 GCF_004664715.2 Peromyscus leucopus
CCATTCATTGCAATTGAGTGTCCTAAACATACAAGAGGCCCTAGTAGACTATCTGCCCCTTCAGTCAAGCTTAGCAGGAGTTAGTTTGGCTTTTCTACTACTTTACCTCTAACCCTAGAAGGTGAACCCCACACAGCTACATACGCAATAACAGACTGTTCAGGAACAGAGCGCACTCTCTGTGGACAAGGAATAAAGGCCTTGTCTGGGTCATTTATGAGCCTACATAGCAGATTTAAGGATGGGAGGAGGAAACAGCTGGTGTAGAGAAGAGGCTCAGGCCTGGGTTAGTTCTTCTCCGAATGGCCAGGCCCAATCACAGTGGGCAATAATACACAGAAACCTCCCTCAGTGCTCTTGGGAACTGAGTGGAGTGGGTGTCTGTAAGCACCCCACAAAAGTACTCACTGCAGGTGAGAGCCCTTGGAACTGCTATTAGGCACGTAACATCAAAGACAGGCTCTAGGGGTTGGTGGAGGAGAATGCCAGAGCATTCTGAGCAGGAAATCCAGGTCAAATACAACTTCTGCAGAGAGCAAGCTTTTCCAAGGAAATTGCTGGGCTTTCCCTTTGCATTCTGACCCTATTACCTCATTTCTCCCACTTGAACCTCATGCCAAAGCCATCATGAGCACAGATACCCATGGCAAGCACACAGTTAGTACCAATCCCAAGCCCTTCTATGGTCAGTACTCAAATGGTGGCTTCAAGGGATGCAAGTTTTTCCAAAGAAGGACACACTTCAATCAGCAAGTGAACACTGACCAGCATAGGCTATGACTTTGACTTCTTGAATTTTTGAAATTATGAGTGCAAATGTCACACAAGTATTATACCTCTCTCTCATAGAGGTATAATATGGACCCATACAGAATTTTACAACACAAAGATAATATTACAAATAATTCAAGAGGGTGGATGGCTCCATGGTGTATACAGCTCTTGCAGAGGACTTGGGTTGGGCTCCCAGCACCCACATTCACAACTGACTATAACTCCAGCTCTGCACTCACAGGCACATACCCACACACATACATATAAGTTTAAAAATATTTAAAAAAGAAATAGTTCACCAGGTGGTGGTGGCACATGCCTTTAACCCCAGCACTCGATATTAAAGAGGCAAGTGGAGCTCTGTGAGTTCAAGGCTAGCCTGGTCTACAAAGCGAGTTTCAGGACAGCCAGAGCTGTTACACAGAGAAACCCTGTCCTGAGAAACAAACAAACAAACAAAGAACCAAAAAGAGAGAATCCAAGCCAAAACTAAATAAACAATTAGTTTATTTGAACTCAACATAGTCAAACTACTGTGATGTCAAGTCAGTCTAAGAATGATTAGCAAGATCCTTTCATTTGCTGACACTGAATCTTTACAATGTGCAGCCTATCTTTTCCTGTTACCAGATCTCAATTCAGATGTTTCATATCTGAAATGCCCCAACAGTTCCATGTGGCTTAAGACTTACTGACCCTGGACAGTGTGAGTGCAGACGTTAAGCACTTTCCTTTTCCAGACTCTATCTTCTGCTGCTCTCTGATTCATGCTTGTTAAGTACCTTAGAAAGGAGTTTGAAATTTCTCCCAATTTAGGACAGCATTAACCTCAGCTCCCAGATATCTCTTGGAATATGATTACTATATGAAGTAATATGACAGTGGGAATGGGCTGCTCTGTATATGAGAGTTGTATTGCAAATAATATCTGTGTTTTTCTGATCTCAAGAGAAACTGCTTCATTAAGCTTCCTTTTTGCAGTGGTATTTCTTGCTAATGACACACTAATGTATGTTGACGATAAGGCTTTCAAACAGCTATACCAAAAACAAACCTAACGAAACAATTAACTAGCAACCCAGAGGACAGGAGGCAGGTAGAGTTCAAAAACCATCCTGCATACCTGGAGCTACTCTCAATGTTCTAGCTTCTGTACAAGGGAGCTTCTGAAGGATGTTCTCAGCAAGGTTTTAAGGAGAGGAAGTGAAAACGCATTCCGAATAGGTATAAATCCACCACCTGAGAGTCTCTTTGACCACGAAAAGGTCTCCTTTTCTTGAAGGTGAGATTACAGCTTCTTCTGGCTTCTGAAAGGTGAAGTGGATCACCAGAGCATGAAAGGCAGTTCAATTTGGAGAGCATTCCACAGCAACAGTGGTGTAGAGCTCAAAGCTAGACAGAACCTAACATAATAATTAACACATCCCAGCAACTCCTTGACAGTCCCTATCCCTCCCTCCCTTACCCATGGGCCTCAAAAGACACTTTTTGAAAGAAAGCAAGCTGGCTTAAAGTTAACTTTCTCCCTTCCAGTGGGAAAAAGGAAGGTTGGTTGGAAGTATTGCTCAGCCTACAGAATGAGCTATTATGACCTAGTTCTGCCTTACAGCTGACTCAGCTGAGACCAGCTGAAACAATGCTTTTCAGGAGGCCAATGCTGGAGTTGGTGAGGCTCTGACAGGACCCTGCCAAAGTCAGCGATTTCTTAAAAATGAGGTCAGGTTATAAGGAACCCTGGTAGCCTTGCTGCTGCTGCTGCTGCTGCTGCAAGAAAGCTAAACCAGCCACCAAGTACCTACCCTCCCTAAAAACAGCCAAGAAATAATGGGCCACACCCTAGGAAAGCTGGTCAAGAAGTGCCATTGAGCACAGCTAAAAAGTCATCAGTTTATCTATAGTTACACTATTAGCAGATACTGTATCCCAGCCAAGAGAAACCTGCAGGTGGGATGCAGGCTCTGGTTCTGTCCTTTAGAAAAGCATTAAGTAGAGAGAAAGTATATGCAAACACATCACATTCCCAAATCTTGCTGTCAGACTCCCTAAAATTAAATCTGAAATTGTTAGCTAAAAAGTATCAATGACTCCAGCACTAAAATTAAGGGGCAATGTTACAAAAATACCCAAGACTTAGTTCAGTGCCTAAAAGGCGCACTTGCGATAGTCCTACAGAGTAACCAGAGCAGTACCATCCTATGTTCTTCATTCACCCAACAATTCACTCAGGCCTTTCAAGTACCAGTTAGGGGCCAGACCCTGCAGCTGCAGTGGTAAGCAAAGGCCACCAAGGACTTCCCTTTAGGGACCTCACAGATCTCTTATAAGGAAGGCAGATAGACTAAAAGGAAGTTCACAGAAACCAGTAATGCTCCCTGACTTGCTCAGCAAGCATACATTTTGTGTGAGTATGCATGACTACTGTCCAAATGAAGGAACAGACTCATAGATATGAAGTGGCTGGCTAAGGTCATCTTTACAGTCAGTGACAGAGTAAGCCCAGGTAGGTCCAACTCCTAGCAAAATTTTAAAACAAAACAAAACAAACAAACAAAAACCCATCAAAAATGAAGGAAGGAAATGAAGAAGTGGGGAACCATTTTGATATTATATTTATTTGTGAGTATATAGACCTGTGTGAATGTCTGCACATACATGCGGGTGCCAATGGAGGCCAGAAGAAGGTTTCAGATACTATGAAGCTGCAGTTAACAGGCTGTGTGGCTGTGTGGCCTGCCTGGCATGGGAGCTGAGAACTGAACTCAGGCCCTCTGGAAGAGCAGTATGTACCCATAACCACTGAGCCATCTTTCCAGACTCCATCTTAATATTTGAAAGGAAAAAAAAATCAGACAAACTAATAAATAGTATTGACTGACAGTTTGTGTATTCCCTTAAAATCTTGATTGTAAACAAAGCAATTTTTTAAATGGATAAAGAATTTCTACACACAGCTTACCAAACAAGATATACAGGTGGCAAATAAGCACATGTGGGCATGTTTAGCATGTATAATTGTTTGGAACTAGGACAAATTACTATCACAGTATTAGAAAGACTAAGAAAAAAAATCTGGCAGGATGGCTTGAAATGTAAAGACACTTCTTGCCAAGCATAACAACCGTAGATTAACCCCCAGAACCTCCATGGTGGGAGGAGAGAATCTAATCCTGCAGGTCCTCTGTCCTCCAATACATGTACTGTGAAGCTGTGTGTGTGTGTGTGTGTGTGTGTGTGTACTCATACACATGCACACACACATGTATGCATGTATACACACACACACACTGAATAAACATTAAAAACCATCCACACACACCTATAAATATTTTTAAATAGAAAATATTTAACTTTACAATATAGCTTGGGATTCTTTTATTTGAAATATTTGAGACAAGACTGTTTCTGAGTTCCCAGTCCTTTGGATTTTGACATATTTGTATAGCCTTTACCCAGTGCACATCTCTCATTTGAAAACCCAAACTCTGAAAAACAATGAAATTGCAAGTTTTTTAAGTGCGGACATGACACTAAAAACTCATTAGGGTTCGGCATTGGAATTTCTGATGCTCAGCGTGTACCAAGTATTAGAGAAATGCCAGGCATGGCGGTGCATGACTTTAACACCAGCACTTAGGTGGCAGAGGCAGGGAGATCTCTATGAGTTCCAGGCCAGTCTGGTCAACATATTGAGCTCCAGATCACCCAGGAGTACACAGTGAGACCCTGTCTCAAAAACAAAAAAACAAAACAAAAAACAAACGCTAGTCTATACAGCAACTGAGAGTCTTACACTACTCACCATAGTGAGGATGCACCACTATAGAAGTGGGTAAGTTTTCCCTAGCATTAACCATGGACTCACCATGTGACCCAAGAGATCTCACTCCTAGGTATTTACCCAAACAAAGTGAAAATCCAATTTGACAAAAATCCCTTGAATCCTCACGTGGTTCTTTGCCCAGGAACTCTAAGCCTATTCTCTTACTTTCTGTGGAGCCTCCTTAATGACATTATTCATAATCTCCTGAGTGAAAGCGATTCAATAGTCCTTCAGGAGGTAAACAGATAAATGTACTGTGGTACATTCATGAAATAGAACAATACACAGCAATACAAAGGAACTAATAAAGCAAGCAACAACAGAGATGAGTCTTAACTCTATTTAGTATGCAAAAGAAGCTGAATTCATAAGCTCAATACTAAATGATTCCATTTATATGGTATCTGGGATAAGTCAAAAATATTGGTAACACAAAGCAGATATGGATGCTTGGGGATGGAAGGATATTGACTACAAAGGATGGGAAGGAAGGGATTCTGTGGGAGACTTCAATGCTCTCCTTGAAAGAACTGACAGGTCCTAGACTATATGTGACTGCCAAAACGCAGTACCACATCCCCAGTTGGAAGTAATTTTAAAGTGAATTAAACTCACTTCAAAAAATTGAAGTTTTTAACAACAACAACAACCACTATCTAGCATTTCTTAGAAGCAGGCATGTATGTGCATGTGCACATACACATACACATGCACACATTTAAAATTCACCTAGATTAAAGCCATCTCAAACTAGCATAAGTTTTCTTAATGACAAATGTTGGAACATACATATTTTCAAACTGGCAAGAAACATAACAGACTTTTTTTTTTAACACCCTCTTGCTGGTTGGCAAGCACCACAGTTCACTTCAACACCTTCATTCTGCCTTCTGGAAAATGCAAACACAACACAGGCGTCTGGCGTAGGAGACCCAGGTTTTCCACATATCTTGTAAGTCACAAAAGCCGCCTCGGAGAAAGTGTCTTTATAGAAAGGAAACTGAAACCTCCCCACGAATAAAATCAAACCTCAAGTATAATATAACTACCTCCACTGCCTTGGAGTCCCATCCCTAGTCCACTGCTGGAGGATTCTATGCTATAAGGTTAGGGACCTTTGTGATCATTACACATAGAAGATATCATTGGGCTCAGCACCTTGCTAACGTTCAGGCTGTCCTCAGAAAATAAACCATGCCCCACCCCATGTCTTTGCATCACACATAACTAAAAAGAAAACTCATGAGGAACAATTAGCTTCTTCAGTGCATGGCAAGACCAGCTGCCCTTGAGGGTTGGGTGAGGAATCTATCTAGAATTCTCTTCTCCAGACACATGTAGGTCTCCTTGGGCTCCAGAGCCATTCTCTTTTCCAAACGGTCCCAGAGCTCTGGCTCATCTGCCTACCAAAGACTCACTGAAAACCCCTATTACAAGCAATTCAAAGCATGAAATGAAAATTGATGCTTTCAGCTCATGTAATGATGAAAATGGGAAACTGCCAGAAACTCCATGTTCCTTAATTTCCCATGTCACATTTCAAGAATGCAGATAGCAGCGTGTCATATGAGATAAGAGAACGGACTAAGGGTGAAGCATTCTTCCCTAAATTTGACCCCATTAAAGCAGAGCATCTGCAATAAAAGTAAGTCTGGGAAGAATGTATTAACAAAAGAAGAGAAAAAATACCGTCTTCAAAATCAGCACCAACCAGGGCCAAGGATGGAAAGTGCACATTAAAATAATGCACCCTGTGTCCTTCAGAGTGGATCAGATAATACACGTGAGATGTGCAACCCAAGGCCTATCTCTAAAAATGATGGAACTGGACTAAAATACAATCTTTCTATAATATTATGCTTTATAGTCTTAGGAACTGAGAAAGGGTGGGGATATTGTACTGTCTTTCTTCTTCCATTAAAACAAAAGTTCTCTGTGGGCAACAATTGTTAACTACTGTACTGCAGGAATAGAGCAGATTGCCTGGGACAATATTTAATGTGTTAGACAAATTTTTATTGAACAAATCAATGGAAGATTTTAGAAGAAAGATGTCTGCCTTCTTTCACCCAAGTATCGTGTTTTGTAACTACAAAATAAATATTAATACATTGAATTGGTTACATGATAGATCCTAGAGTCACATAAAAATGTATGAGACACTCTACTTAGCCTTAGACTAATAGTCTAGGTAGAGAAATAAATATTTGCTTGAAAAGTGAGCCATCTAGACAGTCAGGACCTCCCCATGATTCTGTGAAGGGTTTGGAGCCGGGGTGGATCAGATTACATAATGTACCACATTAAGGTTTAGGTATGAAACTTACTAGAAGGCTCGTGTGTTGAAAGCTTAGTGTCCAATGCAATGTTCAAAGGTAGATCTTTGGGGGTGTTTAATGATGGGTGCTCTAATAAATCAACAAATTAATATGACATTATTGGGAGGCGAGGGAAAGAAGGAGGAAGAATCTGGTTGAAGTAGGTCACGGGCATGCCTTTGAAGGATCTAGTTTTCCCCTCTCTGTTTCCTGGCTGCTCTGAGGGAAGCTGCTTTCCTCCCCCAAGCCCTTTTACCCAGGGTTCTGCTTCAGCACTGCTTGCCAGTTGGTGGTCGTGGACGGAAACCTCTGAACTCATGAGCCAAAGGAAACCATTCCAGCTGCGTGCTGTTTTCAGTTAGTTATTCTGTTACAGCAATGACTATCAGACCGACACCCCACACATAGGGATGGCTTCCTCAAGTGTGCGAAGCTGAGATTTGAGTCAAGATTAAAACTGGCAAAGACAGATTCATTTCTGGAGCAGACAAGCAGAAAGAAGATAAACAATGAGGTACTTCTGGGGTTGTATGCACTAACAAGGCCTAAACTCCAACTTACCATCTTCCACACCCAATCAGGGCAGCCACAGGCTCAAACACCTCCCACTTTGCGGAGCATCTCCACTTAAATGTCCTTTATGACCTTTCAATTTCCCGGGTCACTTTTCCTAGAACTAATACGTCATTTCCAACTCCTCCTCTCCCTTGTATTTCTCATTCCATTACTAAGTTCTTCAAACTTTACTGAATGGTTGGGTTCAGGACATTCAGTAATCACAGCTTCCTTGTAAGTGTCCTTGTATTAACTTAAATCTTTAAGTCAAGGATTAACAAACTTTCTTCAAGTAAATAGTTCAGGGTTGGCGGGCTACACAGTCTGTGCTACAGGTATTATACCCTATAGTTATAGCACAAAAGCAGGAGAAAGAAAAGCCCATGTCCCAAGTGAAGACTATAGCCAAACAAACAAACAAACAAACAAAAACTTTATTTGTGAGAAGAAGCAAGCAATGGATCACATTTGCCCAGAGGATCAGTTAGATGGCCTCTACCTTAGGTGGCTGCCAGTCATTTTCAAAAAATGCAAGCAAGCAATTCCTTCTGTTTAAATTCCCCCAAGATTCCCAAGGCCCTCAAGGGAAGTTCTAAGACTGGTGTTCTGGCGGGACATAGGAGTGTCACTAAGTCCCTACCGTGACAGTCTCTCACAACTCGATAAACTGCACACTCCCCAATGAGTGACTCCTCCAAGATGTGCACATGACTGGGCCTTCACTCTGGACTCTCCAGGTGTCCTTCCGTCTTTCTGTCCTCTGCCCTTCAAAGACACCAGCAGAGCTTCCTATGCCACAGAATCATCCTTGACCTCAGTTCCAGCCACATCACCTGTACTCACTGTCCCCCAGAGTTCAGAGGACAGCATGCCACCATCCCCCACAGATGCATTTCCCACCATCAATGCCACTGGATCCTGACTCACACTTCCTGCGACGTTGTCTCCCAGGCCCCTAATCTACTACCTTCCTCACAGCTGAGACATAGTAAGTATTTGTTTCATTCACTATGGAAAAAGTTCTCAACCAACCTTGTATAATTTTTGAAGAAAGCTGAATTCACTGGGCACTTTACCTTGGCTGCGCCAACTATTCTAATTTAGCACCAGCTACTAAAACTCGTCCACATGTCGGAATGCACTGTTCTTTCTGAGGATGATAGAATGGCATAATTGAAAATTTCCCCTTTTACAGGAGATGTACTTTAAAACTGCTACTTGGCTGTCTCCCCATTAGTCTTTAATTAGCTGCTTGAACAATGCTGAGTATGTTACATCCTCCTGCAGAAAGCTAAGTCCTCAGGCAATTAGTTTGTCCTGCTAAATATGGCCTGTGCTACCACTGTGCCCGTGGTAGGCAAACTTTCACAGAGGGGAGCAAATTCTTACAGCTTCCAGGACCTGGACAGAATCTCTGAGGCTGTGGACATGAGAGGTCTGAGTAAAGACTATATTTATTATAAATATTTACATATGTAGACCATATTTATACACAGCATTTCTTCTCTCAACCTGTGCAACTTTTAAAGACTGATTATACTCAGTTTGAAGGAAGTTGAAAGAAAACAAAATCTTGCACACACTGACAAGAACGTGCACTGTGAAATTCCTTTGCAGAGGTATTTCTAATCCTAAAACACAGATTCTCTAAGGCTAGAGGAATGGCTCATTCAGAAAGTGCTCGCTTTGCAAGCACAAAGACCTGAGTTGGAGCTACAGAACCCACAGAGAGAAGGCCAGGCGCTGTAATCTCAGTGCTGGACAGGTAGAGACAGGCAGATCCCTGGAGCTCACTGGCCAGTCGGTCTACCCTCACTGGTTAAGTTTTGGGCCAATGAGAAACCCTATCTCCAAGGAGGTGGACAGGATTACTAGGATGACACCAGATGTTGTCCACTGGCTTCCACAGACACCTTCACATGCACGCATGTGGACCTGAACACATGCTTCCTCACACACATAAACGTAGGCGTGCATAGAAAATACACACCTGTTTCACTCAGTAATGGTAGACACCTCAGGATTGAACCCCCAGAAAGTTGCAAGTAGGTACAAAGCTATTGCTCTAACAATGTTGTCATAGGATTGACCAAGCTAGTGATAGCCTAACTCATGGCATACTAGAGGTTTCCATAAATTCCAGATCATAAACTCCTGAGAACCCGTTTCATGTCTAGTAAGATATTTCTCATTCACTAAGTCCTCCCTGAACTCCTGACCTAAACCACAAGTTGATGACACCGTCTAGGCTTCCCCTATATGTTCAAGCTAAAAAGCAAAACCAAACAAACCATCAAACCCAAACAACTACAGTTAAAAAATAAATAAAGCTGGGCGGTGGTGGCACACACCTTTAATCCCAGCACTGGGGAGGCAGAGGCATGTCGCTCTCCAAGTTCAAGTTCAAGGCCAGCCTGGTCTACACCATGAGTCCCAGGACACCCAAGACTACACAGAGAAAAACCCTGTCTCGAAAAACCAAAAAAAAAAAAAAAAAAAAACCCAAAAAAACTGGAGTCGCTCTTCCTCCCTTCTCACCCTCACCAAACGCAGCCATGCCTCCCTTCGGCACACCTCTGCTCTGAGTAGAAGACAGTGACAGCTTCCTAGTTGTGTTCCCCGCTTCCACTCCTCCAGACAACTCAGCCCACTGCCTAGAGCAAGGCTTCCCACCACCAAGAGCGGGTCCGCACTCTAGTCGGGAGCCCGCCATGGCTACTGTTCATTCTGAGTAGTGCGGCTGTGTCCTGAAATGCACTTTCCACAGTTCTCCCCATGTTCTCCACTCCAGCCATTCTCGTCTTCTTCCTATTTCTCCGCAAGTGCAGCTAGCACTTCTGCTGTAGTGTCTGTACTGGGCTGTCAATCACCCAGACATAGTTCCTCCCTCTGTCAACGTTTATGTTTCCTTCCCTGTGGGGTCTAACCCGACACCTTAAAGACCCTATTCAAAACTGCAACACACCTAATCCTCATGTTCCTGGCCGTCTTCCTCTCTTCTGCTCCTCCCCCCCCCATCACACCTGCACCATTTTGTACACTAAATAACTGACTAATAACGGTAACACAGACCCCCATGCTGGACCTTCATTCTTGATCTTGATCGTAAATCCTGAGCATCCCAGTGGTTCTCAGAACAGAGATGTTGCAAAATGTGCCGAACTTTTAAATCTATCTTGTGACTAAATGAGCCAGCTTAAGCATGAAGCAGCCTAAAAACACAGATTTCAATAATGACTAGAAAGCAGGAAGTAGGCAAACGTATACTGACATGGAAAGCTGCCCAGATGTGATTGATGATAACAAGAAAAGCCAAGCGGAACTCATGTGCTGGGCTAGTTACTGTGTATCAATATGGGAGGGAAAGGGGAGCTAAGCCAAAGTCCCAGCATCAAAATGAAAATTAAAAGCATTATAGTACTCTGCCCTATACATGGGGCATTTGCTACCAACATTTTGGCAAGGATACTTTAATTATTGTCTTAAGATGTCAATGTCAGGTAGAAAAAAAGTGGCATTGATTCAACAGGAATGCAAGTTGCCTATGCATATATTGATGCAGAAAACTCAGAGTACTCATGCGCGCACACACAGACACACACACTCCTTTTGAAGTATGAGACTGAGGTCAGCTGAAATTATCTTTGTGACTGACCTTATTTGTAAACAATCAAGTCAACTTTTGTTTTGACCACCACAATAGTTTTTAGGAAGAAAACTTCACGAAGTATTTCCTTTCCAGTAATCATTTCGGCCTTATCCTCCTTTCCCTACCTTGGCTGGACTAAATCAGCACGGGTTCTAATTCAAGCCTTAGAAGCTCATCGAGATCTGGTCTGCTTTGCTCACTGTGCTACAGTCCTCAATATCTAAAGGCACAGAGTAGGCATCCACATGTGTACTACTTCCAGGGTAGTATCACCACTAGATAGAAAGGTCAATAATGACCTAAGGATTCCAGAAGCCATAAAGAGAAGTAGCAAAGGCTTCCTTCCCTAAACCCAGGTGCTAAGCAGCATTAAAAAGAGCTAACTGTTTGCAGACTAGTTTCCCTTTCAGGCCCTATCTATACTTAGTGTTTTTAAAGCAACACCCTTTGGCATTGCTCCACAATTAATTAGAAAATTATGGCACTTACTGCTTTTCGGCAAGTTATTTCATACAGCTGTTGTCAAATTTGTAGATTCACATGGATCTAATCTTTACTACAGAACAGAAATACACCCCATGCAATAATTCAGTATCACCCTGAAGATCAATTAAACAGTGAGTAGAAACCTAAGTGCTTTATTTCCTATAGAATATTGGATCAACGATTTAGCTTGCAGAAGAGAACATGCATCTTTAAATGTAGGGGACCTGCCCCTCCTTTCTCTATTTTTGAAATGATTTTCCATGTACTGGCAAAAGCAACAGCACTCTAGCACTCAGATCAAACTTCAAAATGACTGCCCAGGGTTCCTGATGCATCCACTCACTCAAGTATTTACTCAATATGTATTATGTACTAGACATGGCACTTAGAACTGGGATCCAGCAAGGAAAATGGCAGAAAAGCTCCACAAACAAGGTGTATATCACAAAGAAAGGAAGTCTATGCCTGGGGATTTTTTTCCCTTTTCCTTTCGGGTCAGAAAACCACAAATATCGAAGAGGTTTGAGTCTAGTGGGTCATTTTCAAGCCTGGGGTCTCTCTTTACGCTCATGTTTGGACTCCTTCAAACATCATAGTAAATGTCAAACAACATTTTCCCATTGATTTTATGCCTCAGTCTGATGTCTGTTGAAACTTCAAAGATGCCAATCTCCTCGGAAGAGAGAATCAAAATGAGCAGCCACAGCCCAGGCTGTGTATAAGGGGAATACACCAAGCCGCACCGAGTGTCCACATGGCATTCAGTCATCAACTCGCTAGACTCTGGGGACAAATGGGAGAAGAGCCATTTTTAGGAGTCTGAGACCAGAGACAGAACACACTGCAGTGCTTGGGAGGCACTGCTAACTTATAATCCCTGAGTGTGAGCACCTCTGACAAGTCCTGTGAGTGGGCTGGGGGCCAACAATGGCAGACACTGCTCTCGAAGACCTGGGGATCCAGAACAAGACCTTGGAAGCAAGTGTCTCAAACAGTTCTTCAGAAGATGGAAAGCCAACAAGAGACGACCTGCTGCTGTCTGTCACACGGGCATCTGCAGAGTTCCCAAATCAATGGCTGCCACTGCTGCCTTTTCTTTCCACCAGACTTCTCAAAAACGCTATGACAGTTTGTCTGGTGCCAGAGGGTGTCAGTATGACTGCGAGGGATGTGCTTACATTCAAATATTTGGGGTCTGATTATCAACATAAGAAACATTTTTTAAAGGAGAAAATAAACATGCTGGGAGAAAAATGGTTACCAAATGAACTGGATTTTGCCAGAAAAATACAAGTGCAAAGAAAAAAAAATACTTGAATGGAGAACTGTCTTTGATTCTGTTTTTTTTCTGATCTTTGCACCTCTATAGTCATTATTAACGTGAAAAACTCTTCTGCTTTAGGCCTATGTTTCCACACATTCTGTTCCATATGGGAAGGCTAATAAGCCAAAATTAGAGGAACACATTGAACCACATACTTAGTGGTACATACATACCATGAAATAAGCCATCTCAGATGCTGTTACCTTAACTGCTTTAAAGACACTGCCCAGGGGCAAAGAGAAATGTCAACTTTTTATTTATTATTTGTTTTTATTTATTCATTTTAGTAACTGGTACTGATCAATCAGTTTGACTTCTTTGTAAATGTAGAGGTTTTATTCTTTCTCCCCCTTCTTTATTCTCTCTTCTACCTCCATCCACATGACAAGGGTGAAGTAGAATACACTATGGGAAATGTTCTTGATGCACACCCGGCTACAGCCATGACTTCTTCGGTACAATGACTCACAGACTGTTACCTTATGTGTCAGAATGGCCCATCTACAGCTGTGTATCACAGAAACAGTCTCAGTGTGGAATAGATCCAATGGATGGTTGCTCCACTGGGACACACCCTAGGTCACACATGAAAGCTCCAGTCTTCTTGGGGAAAGTTCAGTAACAAATACAACTGTCCCTGCTTTCTGCTCAGCAAGGAGCAGCAGGTAAACCTCAAGTCCAAGTTCAGTGAAAAAAAAAATGAAAACAAAATAATAGGTCAATTCCACCTCTGTGGTACAAACACAGGAGAGCCAGAAACAATACCAAACATTTTCTTCAAGGCATTGCCATAGAAACACAACTTGAAATTTGTAGCCTGAGAAACTGCAAAGGGAAGCAAAACAGGAATGCTCCAGCATTTAACTTGGTGGGGTAGAGTGCAGTGGCAGTGGGGGACAGAGACGGGACAGCGACGGGTCCCAGCAGCAATCCCTCCCTTCTGCCCCATCCTCTTCCCCAAAGCCCAGAGCAAAGCGGCCAGGGGCAACAGCAGACTGTTTCTGTTTGCTCAGCTGAGAAATGGAGGAATCAAGACAGTGTTGATACCATTAATCTGCTCAAGCTTTCAACAGCACTAAAATTCATAGGCAAGTGGTGAGCTAGGCCTTATTGACCAGGTACTGTGCAAGTTCAATCATGAAAAGAATCTAAACATATATCCGATCAATGCAGGATTCCAAAGTTAGGGAATTTTTAGTTCAGTTTCCAGAAGGCACTAGCCTTATAGATGATAAAATGTAAGCTTTTCTCAACAAAATCATTTTCCCCAGAACCCCAAAAGGCAATGTTAGTCTATGTTAAAATGTGCACAGTTATATGTAAAACCACAGTCAAATATTTTCAACATAAAAGTCACACACCCCTTCCTCTGCAAACGCTTTCAGTTTTCATCTGAACCTCCAATGAATATGTCTGAACGTTGAAGACACTGACTAGGCTCTAGTCAAGAGTAACAAAAACAAGCCTGCAAGCAAACAACAAAACCAGCAAGGGTTATTTGACCAGTGCACAGCCCCAACTAAAAAGCCTCCTAAATGATTCTCAATGGATAGGGCTGTAGGCACAGTCAACTCTTGGAAAGAGAAAGGGGCCTATTCCTAATCCTTCCAAATAAACAACACACACCCTCAAACCATTTAGTCCAGACACAAATCCACTCCCTTTGTGTGGAAGGCCAACTCTGTGGTTGAGACAGCGTCCTTGCACACTTCACTGCCCCCTTGGATCTCAGGTCAGGCCGACTCCGGTTTGAGAAGAGGAAGGTACACCCTCCTGCCTCTTTAAAAAATAAAGAGCCCAGCCTTCCAGGATTGGCCCATTAAGAACCAGCTAAGGAGAACAGCCTTTCAGGTCCCAAGCACTCACAAGCCAGACTCCGGATTCCTCTATTTACTGATGCCCACAGACACGCAGACCTTACCTAGATAAGACAGAGCTCTCACAAACACATGTTAATTTCCAGGAAGCAAACTTAAAAAAAAAACAAAACCTTCTGCATGTACATTCCTCCTTTTAAGACTGGGGGAAGGAGAGAGGGGATGGTGGTCCTTTCCTTCTTTATTTTCCCGAGAGCTTGCAAAGCTCTTCCAAAGTGCAAAGGCATTTGCCTACTACCGCCAGGAGAAGCAGCTCTCTGTCTCCCCGCCTACTCCAGCCTGGGCGCCGAACAATGCTGCAACATGCATTTACCAACACCTGCTGGAGCCTATTAATATGCACGGGGGCCTAAGGCTTTCCCCCTCCCCTTCCCCTGCCCTCCACACTGAGCAGGCTTTCATCTCTCCTTTACCATCCATCAGGAACTCATTTCGGCAGCCCCCCTCCCCCTCCCACCCCTAGTCCCCATTCAGCAAAGCCTGGGGGCCGCCCCTCGCTCTGGCTCCCCAAGCCCAGGCTGACTAGCACACTTTGGAATGCACTTCATTAAAATTTAGCTGCCCGATTCCAACCTGCAATGCGGAGGAGGCAATACAAAGCGCACGCCACACTTCCTCCAGCATCCCCTTCAAAAGCCCCATTGTTCGCCAGGCATCTGCTCTGGAGCCCAGCCTCTCCCTACCCACTGACCTCTGATTTTTTTTTTTTTTCCTTCTCGGCTTCTCCTCCCACCCTGCCCAGCCAAACGGGGCCTGCCTGCCCGTTGAATTAAAACGCAGCCTCGGCCATCTGGCCCTCCCAAGCTGGCCCACAGTCTCCCCTCCTCCCTGGTCCACACGCCACACATGGCATCTTCACCTCCATGGATGTTCCCACAACCCAAGCGCAAACCTCCGGTGACAGGCGCCCCCGTCGCCGCCTGCCTGATCCCAGCCTTCCTCCAGTGGACGAGCGTTCGAATCCAGAGGTGGGCAGGGGACGGCCAGGAAGGAGATCGTGGACTTGTACTTGCCTGCAAAAGCCCAGCCAATCGCCAAGATTAATCCTTCCTTTTGTGCGCCTGAAAGAGCCTCCCACCACGCTGGTCCTCGGCTCCGCAGCGGCTGTAAGGAGAGGCGGGGGTGGGGAGTGGGATCTGAACCCTTTCCTAAGCTATCTGGGGGCTCCTCGGCCACCTGACCACCCAGTGGGTTTTCCAGGGCACAGGCTCTGGATGGAGGAGCAGCTGATGTGCGAGAAGGGAGAGAAGATGCTCAAGCTTGCGCCTTTTATATCACTGGCGACATTTCTAACACATGACAACAATTTCCATCTGTATTTAAGCCGGGAGTGTGAAAAAAGCGCATTACATCACAGAGCCCGGGTTCTTAGAGGCTGCCGGATATCTAGGCCAGGGGGGATTAGGGCTGCACCTGTGAAGGGGGCGGGAGGGGGCGGGACCCAGCTAGCTCCCCTACCAGGACATGTCAAGTCCCCATCACCCGATTGGTCCTAGGGAGCCCTTGGCCAAGCAAAGGCGGGAAATCGGGTTGCCCCATTTGCTAAGGACTGGCAGCTGAGTGGACAGATGGGTGAGGGCTTGGGGGTATGGTCAGGAAAGGTGGGTGACTCTCAAGAACAGGGGCAAATGCCTCCCAAGTCCCCTTTGGCCTTTCTCCTAACTTTGAAAGGAATTTCACAGAAATAATTCTTATATTTGACATAATTGTTTCTCGGAGTTAAAGATGATGGAGAAGTTCAGAATGAGAATGTGAAGGTTTCCCCATCAAGCAGCTGACTCGAAAAAATTAAAGGTAGAATCCCATTGAGAATCAAGTTCTTTGATTCAAACTTACTTTTTCTTTTCTTCCTTTGTGTGTGTGTGTGTGTGTGTGTGTGTGTGTGTGTGTGTGTGTGTGTGTGTGAAGAATGCATCTTCAATCATTTCTGTAGCTTAATATTCGAGGAAGGGTCTACCCTGAACCTGAAGTCCACCAGTGCAGCTGAACCAACTGGCCAGCTAGCTGGCCCCGTGGGATGCCTTCATCTCTGCCTCCCAGCACTGGGATGAAAGGCGCATCCCGCTGCACTGGCTTTTGGAAGAGAGCTGGGATCTCAGGTCCTCATGCCAGTGCAACAAGCACTTCACTAGTCATCTCCCCCACCTCGGACTCGGGGCTTTGATCTCAGGTCTATTTCTAGTTCAGCATCCTCATCCCAGCTCCAGGAGTGGGAAACAGCGCTCAGAGACGCTCAACTCCAGGGAGTAAATATTTCCTATTGGCAGTTGAGGAACACACGGATAGCACCACAGAGTATGCCTCTGACTACCAAGGAATCACCCACCACTGCATTCCCATAGCTCCAAACTATGCAAGAGTTACATGCAAGGCAAGAGTTAAATACCAGAGCAGGGGTGCACACCTCTAATCCTAGCATTTCTTGAATCCCAGAATGTAGGAGGCAGAGGCAGGCAGATCTTTGTGAGTTTGAAGCCAGCCTGGTCTACAAAGTGAGCTCCAGGACAGCTGGGTCTACACAGAGAAACTCTGTCTTGAAAAAACAAAACATAACTAAATACTGAAGTATCTAAAGTAGGGACAGGGGACAAGGGAGTCTAAAACTTTGAAGAATAATGAGAAAAAAAAATGGGCAGAGGGGACGAAAGCCAAAAGATGGCAAAATACTTGAAAGCTGGGCAGGAGAAAGCTGACAGCGCAGCCTGGTCAGATAACTGGGGACAGAACTCTGCCTGGGATGCAGGATCAGCAAGATGTCAGGGCAGACGAGGAAAACAAAGCATGCTTCTTCCCACTTACTGGGCAGGAACCTGTCACTGTATTCCTGGAAATGGGATCTTTTGTTCCTTCAACAACCCAGGGAGTGGCAAGACAGCATTTCTAATGCTCCCCTTCCTGTGGTCACCTATGTATGGCTGGAAGACTCAACATTGGAATCAGGCTCTGTGTGTGCCAAGCCCATCCCTCCTCTTTATGCTTTTGCATATCGGTGAACCGTGGTGGGAACTTTTTGTATCTTATTCCCACATGATAGTAGTCATGGTGTATATGAATGTATGTGTTCACATGTGTGTGTTCATGTGAGAGCAGAGGTCAATATCAGGTATCACCTTTATCACTGTTTCTATTATAGTTTTTTAAACATGTGAAAACAGGCAAGTAAAGTGTCTACAGCCCATGTGAACAGAAAAAAGGGTTACTGTATGTCATTTGCTGTTGCTATTTACTACAACATTTTCCCTATAAAGCATCTCTAATTTATTGTTTGTTTGGTTGGTTGGTTTCTGGCTGTCCTAGAATGTACTATGTAGAGCAGGCTGGCCTCGAACTCAGAGATCCACCTGACTCCCAAGTGCCTGGATCAAAGACTTGTGCCACTAAGCCTAGCACAAAACACACACCCTTTACTATGGGGGAAGTCCTATAAAATGGGTATAGGACTCCAATTAGCTTAATGCAGAGCCCTGGGTCGGGGCGTCACTCTAGTTGTCAGAAAAGTGAGATACTACTTTGTTTAAAAAAAAATCAAAAAAGCAAACCCTTAACTCCAGATTCCTGCCTACTCCATTGGCAGGTGAGGCCTTAGAAGCTGAATGCAAAGAATCAGTTTCCATTTTTGTTTTGAGGGAAACAATACTTGAGTGAGTAGTTTCCTTATCAACCTTGCACATAATATGTGTAAGTACTGACATCATTCTCTGTCATCATCAGATGGAAAAGTATCACATAAAATTTTCAAAAGCCTTTGGCCACAAGCTCATGCTGAAAACTGGAATCTGTACAGTGCAAATTAAACTGCTTTAGTGCAACGGAGCTGCCTGCATAGAGCCTGCAGCAAAGGTAACAGAACTACAAAGCCATCCTCTTTAGGAAACATGGAAGGCACTTCTATGCAGTCAGTATTCACAGACGGAGCTTTTCAGTCTTCAGTGGGGTCAGAAAAACAGCCCTCATTTAGATGGGAAATATCCCTACTGGTAACAAATCACTTTCTTTTTAAATTTATGTTTTATTTTTAAAAACTCTCATACAATATATTTTGATCATATTCTATCCCCTCCCCCAGCTCCCTCCAGATCCTCCCGATCTCCCTACCCATTCAACTTCATGTTCTTTTCTCTTAAAAGAGAGAAGAAAAGAAGAAAATCAAAATGATTTTCAGCATCACTACACCCAGTTTCCATGTTTTTCCACCAAATTTATTTAGTACATGAGTTTGGCCCTGTGGGATACAATAAACAGGCATAACCAATCTATGATGTTGGAAGAGGGGTTTTGTACTGACTACAATATAATTGTCCCTTGATAAAACTATGTTTAATGACAATCCAGGCCACCTTCACTAACTAGATGCAGTAACAATAGACATTAGAAATAGAAAGGAGGCAAAAAATGGGCACTAATAACAAACTAAATCTGCAGGATGGGCCTAGGCACCTACACAGAAGGAAACTACAGCCTTAAGTATACTTATTGGAGAACGACAGATAACAATTGAATTATGATATCTACTTATGGACCTATAAACATGAATGATAATCTTTAAAAAGGTTTGAAATATCATCTAATAGTGCTGTGAGTATTAGATATTCATATGCAAAAGAATAAAGCTGCTCCCTTCTCACATTGTATACAAAGATTTACTCACAAGAGATGACAGACAGAAATTGATATAATTCTCAGAAGAGTTATTAATCTTTATAGTCCTTGGTTAGGCAATGATACCAAAAATGTACACACACAAATTAAGCACATTACGTATTAAAGAGCTCCCTTTTTTCCCTGAGAGTAATACGACCAAGATTAGGAAAAGAGAATCAATAGAATATTTGTGAATCATATCTGATGAGGAACTTATATCCAAAATATATGAAGGACTTCTACAACTAGATAATAAAAAACCAAACAGTCCATTTGAGAAACAAGTGAAGGATTTAAACAGACAGTTCTCCATTGATGATACACAATTGACCAATAAACACATGAGAATGTGCTCAGTGTAATTGGGCAATCCATCAGGAAACATAAGTCACGACCACCATGACATATCACTTCATAGTCATGAAGATGTTTTAATCAAAATGACAACTAGCAAAGATGAAACTCTCAAATAGGAATATAAAATGGAGCTGCCATTTTGGAAGATAGTCTGGCAGAGGCTCAAAAAGTTATTTATAATATGACAGAAGAGTTCCATTTCATAGAATGTGTCCAAGAGAAATGAAAATATGCCAATATAAAAGTGTATACAATGTTTTTGTGGTAGTATTATTCGTACTCATCAAAAAGAAGTAAACACTCAAAAGAATGTGTATGTGTTCATAACTTAGGTCTTTCAAATACTATAAGTCACTTCTGGGTTGCTTATAATACCTAAGAATTGTTAAACTGTGTTGCTTTGAGAACAGTGACAAGAAAATAAAAGGCATTAATACTCAAGATAGACACATCCACTGTGAGCTTAACACAGAATCTGAAGTTGCTTGAATCCATGGATACAGGGAGCCAGCTATAGACTAAAAAACAAGTCCTTAAGAAATGGATGATACATTTCAATGAGGCTACTTTAAAAGGTATGGTGTAAGAATAATGTCATTAGAGTAGAAATATAGATAAGAAACTACAGGCAATAAGAAAAAAGGATGAAGAGAGGAAGTTTCTTTTATAGTTTGTTGTTTTCTGTAAAAGCATAATGCAGAGACCCACGGAAGTTTCCTAGTGAGAACTTACTCAGGGTCAGAGCATCTGAGCTCGCTTTACCCAGCAGGGCTGCGAAAGGGAATGATTTGACCACTGACCATGGGCGTGGTTACCAGGTTTTTGGAAGGGTCTACACTTGGCTGTGCGGTGTGCTTTGATCTAGTACGGGGGAGGTCTTTTGCCCTGCCTCTTGGCATTATTATAAAAAGCCCTTTTGAAGAGGCAGAAGGAACCATTGGGTTTTGACCCAGGTCCTCCGGAAGCTATCCTGTGTTTCTGCTTTTCTCCTCTTCACTATCTTTCTATCTAATACTTTCTTATCTGTCTCTCCTCCTCATAAGAAACCCTGGAGAAGGTGGGAGCAGGTCTCCCACAGCGTAAGAAAAAGATCTTTGGAAAACAAAATCATGAGTAGAGAAAGGAGAAATCATGTCATTAGCTTCAAAAACAAAATGTAAAGTTTTATAAAAAAATGTGTAAGAGAATGTCATATATAACTCTACTAATTTGAAAACCTAGACAGATGAATTATTTTCTGGGGTAATATACTAATGAAACTATCTTAAACAATAGAAAACCAAAAGAGAGAAATTGAATAAAATGCAGTTAAGATGAAAGAACCAGTTGGGTTCTTTATATATATAATATATATATTATACACACATACACATATATATAATGCATTATTAGCTATACATTGTGTGTCGTTTATGTACTCATACATGTTATGGTCTGGATACTAACATCCTCCAAAGGGAAACACATTGGGTCGCCTGACTGTGGCACCAAGGGGAGGTAAGGCAGCCTGAAGGAAGTGAGGACTGGTGAAGGAAGGTAGGTTGTTAGGGGCAGCCCCCGAAGGCATTAGGATCCTTATGTGTTCCTCTCACCTCTCCGCTTCTCAGTCACCAGGATGTGAAGAGATCTCCTCAGCCACAGTTTCTGCTGTGATGTCCTGCTGTATGTACTACAGGCCCCAAGCAATGGGCCAAAGGACCACAGTCCCAAACCTTCTGAAATTGAGCCAAAACAATCCTTTCCTTTACAGTGACTTTTCCCGGCTACTCTGTCACAGTAAAGAAAGGCACACACATTTGTGAATTATTAGAAAAAAATATCAGAGGGATATTTTTGTTTGATTTTTTTCTTTGCAGTGTTATGAGTTAAACTCCGGCCTTGTGCATCACATACTGAGCAAGTATGAGCTGTACAGCTAGATTACATCTAGCACCCAAATACATGTGTCTATGTTATGTGTATTAGGGATGGGGTGCTGGGAGCCCTGAATGCCTCACACATGCGAGGCAAAGGATTAGAAGATTTCAATAACAGTCCACCGTTATTTGACAAAAATAAACACTATGGTATTACGAAGGTCACATGAAATGTTTCTGCTTTTTTTAAGTA
Organism: Peromyscus leucopus; assembly: GCF_004664715.2. Lineage (NCBI taxonomy): Eukaryota > Metazoa > Chordata > Mammalia > Rodentia > Cricetidae > Peromyscus > Peromyscus leucopus. The sequence continues at coordinate 109,891,331 of NC_051065.1, forward strand.
ACAAAATTTATGTTACTGGTGCAATAACTTGATAATTATATGGAATGGAAGACTCTAAGGTATTCATTAAAAATGTGCATTGAATGTCTTGCTAGTTGATAGAGCCATGGAGGTGAGAAGGGGTCAGACAACTGACACCTGAAGGCAACTCCTTTGAGCTAAAGTCAGCCCCGTGCTGATTTATCAGCCTGAACACACAAATTCCAAGCACAGGTAACAACAACAAATAGTCTGTGTCTTAGTCCATTGTGTTGATGTTTGTAAGAAGCAGAAATTCGTGAAATTCGTGAAGTTCTGTTAGCTGGAGAGGTCAAAGTCAAGGTGCCAATGGGCTTGGGAGTCTCACAAGGGACCTGTCCAAAGATGGCAGCTTGTCTGCATGCTCAGAAGGATGAACACTGTCATTATCGGGCAGAACCAAGACAGAACACAAACATATTCTCTTAAGCCTTCTCATAACAGCTCTAATTCCCTTCACATTCATGACTTGATCTATCACCTAAAAGCCTTTGGCCATTTATTTTCAACATTTGAATTTAGGGAGACATTTTTTTAGATCATAGCACAGGGACATTTTTTTTTAATACCAAACTTTCCTTAGTTTGGGGCTGGGGCTGTAGCTCAGATGATAGAGTGCTTACCCCAGTATGCACAAAGCCCAGGTTCAATTCCTAGCAGTGCATTCATCAGGTATGCTGGTTCATGCATGTTATCCCAGCACTCAGTGCTCAGGATATGGAGGCAAGAGGATCAGAAGCTCAAGGTCATGCTTAGTATAAAGCAAGTTCAAGGCCTGCCCAGGACACATGACACTAGGAGAACAAACAACAGTTTGACCATGTTATTAATTATAAGCTACATATTTAATAGGTTTTCAAGGAAAAAAGGAAACTATAACATTACATACATACATCTGTGTTTTAACACACCCAAATGCGGAAAAACTTACGTCTCCAAATCAAGAAATAATGGTTTTGTAGAACAAAGGAGGCACTGATCAAAATGAAACCCCTTTTCAAAGGATACAACTTTTAAGCACAGCTGTTTGAGTCCTGCGGCAAAGTTTTGCCAGGAAAAGGACACTGATTTTCTCCTGAGGTTAATCTATAGGGCTCATTTAGGACGTAACAAATATTGTTGGGGAAAGAGAAGCCAATCAAAAGAACTTCAGCTTCTCTGATGCTTTTAACGTTATTCAAAGGACCTCGATATCAGAATGTTACACCAACATATAGCAAGACATGATGGAAAAAATCACTATTGATGTTTTTTTCCTGCATATGGATTATAATAACTCTCACATAACATCAAAGACAGATGATAAATCATTTCACAGTTAGTATGGGCCACGGAGATGCAGCTTCCTTATAAGAACCTTTGACTTCTACAAATGAAAAGGGGAAGAAGTGTAACAATGTGAAATGTTGCTTTCCAGCTGGATTTTGACTTGAATTGCCACAAATATAGAAGGAAGTGACCCTTCCACCCTTACAGAAAACAATCCCACTGACAATTCCAAAGCTTTCCTAAGTCAGCTGGGAACCACACTGTAAAAGGGAAATAAACTCAATCCAAAGGCTGTCAGTTTTAACAAGGAAAGGAAATAGAGTAGATGCAGAGCATTTCCCTACAACTGTCACTATTTGACAGTGCCCTCCAAGGTGGAAAGAGCCCAGCTTCTTTAATAGCATGCACAGGTTTGTCAACCACCAGGCTTCCAGTCGCTACTTGAAAGGGTTCATGTAATGTAATCTATGCAAGAGGGCTATTCTACAATGGTGCCATCAAAGATCAAAGTTCCAGAAACTCCAAACTTGTATTGAACAGGAATGTTGTCAATGTGGAATCTTTCTTTGCAGGACCTCACTACAGAAGGACTGTTTGACCAGGTCATAGTTCTCCCTCCTCAACAATGAGGTCATAGGTCTCCACCCTCAACACGGTGGACTGTCTGACCAGGTCATAGCCCTCCATCCTCAACACTGTGGACTGTCTGACCAGGTCATAGCCTCCATCCTCAACACTGTGGACTGTCTGACCAGGTCATAGGTCTCCATCCTCAACACTGTGGACTGTCTGACCAGGTCATAGCCCTCCATCCTCAACACTGTGGACTGTCTGACCAGGTCACAGCCCTCCATCCTCAACACTGTGGACTGTCTGACCAGGTCACAGCCCTCCATCCTCAACACTGTGGACTGTCTGACCAGGTCATAGGTCTCCCTCCTCAACACTGTAACCTTCCTAGGCTTGTGTCATCATTACCTTTTGGTCTGCTCTGCTGTGACTCTCACTGGCCACAGAACACACAAGAACAGGGGATAGGATGTTTGAACTTTTTACATGTAGTACATTAGAGTCTACTCAACGTAACACCCATGTGGAGATCCTGAAGAAAATCTGTTACAGTGAGTAACTAAAGAGGGTAGGAAACAAAGATGTGCATTTGCTGGGGGGAAATGATGTGACACACAGGTGTGCTTCGTGGGGTCTCTGCAAGACTGCAGAAAAGCTCACCTCTGTCATGCAGACAGCCATTCATTTCAGAGAGCTCAAGAACTGGCCACTAACGTAGAAGCCCATGAGGCCAAGCAGGCCATTCTGTACTGCCTGACCTCCTTTAAAGCATGCTTACGAGCTTTACAGTCAATGAGGGGGAAAGAAAAAAATAAGGCTACAATATCACACTTAGCATTTCAATGTGCAGGTGAGTGTCTTTTATGTCAGCAAATTATAGATTGCTCAATGGTAGGCTAGTTATACAGCAGATTTATCTCAATCGCAATTGCTCTAAAGAGCGTGGAACATTTGGTGACAGAATTATAGAACCAAAGCCTGCTTGTAGCCACAACGCACAGACGGGGTTGAGTGAGACTACGTGGTCTGGTAGGCGTGCTTAAAACACGCCTTTCTTTGGACTGATCACTGTGCTCATAAATATCACTGAATTTGACATTTCTCATCAAGTGTATGGATTTATCTCAGCAACGCAGCTGCCAACTGTGTGCCTGGTCATATCTTCAAATGTTATGCCTCTCAATCTTCTATCTAAGTCTATGGGGACCATAGCACAATCCTGTTTGTAAAATGTTAGGAAACCTCAGGGAAGCAACCTATCCAAGTCCACAAAGCCGGATGGTGTAGGGAATGTGAGTCCACATTTGACGTCTGCATTTACTAACAATCCCAATGTTGTCCCAAAGTGTCCCAAAGTGTCTCAGTGTCCCAAAGCCAGGATAAGGAAAGCTGCCTAAAGTCAATTCCAGTATGTTCTCAAGTCACTATGATTTTGTCCTTACACACACACTCCTCCCAACCCATCCTGCCCTGAGACAGGGTTTCTTTGTATAACCCTCACTGTCCTGGAATTCAGTCTGTTAGACCAGGCTGGCCTAGAACTCAGAGATCCACCTGCTTCTGCCTCCAGAGTGCTGGGATTAAAGGCATGTGCTACTACAGCCCTGTATTACATGTGCTTTGAAATACACAATCAAATATAACAACAAAACTCACAGTAAGTCACTTCGGATCTCAGGGTTGGGCCAACCCCTGAACCTGGTATGTAAAGGAGCATCCTGGAACAATGGCCCAACAGAAACTTGACACTTACAGATGTTCCTCCCAGAGGAGAAGGGCCTTTCCCCCTTTCTAACATTGCTCTTCCTGTTGCCACAAGCACCACTCCCTGGGCCTGCTGCTGTCTCTGCCCGGAAACAGCTTTCCCTGAGCGCAAAGATGGCAGAGGCAGACACCTCCATCACCTCCATCAACACCGGCATTCTCACCATGGACATCAGCCATCTCATCACAGTAGGTCCCAGCACAGTGCTTGCTGACTGGAGGTGAAGCCCTGTGAGGAGTCTCACAGAAAGGCTGTGAGGAAGGTATTGCTCTCTCTACTTTACAGGTGAACAAAGTGGGTCTCTGAGAAGCTAAGTAACAAAGGAGGAGGAAGAAATGAAAGCCAAAAGCCAGGCCCTTTTCCTGCATGCTTCTTACCAGGGCAGGGAGATGGCTCTAACTGAGTGCTCCATCTACATTTTATCTTCTTGCCCTCTTTTTAGAAACTCACGGATCTACTCCACATTTTTCTCCCTTGCAAAGACATGTTTCTTGAGAGAATTGATATGACCTCTAATGTACCTTTGTAACAAATCAGTCACTTTAGCCCACTATGTATTATGCATGTGACCATTCTCGTTTTGTACTACAAAAGAATAGGAAGCAGGTAAGGACACATAAAGAGAAAGGGGGGGGGGCGCACAACATAACAATGTCTTAATGAATCTGACCTCTGATACAAGAATAGATTTTCTTTTTCTTAATTTAGATGTTACTCGCCCATGCCTTCATTGTGCCTGGAACAGAGCACTTACTGCTTTGTCCTTGGTGATTCACACTTCCTGTGTCAATCTTATTGTAGCCTACCGATAAAGCAGGTATAACTGGACCCATTCTGTGTGGTTTTCTGTGTGTGTGTGTGTGTGTGTGTGTGTATGTGTGTATGTGTGTGCGCATGCATGTTCATGTATTCACTGGTGCACTTCTGTATGTGGATGAGCATGCATGCATGCAGAGGGCAGAAGACAGCCTCGAGTCATTCTTCAGGGGCCATCTATCTTGTTTTTACTGAAACAGTCAACTCAGTAACTCTGAAACTCACTAATAGAATAGGCTAACCCTAGGGATCTACCTATCTCTGCCTTCCCATCACCCAGATTACAAATCAATACCATCACATCCAGATAACTTTACATGGGTTCTGGAGGTCAAGCTCAGGTCCTTATGCTTGCAAGCAAGCAAGCTCTTTACCAACTGAGCCATTTCCTCCATGCCTCAGTGAGCTTTAGTGTTTAATTTTTGGTCATTCATATATATATATATATATATATATATATATATATATATATATATATATATTAAAGACAGGTCTTATGATAACTAAAGTTATGTTTTAAGTTTAATAACTGTGCTTAAGAGATCTATAAAGCAAAATTGCTTCTAACCTATGAGCCCTACTTGCCCAAGGACAGATTCCTGGAATGCTAGGGGCTGTTGTTTATATACGATAACAAGCTACATGTTTTAACTTCTGTAAACAAGCTTGATTGCCCCAACTACCCAACCACACGGGACATGCTTGATCACATGTAGTGACAGGGAAGGAGGGCATTATATAGGCAGGAAGTACATCAGGAGGTTTGCTTGGTCCCACTGAACCAAGGCTGGAAGTATAGAGCCTTGTGCAGTTTGCCTTTATAAGCCCCTGACTAATGTAATTTGGAATACCAAGAATGGACCCAGCCAGTGTCCATCATCCTGGACAGTATTTAATGAAGCTTGCTTCAAATTTGGCTCAAAAATTGTGGTGGTGATCTTATTCTGACCCGGTGGGATTAATAGTCTCATTATGTAGCATAGGCTGCCTCTGATTTAAATCCTTTTAACTCGGTATGCTTAGTACTGGGATTATAAGCACCTACCACCACACTTTACCTTACTAGTCCCTGAGATATGTAAGAAGTTTGGACAATCTATCCAAGCATAAAGATAAAATTTAGGGCTGGAGAGATGGTTCAGCGTTTAAGAGCACTGGCTGTTCTTCCGGAGGTCCTGAGTTCAATTCCCAGCAACCACATGATGGCTCACAACCATCTGTAATGAGATCTGGCCCTCACTTCTGGCCTGCAAGCATACATGCAGGCAGAATACTGCATATATAATAAATAAATAAATCTTTTTTTTAAAAAAAGACAAAATTTAAAACTCAATTCCTGCTACAATTTTGAGGAAAAGATAATCTAAATTAAAAGAAAAAAATGGAAACAAATCAAATAGGAACCTTATAAAAGAAGATACACAAGTGGATGAAAAATATTTGAAATGATGCTCAATATCATTGTGTCAGCAAGGATGCAAACAAGTCACAAACAGATACTACTGTATACTCACCAAGATGATAAAAAATATTTGAAATGATGCTCAATATCATTCTGTGTCAGCAAGGATGCCAACAAGTCCCAAAGAGATACTACTGTATACTCACCAAGATGACAAAAAGTATTTGAAATGATGCTCAATATCATTGCGTCAGCAAGGATGCAAACAAGTCACAAACAGATACTACTATATACTCACCAAGATGACAAAAATATTTGTACACAAAACTAACAATATCTGATGACTTTGACAACAAGGTGTGGTCTGAACTCAGTGTAGAGGCAGAGTAAAAGCTACCTCCATCTTGGAAATGCTTTGGCAAGATCTACCACCACTGAATTTATGTCTTCACTTTGACCAGCAATTCTCCCCCAGGTATTGTGCATCCGGGTGTAATTGTGTAAGAACATACACAGGCGGAGCTAAAGGCTGGAGACCATGGGAACCGATGGAAAAGGATGGCAGTCTATCCTCACAATGAAAACCTATCCAGCGGTGTGGGAATCCCTGCTACAGTGAAACACGTGGACACATTTCAAAAGAAGAACATTAGAAAAAGATAGAGATCACAGAACTGGGGGTGGCTGGATGTTTCCGCTGAGTGAAAACACCGCCTCAAAGCCTGAGGACGTAAGTTCAATTCCTGGAACACAAGGTGGAAGAAAAGAATCAACACATACAAGGTCGGTCTCTCTCTCTCTCTCTCTCTCTCTCTCTCTCTCTCTCTCTCTCTCTCTCTCTCTCACACACACACACACACACACACACACACACACACACACACACACACAAACATACACACACACGGTGGGGGATAAATAAATGTAAAAAAGAACACAGAAACAAAACATACATATCACATGGTTATACTTATATGAAGGTCAAGAAGAAAAGTGTATTTATATAGAGAGCATCAGAATCATGGTTACTTCTGAAAAGGAAAGGAAGCATTCACAGGTGGAGGTATAAGGAGGCTGCTAGAAAGCTTTTATCTGGGACCAATCCTGTGGCTCTGTGTGTGTCCACCTGCAAACAAGCGGGTGCACAAATATTTGTGTGGAAATACAGGACAGAGGTCAAACCTGGGGTCATTCCTTAGGCACTGTACACCTTGTTTTCTAAGACAGGGTCTCTCACTGGCCTGGAGCTCCCCAAGTAAGGTGAGGTCAGGGTGGCTGGCCAGCCAGCGCCAGGTGTCTTCCTGTCTCTACCTTCCAGCATTGACATGATAATCACTCGCTACCACACCCAGCTTTTTTTATGTGGGTGGTGGGGACGGAATTCAGGTGTACACTTTACCCACTCAACTGTCTCTTCACTACCTCCCCACCCACTGCTTGGTCTGTAAATGACACACTCTGCCGGGCACTGGTAATGATGTACTCTACCATGCACTGGTAATGATGTACTCTACTGTGCACTGGGGATGATGTACTCTACTGTGCAGTGGGAATGATGCACTCTACCTTGCACTGGGAATGATGTACTCTACTGTGCAGTGAGGATGATGTACTCTACTGTGCACTGGGGATGATGTACTCTACTGTGCACTGGGAATGATGTACTCTACTGTGCACTGGGGATGATGTACTCTACCATGCACTGGGAATGATGTACTTACTCTACCATGCACTGGGAATGATGTACTCTACTGTGCACTGGGGATGATGTACTCTACCATGCACTGGGAATGATGTACTCTACTGTGCACTGGGAAGGTACAAACTTCTCCTGCAGAATCCTTGAATGGTACGAATGTGTGCAGGTGTACAATTCTGACAATTTGTACAAGGCATAAAGTATGTATCTACCCCCTGGGAGGAGTAGAACTGAGTAACTAACAAACAAAACTCAATGAAACCTCAAGGCCACGGTTCTCAAAACAAAATATGAGCCAGTGTCTCCCAGGGTCACCGTGAGTTCAATTGTCAGAAATCTGGGAGAATTTCATTGTTCATGTGTGTGTGTGCGTGTGTGCGCGTGTCTGTCTGTCTGTCTGCACACATGTATATGCACCCATGTGTGTGGACACTTTCTCTATTGCTCTCTACCTTACTTCCTGGACACATCCATCTCTGACTGAATCCTGAGCTCACTGACTCAGCAAGACTATCTGGTCAGTGAGCTTGAGGGATCTTCTTGGCTCCAAATCCCTAGCACTAGAGCTACAGATAAGTGCCCCACACTTGACTTTTTCTGAGGGTGCTGGAGATCTGAACTCAAGTTCCCACACTAGCATGGCAGGCGCTCTAACAGCCAAGCCCCAACTTCCCTCCATAGTGGTTTCACAGGGTGACTCATTGTAAGTCGTACCACACGACTAAAGAAGATTCCAGCTACCACTCAAGCAATGTTTCCTTTCACAATTCTGCTGAAACAGATGTGGCGTTTCTCCCACAAATCCTAATTAAGTGAAGCTGAAGCCATGAAAACCAATTAGAGATGAAAACAAGACATGTATAACTCTAAAATCAGTAGACGAAACAAAGAATACAGAAGCTGTGTCTCCGTATGCTGTAAGAACTTAATGTTCCACCCAAGGAGGTGGGTGAGGAGAAAACATCAAACGCATTCCCATACAGAAACCAGAGGAATAAATCCCCCACAGGTATGAGCCAGTGACCTTGAAAATGATTTCATTTCCATTCTAACCAAAATATGTCTCACTTTTTTTTTTTTTTTTAACAAACCCCCTAAGACAACAGAATGGCCCACTTCTCACAGGCAGGAAAGGGCAGAAAACCCCAACTCCACATAAGTCAAACATAGATGAGATGGCTTGAGAATAAAGAGCAGGCTAATGAGAAGGCAAAGCCCTGGGAAAGGCCTGAGGGCTGCCACAGAACACCTTGCTCATGTTGAGAGGGCCCTTGAAGTCTGTCAACTAGCCTCCTGGGCATCTTCATTTAACAGGCGACTGAAGTTGGGAAGCACATCATACCTATGAAGAGTTGCCCAGGACAAGTAGGGCAAAGGTCATTTGTCTCAAGTCCAAGAATCCAAGGCATTAATGGGGGTCTCAGCTCACAGTCACAGGGTAGATTCCTCCACTTCTTTTCCCTGTATCTCCTTTGGTATTTTTGTTGGATCCCAGGTCACACTGACTCACTGGGATCATGGCAGCTATCTCCCACATGCTTTTTGTCTTCCCTACTACACAGTAGACACCCAAAAGGAGGGAATTCACCCAGCTCATCTTTTTTTTTTTTTTAGGTGTTTCATCATTTCTTTCTTTATTATTTATTTATTCATGTATTATTTATTTATTTATTTTTCTTTTTTTCCCTTTTTATTTTATTTTATAATTTAATTTAATTTTACATATCAGCCACGGATTCCCTTGTTCTCCCCCCTCCTGCCCCCGCCCACCTTCCCCCAGCCCACCCCCATTCCCTTTTCCTCCAGGGCAAAGGCACCCCTGGGGACTGAGTTCAACCTGGTAGACTCAGTCCAGGCAGGTCCAGTCCCCTCCTCCCAGGCTGAGCCAAGTGTCCCTGTATAACAGCTAGCTCATGCACCGAGGACAGGTCCTGGTCCCATTGCCTGGATGCCTCCCAAGCAGATCAAGCTAATCAATTGTCTCACTTATTCAGAGGGCCTGATCCAGTTGGGGGCTCCTCAGCTATTGGTTCATAGTTCATGAGTTTCCATTCATTTGACTATTTGTCCCTGTGCTTTTTCCAATCTTGGTCTCAACAATTCTTGCTCATACAAATCCTCCTCTTTCTCGCCAATTGGACTCCCAGAGCTCCACCTGGGGCCTGGCCGTGGATCTCTGCATCCAGTTCCCTCAGTCATTGGATGAGGTTTGTCCAGGTTGTTCATGTAGATCTCATCCATTTCTCTGTCATTGGGTGATCCCTGTGTCTTTCTTGGCGTCCTGTTTTCTAGGTAGCCTCCCTGGAGTTGTGAGTAGCAGTCTAGTCATATTTTGATGCACCCATCTTATCTTTAATACTAAGCACCCGACACATTCATCTGCTCAGTACTGCTGTTCGGTAAACATTTTTCCAGGAGACAGAGAAATGAATAAATAGACATGGGCTGTTAAGTAGATGTTTTAATTGAGAAAGTCAGGACGGATAATCCTTGCTCATTAGGGGCCAATCCTGATAGCTCATTAATTACTTTGTTTCACTGTGACCAAAATATCTGAAAGAAATAAAGAACAAATTTCTTTTGGCTCTCAGTTTCAGAGGGTTTTAGTCCATCACCACAGAGAAGCATGACAGAGCAACTCAGCTCAGAGAGGTGAAAGCATATGGCTGAAGCTATTCATATGATAGCAGACAGGGCCGCAAAGAGAGAAGTGAGAGGTAGGTGTACCCTTCATCAATGCTGTCCATAGTAAACTACACATTTGGGTGGAACCTCCAGCTCGCCCCTGCATGATCTGGAAAGCACCCCTCCTCCACCTCTCCAACAACCTCCAACAAAGAAAAGGTGCTAAAAAAGTCCAGTTCTGCATTCCTGGCAAAGATTACAACTTTCTCCCCTGTTTCCACCAGCAGCCCAAGTCCCCACTTAAGCATTCCAGATTTAGACCATACTTGGGCACAAACCCAGCTTGTGGCGGGCACATCACCCCTCACCTACAGGCTATATTATAATCTCCCATCTTCAGTTCAGCCATTTGGCTTCTTGGGCTTGGATCTCTGGGACTGGAGAACCCACCCGGGAGTAGCTTTACTCAAATAAACATGTTTATACTTTTTCAATTCGGCTTGATCTGGTTTACTTTGTCGGCAGAGAGCAATCTATTATTGGGGTACAGAAACCTTATTACTACATCCAAGAGTTGGCTCCACCTCTAAAGGGTTCCACAGCCGCCAAAATCAGGCAAGCCAGACTGGGGAGCAGGTGTTTAAGACATGAGTAAGGAGAGGGGGACTTTTGACTCAAGTCATAACAAACAAAACCCTTTTTCCTTTAAGACAGTGTCTCACTATACAGCTCTGAATGTCCTGAAACTCACTGTGTAGACTAGGCAAACCTCAAATCACAAGAATTTCAAAGGGCTTAGTGGCACACCCCTTTAATCCCAGCATTTGGGACCCACAGACCTGGAAGATTCACAGGTTCAGAACCAAGATGGTGTTTAAATTTTGTACTATAAATAAAGAATTAAAAAGAAAAAGAATGAAGAACTCTTTTAATTGGGTTTCTGATAAATCTGTAGCGGTATTACCTGGATAACACACTACGTCATAATATTTAGAAAGTATCTTTTGAGACATGTACTTCCAAAAATGAGTAGCAATATTATTCCACTCTCTCTTTCTCAAATTGCACACCTAGCAGAGTATCCACTACAGAGCTATGACTTAGAGGTGGTGAGATTTTAAGCAAGTTATTTAACCTTGAATGTGGAGAATAACAAAACCCTGTGATAGGACCATCAGGAGACAACTATGCTGTAGTGGAGTAAAACAAAGCACATGCAGCATTCAGCACATGTTCATAATACAATTATCATTCTACGGATTCTTTTATATTCATCTAGAATCTCATTAGCAAATCCTTAAAATTGACTTAAAATGATTATTCCTAACTTATTTTCTAGATAGGCATACATGCAACTATATACCCAAAGTCTAATGAAAACACTAGAGTTATGAGTGGACGTTGAGTGCTGGTGTCTCAATCCTATTGTGCAAGAGTAAGAGAGTGAACCTTATCAGCCCCAGTTTCCCTATCTGTAAAAGGCTAACAGTATGACGGGAGTGCCTGCCTTCACAAGAGTTCTGCAATAATGACACGAAACATGCTAACTAAAACACTTAACATAAACTTGTTATTCCATAGGAGATTTTTGTTTCATACTATGCACCTCCCTCAGAAAGTCTCTGCTTCATGACTTATCAAGGTGCTCACCAAATCTCAGCTCTAGGACAGTCTAAAGACACTGATGTAAATATAGGAAGAATGATCCCCAAATGGAGTATATTCACTCTTTTTTTTTTTTTAACCAAATAACAAGTGGTTAATTTACTTCTTTTGGTATGGGTTAATTTTCTTTTAAGAATATTTTATCCAGGAGTAATTTCAAATCTATAGATGTCAAAAGAATAAAAATGATACATGCGACACCACATGCCCTCTCCCAGACTCGTCCACTGTTAGCAGTTCTGCCTGCTGGCCTGTTATTTGTTCTCTGGCTCCCTTTCTGTACAGGCAGTATATTTTCAGTTGTTTTTTTCTCTTGTAAATAACTGGCATTAGTTGTATTCACCCTGGCCATCTATCCATAAATACTTCAAGGCATATTTCCAGACAGAAGTGGTAACCAGCTAATTATATGTGGAGGGGGGAGTGTTTCTGGAGATTAATATAGGGCTTCACGTACTATGTTAGCCATGCTACCGTCCCAGGCAACTGCTTAATTTTAAATGCAGTGTGCCACTCATTAATATGACAATTTTATTCACATTGTGATTGAAATGGAACAGTAGGCACTGTCTAGTCTAAATTGAATAAAATCACATTGAGCAGTTTGTTTTACACCTCAGTATTTCCTGTGTCTGTGCGTCTGTGTTTGTGTTGTGTGTGTGTACATGCACGTGTGAGTGCAGATGAGCATGTATGTGTGTATGTGAGCATGAGAGCACACTGTGTGGGAGTGTAGGTAACTGTGTGCCATGGTTGCATGAGGAGGTCAAGGACAACTTTCAGAAGGTTTTCCCTTCCAATATGGCTCTCAGGGATTGAACTCAGGTCCCCAGACATTCGTGACAAGGGCTTTTATTCGCTGAGCCATCTTGCCAGCCCAATAGTTTCTAAAACTGTGTGTTGGAACCCATATAATGTCCTGTAACTGAATGTGAGGGATATGAAACTTCTAGCAATAGTAAAAGGGTGCTGAATGTGTGATGATGAACAATTAACTCAAACACGTAACGAATCTGAGGTATTTGTGGCACTGCTTTCCCATGTTTCATTTCGCAGCTTCACTGTAGCCTCTGTTCTGAACACACAAGTGCAACTTTGCACTAGCATGCTGTCATGCCATAGAACATCAGCAACACTGTCGACAGGAGCTTGGCTCAGAAATGAGATGCTGGCGGTTATAAATTCCAGCATTTTTACTGCTCACATGAAGTTTTCTGCTCTTATAGGAACATAATTTGGTTACACAACACAGAAAGTCTTTTACATTTTCCCTACTGTCAATCCTCAGCATGTATCAAATAGGGGACCTGTGCATGATACTGTGTTAAACTGTTTGATTTTTAAAATTACTGTTTGAGCTGCTCATTTGGGTTGCATAAAAAAAAAATGATTCAATGAATTTTGGTTTGAGACTATCTCAGAGTTTCCAAACTTTTGAAATGGCCCTGAATATGCTTCCGCTCGTGTGTGCTATGTACCTGTGTGAAACAGCATTCCCAGCTCTCACCATCATAAGATCTAGCTGCCGATCAACTCTCAAAGACATAGAAAATGTTCTACGTCCTGCACTATCAAATAGCTAGCAAAGATTTAAGTGATTATGTAAGGTTGGACTAGCATATCCATCTTGTTTAGGCAAGTTTGTTTTCAGCTTCAGTAAATGACAAAAATTATGCACACACACACCAAATAATTGCTTTAAAATAAGTTGCTTTATGAATTCTTCTCAACAAATGCTGATTTAGAAACTTATTTCATATATCTATATACCTGGAGTCAGGTAAGAAATTCTCAAGCAAACAGGGGTTGTGGATAAAAAATGTTTAAGAAGCCCTGACCTATATCATGGTCTATTTTAAATTTTAACATGCCTGTGTGGCCTGTGTGTGTGTCTGTGTGTATGTGTGTGTGAGTGTGTGTGGTGTGTGTGGTGTGTGTGTGTGTGTGTGAGTGTGTGTGTGTGTGTGTGTGTGTCTATGTGTGTGTGTGTCTGACTGTCTAAATGTATATCATTTGAGTACAGAAGCCCATAAAGGCCAGAAGAGGGTATCAGATGCCCTGGAACTGGAATTACAGGCCACTATGGCCTGCCTGGTCTGAGTGCTGGAACCAAATCCATGCCCTCTGTAAGAGCACAAAGTGTTATTAACCCCTTATTTCATCAAGTCTTTAGCAAGACAATCAAATCACAAGAGGAAAAGTATCCCTACCTGGACTTTAACATAAATGCTCACAATCCCTAAAAAGAGCTAGAAAATGTATTTGTTTCTTTGTGGGTTTTTTGGTGTGTGTGTGTGTGTGTGTGTGTGTGTGTGTGTGTGTGTTGTTTTTGTTTTGTTTTAGAGATAGGGTCTCATGTAGTTCAGGCTAGCCTCAAACTCCCTGGGCTCTATGCTGCTAAGGGCATCTATGCTCTTGCTGCAGCTGCTGGCACCATCCGTCACTGACAATAGAATCCAGCCTTCTTAGCTTCCAGCAGGCACTGAATGCCAGCTCACTCCAGGCCTTGAGTCCCACACTGAGACTGGTGGGGCATCCAGCCTGTGGACTGGTGGGGCATCCAGCCTGTGGACTAAGCAGCCGGGTTGTCAGCCTCTGCAGAGTGCCAACAGCCACTGCTGGACTACCCAGCCAGCAGCATGTAAGCCAACCTGTTAGCTCCCTTTGTAAGGTACATTAATGTGATCCAGTCGGATCCCCTAGAGGACCCTGACTAATACAATCTCCATGCCCAGTTTTACATAACACTAGGGATCAAACCCAAAGGGTAGGAGTGTGGAGCTCCTGAATGCTAGGTGTGAGCACTCAACCAAATGAGCCACACACCCAGCACCATTTGCACTTGTTTCTACTGAACACACTCGACACAAGGAGAATTTGTGTAAAATACATTGTATTTTATTCTCTGGACTTAAATATTTTTTGAAAAACTAATATATAATAAAGCCTTCTCTGATATAATAGGTGGTAAGGACACTATGGAAACTCTCATGTACCTTCAAAAATTACTGTGAAAATTGCTTTATAATTATAACAAATCTTGATGGAAAATGTCAGCTAAAATTATAAAGCAATTAAATAAATTAACACGGATGCCAAATAGATATATTAGGATCCCGGACTGAGCCAAGGACTAATCCATATGTTATTAAGAGAAGATGCTTTACAATTCAGTATACATTTAAAAACTCTTCAAAGCGACTGGAGGCAAAGAAGCAAAACAAGAGCTTGGACTCCGGTGCCAGTTAGAAGTGTGTCTGTTCTTATTTAGTGAGAAAGAGGAGGGTTTATATGAGCGAGAATTGTTGAAACCAAGGTTGGATAAAGCACAGGGACAAATAGCCAAACGAATGGAAACACATGAACTATGAACCAAAGGTTGAGGGGCCCCCAACTGGATCAGGCCCTCTGAATAGGTGAGACAGTCAATTGGCTTGATCTGTTTGGGAGGCATCTAGGCAGTGGTACCAGGTCCTGGGCTCGTTGCATAAGTTAGCTGTTTGAAACCTGGGACTTATGCAGGGACACTTGGCTCAATCTGGGAGGAGGGGACTGGACCTGCCTGGACTGAGTCTATCAGGTCGATCCCAGTCCTCGGGGGAGACCTTGATCTGGAGGAGGTGGGAATGGGGGGTGGGCTGGGGGGAAGGGGAGTGGGGCAGGAAGGGAGAGAACAAGGGAATCTGTGGCTGTTATGTAGAACTGAATAGTATTGTAAAATAAAATAAAAATAAATAATAATAAAACAAAAAAAAAAAAAAAAAAAGAAGAAGTGTGTCTGTTCTTGAGTTCAATCACTAATAAACTGGGTACCAGCACAGATCACTGACTGGAGCTGCCCACCTCTCTTGCTACATACATTAGAAGACATGAAATACAATAGTAACAAACTACAGCTCATCCTCTCAAGGGGCTTCAAACAGAGGAGAGTGGCCTCCTCTCATTCACGCCTCTGTCACTGGACCAAACAGCAAGAAAGCTCTTGCCTGATTCACACACCTTGGTACTGATAAGTTTTAGACCTCCTGAAGGCCTCTCCACCATCACAACAAAACAAGTCAGACCAAATTAGGAAAAGCCCAGGGTAATGGGCAAAGTGCTCCTGGGCAATTCCCCGCCTCCTCGCCCCGCCCTGCAGAGAGGAGAAGGGGACCAGACCAGAGGAACCAGGAGTCTGTTTTTGGGGGTGCTGCTTATACATCCCCTGTGGGAGTCATCCTGAGCCTCTCTGGGGGAGGAGCTATGTTTGGTGGGCTTTGAAGGGGTGGGTTTAGGGAGGAGCTATGTGAGGTGGAGTTCCCACCCAAACATTCCAGACTTTTTGGGTATAGGGATGCCAGGGTGCCAAGGGTTGAGGTGGAGCTCCCATCCAGACATTCCAGACTCTTTGGGTATAGGGATGCCAGGGTGCCAGGGTACCGTGGGTTGAGGTGGAGCTCCCATCCAAACAGGTACCTCTAGTCATGAATGATTATTTTTTTCTTTATATTCCCTAGTCCAAAGTGTTCTTGAGATAGCTAAAGCCTAGAGAGAACTTGAAAATGAGCAGTGATGCTAAATTTGGAAATTCATGTCAGTAGAGGGAAGGACTGACCTCAACAGAAGACCTTCAGATAGAAGGTCCCAGGGCTGTGTAACATTCTCACACTGCAACACAATTATTGTCTACAAAGTGCAACTGAATTGCTGCCCCCCTCCCCCCGCTTAAAAAAAAAAAAAACAGCAAAAACATTTCAGGATACATGTTTATGATTTTGTGCCAGGCTGGGACATTCACAGCTATCCCAGGACACATGTCGTCTTTGGGTCACAGGTTGGACACACTCGACAGATGACCTGGGAAGAGGGAGGCTCACTTTCGGGTGCTTATATGCTACTCACAAGCATCCATGAAAAGAGTGAACAGTGGGGCCCCACACACCACAGGAAAAGTGCTAACTGGAAGAGCCGCTGGCCTCTCAGGTCCTTCACAGAATGTCCCAGAGAGTCAGCATCTCTTTGTCAAGCACCAATGACAGAGAGGGAGTCCAGGAGAGCAGAGTGAAATCTGAAAGGTGGTTTGTGGTGATGCTCTTCTGTACATTACCACACTACTTGCTAAATAAACCAGCCGATAGGGCAGGTTAAAGGTTAAACACACACACACACACACACACACCACACACACAGAGAGAGAGAGAGAGAGAGAGAGAGAGAGAGAGAGAGAGAGAGAGAGAGAGAGAGAGAGAGAAATCTGTCTGTCCCTGTCTGTCTGTCCTTCAGGCCCATAAGTGCCTATGTACCCTAGAGTTAGAGATGACAGGACAGACAGGCAATCTACACAAACTATACAAATCACAACAGAGCATCTGAGACACAGAAACACTCACAAAAGTAAGTGACTATCAGTGTTAGGCTAGGCTTCGCAAAGAGCAAAAAAAATCCTTTTAATTTTAGGCAGCACTTTGATTAGAGGATAAAGTCATGACAGTCCTCAGATGCGTACAGACCTCTCTACAGGCTCCAATCAGAAGCACTTGATCAACATCAAACACAACCTGAACACAGACACACATTCCAGAAGACGTTCAGCATCAGCCTCTTTGCTCCTGGTCTACTCTACCATTAGCTCTAATTATTAAAGACCACTGCTGAAAGGGCTGATTTCTGACACGCCACAGTGGAAACAATAGTGCCTAAGAGAAAACTAATAGGTTCCAATAGTCCCCAAAGTAATGCATGGCTCTAGGCATGAAGAGGGAAAAAAAAGAAAAAGGTCAATGCTGGCAGATGCTCAACTGTCTATCTGAATACGGCACCTCTGTAAACAAAGACCAGGGTCATCTGTTTATCACATCAAATTTAAAATGTCTTGGAGATCAAGCGCAATCTCTTTGTAAACTCTTTTAATAATCAATACCCCTTGGGCAGGTCACACTGGTCTCAGGATCACAGAGAGCCTTGATCAACAAAACATTAAGCTGTAAAACAGGCTCCTCTTCTCCTCCCCTGTTTTAGGAGGTATTTCTTTGCCTGTGTAGAAAAATGAGCCCCTCAGAGCAGGGCCCCAAGACTTGGGAGGCAGGAGCGGGGTGCGCTCAGCATTCCAGGGAGGCAACACTGCTGAATGAGCCGTGAGCTGCAGCTTGCACCTCACTTGGACAGCAGCAGCACGGCAAAGGACAAGCCCCGTCAGGTGAGGCATTTATCCTCACGTGGACCGCGGCCGCTCCAAAGCAGCAGTCTCAGACGCTGTCACATCGGCGAAGACAGGAAGTCATGGAACAGGAAGGCTATCATTGAGGGAGGTACAGCAACAGAGACCGTAATTCAGAGCTGCTGCAAAGGGCCCCTCCGCATCCTGCTCAGGATGGCTTGGATTACCTGCCAAGTCACCAGTGAAGTCCTTACCGGCCAATCTCTGTCTGAGGGGAGTGAACTTCTGAGCAGTCTTTCAATCTGGAAACCTATGCAAAAGCAGCTCTTAAAGACTGCATAGGTATAACCAAGGAAGACAAATCAAGGAAAACAGTGAACTTTCCTCCATCTTTCTTCCTTCGTTCATTCACTCAACAAGTAGTTATCTTACTATCCCGGCAGCAGGTTAGGGGTACAGAGATCACCAAGGGATGCTGTGGGATGTTCTGTATGTCCTGTGGGAGCCCTTCTTGGGTTCTTTGTGGCGTTACCCAGCAGGTCTGCATAGAGGATGATTAGGACCATGGGCCTGAGTGCAGGTGTCTGAGATGGTCTGCACTTGGCTGTGCTGGGGGATGGGCTGTATGTCAAGTTGTTCTGATTGATCAATAAATAAAACCTGATCGGCCGTGGCTAGGCAGGAAGGATAGGCGGGACTAACAGAGAGGAGAAATAAAAGAACAGGAAGGCAAGAGACACTGCCAGCCGCCGCCATGACCAGCAGCATGTGAAGATGCCGGTAAGCCACCAGCCACGTGGCAAGGTATAGATTTATGGAAATGGACTAATTTAAGCTATAAGCACAGTTAGCAAGAAGCCTGCCACGGCCATACAGTTTGTAAGCAATATAAGTCTCTGTGTTTACTTGGTTGGGTCTGAGCGGCTGTGGGACTGGCGGGTGACAAAGATTTGTCCTGACTGTGGGCAAGGCGGAAAACTCTAGCAACAAAGGGAGGCTTGGCAAAGTTACGATTCTAAAAGGACAGACAGACTCACGAGTAGGAACCATAGCTCAGGACATGGTAGAGGGTGAGGGGCTTTGAGAGTCCTGAGGAGGGCGCCTGTCCCAGTCAAGGAGATGAGGCAGACCTTCAAGGAAGAAGAGGCATCTACACTGAACCTTAGAAGGAAATCAAGGAACTGGTCAGAGAAAACAATGTGTGCACACAGAAGAAGGCGCTGGATGTATGCTGGAAACAGGAAGAAGTCTGTGTGGCTGACGCATTACGCAGGGGCTAGGAAACAGACTGCATGTGCGCCTCAGGACAGTTACAAAAAGAGCACAAGACAAAATGGTAAACTTAGAACACGGTGAGATATCGTGTGTGTGTGTGTGTGTGTGTGTGTGTGTGTGTGTGTGTGTGTGTCTACATTACCAGGTTCACAAGTGTGAGATAAAGGGTTACAAAGTCAGGAGGTTGGTCATGTCTACAAGGACCTCCCTCATAAGCTTCCCCTCCTTGAGAGACACTAGTTGGGCTCAGACCCCTACCTTCCATTAAAGAGCATCAACGGGGTTCTGTGAGCTACACGAGGCCACAGAGCTGGCGAAGCAACCCTCACACTTCACACTCTGGCTCTTTCTGTGTTAGCTCTCTTCTCTCTACTCATTTTTTTTTTTTTGTCCTAAGAGAGGGGGGTGATTTTCAGTGGTAAATATAATTAAGTTCTAGCATGATGACCTTTTCCTTCTACTGTAGAAACAGAGTTCTTGAATAGGGAGGAAAATAAAAGGGAGAATAGCTACCACAAAAATAGGACTGTAGGAAGGAATTAAAAGGGTGACGTAGATAGTATGTGAATTATACCTCAAGGAAGCTGCGCAAATTTAAAATAATAACCACAGAAGTGGGTGAGAAGTGAGCAGCGTGGTATTTCCAAGTGTGACTGAGCAGCAATTCAGTGGTTCCTCTGCTTGTCCGTAAAACAGACTACTGTCACAGTTAGGACTGAGTTCTGATCTGTGACATCCATCCCTACGCACATGCTGAGGATGTCAAGGTGACGTGGGACAAGAGGAGCTTTATCTCCCCATTTCTAATGGCCAGTATATCTTCTACAGTGTGGAGAACAGAAATTCAGCCCCCCAATGGCAGACACCTGCTCAGGGGGTCACCCTTCTACACACGGAGGTCAGAGACTATCAGCCAAGGAAGGTTCTGGAACCAAGAGATCACAGGAACTTTCGTTTCTATTACAACACAAGCAGTCTCCCGATCCAGGGCTTCCTCAGCCATTCACACAAGGTACTGGTGAAGAAAGACCCCTGCTTTGCCAGGCATAGGGCCAAAGATCAAAATAAACACACACAGGGATGAATATTCCCAAGCCTGCCACAGAATTCCACATCACACTAGCCAACTCACGTTAAAAACCACATCACAGGCAGGGCAGGCAGTGCAGAGGGCAAAGTGCTTGCTAGACCAGCATGAGGGCCTGTACCCACAGTTTAGAAAGCCAGATGCGGTGGCACAGGCTTGTAATCCCAGCGCTGAGTAGGTGGAGACATGTGGATCCCCGTGACTCTCGGGGCAGCCAGCCTAGCTTAAACGGTAAGCCCCAAGTCCCAGTGAGAGACCCAAGGTGTTCAGCACCCGAGGAATGACATCAAAAATGGACCTCTGGACTCCACTTACACACATGTGCATGTGGATGTACATATGCATGCACAACATACATGTGTCCATGCACATATACATACACACATATATGCATATATACACACAGAACACACTACGCATAGAAATAGACCTCATTTTTCTGTCACTTTATAATTGGATAGGTACAGTGAATTGTGATGTATCTTCTTTTTCAATCCAAACACCAACTCCCCTTTCCAAATTCCTATCTACTAGTTTCATACAAAGAGGACATCAATACCAAGTAGTTTTCCAAGCAAAGACAAACATTATTTTTCCATCATTTTAAAAAAACTGAGGTCATTTTGGACCTACTTCCTCAATAGTGGCACACTTAAAATCAAGCCATGTAGCTCAGTCAGGTCCAAGAGATCAGTGGGGGCAAAAATAAATGGGAAAAACTTGCCCAAAATGTAACCATGGCAACAGCATAGATGTATCAAGCAATGGTGTGATCATTTGCTTCATCCCCATTTCTTAAATTGGAATCTAAGTAGGGGGGGAAAGTACATGGAGAAAAGCATGAGTCTGCAATTACTGAACTCTGCAAAGTTGCATTCAACCTGCAACTGTAACTTACAGGCAGTCACAGGACAGCTAAGAAATGGCCCTAGGAGGTTCAAGAATCAAAAAGATGAGGATCTGTTCTGTACTCCCCATGACTCTGTTTCCCCATCTGCTTTCAGGGGGTTGGTATCTGTGATGCCGGTCAGTGTGACAGAGGTGGACCCAGCTGGATCATACAGCCTCAGTCATGTAACCCAGAGTCACATTCTCACTCAAAACTGTGTTACTAGATCAATAAAAATGGAATTAAAATCAGCACCCCATTGGCAAGACTAGATTTAAGAATTACAATTAATCCAAATACACATGGAGTCATTCAAGGATATTACTGGGATTAGAGTTCTCAGTTCAATATGGAAAAGCTGAAATGAGGACAACCAAGTCAAGTAAACAGGTCACCTCTTCTCTGTCAGATGCAGCTGCCAGTGAGTAAAGAGGGGACTCTGGAGTGCTGGCCCAAGTCACTTGCAGTATTCTTCTTCCCCACAGAGCCTTGATTTACTACCAAGTAAGATGGAGGGCAGCAGATTGTTCTAGAATCTGATTTCCTAAGGTTCTCAAATCTATGCAAAGCCTTTGGTTAGTTACGCTTGCGACTTTAGAGTAGTATCAGCAAACACTGGCAGTCTAGCACATTACTTAAACAATACTATATTTTAAAGAAAACCATTTCTAGACAAGAGATCACAGTAATAGGAGGGCTCTGTGGATATTAATCTTCCTCTAGGAGGCAGTGTCTTAAAAATGGTACCTCGGAAATCTCTCTCAAATGTCAAAGGACCAAGTGACAGACAGCACTACGTAAAATTCCCAGTAATAAAACCAGAATCACTCTTGCCTTGAGATGTGAATGAAATCAAATAAACGCCATGTCTTCCCAAGAGGCAGAGGTAAGATCAGCCTGTTCATAGACACAGTGTGTCCATGTCCCACTCACAGATCAACACACTGCCTCTTGTCCTCACCCACAAAGGTTTCCTTTCAGAGGCCCGGTGTTCTGGATCTTGCTTGCTCAAATTTGACTGCATTGAATGGCTTTTAGAATTTGGGATTTTAATCTTTGAAAATCCTCTCTTCCTACAACCCATACTTGGGGATTTTTAAATCTGGTTGTAGGGAAGGAGAGTGTACTGTGGTATTCCCTCCACTGAGGGCCATTAAAGACACAGCGGCCTCCACCCAGGTCAGTCTCAGGGTCTCTGCCTAGCTCACTCCATTAAACACAATAATGTTTAGACATGTCTCTATTTCTAGAGGCTTCACCTTGCCAAGGCTTTACAAACGGCTTACCCACTTCAGCTCACTTATACTTCACAGCAGCTCCATGAAGCTAGCTAGCATGGCTGACAAGTTCTTTACACAGATCAGACGGTGAGCTCACAAAAGGTAGCTAATTCACTCCGCATTTAACAACAGTATAAGTAGCAGAGCCACGTGGAAATCCAGTGACACAATCACACCATGATCTCATGCTCTCTGTCCCACTGTCAACCACCATTTGCTTCACTCGGGGCATCACTGGGTGGACTCGCTACAAAGTGTGCCAGAACCATCAGTTGAGCTACCTTCTCCTCTTTACACACGCGTGAGCCCGCACACTCCCACTCCAGCAGTGGGACACTAAAGCTGACTACTTACAAGGCACGGCATGGCGGTAGAGGTTGTCCCTTATGGTCTGCTGGAGCTCATGATCCGGAGACCCCTTCTGGAACCGCTGGTTGAGGAAGTGTCGCAGGTCCTTGTTGAGCCGTCCTCCTGCAGGAAATACATAAAACAGACAGAGCACATCAACAAGAGAGGGCTGTGTGTGAGAAAGCAGCGTCCGGCACATCCAGCCCACAGCCCCTCAGCCACCCTGAGGAAGTGCTTCCGTTTCCCTCCGCTGGGGAACAGCCAGAAGAAGGCACCAGAGAGAAAACAGCCCAGAAACAACTAAGGTGTGGCCTTATCCCATGCAACACTAGAAAGCCAAAGAATGGAGAATTTCCTCTAGGCTTTGCACTTAGACGGGCGCCTGTGACATCCACGGACACTCTGGGAGGGAGAACAAGCCACTGAAACTGCAAAGGGGACAACCTGCAACATCTGTCCCATTACAAAGCCTTCTTCACTGGTTACACTTGCAAGCCTGTTCCGGAACCCCCAGGATAATTTACTAGAGCCAATAAGTAAAGATAAAAGCAAGCAAAGAAACAATGTAAAAACAACAAACAAACCGATTCAGTAAAGCGCAGCCAACCCGCATAGGAACTGCTAAGAACACAGGAGCTACACCTCTACATGCCAGTCACAGGGAGGGAGCTCAGAAAAGAGCTTCAAGGTCTGACCCCGGTGTGCATATTTAAACTTGACTTAACTGGCATATAAAAGCAAAAACAAATTTACAACTTAATATATAGGAGTACATAGGAGTGTTCCATGTATTTAAACATAGGTATATATTACACAATGGTTAAGGTAGCTATCATTTGTAGACAGCAAAAACTTTCAAAATTCTTTCTTCTAGCTTTTAAAGTGTAGACTGCTGTACTAGTATGTCTAGTTATACTTCTCAGTGGCAGCAAACCAGTTTCTACCTACTGACAAATCTCTCCCCTGGTACTACCCAGACCACTGGTAAACACCATTCTACCACTCTACTCTCAATTAGTATGAAATAAGTTTTTATATTCCATGCATGAGTGAGATCATGGGTGTAACTTGTCTGTCTTTATGATTCTTTTTGTGCGGAAAAAGGATTCTAAATAGGAAATGGACTGAGGCATAGCTTAGCCAGTTTGAGACTAAGTTCAATCCCCAGAATCAAATAAAAACAATGAAATAAATAAACTACAAAATAAAAAAGAGAGAACATATATTAATAGAGGGGATCTTAAAAATAAAAGGACAGCCATTTCCTTTAGAGTAAAAGACTTGAGCAGAGAAAGGAGACCCCATTCTTCATTTTATAGATAAATAACTATTGATGTGTATATCTTCATCCCTTCCACTGCCTTTCAAATGAAAGGTACACATTCCTTTTTTTTGCTCTTTGAGCCACAGTTAATTGTGTCTTTATTTCCTTGAAATCTTGTATACTTAGTTGCTGTGGGATGGCCTGTATGTTAAATTGCTCTGATTGGCCAATAAATAAAACACTGATTGGCCAATGGCCAGGCAGGAAGTATAGGCGGGACTAACACAGAGGAGAATTGAGAGAACAGGAAGGCGGAGGGAGACACTGCTAGCCGCCGCCATGACATGCAGCATGTTTAGATGCCAGTAAGCCACAAGCCACATGGCAAGGTATAGATTTATAGAAATGGATTAATTTAAGATATAAGAACAGTTAGCAAGAAGCCTGCCACGGCCATACAGTTTGTAAGCAATATAAGTCTCTGTGTTTACTTGGTTGGGTCTGAGCGGCTGTGGGACTGGCGGGTGACAAAGATTTGTCCTGACTGTGGGCAAGGCAGGAAAACTCTAGCTACACTTAGTAGAACAAAAGGAAAGCTTTCAAATGTGGCAAAAATGTGTCATAGAAAAGAGAATTTTAAAGATTTATAAAGGAAATGGATAAAGACCCTACAGAGATGGCTAAAAATCACAAGAATAAGGTTGTCTTCCCAGCTGGGCAGTGATGGTGCAGACTTTAATCCCAGCACTCAGGGACAAAGGCAGGTGGATCTGCGTTGAAGGCCAGTTTCTTAATGTACAGAGCGAGTTCCAGGACAGCCAGAGCTACATAGAGAAACCCAGCCTTGAAAAACAAAAACAAACAAACAAACAGTCTCTTTCAGTTTTTATACAAGATGAAAATCAAGCAGAGGCATTTCCAGCCTTAGGGAAGCAACACAGCCTCTGGTCACCATGCGAGCCACAGAACCCCTTGAAGTAACTTCATGCTCAGAAGAGTGATTTAGGACTAAGACAGTGATGCTAACATGACCATATTTCTACTTTGGCAGGAAACTACTGGTCTCGCTTGTCACACCTGCTCATGCTGGTACAAACTTATGAAACTGCATTTGAACTATTTTATTTCAGTTGTATTAAAACCAAGGTTCAAGTTGTCAAAAGGAAAATACGTACATACATTAATAATCAAAGTTAACATCATTCAATCATTTATCACCTATTTATGAATGAAGCAAGAGCTGCCTTACCTGCTCCCTAGACAGACAGACAGGATGCTTCAAAAGTTCAGAAAAGAACACACACACACACACACACACACACACACACACACACACACGATGCTGACACATACCTAAGTGATAGGAACATACAAATTCAAATCAGAAGGAGATCCCACTACATAGCTACCAGAAGAGCAGAATTCAAAGAGTGAATAAATATATCTATCACCTTTTGGCAAGGTTATAAAACAAGGTTTTACATACAGGTAATGTACAAGGAGTGTATATGGAGGCTCAGCCTCATGGGAACACAATTTAACAATACCTTATTAAGTCAAATTTGCACAGAATAAGTAACCCACCAATTTCACTGGAAATGAAGAACACGAAAATAAGTCCACAAAAAGAAAACAAAGATGAATCGTTACAGTAGCTTTAATGACGACAACCTCAAATTATAAACAATCCAATTATAAACATCCAGAGGCAATGAAACAAAATGTGATATGTTCAATAAAGTGCTACACAGCAATTAAAAAGGAGAAACTGCAAATACATAAATAATGTTGACAATTCTCAAGCACTTAACATTGAACACAGAGGCCAGACACAAAAGGAAACAAAACTTCATCCATAAAGTTTTAACATGTTCCCTCCAGAATAGAAGGAAACAAAGACAAAGAGCAGAACACATGATGGTATGGAGTACCTGATGTATGGAGTACATAGATGTTTGCTTACGCACCGGTTTACATGAGTCAACTTCATGAAGGACATTGAGTCAACAATAACCACAATAATTGTTTCCAAATAACTTTAAAAAAAAAAAACTGATTTAATTTTTTTTTTTGATGTGCCTTGGTGTGAGAGTGTCAGTTCCCTGGAACTAGAGTTACAGACAGTTGTGAGTTGCCATGTGGGTGCTGGGAATTGAACCTGGGTCCTCTGGAAGGGCAGTCAGTGCTCTTAAATGCTGAGTCATCTCTCCAGCCCTCCAAATAACTTTTTAAGAAACAGAGACGACAATGGACTCTTTGAGGGAGATGCCAGTCTCGAATTGATAGACTGTGTGGTCCAACACAGATCCTACACATCCGAATGCACAGACTCATACAGCAAACAGAGTTAGATGGGGTGGCTGGCTGAGTGGGTACCATACGCTAGGCACTGTGCTAGATGCTCCGTTCCCAATTGCATTAGAGTCAAACAGAAAGAGTTGGGCACATCTTGGCAGTGAACAAACACAGGTCCAGGTGTGTGGATCCAGCTCCATGACTCATGGCCCTGAGCCTCTCTCCTCTCACTCGTATAAATAGACCAATGACATAACAGGAGTGGGTCACATGGCTGCTGTCAACATCACAGGCGGTGACAGGATGGCACAGTGCAGGGCAGAGTGGAAGCACTTACCGAGAGATAAAAACTGTAATCACCACAGTGTCAAGTGGACAATTTCTGAGGTGAGGGGAAAAGAATAAAAACTGGCCCAAACATGAATTATCATTCCTTTTCAAAAATCAAAAAAAAAAATCACATCAATTTGAATGTTATTCAAATGGGTTAGAAATAACAAGAGACAAAACATAAAGGTGAGAGAGCTTAGACTAAAGAACATTTCCAGTGCTTCTAGAAATGGGTGAAAGTCTTTTCGTGCTAAAATAGTGGGTTCTTGGGTAAACGGCTGAGGTTCAGGAAAGAATGCTAGCTGGTAAACTACTGGTAGGTGTGATAGTCACACTTGCTAACTTCTAGCCTCAGGGGTAAGGCACTCTGGGATGATTCAGCAAGAATAACATTTCCCATGGCCTACCATCTAGGTGGTATTTGACGTGAAAAAGTCCTATCAGATCACTGGCAGGGCCAGTGAGGCTGAGTGGGCAGTCGGCCAACCAAGCCCGAGTTCCGTCCCTAGAATCAACATGGCAAAAGAGAACCAACTGTTGTATGTTCTTCCCAACATGTTTGCCATGACACTTGTGCTCCCACGTACACACGCACACAGATAGATAGATAGATAGATAGATAGATAGATAGATAGATAGATAGATAGATAGATAGACAGACAGACAGACAGACAGACAGACAGACAGACAGACAGACGGGTGGGTGGATGGATGACTGAATGAATGAATGAATGAATGAATGAATGAATGAATGAATGAGGCAATGAACACTATTTGAGCTATGAGTAGCAAAGAGGTCTGTGATATCTAAATATACCCTTAGGCTCCAAAATAAATTCCAGAGAACATATGGGACACATTAGTTCTTTCCCCATATGTAACAGAGATGCATACCTCTATAGTCACCATCAGGATAAGTCAGAGGTTTTCAGATGGGATGGTATTATTAAGACGCCGCTGGATTATCCTTGATTTTAGGCTCCAACTAAGCAAGCCAGTTGTGGTTTATGGTCATCAGAGCGAAACCCTCCCTTCTGTGGTGTGCAAAGGGCAGGGTTAACTCTGCTGCCAGTTAACATTTACTCTGCATTCCCTGACATTTGGGTGGGAAAGGCTTCCACCTTCACATTCCATTAAGAATAATGCACTCTGAGCATCTAATCTCAAATTAATTGCCAATTATTCAGAGGACATGTCAGTAAATCTTTTCCTAATTGTCAAGGGCATTGTGCCAATGAAATAATAAATTGTAAGGTGGATAAATAATAAAGTGTAAGTATGTCACGGCATCTTTACTTTTGTTCAAATTAAAGATTTGTTTTGTAAATGGAAGAAAGGACATAGGTCGGAAGTATGTAGAGCTTTGCCTAAGATAAAAGGTCAGAACTAGGGCTGGGGAGATGGTTCAGGGAGTGAGTAAAGTGTGTGCTCTGCAAACATGACCTGGGTTCAAATCCCCAGCACCCACATAAAAAGCTGGTTATGGCAGGATAAACCTCTAATCAAAGTGCGGGGGAGGCAGAGATAAGTGGATCCCTGGAGCTTACTGGAGAGCCAGCCTAGCCAAAGGATTTGGTAAGAGACCCTGTCTCAAAGAAATGAGAAGGGAGGCTGGGTGTGGTGGTACAGGGCTATAACTCCAGCACTTGGGAGGCAGAGGCAGACAAATCTCTGTGAGTTTGAGATCAGCCTGGTCTAAATAGTGAGTTCCAGGACAGCCAGAGCAAATAGTGAGACCCTGTCTTAAAAAACACACCCTCCCCAAAGAAAGAAAAAAAGAAAGAAAGAAAGAGAAGAAAAAAATTAGGAGGAAAGCAACTAAAGAAGCCACTCAGTCAACTTCTTGTCTCCACACATGTGCATGCACCTACACAGACACCCCTGTGAACAGACATACATGTCCACCTGAACACACTGCACATGCACATGTGCACACACACTTTCAGAGATCAGTGTAAGAAGTTTTAAATTGTAAAAGAGGACAATTCTGTATCTTCTCAATTTCCAAATATATCTTTGAATTTTTCCATTGATTTTCTGAAATTTAATAACTATCGATATATCATCTTAATATTGTATAAGGTTCCATTTTCAATACACCAAAATTCATTTTCCTTCATATAAAAATCAAGGTATGATTTTAATCCAGATCATGATGCTATAAATGTCAGTGGGATGACATGAAGAAAAAAAAAAATGCAGCAAAGGTCAAGAAACTGATTTCCACGGAGCAGAAGCTTAGTCTGCAAGCAAGTGCATTAGGAAGGGACTCCTAGGGTGTATTTAAGGACACAGCTCATGGATGGAATGGTTATTCATCCCATTTTCTTCACACATCTTCAGGCATACCACATTTCTTTCCTTTGGGGCTTCAGGCTGGACTTTAACTCTGAAATAGGATTTTCTGTCTCTTTCGGGGCAAGAGAAGCATGTGCTATCTGCATCAATACCATAATGAAATCCATTACTTTGGATGATAATTTCAATTAAAATATTTTAGTTCAGGGAAAGAAAAGGAAATTTATTGTCAGTAAATCAGAACTCTCTGTATTTTCCTTGTAAGTTTTAGTTAGGCAACTATAAATTTCTACAATATACTTTGAAAGGCAGAGGACAGGACTATTATCAACAATGACCAAACCACTGTGACCTTCAGACCCTCCCCTACGTCATTTGTGCCAGGGGATATCAACATGGTGTTATTCGTGTTTCTTTCTAACATTTTTTACCCAAAATTTCTCTCACCTGTAAAAGAAATATAATTATTAGGGAGTTAGTGTTCAGTAAGAAAGAGTCTTGGTTGGAGATATTCAAAAAGTTCTGGAAACAGAGGGTGGTGCTGGCTGCAGAATAATGTGAATAGACTTGATGCCAAAACCTCTCCTTGAAGGTGGTTAAAATGAAGTCTTACATATATTTTACCACAATAACGAAGTTATATAAATTATCAACCTCGAGAAACAAGCCAGTCCCAGAGACACACACTTATACTCTCACCACTTCAAGGTTGGGACCAGAGTACAAAGCATTCAAAAACAGCCTGAGCTGCAGAGTGAGATCCTGTCACCAAAGAGCAAACAAAAACCCAAAACATTAAATGTTCTGTGTGTGGGTATTTCTGTGTATCACATATGTATGGAAGCCAGAAGAGAGTGTTGGATCCCCTGGAACTAGAGTTACTGATGGTGTGAGCCTCCTCACAGGTACTGTGAATCAAACCTGGATCCTCTGGAAGAGCAGCCAGTGCTCCTGACTGCTGGTTGAGCCATCTCTCCACCACCTCAAGGAGAAATATTTGAAGACAGAAAGTTGTACAACAAAGTTAAACCATTTTTAACCTCATTTGCACTCCTGTATTTATTTTTTGCCCTGTGTGTGGATACATATATACACTCAAAACATAAAATCATAGCTGTACAGGCACATTGTATTCTTGGATTACAACATACACCCTTTAACATGCCCATACACATGAGCTAATGCATCATCTCACTCAACAGAAATGTATTAAATGCCTACAGACAAATATGCTGTGAACCCTGAGGATACGCTTGTCCCTAGGAAGTGGCACTGATGTACAAGGCAGGAATAGCCCATGGATAGAGGCAACTAATGAACTAAATGAAGGTAGTCACTCCTGCAAAGTGTGGAGGAAAGTATTCCAAGTAGGCGGGAACAGCATGTGTAAAAGATTCAGAAGCAGCAGAGAGGCAGGCCTGCACGAAAAAGAGCACAGAGCGTCGTCAAGGAGGAGCTTGGGTGGAGAGCGAACAGGGCTTCGCAGGCCATGACAAGGAGCTCGTATTTTACTTGAAGTGCAGGAGAAATGTGCTGAGGGACTCCCGCCATTGCAGAGAAAGACACGTTGTAAATTTCCAGGCGCAGGAGGCTGTGTAGTAGTAAGTGACAGGAAGAAGTCAGCGCAGCCACACTAGCCAAAGAGGGGTGTTGACCCAGGAAAGGGCAGAAGAGCAGGAGAGGACAGAGATGTGATTTAACACGGAGCCTCCCAGAAGCTGGTGTATTCAACACCTGATCCCCAGTGGTGGCAGTCTGGGAAGGCTATGGAAGCTCCTGGAAGCAGAGTCTTGCTCAAGTAAGCATGCCCGTGGGGGCGGGCTTTGAGGTTTTATAGCCTGGCCCCACTTCATTTTCTCTCTCTGCTTCCCATGAGCAGATGAAATGTGATCTCTGTGTCCCGTTTGCCAGGCAAGTCTCAGGCTCCTGATTCCATGCCATGATGAACTCTGTTTGAGTCAGAATAAAAGCTATTCTCCTCTAAATTGCTTTTGGTCACGGTCTTTTATCACAGCAACAGAAAAGCAACAAGGTTTTACTCTGAACTGGCAAAGAATGGGTCCCGCAGTCCGCAGAGTTCAGTTGATCCCGATTAACTATTGCCTAATTTGTCAGATCGTACCATGGATGAGGATTCATGCCCACATTTTGTAACATTTTGTAAGCATTTGCAAAACATAATTGTGTTTCAAAATGCCATATATTTCATCAATTCACACAACCTATACATCTGTAAGAAGGAAGTGAACTGAAGCCATTTTGAATAAAACTTCCAACTTGAATGAGGGTCAAAGTTTAACCTCCCCAGACCTCCTGGGGTCACTGACATCACTGGAAGCCAGTGGGCAAGATGAGAAAAGAAGAGTGGGCAAGCCACCCACCACACTTGAGTAAACCAACCAATGAGAGTAAGATCAGTGCACTACAGAGCCATATTCCTAGAAACTATCTCCTCTTTGAATCCTGATTGGTGAAAGCACGCAGCTGTAACCTGGCACAGATGTTTGGGGTGTTTCTACTTAAACACTTGCTGACATGGGGATCGGTCAGCTCCCGAGTCTGTGTGGCTGTTCCTGACTGGTCACTTTCTGCCCTGCTGCCCAATCCAATAAAATCTTGCTTTGTGAAACCTTTTTGTGTCTGCATGGGTTGTTTTGGAGCCTTGGACCCACAACATATCCATTTCCAGCAGGTAAGCATGTACATTTTCTTCTGTGCACAAAATCCATTCGTAGCTGGCTGCTATGCCCCAGGCCTAAAATCTTGGCATTTGGGAGGTGGAGGTAGGATCAGATGTTCAAGTTCATCCTTGGCTGTATATGGAGTTTGAGGCCAGTCTACGTGAGATTGTCTAACAAAACAGACAGACAGAGTAATCTATCTGTATTTATTACTTTTTCATGATCCTTGATGTAGTGATATTGGAACAAAAAGCACAGAAATGTTTAAGGCTCTTGAGAGAAATTCTCTCCAAAAGACTGTGCTAGCTTCCCCACATCCCACCTGATCTTTTATTTAT
This sequence comes from Peromyscus leucopus, assembly GCF_004664715.2. NCBI lineage: Eukaryota > Metazoa > Chordata > Mammalia > Rodentia > Cricetidae > Peromyscus > Peromyscus leucopus. The sequence goes on from NC_051065.1 coordinate 109,923,381, forward strand.
TAGTTTTTTGAAATTCTATAACCAGGCTGGCCTCAAACTGTTTTTCCTGCTGTTAGGTGCTAAGGCCCTAATTCTTACCCCAACTCCATGCAGCATGGACACTGTCCTAAACAGAAGGACTCTGGCCAGGTAAACAGAAGGATTCTTACTGGATAAACAAGCCCAAAGGCTGCTTTCTGCCTACCAGACTCACTCTCAGTGAACTACCTAGGGCAAAAACATCTGGTTTAGTCTGGATGGCCTGTATCAGCTGACTGACCCTACCCTGTTGTCACATAAAACCTGCTCGCTCTTCTACCATTTTGTTGTTCTCTCTGCCCCCACCTCCTACAGCCTTTGCAGCTCGATCCCAACAACCTGTTTCTTCTGCCCATGGAGTGACCTAGTTCAGTTGTTTCACGAGGCCCTTGCTTACACCTGTCTCCACTCCATATGTGCTGAGATTGCGGATGGGCACCACACCAGAACTCTTACCTTCAAATGGCTCAAAATTGGTAGAGAGATTAATCATGAACCAGACATGTGGATGCCCTACCTAATGCTACAATGCAAACTTAAGTATAAATTATTGCTGAAATTGCCTTTCAATGAAATTACGTGGTTCCCAAGGGTCATACCAATTTCTACTAAAGTACAGAAAAAATTCAATATCACTCATGTGACAAAGAATGTTGAAATGAGAATGGGTTTTCCTTTTTAATTAGTGTCTCCTAATCTTGACAAAATGCTCTCCACAGAAAATTAATTTAGAGAATGGCCTATTGAGAAATAACGAATGACTGTCATTATCATGTGTATTTAACCAAAAAAAACAAAAACAAAAGAATACCCTAATATGTAAAAAAAAACCACATAAACTGGGAACACTGACTATGTCAGGTCTTTATACAGTTATGTCGGACTTCTTTACCCCAAACAGCATTAAAGCAATGACCTAACTCAGGGTGGGCTACATTTTACAATACAGGATGAAATTGAAGTACCCTTTCCCAGCCTTGAGAGCACACACAGGCCATGCAACTATTCCATTCTGCCTTGGTGCTCTGAAAGTCAACAGGGACTGTATGCAAATACGAACGCTTCCCATCAAAACAGTATTTATGAAAACAGGAACGAGAGCTAGACAAGGTGGGGCACACCAGTAATCCTGGAAAGCAGGAGGCTGAGGGTGAAGGACAGTGTGGGATATACAGTGAGATCCAACAAACAAGACTGGACTAAGGGGGAATGGGGAGAAGGGCTGATAGACTTGGTCTCAGAGCTATAGCTTATGAATGAGAATCCTGAAAAGAAACTGCTTCTAAAATGTCTGATGATTACATTTCAATGAAATTGTATACTTTAATTACATGTTTTCTTGCTGTACCATTAGCTCCCCCCCCCCCCCACACACACACTCCTTTCCCACCTATTTGCCAAGCCTAACATCCTGACAAACAGATAAAAACCCCTGGAATGTATTCAGTTAACAAAGCCTTATTCTCCACCAATGGGAAGGCTAAGAATGCCATCAGATACCATCTAAGGCCCACAGTTGAGATCTGACATCTTTGTCGCACTTCCACCTGATGTTTCCACCAAGGAATTTTGAAAAAGCTTAATTTAGCTGGGCTTGGTAGCGCCTTTAATCCCAGCTCTCAAGAGGCAGAGGCAGGCAGTTCTCTGAGTTCCAGGCCAGTCTGGCCTACACAGAGAGTTCCAGGACAGCCAGAGTTACACAGGGAAATCCTGTCTGGGGAAAAAAAAGAAAAGGAAAAGAAAAAAGAAGAGAGAGAGAGGGGTGGAGGAAGGGAGGAAGGGAGGGAGAGAGGGAGGGAGGGAGGGAGGGAGGGAGGGAGGGAGGGAGGGAGGCAGTCTTGTTTTATAGCTTTACTTGTTCTGTCCACACAAAAACTCCACGCCACTGTTTCAATGTTGAGACACTATACGGGGAACCTAAATCTGTGTTCCAGAATGAACCCCATCTTCCTGTCTTTCATTCCTTTGATGCAGAGCTGTTCCTCTGGAGAGCAGGCTCCTGTTCAGGTGACAGCTGTGCCTCCCTAGGTGGGTGGAGATTCAACAGGGAACTCTTAAGACACATGAAAGCCGAATCCATGCACACCTTGGTGGTACAAAGACTGCTGTTTGCTCATGTATGTTTCTCCAAAACTTAAAAAGAAATGCACGGGAGTCTGTGATGTGAGAGAGGCGCAGAGCAGAATTGTGTATGCTGATGAAACACAAGAAAACACTACTTCCATTAACTACCCCACGTGACGAGCACAAAACATTTGTCAGCACTTTAGGAAGTCGGCTTTATTATTATTTCCTGGCTACCCTTTTTATTCTTTTTCTCCCAGTGAATCTTTTTGTAACAAATTTCATCCCACAGCGAGAAGAAACTTGAATTAAGCATGGGAAGAAAAGCAAGCTCAGGTTTTAACTTTATCGTCTCCATATTTCCATTATTTACAGCCTTTCTGTTCCCTGTATTTATTCCAGTTAAGCTAAGAAGCAGAATAACATCTGTTCACTGGGGGGGAAAGGGGGTGGAGGAAAGAGACATCTACAGAGAAAGCAGAAAGACAATGATCCCTCTTGTCTAAGCATTCTAGCCGATGCAAGTTCACGCCAGCCCAACAAGCAGCTCTAGGGTTTTACAAAAAAAAAAAAACAAAAAAAAAACCCGAAGCTGTGCACCCAGGCTCAGCCTCCTAGCAGCACCTGAAGATGCGCAGTGTGCCCATTTACGCCCCACGCCAAGGCCCTGGGGATGGCGGTGGTGGCTGCTGCTGCTGCTTCATTGTCTTCTCCTGTCCTCCCCCTCCTCTTGTGTTTCTTTGTTATATTTATTCATGGCGGCTGGCGGGAGGCACATGTTCCACAGTGGACTTGTGGAGATCAGAGGACAACTCATGGAAGTCAGGTCTCTCCTTCTGTCTGTGATCCTGGTACCTGAACTCTGACGGTCAAGCTTGGCAACGAGTGCCTCTCTCTCCTCAGGGAGCCATCTTACTGACCTGACAGTGACATCCCGAAAAGACACTAACCAGACCTGCCAGATTTGAGTAAGGATAAGGAACATATACAGACCACACCAGTATAGACTGATGAGTGTGACTTCATGACCCATCCACCTCCAAGCCAGCGAGGTCACTTCTACTGCCAGTGCCATGTTGAAGAAGAAAAACTAAAGAAATCCCTCCATCACCCACCTAGAAAGAGGAGAGAGATGGGACTCCTATCCAGACAGAGGGACGGTCCAAGTGCCAGTAGTTAGGGAGGGAGTCGGGAGACGCTTACAATGGGAACTGAGCATCTTGGAAGAGGCAAATGAGGGAATTAAGGCCAAGAAGTCAGGACACAGTCTTTGTAAAGTCAAGTTCTCACATTCACAAAAGGTCTGTTTTCTGAACAGCTTCTGCTTTCGCAAGTGTTCGAAAGCATAGCTGGTGTGGTGGAAACCAAGTGATAGGAGACATGCCCGTGCACAGCAGGCCTGTCAGCAGCACGCAATCTGCATGAACCTGATGGTGAGGAATGGTTTTCTTTTCTACCAAGGTAGTCAGGCCAGCAACCTATTTTCTGAACCTCCCCACAGCCCTTTGCTCTGATTAGCCAATCACATCAGACTGCGAAGCCAAGCTCCAACCAATGGAATGAGATGCAGTCCCTACCAACATCAGGGATGAAAGACAAGAGGCCCTTTTGGCTGCTGTGTTCATTAGCCTCATTTGGGCTCTGGTGCACCTTTTTTTTTTTTTTTTTTTTTTTACAAAAAAAAAATGGTTCTGCTGAATTACTTTTGCTTTCTTTGTTCATGTGTTCCTCTGAGCAGTACCAAGATTATTGATTTCCCAGCAGACCTTGAGCCAGATTCCACTAGCTCTAATCTAGGCTCCAAATTCTGCAGCAGGCTTTAGACAAGTTGCTAAATCCCCAGTGATCCTAGCTTTCCCAAAGTATCAGCTGATTACAAAGACGGCATGCGCTCTGAAGATTTCTTGTCAGGCTTAGCATCATCATGCCTTAACACACTACCTAGCCCACTGGAAATACTCAGTAATTCGTTATTCTTTCTCTTACCAAGGGTCATCTCAAAGAAGTGTGTAAACTTGAGTAGACACTAAATTTAATACAAACAAGGCAAGAAAGACTCAGCTGAGGAAATGATGGGTGTGGCCGAGAAAGGCTAAGGATGCTACTGAAAGGCTACTGAGACATGGCATCTGTGCCAAAACTTACAGAACAATGTCATCAGTTGGAAGTGATGAAGGACTAGGGTAGCTACATCCTATATGCATAAAATGTGGTGAGATGCAAATAGGTATAGATATGCAAACAGACAACAGTGGTGGCCAGATGTGAAAGAAATGGAGCTTAGTAATGAGGGTACACATTACACTGTTATTCACCTTCCAGACGGATAGGTAGTTTTTCAGTATAAAAAAAAAATGATAATATTATTTTGCTAAGACTGTTATAATTACCATGAAACTAGCAAACACCTGTACGACTCTCAATAGGAAAGATACTAACTTCTCTCACAAATCACAGAAGTAAAGTCAACAGCCCTTAATGTTCTTATTATGGGAAAGAAAAAAAAATGCAAAACAAAGATTTGACATCGGACTAACAAACACTACCTTCCAGACAGTTAGCCAGGATGTGAGAGCAAAGTTCCTTCCAGGGAAACAGTCCTCCCCACCAACTGGCAAAGCACTGTGTTGCAGGGTTTTAGGACTCTGGAGACAAGAAGGACCTTTCAAATGATTTTCAATGCAAATGTGACTGAGATCCCATTGGCATTCCCAGGCTTGAACATCCACAATAATTAAGACAGCTGTTTCGCTGCCCTCCCAGGCTCACCTCAATTTATTCTCTGAGTGGGGAGAGAATCGGGGTTGCAAACCATATTCTGATATCGTTCATGCAACAGTTGGCTGGGGCCAGAGTTCCAGGCACTCTGACCTACTTTGGCAAACCACAGACGAACAGCATCATAGCACAGCACACTGCTGCCATTTATACTGGACCAGACTATGAGAGTGGACAGGAATGGTGAAGCACACATCACTACATAAGTCTGAAGAAGAAAGTGAGATAATTTCCTGTTGTGGGATATTTGCACACTGTGTGAAAATGTATTGCTGTGATTGGTGTAATAAAACATTGACTGGCCAAGAGCTAGGCAGGAGTTACAGGCAGGACTTCCAGGCAGAGAGATAACTCTGGGAAGAGAAACTTGAAGTTACCAGCCAGACATGGAGGAAGGAGCATGAGCTGAATGGAGAGATGAGGTAACAAGCCACATGACAGAACATAGATTAAAATAAATGGGTTAATTTAAGTTATAAGAGCTTGTGGGACAAGCCTAAGCTAAGGCTGAACTTTTATAATTAATAATGTCTCTGCGTCATTATTTGGGAGCTTGCTGGTGGAACTGAGAAAGACTCCCTACTGTTTCCCACTCAAGAAGTTACACCTTTACAGTTTTATTCTTTGCATACAATCTTGGCTTTAAATACAGTTCAAAGTCAAAACCAAATACCAGAATCACCAAGACCAGCGAGGGAAGAACTGAGGGAAAGAATACTTCATATGTGCACATGGCTACGTGCATGGTTTTGGAGTAATTTTATATGTTGCAAACCTGTAATGGCCTGTCTGGCAGGAATGAGTATACTTTAAAGTGGCACTTACGTTATTCTCTTTGGCTATCAGACTAGTAAAAGAATGGATCCCCAGAAAGCAAAATTTCCCCAGGAATCTCATGCAGGGAGAAGAAATGGCTGAAGCCCTGTGGGCAGCCAGAGGAGGAACTAATAGGCCAGAGGAGGGTCCTGTCTCCCAAAGAATAAGCTTACAGAAGGGGCTGGGAACGGAGACAGCAGGTACACAGGGACCACACCACCTCTGTTTAGTCATGTGAACCTCTGGCTTCCACTGAACCCCCACTCTCAGGACCTCCAAGATGGCCTTGAGGTGGGGGTGGGGATCTGGTCATTGGATCTCTTTGTTCCTCTTGTAGCTGTGTTAAGTACATCCCTTCTGCTTTTCATTATTAATCTGGCTCTTTACTGGGGCTATTAAGGAAGGTGGCTAGGTGGGGCAAAGGAGGTGACACCCAAGTTTGGGAGTAAACCTATCAAGTAAAAATTCTTACTTTGCCAAGACTCACCTCGCTGGACAGACTTTGAACGAATGAGGAAAACACTTCCTTGGCTGATCATCAGAGATTGCTGATTTCCCAAATTCTATCAACAATTCCCATTTTTAGACCCCACCATTACCATGATGGACTCACTGTCATCTTCCAGCTACTATTCAAGAGTGACTACAAATAATGGGCTATAAAAGCCACTCAGTAATAAGGACACTCACTGGCCATATGCCAACTCAACAAGAGGTGATGTATCGGGAGTCACTGGCGCATCTGCCAGCCTGGTCCCCTCTGGCTGTAGAATAACAGTGCTCTCAATGGCCATTTGTTCTTGACTGAAGGGCTGACCAGCAAGCAAGCAAACAAAACAATCAATAAATGCCTGTCTGCCTCGCCAGTGTTGGGATTATAAGTGATGTCACCCTGCCTGGCTTCTTTTAAAGGAAAGGACTTGTCAGTGCTATAGACTGAACTAGGGTCCTTTTGCAAGCACTTTACCAAATGAATTATGGCCACAGCCAACTCTTGTAGAATTCTGGCTTTGTTTATCTCTTTTCTCTTTTCTTTTTTCTGTTTTAAGCTTCATGACTGTCACTTAGGTATAAAACAAAAGGAGTTAAACACGCCAGCCTTCTATGTGTCCAGAATGTAAACTAATTAAATCCGATGTTGGCATCAGGCTGCTTCCACACTCCCACTACCACACGCTTTAGCTAAAAGTATGCAAGCCAAGAGAGGGGATGTGCGTTCAGCTTTATGGGAGGAGAGCATTGGAGAGAGCACCAGGCAGCATCCCCACTCTGGTTTAATCCAGTCCCGAACATCAGGGCATCCAGCCTTCATTTTCAATTTCCCCGTTTATTCCCACATTCTTTATGTGTGGATTACATTGCTTATTCATTATTTTAATTTGCATTCCCCCCAGAAGGCTAACTGTGTTAAGCATCTTGTTATGTGTTAATGAAAGTATCTTTCTATTCGTGAAGTTTCTATTCAGATTGCTTGACTGTTTTTTATTAGGTTATCTTAATAAAACAGTTCCCCATATGCTGTGACTCAGTCATGGACAAAAGCGGATTTTGTAAACATTCTCCCCATCTGTGGTTGCCTACTTACTTTCTTAGTGATGTGACTTTTTCAAAATTATATTTTACTACTTTGGGACCCAAGGATTGAACATAGGGTCTGATGTATGCTGGGCAAACACTCTATTCCACAAAACTACACCTCAGACTTAATGGAATCTTTAGACAAGTGAAAACTGTCAATGTTGATGAAGACTAATTTTTACAGTTTTTTTTCTTAACATTTTACTATTTTATATGTGAGTCAGAAAACAAGACAATAAAAACAAATAATCCTGGACAAAGGTCAGAAGACCTAGATGCAAACCCAAAATCTGTACAATCTGGTTTAAAGAATCATCTGTAAGAGTCCATTTCACATGCCAACCCGACTAGGATATGAAGTAGCCAGATTCTTGGTCAAATATGATACGCTTAACAAAATCAACAGACTGAGTAAATCAGATTCACCTTCATAAGTGTAGGCAGACCTGATCTAATGGGTGAAGGCTGGAGGGTGTTGAAATCTTGGCCACTCACAAACAACAGGGACTTTTCTCCCTGACAGTTCTGAATACAGAGTCATTTCTTCTTCCCTTTGGACTAGAGCTGAAACATGGACTTGCCAACTTTCTGATGGGCAGTACCACCAGCTCGCCTGGGTCTCCAGCTCCTTCACTTCAGTTCTTGGAATATGCCAACCTCCAAAATCCTTATAATCTGAATCTATCTCTCTCCTTCCCTCCCTCTCCCCCTGCCCAACTCCTTGCTTTTACACACACACACACACACACACACACACACACACACACACACAGAGAGAGAGAGAGAGAGAGAGAGAGAGAGAGAGAGAGAGAGAGAGAGAGAGAGAGAGAGAGGAGAACTCAAAAGGATATGTCACCTGGTTCCATTAGCACCAACATAGTATGACACATTGTACTTAGTGCCTATGGAATGTCCAATAAAATGGCCCTAGTTTTTTCTTTCTTTCTTTTTGTTTTTGTTTTGTTTTGTTTTTCGAGACAGAGTTTCTCTGTGAAACAGTCCTGGCTATCCTGGAACTCACTCTGTAGATCAAGCTGTCCTCAAATTTAGAGAATTGACCTGCCTCTGCCTCCCAAGTGCTGGGATTAAGGGCATGCATCACCACCACCCGCACCATTGTTCTTTTTTAAAGATTTGTTTTGTTATTTTTAATTGTATATAGGTATATACAGGTGCTCTAGAAGACTAGACCAGTGATTCTCAACCTGTGGGTCTTGACCCTTTGGGGCTCACATATCAGATATCCTGCATATCAGATATTTACTTTATAATTCATAACAGCAAAACTACCCTTATGAAGTGGTAATGAAATAATTTTATGGTTGGAGGTCACCACAGTATGAGGAACTGTACTAAAGGGTCACAGCATTAGGAAGAGAACCACTGGACTAGAGGAACTGGATTCCTCTTGAGCTGGAGTTACAGGTGGTTGTGAGCTCCTGACACAGGTGCTGAGAGCTGAACTTGGGTCCTCTTTGAGAGCAGTATACATTCTTAACCACCGAGCCACCATCTCTCCAGCCCAGAGTGACCCTAAAAAGAATACACCAGCTTCTAACTGATTTTAAAATTGCCCGATCCTTATTTTGGGCTCCCCTTTCTATTCCAATGAATGCTCTAATGTCCGCAGTCCTCTAATAAAATTAAGTCAGCTGCACCATCTACAATGAGGTCAAAAGGGATTCTAAAAGAATTCTGTAACATACAACTTTTCAGCGTCGCACTGGCTTACTTAACGCCACAGCGGTCCTGCATGTAGTCCTTTCTGCCCCTAGTTCAGAACGAAGACAAGTCAAGAGGGCTGTAGCAGCTGGATTCTCCCAGCTCCTTCTCCACACATATTACTTACATACAGATAGAATCACCTGAATCCTGACATTTTAAAATCGGCACCAAAGATGCCAGACGAGCCAATAAACTCCATTAGTGAGTGCTCTATTAGGTGAGCAAGTCCTTGACACTTTGCTACTTTTCATACATTATATCCAGACATGCATGGGATAGATGAAAGTCTTCCATCTTCTGCCTTTAAAACAGGACCCTTTGTCAGTTGCTTGATTTCAGACTGGTCCTTGAGAATGGCCTAGACCCTTGGACTCCAGCCAATGGAGAGCTGCAGAAACTGTGGCTGAGGCCCTACTAGCAGAAGTACATCACTAGGGGACAGGCTCTGAAGAAAATGTCTGCTCCTGTTCCCGAGTTACGCTTCTAGATTTCCCGAGATGTTATAAATGCCATGCCACAAGCATTCACCACTAGGGACCAAGCCTGCTGCAGCCCATGCCTTTCCAACCATGAGGAACTGGTGTCACTGGAGAGCCTTGGCAAAAATAAGTTCTTCCTTCCTGTGATGTTTCTGTTGGGTATTATATTAAGGCCAGGAGAAAAGTAACTATTATGTGTTACACGTATCTCTCAGAGAAAAATCAAACATGTTTTCTCTCCTAGTGTCCTCAAAAAATCTTAATACCAGAGTACCAGCCAGACTTACTCAAGGACAGAGATGGAAGCTGGATGCTACCAAAGAACCAGCCAGACTTACTCAAGGACAGAGATGGAAGCTGGATTCCACCAGATGAAGATTTGAATTTCACTGGGGTTTCAGCAGAATCAGCTAAGACATGTCTAAAATAATACCCATTCTCAGGCCTCTAACTTCAGATCAATTAATAATTTCCATAGCAGGGCCAGGCAGATTAAAAGACAAAACAAGCCGGGCGGTGGTGGCGCACGCCTTTAATCCCAGCACTCGGTAGGCAGAGGCAGGCGGATCTCTGTGAGTTCTAGGCCAGTCTGGTCTATAGAGTGAGTTCCAGGACAGCCAGGTCTATTTCACAGAGAAACCCTGTCCTGAAAAAAAAAAAAAAAAAAAAAAGACAAAACAAACAAGCAAACAAATCCCAGTATTTTCAACAGGTTTTAAATGTCTGGTAAACTGGAGAGATGGCTAACCATTAGGAACCAGTACCCACATTAGGGACTCATAACTGCTTATAACTCCAGTTTCAGGGGATCCAGCAATCCCTCTGGCCTGCTTGGGTATCTACACACCTGTGGCAGACACTCACACAGACACACACAGTAGTCACATACACACCCACACCCACACAGGGTGTAACTCAGTTATCAATGTGCTTGTTTACAGTGCCTAATGCCCTGGGTTTGATCCCCAGCAGGGTCTAAACTGGAAGTGACAGTACACTTCTGTAATCACAGGAGTAAAGGCAGGAAGATGAGCGGTTCAAGGTCATCTTTGGCTAGATAGCATGTTCCAGGCCAGCCTCGGATACATGAGACTCTATCTGAAAAAACACAGACAAACAAAAAAACCAACTACTACTTTTAATAGGTACCCACTAGTGGTTCCACTATGCAGCCAGGGTTCTGAGCATAGCCTGATTATTCACTCCTGAATTCATAACGGCTGTACTAATTGTCAGAACACTATGCCGAACCTGCTGTTTATACTGCATCATGCACCTAAGATGAAGTGCTCTCAGCTTCAAAGATGACGCCGAAGACTCTTGAGAGGAGGGCAAAGTGGGATGGGAGTGAAGAACATCAATAAGAAAAGGACATGAAAAATTCTAACATTCTTTAGAGTCACAGCCCTGGGAATTTAAATTGGGCTTCTGCCTGCCCTGACTAGGAGAGAAAAAAAATCAAATTAGCTGGATAGACACTTCATCTCAAAAGATCATGAGACTCAAAGTGATCTTTTCTTATGTGTTATCACTGACCCTTAGCCACACTTCTCACTTTCACACAAATTTCTGAGAAAAGCCCTCTTAACCATGTGCAATTTGAAGAAAAGACATCAAAGGGTAGCGTGTGTGTGTGTGTGTGTGTGTGTGTGTGTGTGTGTGTGTACAAGTGTAGGGGAAAACTGAATAGACCAGTTTCCACTTGGCTATGATCAATAGCAAAGAGCAAGGGGAGAAAGGCTTTTTGGGAACATGGTACTTCCCACCTGCATATCGCAATAATGATGTTTTCACAGCCACTCAGGCTGATATCTGAGCTCTAGCTAGTACTAGCACACTCAGAACTATAGAAAATGAAAGGACAAACAGAAGCCTCTCCCAAATTGAACACAACTCAATGTAACTGCTAAGGATAGGGTAATTATTTCATTGGCCTACATGCACCCCAACAAGGTGTCTTCGGCCACCAACACCGAGTACAGCCACTGCCGGATAAAGATCAACCTTCTCTGCTCACAGGAACCATTAATTTCCTTTAATGAGAGAGTACCCTGCCATGGGTCAGAGATACAGGTACAATGACATCATGCCCTATCTAACAAGGCATCCAGAAATTTCTACCAGAAAACTAAAATGGTGTAAGCACTGTAGAAAATCCTTATCTTTACACAGACACTAAAATGTTGCACAAAATCTTTTTCTGCTGGCTTATCTAGCTGTCTAGCCTGGATATGTGTGCTCTGTTTATACAGACTTAAGTCACACTGGTATCTTAAAAGTTCAAGCAAAATCAAACTATGAAAGTAAGCCAGTTACACTTGCTTCCGCTTTTCACTAGCTTAACATTTCTTCCCCGCCCCATAATTAGAAAGGTTCTGGGAAGAGAAAATGCAGTCAAACAGGCTTGAGCAGAAAATAGCTTAAAAAGCAGTCTCATGTATAAAAGAATAACAATTAAGGGATAAGAGCTCCGTCTCTCATCCGGGAGGTATTACCTGCCCGAGAGTTAGAATATTCTTTGTGCTATCTCGAGAGAAGACTTTTGTTCCGAAACTGGGGTCTAATGTTTGAGTCGTGCACGCCAAATGAGCCCGAAGAAACAGAAGGCTCGGCGAAGCGCTAACAGAAGAAGCCCTAACATAATATGCCAAGGAAAGCGTGTGACAAAACAGAAGTAGAAAAATATTTTCAAAATCGGCTCCTGGCTTAAATATAGCACTTGGCGCCTCGAGTACACACAGAAGCAGCTCTAACTCTGTGGCGCCATGTGACTTCTTGAACTGCAGGAAGCCAGATGGGGAGGCCGGTGATTCATTTCTCAGCTCCTCATTCTCTTTGCCCTTCCATTACCAACTACCAGTTTCCAGCATTTTAGAAGGGCTAGACAGGAAATCCCCGGCTAGATCGACCTTTGTCCTTCCAAAGCGTTCGCTTCTATAAAATCACGTCACCAGCAACTTCCTCACACCACTTGATAGTTCTTCTTCGTAAGTGTTCTGGATAACATAACCAAGTCCACACCCACTGTCTACTAACTAGAAACCCTGCCCTTCTTGAGAGATGAGGCTTAGTTCTCTCTTTCTCACACTGAGTACAACCAGAGATCCTGGGTAGCATCTTCAAGACAAACAAGCCCTCAAATGTAAAGAGACAGACAGACAGCGGGATGACATTAGTTCCAGGAGTTTCCTTAAGTTTCTCATATCTCAGAGTTGATAGTGAAGAAGCTGGAAACTAATAAAAAATGAACAGGAAGAGAGAGGATGAAAGCCTGTTCTCTTAGTTAAACAACCAGGGAACGGGAAAGGGACAGAAGCTTTAGAAGATGGCCACCCTACTTCAGCCAACCACTACCGAAAACAACAAAACTATGGCCCTACCACATTCTAAACTGGAAATTATGAGAAGGGAGCCAAAGACATCCAGGCAGTAAGGAGGCACCTCAATCTCTGGGCTCCACTAAAGGCTTATCAGAGGAGTAAATGAAGTAGAGAGACCAAATTTTCTTTTTCTATCTTGAATTCTTTTTTGATTTATCTACTTTATGTATATAAGTGGTTTGCTTATATATATGTATGGGTGTCATGTACCCAAGGAAGACAGAAGAGGATACTGTATCCCTAGAAACTGTAGTTACAGAAGTTGGGGATCAACACATGGATGCTGAGAGCCTAACATGGTTTCTCTTCAAGAATAAGGAGTGCCCTTAATTGCTAACCAACTCTCCAGCCCCCCCAAAAATCAAATTTTCAACAACACAGGGTAGAGGTTCTTGCCTTCCTCACATCTTCCCAGATCCACCTATGGAGAACCATGGGATTGCAGGACTCCGGAATCACCCAGGAGGGATAAAATCCACCTATGGGGAACCATGGGATTGCAGGACTCCAGAATCACCCAGAAGGGATAAAAGCACTGGTCCACTGAATCCCAGTGGAGGACTAAGGATTTCTTTCTCCTCTCCTTGCCTAATCACTAGTAAAACAGCAAACAACAGACCACCACCACTAATCTCTAAGGGGGCTAGAGAGATGAGTCAGCAGTAAGAGCACCCACTGCTCTCGGGGAAGACCCAGGTTCTGCTTCCAGCATGCACATGGTGGCTCACAACCATCTGTAACTCCAGTTCCAGGGCATCCAAGGCCCTCTTCTGGCCTCCTTGGGCACAAGGTACCCACATGGCGTACACTTAATACATACAGGCAAACATACACATAAAATAAACATATGACTCTTAAAACAAAAACAAAAAAAACCCTAAAGTTTAATAAAGAGTCAGAAGTTCATAACGGCCAAAATTTACAGGCTTTATAATTGAAAATTATTCATCACACCACAAATCAGAAAAGTTTCAACAATGACGAAAAAGGCATCAACAGACATCAACTTGGAGGTAACAGGGATGTTACAGTTATCTGACAAGGACTTATGCAGTGATTATAGAAGTGATCCCAGAGGCAACAGTGAATATACCAAATACCTTAGGAAAAAACAGATACAATAAGGTTGAAACAAATAGAAATCTACAACTAAACTATGACCAATGAGCAAAAAACAATGGCTGGGCTCCACGGCGTAACTCATAATGGAAACCTAAGGATGGAGGAAAGGAGTAACTAGAAGAAACAATTACAGTACACTTGAAGGCAAAACCATCAAGAATGCGCTCAGGAGGCTGAGGCAGGCGGATCTCTGAGTTCTAGCCCAGCCTGGTCTATAGAAAGCGTTACAAGACAGCCAGGGACACACACACAGACAAAACCCTGTCTCAAAACACAAACAAACAGACAAAAAAATCAAGAAAATAATTGGAAGCTCTGGTAGAGATGCATGCCTTTAATTCCAGGTGGATCGCTGTGAATTCCAGAACAGCCAGGGCCATATAGGGATACCCTGTCTAAAAATGAGAAGGAAAGGGAGGGGAAGGGAAGAGAGGGGGGAGCAGAGGAAGGAAGGAGGGAGGGACGGAGGGATGGAGGAAAGAAAAAAGGGAGGGAGGGAGGGAGGGAGGGAAGGTGAGAGGGAGGGAAGGAAGGAGGAAGTGTGTGTGTATGCACGTGTGTGAATGTGTGTGTAGGAAGGGAGAGGGAAAGAGACAGAAACAGACACAGAGAGAACACACACCAGTCAGCCTGCCTGTCTGCCTCAGGGAATTATAGGGCTATATAAAAGATTTCATATTTGTGTCACTAAAAACCCAAAAGGAGAAAAGAAAGAACATGTCTAAAAATGTACTGGCAGAAATAATCACGAAAGGTCTCAAATTAAACAAAACATATAAATGTAGAAATTCAAGAAAATAAGAAGAAAAAAAAAAGAGGAAAAAAGTCAATCCACATAAAATACAATATAATTAAGCATATGAAAGGAAATAAAGGTCTTGTCATATGAATGAAAGTTATCATTAGCAGCAGACCTACCATAAAGAATGAGTGAAGAGGGACTGGAGAGACACCTTGCTCTAGTCAAGTTCCCAGCACCCATGTTGGGCAGCTTACACTTTCCCGTAACTCCCGATCCAGAAGACCTGATACCTACTTCTGGCTTCCACAGGTACTCTAACCCACATGACACATGCTCATATAGATATACACATACACACAGACAAAAAAAATGAACATACAGATTTACTGAACGAAAGGAAGACCAGAACAGACATTAAGAGTGTGTGTGTGTGTGTGTGTGTGTGTGTGTGTGTGTGTGTGTGTGAGATTCATGGTTCTTCTCCCTTTCAATTCCCTAAACAGGTTTAATAATTGGAACATAAGGTATAATACTGTTTAATGTGATTCTAAGCATACAGAAGGACTTCAGACAAGTATATTATAAGGATGTAAAAGAACAAATGGTTTAAAGAATACACTTGAGCTAATAAAATTACCACATCAGTAGAAGGATACATTCTGAGTCTATAAGGCAGTATCTAAAACAACTACTAAAAAGACCATGAAAAGAACAACATGATAAAACTTTTGAGATAAATTGAAATCGGACACTTGAACAATGATTAGCTCTTAGGAAAGCAGATAATAAAAATTACAAAAAAAAAAAAAAGTGAAAAAGTAAAATAAGATAGCTATAAGCACTAACATGTCAAAAGTTACATTGTAAAGTTACAATGTAAATGGACTAATAAACTGGAAGCATTATATATTAGTCTTTCAAACATTGTAAAACTTTTATGAGAAGAAATTCAAATCTTTTTTCATCTTAACCTTGTAAAACATTACACAAATGTTTCACCCCACTCCGCCCCTGCCAATCTCCCCATTGTCCAAGCTTATAAAGCCTTTGTTTACACACAAAGGCCCTGCTGCAGTCCCAGAACTTACGTCCTTTAAGTGACTCACTCCTCCCTTGCTCTCCTTTCCTTTTCAGGTTTCTTTTAAAACTACCTGGGAAAGACTGAGGCTGGCCCAGGCAAGGAAGAAGACACCATCAGCACCTGAGTTAGGACACAAGACGTGTGTGTTGTGAAGATGTATTTATGTGATTGGTGTAATGAAAAGCTGAACGGCCAATAGTTAGGTAAGAGGTATAGGTGGGATTTCCAGGGAGAGAAAGGAAGAGGAGGAAGAAGCTAGGCACACAGGAGATGCCAGGAGACATGGAGAGAAACAGAAGGTGCAAGACGGAAGAGAGGTAACACCATGTGACAGAATGTATATTAAGATAAATTAGGTTAATTTAAGTTGTAAGAACTAGTTAGGAACAAGCCTAAGCTATAGGCCAAACATTCATAATTACTAATAAGTCTCAGGATCACGTTATTTGTGGGCTGGCAGTCTCCATGAAAAAGTAGTGCTACACAAGTGTACTTCCTGTCAATACCCTTGTTCTTCTGAGTACACCCTCTTGATAAAGACTAAAATGTTGCCTTTCCAACATACTTTTGCTTTGTTTCTGGTATTCCTTTGTATAACGCAGAGAATGTTTCTAACAAAATTAAAAGATGGAGGCAGCAGAATGAACTGAAAAGCACAAACCAACTATATTCTTCAAATATACCACCACAGAAAAAGAAGAATAACAGGATAGAAAGAAAATCATGGAAACTTAAGTCCAAGGAAGCAGTAATGCCCAGTCTCAGATAAAGAGGACTTCACAGTAAGGAAAGTTAACACAGACAGAGGCATCATATAATGATAAAAAGGTCAAACTAACAAAAAGACAGCACAGTCCTAGTGTATGCACTGAAGAAGAAGACTTTAAGTCACGTGATGATGGAACTTAGAGAGGGGATAAATCTACAGACTTCAACATCCCTCTCTGTTGGTAAAATCTCACTATCACCAATGAACATGTGATAGACAGACACCTATCCTAGCACAACCAATATATATCTATTATATCCCTCTACAATAAATCTTAACGTATGGGGCAAGTGAGATGGTTCAGTAGTTGAGAACGCTTTCTTTTCTTGCAAAGGACTAGAGTTTAATTTCCAGCATCCACATTGGGTAGCTCACAAATGCCTAGATTCAGTGCTAGGGAATATGATGTCTGTCTTCACAGGTACCCACATATACATGCATGTGTGAGCATGCACACATGTAAATGAAATTTCAAATATTTTATTTTAATCTGAAAGTAGACATGATTGTGTTCTATCAATACAAGAGAGTCAAACTAGAAATTAGTAAGAGAAAGATCTGAGGACAAGGTCTGGACACTTATAAGCCCTATAAAGAATTTTCAACTGGACGGAAGAAAACTGCAGCATATCAAAATCTGTGCAACACAGCTAAAGTAGTATCAGAGGAAAATTTATAGCTTTTATATCAGTAAAGAAATAAATCCTACAATCAATAATCACCACAAGAATTCATAGAAAGAAAAGCAAAATAAAGACAAACAAGAGAAAGAATATGAAGATAATAAATGTAACTAAAAACAGAACAACATAATAGTTTATGGTTCTTTGAAAATATTGAACACAAGGTAATTTCTCCTGTAAACTGACAAACGGGGGCAAAAGAGGAAGAGAATGGTCCATAGGAGGAATTCAGTAAATGATGTTGCTAGTGGCCATGCATGTATAAACTAGAAGGGACTACTAGAACAGGACATGCATTGATGACTGAGGAGGAGATGGGAACTCGTAACTAGAGAAACACCATAGTTTAGCTAAGAAACATATAACTCAAACAGCTTCAGGACTATTATAGAAACGGAACTTGCAAACTAAATGCACAAGGAAATCTATAGGCTCACATACCTCTTCACTGATGAAACAAACCTAACAACTATGTGAAGAATACCAATTCCACATGATCTTTTCCAGAAAATGAATATAAGTGAACGTTTCTCAACTCATTTTACAAGATAGTATTATCTATTGGAGAAATTATTTTGGCCACTTCACGTAGTTAAAAGGATATTTATTAATGCGTAACTCACAAATTAAGTAATGGTAGGTCGCAGGTCTGGGAAGATGTACGCAGTCAGCGGTGTTCTCGACTCTGCACAGTCAATCTCACGTCAGCGTTCCGCACGAGAGAGCACCAGAGAGAGCGCTGCCATCAGCTCTCGGTCCCAGCGCCTCCCTCGCCCCCTCGTAGGCGTGACAGTTGCAGAGTCTCAATGGGGGTTGGAACTTCCAGAACCAAGCTGGAATGGCTACCCAATACAATTATTTGCTACAAAAGAAAAAAAAAAACACAGACTAGTATATCTCTCCCACATGCCCAAATATGAAAATTCTCAAAAGAAAAATGAACTGAAGCCAGCAATATGAAATGAAAAGAAATTATGAGCCATGGACTAATTGAGGTGTTGTTTGCTTACTTGTTTGTTTGTTTTGGTAGATAAGCAATAGTGTTTCATGACAGTGATTGAAGATCAATCAGTATAATTCATAATACTAACACACTTATAAAGAAACCTCAAGTGGAGTGGTGGTGGCGCACGCCTTTAATCCCAGCACTTGAGAGGCAGAGGCAGGTGGATCTCTGAGTGTTCAAGGCCAGCCTGGGCTACAGAGTTAGTTCTAGAACAGCAAAGACTGTTACACAAAGAAGTCCTGTCTCAAACGCACCCCCACACACAAAAAAAGAACAGAAAAAAGAAAACTCATAGTATCATATCAACTGATTCAGAACTGATAGGTATAAAATTGAATTCATAATTAAAAATAAACTTTCAAAAATTATGATTAGAGGAGATGTCTTCAAGCTGACCAAAAACAGTCAGAAAATCCTTTGGCTGACATGACACTTCGTGATGCTCAGTCAAATGCTCTTCCTGTTAAGGTGTGGAAAATTCTCACCACTCAGTCAATAAGGCACCGGAAGTTGTAGCACAAGAGCAGAGTAAAGGATGGTAACACATTCATTACAACTGAAGAAATAAAACCACCCGAATTTACAAACGCAAATTTTATTTGCACAGACTGGGACTGGGGATACAGCTTAGAGGTGAAGAGGACAGGCTCCTCTTGCAGAAGACCTGGGTTCAGTTCCCAGCACCCACATGGCAGCTAACAATCATCAGTAACTCCAGTCCCAGGGGTTTCCACTTCCAACACCCTTTCCTGGCCTCCAAGGGCACCAAGTATGTATGTGATACATAGGTATGCAGGCAAAACATCCTAAACAGAATTCAACAAAGATTATTTACATAGAAAATCTCATGGATTTTTTATCAAGAATGTGAAATTGAGGGCTGGAGAGATGGCTCAGAGGTTAAGAGCATGCTTGTCTTCAAGGTCTGAGTTAATTCCACAACCACATGGTGCTCACAACATTGTAATGAGATCTGGTCCTTTCTGGCTGTGGGATATTACAACAGAACAATGTATACATAATAAATAAATCTTAAAAAAAAAAAAAAGAATGTGAAATTGAGGTCAGTGAGATTGAGACAGGAGAGGGATTTAGATGTATACACTACATAGCATTAATAAAAGAGACCTTGCCTCAACAAGTTAGAAGCAGAGAGCCAACTTTAGAGAGTGGCTCTATAACCTCCACATGCACATCATGATGCACCCGCACCCACACACAAACACAGTAACTAATTATCTATTTCATTTTTAGATTCTTTTATTTAACATGCGTGAGTATTTTGCCTGTATATATGTGTGTATATGAACCACATATGTGCCTGGTGACGTGGGGACAAGGAGAGGATGTGAGATCGATCCTCTGGAACTAGAGTTACAGTTGGTTTTGAGCTGCCATGTGGGTGCTGAGAACCAACCGGGGTCCACTGCAAGAGCGGCAGGTGCGCTTAAGAGCTGAGCCATCTCTCCAACACCCCAGCAGGTGTGCCTGTAGATGAAGCCAACTTTCCCAGACACACGCAATCCGTATCAGCCAGGCCAACGGGACTGTTGGTCACAGTCTATCAACCTCGTTACTTTCTTCTTTTGCTGGCAGCAGACAGACATCCCACACATGCCAGCTCAATATTTAAAGAGAGTAACCATATATTTAACTCAGCACCAAAGTTAATTTTTCAATTTCTGTGGGATTTAAGCCAGTATTTTTCATTCTGGTCTTAAGGTAACCAACCTTTGACTAAGTTTTTAGCTCATCTTCAGGGAATATATTGCTCTAGAAATATTTAGAGCAAATATCTAAGTACCTATCTTCTGAAGCTATTACGCTGAGGGGAAAATATACTAATTGAAATATAAGGCCATAGCAGGACAAACTAAACAACATCGACTTTCAGACTCCGTTATTTGTACATATGCCATTCGAATGGAAAACGAAATGAGAAGTGGTCAAATGAATTCTATTGCTATTTCTAGACCAACTGCACCACCGCTGTGAATCCACTGTAGTCCCTCCCCGGCTCCCCAAGACAGGATTTCTCTGTGTATCCCTGGTTGTCCTGGAACTCACTCTGTAGACCAGGCTAGCCCTCCAACGCAGAGACACATCTGCCTCTGCGTCCCAAGAGCTGGGATTAAAGGTGTGCCCTGCCTGTGAAGCTACTGTTTAAATGTCTTAAGCTCTGGTTTTTAGTGGATGGGAAAATAATTTAACATTCTTCTAGGAGAAATCTGTTTTCATTTCTATAACTGTCACCATTGATATTATTTAAAAATTTGAAGATGAACATACGATTCATAGTCATTCAAAGTGAGAAACAGTTGAGAAAGAACCAGAATAAAAATAGCTCTTCAACCTATAGCTCTTGACTTTGGCATTACTGGCCTATGTGAACAGATGCACCTGTGTTCCTGGGGGCAGGACTTGTGCTGTAGAACAGTTCAGTCTCCCTGGTCTATATCCACTAGAGAGCAGGTACCAGTTCCCAATCAGCTGTGAAAAGCAAGAGCAGCCTCACACATTGCCAACTGTCTTCCAGTGGGAAAAAAAAATCATCCTCATCTAAAAAACCCTTGCTTCAAATGAGCAAACAAGCTAACTAGCTGAATGCTGAGATGTAACTGAATTCTCCGTTGGCCCTCTGTGGGTTTAGTACTTGGTGATTCTACAGAACAGTCAGTGACTGTAACTCCTAATGACTGTATGTTATGAATCATCTAAGTACAACAAATTCCATGGTGACTCGAGACCATGAAAAGGCCAAGACCTCAGCTTTACTGGGATTCCAATAATGGGGGCCTTGCCTACTTTTGTATCCAAGAAACTGAAGGTGTCATTTTTTGAGGTCTGAAGACAATGTGTGGAGCCACTGGGTAGCATACCTGAGGAATGAGGGGTCAAACAGTATGCAATTCAGACCTGTAAGAAAAACACAACTCTCTCCCATTCACTGCTGGAGTCAGGATAGCAGCATTCCCAAATCACTCAGGGAATTCCCCTGCTCAGCATGTATCCAAGTCACTATGCACTTAGGGCTTCAGAACCATCTCAACAGGTTGGGCAACCCTTATGGAACTCCACCCCACATGCATGCCCAACCACAATAGAAATGTGTGTTCAAATCACAATCTGAGAAAAAATGAGGGCAGTATTTTGTACCTAGAAGCTATGTCCTCCATCTTTTCTAGATGCCATCAATTCAATAGTCTGCTTCTGTCAATTCCACCAGCTGCTTATCTCTCCAACCAGCCCACTTCTTCTTATCACGTGTTTCACTATTGGACTATGATGGGAAATCCGTCAGCAGCCACCTACCTTCCTTTTGGCCTTCTCTCCTGGCTAAAACACAAATCTTTCTCAATGTATATTCCTTTGTGAGATCCCCAATATACTTAGAATGAATCTTGAAAGCTGTAACCTTTGTTTTTGTTTTTATGAGACAGGGTCTTTCTAGTGTGTAGCTCTGGCTGTCCTGGAACTTTCTATGTAGACCAGAGATCCACTTGCCTCTGCTTCCGGATTGCTGGGATTAAAAGCATGGGCTACCAACTCTCTGTTTCTTTTTCTTAACCATGACTTACCTTAGGTGTGCAGGATGCACCTCTGCACAGGAGTCTTGATGCTACACGAGCTGAAAATGCCCAAATAACTGATAATACAAATTACTGCTAAAATCCTCTAAATGACCAGGAGTTGGGCTTTTGGAAGCTAGAAGGCCACACATAAATCTTTCATTCCTCTCTGCGTTTCTACAGTACTGTTCTTTTCTCAAAGACAGAAAGAGAACTGAGCCAAGGTTATTTTAAACCTAGCAGGGCTGGGGGCTGGGACAGTTAATTAGAGGGATTTCAGTTTTCTCCTTCTTTTTATCCATCATCTCAGTTACATATGGTGGAGTCTAACTGTGCTTTTGATGTAATTTCCATATATAAAGCACAACTCCAACTACATTGAAGATATGCATACACAAAGGTATCCTATTTCCATGAGGGGGCAGAGAGGGTTGCTAAGCATGGTTCTAATATATGCAAGACAAATAAACTAGAAAAAAATACAGCCATATGCTAACAGGAATATGTCTGGATGACAAAATTAAAGATGGATTCTCAACACTTTTAAACACTCTAAAAGTTTGCTTTGTAGAAAGTCTTCATCTACACACACAGAGATCTAGGGCCTACAGCAAAGGCACCATAAATCATTTTAGAATGCAAAGGTGAATCACCCACCCAGCTTTACCAAACTGCAGATCTTTGTGCCCAGTTGATGGCCCCAGACTGGAAACTGTTAACATTGGTGCTTTCAGAGTTAACTGCAAAATCAATCACATCTAAGCTTCTTCATACACAAATGTGTAGGGGGTAAGAGGGCAGGGCGGAGAGAAAAACAACACTCAAAGCGGAGAGCGAATTCCTATAAAATAGTTAAGTGGCTGCAAGAGCGAGTTCGGCTGTGTAACCTGGACAAGAGCAGCTTGTGCTGAACAGAGCATGGGGAGGGAGACAGGAAGCATGGCAGCATGTAATAAGCAGCCAGCTTTCCTGCCAGTACCTCAAAGTCAAATGTTCCATGAACATCCAAAGCTTCACACGCCAATCTTTACTTCAAGTGCCCTTTCTGTGTGCTGGTGACACATGAATAGGGACCATGTTTTTCACTGAAATATATATCCTTCAGTACAGGGTTGGTAAGCCCAGTTAAGTAACTATTTGCCAAAAGTTATCCACTCTTTCCCTCTTAACACATAATCTACAGTGTGCATCTTGGTTGGGGAATGAAATCTGTGCAGAGCCTGCTGACTAGTCTGTCTCCTGCAATTCTTTGCATAATTCCCCAAGTGCTAGGCTCCAAAATGTAAGACTCGAAGCTACCTTCACTTTATTGCCCAGTTGTTATGGAAATGCAAATTGCTACGAATATATTGCATGTGCTCCGATTCTACACATTTTGTAATTGTGAAATAACTTCACTTTGCACAGAAAAATGCTTCTTGCCATTACTCCACTTCATTCCTATCAATTTCAAAAGGTGGAAATTATCTATCGCCTTGGAGCTGCAAGCCTTGCTGCTTTCAATGCAGGGGCTTTTATGAGCTCCCTCCATTGTACGGCTCTTCTCTTTACCAATGTGAAAGGGCATGTGGGAGACAGGAAGGTGTTTCATTCGACACCCAAGGATTCTAACAGGGGGAGGGCGGGAGTGCAGACAGAGACGGGAGGCAGGGAAAGGCAGCTCCACACCTGCCTTCCCAGATGACAGGAGAGGACTTCACCACGATTCCATAAAGGCTTCAGATAGATAGGCAGGTGTAGACAGTAAGCAACTAATTAAAAGGAGGGACAGGTTTACATCCAGCCACATAGAGTTATGGTATAGATTGTTACCTACACAGCAAAGTGCGACTCCCGAACTGTGACCTAGTCAAACTCCAGCAAAGCACAGAAGACAGAGCAAAGGGTGTTTCTGTTCCTCCTCCACTGATGCTCAGATGGAATTCATGGGGATTTATTATCAAGGGATTTTTTTTTTTTGCCTTTCTGCTCAATTTGATATGCAGAGGAGAATTCTAAATTGTCATCATCTATCACCATGATGACTATAATTTACTGCAGGACTTTGCTAAGTGTCCTTATACATTATGCAGTCCTAGCCTCAGCAATTTGAAATGGGAGCACCATTTTCTACCTTAGAGGCGATAAACAGAAGGAAGCACAGACAGGTTGAGAAAGTTGCCCAAGATCACACAGCTTAGTTAAAAGTCAACATGGAACTTGAGCTTAGGTACCTGAATTCTCATTTCCAGCTACTTTTATATTCTTTATGAAAATCTTATTAAGAAAGAGAAAAGCCTTGGGAACTAGAGAGATGGGTCAGCAGTTAGGAGCACTTGTTGCTCTTGCAGAGGACACAGGTTCAGTTCCCAGCAACCACCCAGAGGCTCACAACCATCTGTAACTCTAGTCCCAGGGGCCCTGTCACTTTTTGGCCTCCATGAGCATCAGGAATGCACATGGTACACATATATACAGATAAAACATTCATACACGTAAGAAAAATAAATGAATCTTGAGAGAGAGAGAGACAGAGAGAGAGAGAGAGAGAGAGACAGAGAGAGAGACAGAGATAGAGAGAGACAGAGATAAATCTTTTTTCTTGTGTTTTCTCAAGGACCAGTTGGATGACTAACAGTGCAGAAAGAGGTCCTGGTGTCACAGAGTGAGTTGCCTGAATTACCATCCCAGACTTTTGTTTTCTAGTAAAGTATAATCCTACAATATCATCTAGTCTGCATCAGAAACAGAGAAACAATGTTACAAAAGTACTAAATTTTAAAAACTCACCAAGGATATTTAGGGTCCCATATTGAGAAAATGCAATCTTTCAAATTCTTTTATATTTATTTATCTTATGTGTATGGGTATTTTCCCTGCATAAATGTCTGTGCACCAAGTGTATTCATGATGTTCACAGAGACTAGAAAAAGTCACTGGAGTTACAGATGGTTGTGAGCCACCATGTTGGTGCTGGTAAATGAAGCTGGAACTCTGTAAGAGAAGCAAATGCTTTTAAGTGCTGGGTCATCCCTCCAGCCTGGAGAAAGTACAGAATTTTGAACCAGAAGTTCAGTATCTTGCAAACATCTCAAACTCACTTGCCTGTCACAGTTTACTGTTTCTCAAATGGTCTGTAACACTAGTGTATATGACAAGCCCAAGATGAAGGAAACTTGAATCTTTTAGTATAAATTTGCTGAGAGGAGGGAATGAAGAATGGTCATCTAATATTTATGAAGTTCTAGATTGGATCCTCAACAAGCCAAAGGGAGGAATAAGTACCTATTGGTTATATCAGGAAATAAAAAACAAACAGGTGACAGCCAGACAGCCAGACAGCCACACAGACAGAGAGACAGAGAGACACACAGACAGAGAGAGAGAGAGAGAGAGAGAGAGAAGAAGGAGAGAGGAGAGAGAAGAGAAGAGAGAGAGGACAGGAGAGGAGAGGAGAGGAGAGAGAGAGGAGGAGCGAGAATAAGGACAATTATATTAATAGTATTTATGGAATACCTTCTGTGAAGCTAAGAACTTTACATAATTCTGAACCTTTTATCTCTACATCTGTAGGACCTAAATACTACGGTGTCCCCAACTTTAAGATAAGAGGGTACAAGCATAAGCAAGCTAAATATCTCACCTGAGGACACAGGTTAAGATGTTACTGGGATTCAAAATCCAAACTCTGTGTTGATACTGCCTCTCAAGCAGAGCAACCAGAAAATTATTCTATGAATTAAGAAAGCTAAGCATATGTACTCTTTACCTCATACAAACAACAGTAAGCAACTTAGAAAGCCATTGGAAACTACTACCTAAGGGGCTTTGATTAACTAAATGAGGATCTCTGTTAAAGGGTCAGGAGGAGAATCCCTAAGCAATTAGGAAATGCCAGTGAATCCAACTCTCCTTCCCTAGCCTTGCTGAACTTTGGTTTCTACTGAAATCTCTGGGTGGCTACATTCTAGTTACTCTGGGCTGTCTGCAGCTGATACCTAAGAGAAAGAAAACTTGCTCCCAAGTTTGGAGTCATAGGCCAACAAAAGCCAACTCCTTACCAATGACCTCCAATGGAAGAGAAACACTTGTCAAATCTTGAAACCAGCCACACAACACTGGGAAGGTCAGTTACATGCTCTGAGTAAGTCCCTTACCTGTCAATCTGGTGAAACAGTGCCTACCTACAAACGGATCTGCTGACCACAGTGACAGCAAAACATTCATAAGGAGCAAGCATGCTTGTGCCTTTTTCAAGTTTCCAAATCTCATTAAGGAAAACAGTCCAGATTTCTGCTCCTATGATCACGTCAGACCTTCATTCAATCGGAATGGCAAGAAGTATCTGCCTTTCATTTCCTACTCGCCCATCTGCTTTGTCTTTTAGATTAAACAGATTTGACTATGATGAAACAAGAGGAGCAGAGCCCATCATCTCCATGGGAGGTCAGAATGTCTAGTCTTCCAGATCAAGCCATTACAGCATTTTGGGGCCATCTGCATGATGTCAAAGGATCAATTATTCTGGGAATCTCAGTTCTGGGAATCAGATTGATAAGAGAAAATGCATCCACTTTAAACAAAAGTCTAACTATCAATCTGCTACCACACACGCACATAAGACAAAGCACCAAACCACACTCCAGGATTCCAATGTGAATTACACATTTTCTGAAATAAATTACGCATTGTTCAGGACACAAAAATCATGTTTCCTGACTTCAGTTTAGCACTTTAAAAAAAAAGGAAAAGAAAAGAAAAAGCCCCAAATCTTTTTCTTCACATGCACTCACAGGTTGGGATGCAATTAGATAAATTGTGAGCATATATGCCCTCCTGGGGTGAGGGGTGCCAGCAGGGCAAAACAATAAGCCATTCTAGATTGCTAGCCTAGAATTCAGAATGAGTGGAGAGAAAAGCAAATGTCAAACAATCCTTCTATCCTCATGTGCAAATTACAAACTAAATAATTTCTTGTCAATACAATGTGTGGCTGAGGATGACCATGAACTTCTGAACATTCTACCTCAACTTCTGTAACGTTGGAATTACAGGTATGTGCCAGCAAACCCAGTTTTATGTGGTGCTGAAACTAGAACCCAGGGTCTAAGGCATGCTAGGCAAGTTCTATCAGATAAGTTGTGGGGGCCCATACGAGGCTCTTTGTTAAGACCTTACTCAGGTTCAGAAAATCTGAACTTGCTATACCCAGCAGGGCTGTATAATCAGATTATTTGACCACAAGCATGGTTACCAGGTGTTTGGAAGGGTCTACACTTGGCTGTACACTGTGCTTTGATCTTGCAAGGGGGAGCTCTTTTGCCTCTCCCCTTGGCATATTATAAAAAATCTTCTGAGTAAAGTCTCCAAGCACGACTGGGTATTCACCCAGATCCCTCCCAAAGCTATCCTGTGTCTCTATCTTTCTCCTTGTCATTGTAGTCTAGGTCTATCTTTCTACATAATATTTCCTCATTCCTTTCTCCTCCAACCAAGAACCCTTCAAAAGGTGGGAGCAAGGTGGGAGCTGGTTTCCTGTAGACTCCCACACTAAGCCATACCTCAAATCCCGATCTTTTGTCTTCTTGATAGAGTCTTGCTATACACCCTAGGCTGACCTGGAACTCGTAATCTTGCTGCATGAGTACTGGATCTACAGGAATGTGTCTCCACTCAGGTTCTATTTTACTATCTTGATGGGTTTAAAAAAAAATGAGACACAAGCCAGGCATTGGTGTTACACACCGTTAATCCCAGCACTTGGAAGGCAAAGACAACCGAAGTTCTGAGTTTGAGGCCAGGCTGTTCTGCAGATGAAGTTCCAGGATTGCCAGAGCTAACACAGAAAAAAAACTCTTGTCTTGGAAAACCAAAACAAACTAAAATGAAAAGAAAAAAAAAAAAAAAGAGGACACAAAGTTGTATAAGTATAGAATGGGGGATGGATCTGAGAGGAGATGGTAGATGGGGATGAAAGTGTTCAAAATAAACTATAAAATTCTCAATAATTTACAAATACTTTTCAAATTTTTAGTGGGTAGGCAAATATACAAATATGGAACCACTGATAGGGATTAACTATGTTTTTCCATGTAAAGCTAGAACTGATTGGGCAGAACTGTTGAAACTGACCTTCCTTCCACCTGCCCATTAATAGTGATAGGATTTTGAGTAAACAGATTAATTTCTCTTAGCTATAGTTTTTAAAACATGGCAATACTGGAAGCTGCCTCCCCAGGTCCTTTTGAGCACTATATATGATTAATAGCCCTAGAACTATCCTTTAGATAAGCACATGTTGACTGAGTACATATTATTACTATTTTACAGTGGTAATGAAGTGATACTCATCCTTGTACAAACAGATAAATTGTTCTACATCATTTCCCCCTTCCCTCTTCCTTTGGTGTGTGCTGTAATAATAAGTTGGCAGCACTGTTGGGAACATTCTCTGAATGTCATAGGTGAGAGAATTTGTATCACTTAGCAACCAGGCTGTGTTCTCAGAAACTCGCTGTCAGGTGATGTCATCAATGTGTGTGACATCAGAGTGCATTTACACAAAGACAGCTACAGTAGTCATACTGTTGATGCAATCCTGTGGGACCACCATAGCATATCACTTTTGTCACTGGTGGAAATATTGTCGTGCACATGACTGTACTGCAATACACACTGGAATAGATTTTAGATATTCCCACCACAGAACAAAGGAAGAGAGCTGTGATCCTTTCACTCTGAGTATATGTATCAAAACTTCATGTCATATTCTTTACACAGTATAAAGAAACAGTATTAGGAAGTACAAACACACCATCATGTCATTCTTACTGACCTGTTACACTGCTCTGGAACAGTCCACCTGTCTCAGAAGTCATCTTGGACATACACACGGTGCTTTGTTCACTTCCTGACTAATGCTACTTTTACATTAAACAGAATCAAGTTATTACTATAGAGACTGTATGGTCCTGAAGCTTAAATGAAATGCTTACTAGTATTTCCAGGAAAAGTTTACTAATTCCTATTTTAGAAGAGTCTTTCTCAATTATAACTAAGCCAGGCTGCTCACTTAAGTGCCAGAGGTAAACAGTGCGGCCTTTCCAGGGACAAGGATGTCAGTATTAACCTGGAGGGTGGGGAGAAGGGGCAGTGGAACATTCCCAATCTCCTAATAATTTCTATTTCATCCACCTTTTCTTTGTTCTGATTCAGCTGCTGTCCTAAACTTATTAGCATTTTCAGTGATCCCTCTGATGATTATTATTATTATTTGTGAAAATAATAAAAAATACAAAGGTAGCTGATAATAATATAGTAAACTGGATGGCTGGGTGGTAGCAGTGCATGCCTTTAATCCCAGCACTTGGGAGGCAGAGGTGAGCAGATCAATGAATTTAAGGCCAGCCTGGTCTACAGAGTGAGTTCCAGGACAGTCAGAGCTACACAGAGAAAACAAAGCAAAACAAAACAAAACACACACACACACACACAAACAAATGAGGACTTGTTACTTGTTACTTAGCCAGTAGTACTTGCCTAGCATGCCTCAAGAGGTGCTCAAGTTCTTGTGCACGTTGTCATAACTACTGTGGGTTCCTATGTGCAACTGCCTACTACATCTGGAAACCGCTGCTTCCCTGCAGTCATGTACTGCTTCTACTCTTCCTGTCTCTCCACCCTCTTGTGCAGAGGTCCCTGCACCTTGCGAGAGGGGAGTTGTGACACAGATGTTTTATTTGGGGCCGAGCACTGGACAGTCTCTTAGTCTCTGCTCCTTGACCAGTTGTGGGTCTCTGTGTCAGTCACCATCTGTTGCACAAGAACATTCTCTGACAGGTTCTGAGAGACTCTCTCATCTAGGGGTACAACAAGAAGTCATTAGAAATCAGTTTAACAATACGTCCCCTTAGCAGCAAGACAGTATTGTGTCGGTATGCTTCCCATACCTGAGTCACAGAACATGAAGGTAAGGAGAGCTAGTGACCTGGAAGCTTCCTTTCTACTGGCTAGTCTTCCGAATGCTAGTGGTTATGCATTCGACTAGAGGAAGACAGTCATCATCAACCTTATCCAGAAGTGAACTCGGCAAGCTACAAGAATAACCAACCTGCCTTGCCAATGTCTACTGGTGCAATAGTGTCGCAAATGTCCTGGACATGAACAGTTCTGGTCAGTGTTAAGACTTGCTCCATAACGGAAGCTGGTCCAATTACTGGAGTTCATGGCCTCTGATTAGACAGGTCAAAGGCCTTAGGGCAAAATCTACTACTATAACACTGCTGATGGGATATACTATTAAACCAACTCCCAAATGTCATTTTTAACCTAAAATCAATACAAAATATTTTCTTAGTCACGTATAGACATGTAAAACGCATTGAAAGATTTTTCTCATACAAGGTGTATGTTCCCAGCAAAGGATAAACATGATAACATCCTGCCTTCTTGTTTCAGTTCTTACATGGCAGACAAATGCCCCTTCACCATTTATTCACTGCTATCTCCTCACATCTTTGTGGTGTTTTCTGTTATGGGTGATTTCTGTTAAAGGTGCCCCCTAACTGTCCGGCTGAAGCCCACCCAGTGCTACTAAAGACACAGCCATGATGTGCTTTTCATGGGTGCTAACTACGCTTCATTTAGTCGTGATTTTTAGGGCATCTGATTGTGAATTCAAGACTAACCAACCCACAATAAGGTGCATTTAGACAGAGGAAGAAGCTATTCCCCAAACGAGACCAACATCTGTAAATGACAAAGCTGAGATAATAAGAAACAGACTAAAACTAGAAGCTTGTGAAATTGGGCAGCAAATGAAGCACAACAGGTATCTATATCATGGGGCTAAAGGCCCAAGAAAATGTCAGCCATGTTAGCCAGGGTCAGGAAAATAGCATCTCTTTTCAGTGGCTTTGAATTATACATCAAAGAGCAGGATTGTATGCTTTATAAGAAATATGCATAAAGTAATGGATAACTAGCTGTTCACACATCTATAATAATCCTAGCACAAACAGACTGAGGCAGGAAGATTGCCAGTTGGAGGCCAATCTGGGCTTTACAGTAATTTCTAGGCCAGTTCTGGGCTGTATGCTGAGATGTAGGCAGGTGTGGAGATGTAGAGTTCTGTGTTTGCCCTACTGGGTTTCATTCTTGGTTTGATCCAGTGTTTTCTCACTGTGCTCCCTTTTCTCCATTTTGAAATGGTAATGTATATTCTGTGGCAGTGTTTGTGGGAACTAAATGATCTACTTTTTAATTTTCATTTTACAGGGGGTTACAGTTAAGAGATTGCCATGAGTATCAGAGACTTTGAACTTTGATTTTTAAACAGTGTTGAGATTGTGACTGACTATATGGACTTCAGAAGTTGGAATGAATGCATTTTTGCATTATGATATGGCTACAAGCCTGTGGGAGTCACAGAATGGAATGTGGTGGTTGGAATAAGAACGACCCCTTAGGCTTATATATTTGAATGCTTGGTTACCAGGGAGTAGTGATAGCTGAAAGGATTAGGAGGAGTGGCCTTGTTGAAGGAAGTGTATCACTGGGGGTGGGCTTTGAGGTTTCAGAAGCCCAAGCCAGACCCACTGTCTCTCTCTTCCTTCTGCCTGTGGATCAGGATGTAGCAGGCTCAGCTACCTTTCCAGCACCAGGTCTGCCCGAGTGCTGCCATGCTTCCTGCTGTGATGATAATGGACTAAATCTCTCAACGATAAACCAGTCCCAGTTACATGCTTTCTTTTATAAGAGTTGCCATGGTAATGGTGTCTTTTCCCAGCAATAGAACACTGACTAAGACAGTAGGTATGTATGTAGGTATAAATAAAGTGCGTTTAAACACAAACACAAAAACCATAAGATTCTGGTGGATTAGCAGATAAAAATGCTACCAGAGGTCCACAGGACCCTAGTCCTGCATTTCCCTCAGAAGCTGAGTGTTGGCTCCGGTCTTCATGGTGACTTTGCAGAACACAGCTATCATGGATGACAAGAACTGAATAGACCCAGACCTTCCTTTAATAAATATGCATTTTAGACCTTAGCACATTGTTCTCCAATTAAACTTCTGAGCAGTTCTATTCAGAAATCTGAATGTTTTAAAGGTTCTTCATTTACAAACCTGTGTTTTATCACTATGCTGTGTCATGCTCTTCATCAGAACCCACAGAACTCCCAGGAACCCAATCTACCTAGTTTTCAATTCTGTACCACCCCGTTCTGACCTGCCTGCTCTAGAGGCTGCCCTATACATGGCTCAAGCTTAGAAACTGCTCTAAATCTTGCAGGAAGTAATTTCAGCAAACCATTTTTAAAAAGAAAAAAACTTCTAACACCTTCCATATGGTCATTAAAAAAGCAATCACACTCAAATTTCTAGCTAGTAGTCCACCTGCTGAAGATGCTTTTCTGTACCAAGTGGAGAGCCAGGGATTTGTGTGGTTGCCATTGGCAACCTGTCACTCTCCGCAAACTTATCACCTCTTTCAAACTTCTCATGTGTACACATATGTTCACCAAGCACTATTATGCTAACAAGCAGAGCAATGTATAAAAGACATTAAAGGATAATCAAATCAGGTGAGCTCAGGGATGTATCTCAGTCACTAAATCCTGTATAGAACGCATGAAGCGCTTGCATTTGCCCCCCAGCACTGCATTCGTGTCCCAATCCAAAACAGGAGGATCAGAAGTTCAAGGTTGCTCTCTGCTACATACTAAGTTCAGGATCAGGCTAGACTGACCCTTTGTCTCAAAAATAAAAAAATAACCAAATACAAAAGAAGCTAGGTGTCGGCACATGACATTATTCCTAAGGCAGAGATAGGTGGACCTCTGTGTTCCAGGTTAGCCTGGTCTAAAGAGGGAGTTCCAGGACAGCCAGGGCTATATGGTTGAAACTCTGTCTCAAAAAGAGGGTAACTTTTTTCAGAGGTATAGACATAGTTGCTATAAATAGTATCTTAAAGAACACAAATGGATTTGGGAGTCATCCTGAAAGTCTAACAACTTTTTACTGTAATATAGAATTCCTCAGACTTTGTTCCTCTACACCAGTGGTTCTTAAACTTGCTAATGCTGCGACCCTTTAATACAGTTCCTCATGTTGTGGTAACCCCAACCATAAAATTATTTCGTTGCTACTTCATAACTGCAAATTTGCTACTCTTATGAACCATAATGTAAATATCTGTTATTTAGGATATCTGACATGCAACCCCAGTAAAAGGGGCATTGACACCCCCCAAAGGGGTCACAGCCAACATGTTGAGAACCAGAGTTCTACACACAAGTCACATGAAACATGATAAGAAGGAAGTCACTGAAAAATGATTTTTGGAAAATGCCATGCGTAATAAAATCTTGTAGACAACCACACAGGGTAGTAAAAGCTCTGAGACGGTCTGAAGGGAAAATGACAATGTCTAAAATATGATACAGAACCATGATGGTGGCTTAGGCTTGGCTCGGACTGTCAAGCTGGTTTGAGTTCAGTTCTATGAACGTGGAGTTCACAAGAATCTTTCTCCAGGCAGTGAGTGACCCCGCCACCGACCTCAACTGCTCGTGATCGCCAGCCTGTGAGGCACTATGGCTCCAGCCCTATATGGATGTGTTATCCTGACATGGGTATCAGCTGACCCACCTCATCACCCAGAAAATGTTCACTGCCTTGGCCTCCTACATCCCGGCTAGGAATGCAGCAGCTGCAGCAGGAGCAGCATCTCATCCAGCACAGACCAGGTCAGCCCAGGTTCAGGCAACCAGAGCTGACATCGCAGAAGGGTCCAACAACTGGATGTTAGCTTGAAACTAGAGGAAGTCGTCTAGGAAAAGCTGGACTTGATCACTCAAAGTGCTACCTGGAGGTCACAAAACAGACCTGACACTTAACGGTGCTTCGGAGGAAAGATAAGTAAGGTTGGGAGGTGAAGAATCTGAACAAATTTGAATTTTTCTTTTTCGCCTTCCTTCATTGCTTAATCATATTTGAATTTGGCTTCCTCTGCCACCCAAGTACCTTTTAATTATTTATTGCCAAATAAATGCATATGTGTGAGTGCGCATGCGCCTACACCCACCCACACTCACTTCAAGGAGTAGTTCCCAGACCTCTTTGACCATGGATTTCTTTTACATACCTATGAATTCCCGGAAACAATGCAGAGAAACATTGTAATGTTCTGATGTTCAAAGCCACAAAGATGTAACCAGCCAGTCACAATACACTATTCTTTCAAAACAATGTGATGGACCTTTCACATTCAGTGTGCAGAATCATCACAGTTCATTCAAACAGGCAGTGTTGGGCCCCCTCTGAAGTTCCATTACTGCAACATTCACTGCATGAACACACAAGCAAGCCATCCTTAGGCAGGGAGAAGAACTGGGTTCCATCAAAGACAAACCCATCTAAAACCTACAAGACGCCGAGAGAATCACCTTGTCAGCCCACAGATGGAGCATGTGAAGAAGAAGGAATGGTCTACTTGAAGAATGGCAGTGTCCTCTCTACTCACAGTGAATAGAAATGGGACTTCTTTGCTATGAATGGGAACAGAGGAAAAAGACTTCAAATTTAGACATTTCCGTTTCAAAGGCATCTGTCAAAATTATTTGGTGACATTATAAGGGCTCTCGGGAAGGAGGACACAACAGGTTGGGCCTTGGGGAACCAATCACAAGTCAATAAGGACTAGGGTGTGAGAGCATGTGTGGGGCGAAGGGGGCTGAGGTTGGAGGGGAGGGCTCGGATGGAGCAGAATGAGAGCATTGAACAGTCTGGTTTGTCCCAATTCCATGTCGGCAGGTTCCTGTGAGAAAAGCAGCCAGAAGGTAAAATTTAATTATTCTTGCTGAGGCCCTTGGAGACATGCAAGCGTAAGGAGCTTGTTGCATGCTTGGCACAGACCAGGGAAGGGAGGATACATGAGGGAGACGAGAGTGAAATAGGAAGGACAGGTGTCTTCCAAAGAACTGCTCTGCATCCTAAAGGAGGAATCAACTTCTCAACACCCCCCGATGCAGCTGGACCTGTGGAGGACTTTCTGAGCAATAACAGTATAATGGTGGCATACAGTACATCAATTTTGAATCTAGGCTACCTGGATCTCTATCACAGCTCTTAAAAACTGTGTGTGACTCTGGGCTGTTTACTAACTTCTCTGTGCCTCGGTTTTTCCATTACAATAGAAATGATACAAAGGTTAAAAGAACTAATATACCTAAAGCACCTATTATAGTGCCTAGATAGACTGTGCTGGAGCAGGCTTGGATTTACTCATGAAACCAAAGGGTAACTAGGATTTCTTCCCAGTTCCATGTTGGGTGACCAGAACCAGTGGCTCAACACTATCAGACCACAGACACACACACACAGACACACACAGACACACACACATGAACGCACTTATGCAGAAAAAGAGGGTGTACTCATGTCATACATATACATATACATATATATATATATATATATATATATATATATATATATTAGTTACGTTTCTGTCACTGTGATAAAATGCCATGACCACAGCAACTTATAGAAGGAAGATCTTATTTTGGCTTATGGTTATAGAGGGGAAAAATATCATAGTGATATCAGGAATGGTGTCTAGAGCAGGAAGTTGAGAGTTCATATTTTTAACCACAAACACGAAGGAGAGAAAACAACCAGAAGTGAGACCAGGCTATGAGCTCTCACAGACTTTACTCACTGAGTCTTTCCTTCAGCAAGACTGAAGCATCTCACCAAACAGTACCAACAACGGGGGACCAAGTTTTCCAATACCTGAGCCAGTGGAAAACAGTCTCACTCAAACCACAATATATATGCATGTTCACATGGGTACATGTGTGCAGTTCTGTGAATATACAGAAATGCTATCACCAATGCTATCACCATTAAGAGTTTTTATGTGACTCAAGAAGAGACTCATTTGAATTCTTGGCTTTTTTTTTTTTAAAGAGGTTACACAAAAATTGAGACACTATCATGAATCCTCACTCTAACAAATACAGAAGTTCTTCAATTTAATGTAGGGTTACCTACCAACGAATCCGCCAACTAAAAGCACCAAGCTGTGAAAATTCACTCAATAAACCAAACTTGCTGAACACCACGGACAAGACTGACCTTCCTTAACATGTTCTAGGAACTACATCAGCCTGTGATTGGCCAAAAATCATCCAATACTAAGCTTCTTTTAAAACGAAAGATTGAATATCTTATACAATTCAGTTCTTAAACACCGCACTGAAAGTGTACAGGTACACTTCAAACCATCACACCATTAAAGATGGCATGTCAAACACTCTATACTTGTGGAGCATCAAAACTACCAGGCACAAGCCTAGTCAGGCTGGGCTATTGATTGCTCAACTACAACAAGGGTTTTTGCCTGCAGGGAGTTTGCAATCTAACTAAGATGTACTACAGAGATCCCGCCATCAGGAAGACTCAAGCTCCCCCCTCCTCCCCTGCCCCATCTGCCGGGTCTGTCTTTTAGAAGATTAAAGGAAGAGCAGGTGGGAATGTGGCACCAAGCAGCTGATAAGCACAGCATTACTTTTAATAAATTAAACACCACTGGGGCTTATTGGCTCTGATTCCCTCCCTTAGGAGCCTCAACCATCAACACAGCTAATATGGAGATTAGCTCCAGACAAGTACACATATGCCAAAGGCACACATTCCCATTCTTCAATGAAGAAGGAGTCAATACACATGTACTGGGCTCTAGAATGTGCTAAAGTACTTCATTCACTTCCTTTGGAGGCGTCATTTACTGTTCTGGGCTACATTTATAATGATGTAATATAATTAAAGTTATGTAGTGGGTACCCAATGTTTATTGAGAATGGGTTCTTGTAAGAACTTGAGATTATTCACTCAAAGTGCATCGTGTACAAGTGCAACAATGCCACGATACACTCCTAAGTTTGCATGAAGAGTAGATACTAGTAGTTATTAACTTAAAAATATACACACAAAAAACAATACTAGTCCTGCAAAATAAATAAATGGATGAGTAAATAAAAAGCCAATTAATAAGCCGGGCATTGGTTGCGCACGCCTTTAATCCCAGCACTCGGGAAGCAGAGCCAAGCGGATCTCTGTGAGTTCGAGGCCACCTGGGCTACCAAGTGAGCTCCAAAACGCAAAGCTACACAGAGAAACCCTGTCTCGAAAAAAAAAAAAAAAAAAAAAAGCCAATTAATGAAAAATTAAAATTTAGGTACAAGACTCTAATCCTGATTCAGAGAATAAAAAGGCCCAGAAAATGACTATTACAGTAGCCAAGAAAATCTGTCTAAAACAGAATCATTGACACAAATACAATCTTTTCATTGTAGACACAAAACCCAGGCAAAGTCTTTATGTGGGGAGAGGCTAGTTTTCATTTTAACCTATGAGAGGTACAAAACACCCATCTCAAATTAGAGATGTATTTTCCCATCATGCAAAGTGGCTGCTACCTCCTAAAGTGAAAAACAAACAAACAAACAAACCCAAACTAGAAGTGTTATCAAGTAGACTCACTAGAAATCTCAGGCTCAGCTTAACACTAGAGAACACGCTCATGTTTTCAGATACTCATTCATAGGAGCAAATGCTAAAAGAGAAAGGTAGGGACTAGACATGAATAGACACTTGGGCGTTGGTGTAAAAATCCTGGATCCTAACCTCAAGTCAACAAAACTTCATCTACAGAATGAAAGTGCTACAGAAGGTAAGTCTGGTTTGTCCTCTCCATACATGTAAAGAATTCCCAAATGCCAAAAGTGCTGATGTATCTATCATATCTAATGTTGAAAAGATACCACCTTTGATTGTTTTTTTTTTTTTAGCAACTGATGGATGGTCTTCAGGTCACAGCAGTGAGGGTACAATATGTAGAAACAGAATAAAAATATTTGTGTCCTGAGCATCTGGTTTTTAAGGTAAAAATAAGAACCAAAAAAAGAGGGAAATCCACAAGAATACCAGGCAGACATTGCCTGTGAAGGTCAGAGAAGGGGTAGATGTCTTAGATAGAAACCATGATAAAATTCTGACCAGGAATTACATTTTATTAATTAATGAAGTGATGATCTGATACCACTACAACAATTTTCTAGGGACTGATCTCAGAGAGCAGATTTGTTGCTGTAACTGAAGTCTATTCCTTTGAAACATGAATATCGTTACACTCCCTCAAGGGCAGGCCTTCCCTAGCATTAAAGTGTGGAAGAAAATTATTCCAATTTGCTTGATGACTAGGAATTACAAAGAAGAAAATCAACACATCTTAAATGATATGACAACAGGATGTGATCAAGAATGAACAATTGTTTTCTTGTATCCCAGTCCCTTAATTAATGCTATAGAGTTTGAGAAGGTGACGTGTGCGCACGCTTAATAGATCGGAGAGAGCAGGCGGATCTGTGAGTTGACCAGCCTCTACCAAGGAGCTCAGAAAGCGCAAATGACAAAAATGTTCGAAAAAAAAAAAAAAAAAAAAAAAAGTTTTCAAGCCCAAAAGGGCATCAAATAAATGACTACTGTCGCCACCTTTTGGTGGCAAGCAGAACTGCTGTGCTTCTACTTGGCCTTGGAGGGTTCTTCTGAACCCAGGAACTCTAATCAGATAAACCCTCCAAGTTTTCCACGGGAAAAAGGTGGTTAATGTTAATAGCGTGGCAGATAATATCCATTACTACTGGACCTTCTCAACCAGACACAGCATGAACTCTAGAGGAAGTCTGGTCACTCCCTTCAATATTCAAATTGTGTGATGGCTCATATTTTTATCTTAAAATTTCATATGAATTTTGTGCCATACATCAAAGTAATCCACATCTATGTAAAATGAAAAATTTTTTGAAAATTAATTACGAGTCAATTTTTGTAGTCCAACTGTTTAAGCTGTCATCACCCAGAGGTTAAAGGCACAGTGCTTTAGGGATACTTGATTTTAAGTAAGCTCCACTTGCCACCTTCAGAAAGTCCTGAATTTGAGGATAAGTCTGAACTCAGCTCTGCCACAGTCTGCTCCATGGCCCACCACCACCCTCAGTTTACTTATAAGGCCTTATAAGCACTGGGGCTGAGCGGCTAGGATGCTTTCAGCTCCAAAGCAACCCAGAGACCTTTAGACATAATCCCTCTGTCTACTAGGAACCATAGGTGCAAAAATCTCATCAAATGTGGCTGCTGAGAATAGAGAACTGTTATTCCTTAGCACAGAACTAACAGAAATTTCACTTACATTATTAAAACCTAACACATTCAAACTGGCAAAATAAGAGCCTTTTCTCCCTCACACTTCTCATAAGCAAAATGCAGATGCCTTCCACACGGGGTTACTTCATATAGATACACACAGAGTAGCTCAATAAGGTCTAGCATTTGAATGTGGGACAAGAGATGGCACTAGACAGAGAAGCAGCGGCCACATCACAAGAGGTCTCCAAAATTATGTGAGGGGGCCAACAGGAAGGATGAAAGGCACCTGCCACTGAACACTGGATACATAAAGAACGCAAGAAATGACTTCCAACATTGTCATATGACTTCCACAAGTTCACCAAGGCACACACACAGGTACTTACAAGTACACATTTTTAATGTAAAAAAAATTTTTTTAAATTATGTTAAATAACTTAGACCCCTCACACATGTGACAGCCTACAGCCTGTGCGTTCTGCATACTCTGATAAGGTCACACAGACAGATAGGCAGGAGAGTATGGATGATAGCCTCAGCACACTCACAGGCCCACAGACAGGCAGGAGAGCATGGTGGACAGCCTCCGCACACTCACAGGCCCACAGACAGGCAGGAGAGTGTGGTGGACAGCCTCCGCAGGGGCCTTTCAAGTAGGATTCCTGTTCACACTGAAGAAGAAGACAAGCCATCCAATTTACCTGCAGGCACAGACTATGGTTTCTTTTTACCCTATGACCACAGACACTCCCAACCTCACAAGGTGCCTGTGAAATTCCATCTACAGAAACTATTTTGGGGAAATGGACTGGGAGCCAGAGCTTATGCATCTCTTTTGAAACAATTCAACTTTCTCTAGTTTCTAGAACAGCCGTTCTCAACGGAGGCTTTCTGTTCTCAGACAGCTTTCAACCCTGCCTTAAGCTAGTCATCATCAAGAGAAATAAGAAGGACATTTCAGTATGCCCCTTGTTCTCAGTGTTCCCCTTTCTGCCATGATCCCACTGTTCTCTGGCTGGCAGTTCACCCTCATACAATCTGCTGCAGAATACAGAACCCGTGCACATCCCACACACATCACTGCCCCCACTGTACTAAAGCTAAGGCTTCAAGTGCCTAATTTACTGCAATTCAATACTAAAAATGAGGATTAGGCTCACTCACTGCTGCGGGTGCACTCGTGCTAATAAATAAACTCTAAACTTCTGTAGACACTGGAAAGTGCACTCCCATAATGCTCTTGCTCCTGGTCTTATCAGTGGAGGGAGAGTGCCTTGGATACTCCACAGCCACACCTTCCACATACTCAGCAAGCCCACTGGGTCGTTCCTCTTAAGACAAAGGATGATAAATTAGGAGAGAGACACGCTGACCTGACACTCCGATCTCACTCCAAACCCTGTGCCCACCAGTCTTAATCACAATGTGGGGACACCAAGACTCATGAAGACAAGTTAAAATGAAATTACGATATTCTCTTATATGTGTCATGCAGGGCAGATGAAAAGTCCCAGATGTTTGGGGCTTCAAAGTTCATTTGAAATAACAACAGATCACCTTTATAAAACTGCACACCCAGGGCCTCTAGGCTTCAAGGACAGTAGAAGATGTTGGGTTAGAACAAACCAGCTTGAAAAGCTGAAGTCAACAATTCCATAGATCTGCCAAAGCATAAACTGTGTTTTTAAATGGGGAAACAGGGAACTGGGGAAAAAATAAAAACCTCAAAAAAATTTTAATACTATACTATAGAACACTTAGTAGAGAACTTGAGGGGAAAAGGGGGAAATTCTCAAATGACAATCACAGAATAGCATAGCAAACAAACAAGACCACCAGCCCACTAGGAACCTAGAAACGAGCTCATTCCGAGTATGTACCCTAGACAGATTAACGAGGTAGCTTTTTACAACGGAATTCAGCTCCACCCACTGAGCCAAGAACAGAACAATAAAACCAGACAACTGCCTCACAACACAAGCCAAACAATTTACATTGGTTCAACCAAAGAAACAGTGTGTTCTAATGCTAGAAACAATTTTGGCCGAATTGCACTCAGGAAGAAATGATGGAGAAGAGGGAAAACCTAACAGAATTTTGAAGATAAATGTGGCCATACCAAAAAATTCCACTTGATGATGACTTCTACTTAACGGCTGCAAAGAGAAACCCCACCTGGTTAGCCCAGCAGAGAGCAGGCAGCATCCTATCCAACAGTAAATTTTATACACATTCAGATATTCATCTATATAATAACAAGCACTTAATTATAGAATACTCATACAGGAAAAAAATCCATGTGGCTATTAAAAAGAAATGGGACCCGTGTACTGTAACATGAATTGTTAGAAGGTCTTATTGATAAAAACAAACCCGGGAACCAGATATTGGGGTGAATGCTGAAAGATCAGAGAAACAGAATAAACCACAGCTAACCTCACCTCGCCAGTTCCTCAGTTGATCTTGTTTCCTCAAACTGGAAGCCTCTGTGTCCTCATCCGAATGGATCTCAGCTGAATTGCTGCCAAAAAGCCTAAAAGCTTAAAAAAGCCCCTAGTTTCTGGTCTTCATGCCTTACATATCTTTCTGCTTCCTGCCATCACTTCCTGGGATTAAAGGCATGTGTCTTTCCCAAACAAAGATATGAAATCTCAAGTGCTGGGATTAAAAGTGTGTGCCACCACACCTGGCTCTGTTCCTAGTGTGGTGTTGAACTCACAGAGATCCACATGGATTTCTGCTTTTCAAGTGATAAGATTAAAGGCGTGTGTGCCACCATTTTCTGGCCTCTATGTCTACTTAGTGGCTGTTCTGTTCTCTGATCCCAGATGAGTTTATTAGTGTGCACAATATATTGGAGAATACAATATCACCACAGTGTACTCACAGTAATAAGGACAGACATGAATTAAAGGATGAAAACTATTATTTTTATAGTTTTAAAACTATAGCATATAATGATCAAAAACACTAATGACAGTCTATGTTGGAGAGAATGCGGAGCAAGGGGAACACTCCTCCACTGTTGGGGGGAGTACAAACTTATACAACCACTGTGGAAATCAGTATGGTGGTTTCTCAGAAAATTGGGAATTGATCTACCTCAAGACCCAGCCGTACCACTCTTGGGCATATACCCAAGGAATGTTCAATCATACCACAAAGATACATGCTCAGCTATGTTCACAGCAGCATTGTTCGTAATAGCCAGAACCTGGAAACAACCTAGATGCCCGTCAACTGAAGAATGGATAAATAAAATGTGTTACATATACACAATGGAGTACTACTCTCCAGAGAAAAACAATGACAGCATGAAAATTGCAGGCAAATGGATGGAACTAGAAAATATCATCCTGAGTGAGGTAACCCTGACTCAGAAGGACAACCATGGTATGTACTCACTCATAAGTGGATACTAGATATAAAGCAAAGGACAATCAGACTGCAACCCACACATCCAGGGAGGCTACCTAGCAAAGGGGACCCTAGATGATTGTGGCTTATAATAATAAGTTTTGGTTTTGCCCAATCACTGGGCAAGATTTAGTGAAACATTTCACCATTAGGATAAGAATATGTACTGTATCAAACTGATGAAAGAATATGCTGGCCATACTTCAAGAGGGGAGGCTTAAATCTTTTTAGATTATGGATTAGCCTATAGAAAAATGTCTGCCGTAAATCAAAGAATGAAGGGGAATTTGAATAGAAATCCCACTTACACAACTTAAGTAAAATGTAGCTCTCTGAACCAGATGAAGATAGGTTTCTTCTGTATCCCAGAATCTAATTAATATTTATATGTATAATTCAGCTATTATTAGGCTTATAAGGGCTTATTTTTACTATTTTCTACAGAGAAAATATTTTCAAGTTTCAAATAACCCTGGACTTTTGAATTATAACCTGTTTTTATGTTCAAGCTATCTGTGTATTATTTCTCTTGCAGTTACATGTAAAATGTTTGGTTTTTTGTTTTTTTTTTTTTTAAACTGAGGATCGAACCCAGGGCCTTGCCTTGCTAGGCAAGAGCTCTACCACTGAGCTAAATCCCCAACCCCCATAAAATGTTTTTACATTAAAAAAGGGCAAATACAGAAAGAAAGAAAGAAAGAAAGAAAGAAAGAAAGAAAGAAAGAAAGAAAGAAAGAAAGAAAGAAAGAAAGAAAGAAAGAAAGAAAGAAAGAAAGAAAGAAAGAAAGAAAGAAAGAAAGAAAGAAAGACAGACAAAAACCATGGCATATAAAATATATGTCTGTATTTTCAGCTCTGACTTAAAATTTCTGAAATCTTACTTCTTCTAACAAATATAAGCTGTTCTTATGTATTTGTGAGAGATCTCTTCCCCCCCACCTCAAGTAACCTCCCTTTGATGCTCCAAATCTGTGGATGCTCAAGTCACTTATGTGATGGGGTATCCACTTCTCCAGAGAATTCACACACATTTAAGTCACCTCTAGACTGTTTCTAAAACACCTACTATAGAGCAGACAAGGTGGCTCAGTGGGTAAAAGCATGGCGGCCTAATGTGACAATCTTAGTACAATCAGCACCCACATGATGGAATCAGAGAAACAACTCCACGAGTTATCTATCCTTTCTTGACTGACTTACACACACACGCACACACACACACACACACACACACACACACACACAACACACACACACACACAATGTAGTAATTTTTAAAAATACCTAGTATAATAAAACAGCTACATGCCATTTCATTTGTATAGATTTCAGGTTACCCTCAATGTGCAACTAATTCAAATTTAGTCTTTTTGGAAATCTCCAAGGTTCTTTGCTTCCTAAATATTTCTGATTGTCAGCTGACTAAATTTGTAGATGAGGAACCCACACCCACAGACACTGAGGACCAAGTGTACTCCTTTTGCAATACCAAATAACTGAAATCAGTCTGGAGGGTGGGGAAAGTTTTGAATTAAAACAGAGAACTGGGCTAAGACAGGGAGCTGACCTTGTCGAGGCCAGCATGGCCGGCACAGGAGACACTGAATTTTATACAGACCAGGGAAGGCGACAGAGAGGTCCTGGCCCCAGCTCAGTCAACCATTAAAAACCTGAAGAGGGATTTGTTTCTTGTGTTCTCTTTCTCTTCCTACTCCTCATTCTCAGGCAAAGTACAATCCTTTTGTTCTTTCCTCGGGAGCTAAAGAAAACAGATGGTCTCCCCATCCTTTGAATTTCTCAATGAACTACACAAAACCAAGTGTTTTTCTGGAGGGGCAATACTGTGTTCACAATATGGAATGATACATCCCAGTTTGCCCCTCACTTGCAAACATAACAGATCATCCTTCTAGGGAGACTCACAAAGGGACAGGGACAGACGTATTTAATTTAATTCAACAGACATTAATTCAATGTCTCCATGTACATGGGATTTAAAAAGCTGCTGAGGGCCCTTTAGAAATTGAAAACTTTATGGGGGGATACATAATAAAGAATAAGTGTATAATTAAGATTGGGGGATGTGACTGTAGATTATTTTAGAAGCAATAAGGAGATCTGGAGTTGAGACTAGCCTTAAGAATGGTAACAAGAACTTCTAGAACTTTTAAACTTTC
Source organism: Peromyscus leucopus (assembly GCF_004664715.2). Classification (NCBI taxonomy): domain Eukaryota; kingdom Metazoa; phylum Chordata; class Mammalia; order Rodentia; family Cricetidae; genus Peromyscus; species Peromyscus leucopus. Next base: position 109,967,979 of record NC_051065.1, read on the forward strand.
CCAGCTTTAAATTCTAATTTTTGATTTGTTTTGATTTTGTTTTTAGAGACCAGGTTTCTTTGTGTAGCCCTGGCTGTCCTAGAACTATCTCTGTAGACCAGGCTGGCCTAGAGCTCACAGAGATCAGCCTGCCTCTGTCTCACAAGTGCTGGAATTAAAGTCATGCACAACTGCCCGGCCTATTTATTGATTTTTGCTTGTCCGCTTATTATTGTTATTAATATTTACTACTAGCCAAAAAGAGTCAAGCCAAAGATATTACAGCTGACTAACAACAGTTTCCATGGTCACTGAGGAATTCAGTGAGGGCTGCTGGGCTCCGAGAAGCAGCACAGACATAAGCGGACATGACAAAGATCTGTGGCATCCTGGTATCCTTTGAATCCCAATAATAGGGGAGGTCTTAGCAATAGCCTGAAATAATGAAGAAAAACAGTGGTCTGGGGCGAATGCTCAAGATGGAAAGCTCTCGGTATGAGGATGCCAGAAGGAAACGTGACTCAGGTTCACCACTCAGAGGAGGTGAACACTGTGTTACTGCCTCGCTCTCCACACGGCAGGTTCATGCAGTCAGTATGAAACCTGGCTGGCAGCATCTCCAACACGGTCACACTTCACACTTCCACATTCAAGTCACCCCTGTCTAATCTGGATCCACAAAGTGATTGAGAAAATATTGAGACAAATATCGTAACATGTGTCACCATATTGATTATGAGTGAACGTATACTGACTTCCTTTCTAAAATAAACAAACAAACAAACAAACAAACAAATAAGGACTCATGCTGCAAGTGATAGTATTTTGTGTGGTGTATGTGTGTTACACATTTGTGTGTGAATATGCATATGTGCATGCATGTAACAAACGTGTAGGTGCCAAAGGTTGATGGTGGGTTTCTTCTTCTCTCAATCTCCACCATTTCTTTCTTTCTTTCTTTCTTTCTTCCTTCCTTCCTTCCTTCCTCCCTTTCTTTCTTCCTCTTTCTTTACTTATTTATTTTATCTATCTATCTACTTACTTACTATTTATTATTTATTTATTTATTTATTTATTTATTTATTTATTTATTTGTTTATTTATTTATTTGAGTCAGGGTTTTTCTGTGTAACCCAGACTGTCCTGGAACTAGTTCTATAGACCAGGCTGGCCTTGAACTCACAGAGATCCACCTGCCTCAGACATCCCAGTGCTAGGATTAAAGGCATGCGCCACCACCGCCCTGCTCCACCCTTATTTTTAAACACAGGGTCTTTCACTCCAGGTTGGAGCACATCGATTCAGCTAGACTGGTTGGCCAGCAAGCTCCAAAGATGCGCCTGCCTGCCTGCCCGCAGCCCAGGCCTTGGAGCTGTGCACTGCCACGCCCTGCTCTCCATCCACAGAGAGCTGCTGGGGACCTGCACTCAGGTCTGCGCGCTGTGTAGCAAACGATTTCCCAAACTCCTCAGCCCCAGTGTACAGCATGGTAGCATTTTTCGTAAGCAATTGAAAAAGTTCCCTACTCACAAAAGAAGTAAGGGTGTAAGAGGATCCACCAAACCATAATGGGATAAAGGAGATGATATCCTTGGTAAGGATAGCTACAAGACAGAGACTTAATCGAAACCCCTTCGTGCAGGCTTGAGGGCAAGCATTCCGATGGGTAGGTACCTACCGAGGTTCTCAGCACAACTGTGTAGTGGGTAGCCATTCCAGCTTGGATCTGGAAGTTCCAACCCCCATTGAGACTCTGGCAACTGTCACGCCTACGAGGCGGGGCGAGGGGAGGCCTGGGGACCCGAGAGCTGGACGGGCGAGCGCTCTCTCGGTGCCGGGACACTGACCGGTGAAGGTGGACTGTGCAGAGCTCCGGAGAACACCGCTGGACTGCGTTACACCTTCCCCAGACCCTGCGACCTACCCATTACTTCATTTGTGAGTTACGCCATTAAATAAATATCCTTTAAACTACGTGGAGTGGCCAAAATAATTTCTCCAATACAACTGTCTTACAAAGGCAGGATGTCCACAGCTATGGCTCTCTTCCGTGCTGTTCTTTTCAAATTTTGTCAACCTGTGTGCTTACCCTCCTCAAACAAGGGAACTGTCAACTAGTTTAACATCTTTCTTCTACACAGATTCAACAGGCTCAAAAAAAAAGTCTGAAAACTTCCCCTCATTCTTACTCTGAAATTTGAGAAGCACTTCGTCATTTCAACATGTCCTTGTTACTATAAGATAGTTATTTTCTATCCTCATTGACACTCAAATGAATAATTAAGAACCATCCAATCTTCAAACTTGAATAATGGGCTTAAATAGCAACAGAACCCTTTTTTTTTCCCAGCGTTCCACTTGCTCTGCTATTCCTCCTCAATCATGTTGTTTAATTTCTCGTCAGCTAAGCATGTCTGCAGACTAACAAAGCAATTTCTCCCCAGAGGAGGCTCTTCTGCAGTTGAAGCTTCTGTTTGCCTGTCTATATCCTCTAGCACAAACCCACGGATGAATATACTCAACCAGCACAAAGATGCTGTGTGTGATACTGAACTAAATGAGAAGAGTGTTAAAGTCTAACACTGTAGACATTACAGACACTGTACTCGTGGGGGGTTGGTTTCAGGATCCACCCAGGAAAACTAAATTCCATATTGTCCAAATATATAAACAGGATGCAGCATCCGCAGATAATCTAGGCATTGCCCTCCAGGGTATTTTAAGCAATCTTAAGAATGCCAGAGGGACAGAATCACCCACATCTCTTGTTTCCATGGGGCCAGTTTGGGCAAGGGCTGCTAAGATGATGTCATGCCCAAAGCACCCTCCCTGGGGGCTTCCTTCTCTGGAGCGAGAATAAAGAAGGCAGAGGGAGCCCTTACTCAGAAGACAGAGAAGACTCCTCCTCCCTTTAGTCCCAAAGCTTTCTACCTTCTGAGTGTAAGGATAAGGAAGGAGAGGGAGTGGCGACCTCACAGTACACTCCTTTCCCTCTATACTTTCTATTCTTTTACGATCTTGGGCCTCTTCTTTGGATACCTAAAGCCCACCCCATTATTACCTTGGCAAAGCCACACAGGTCCCAAAACATTAAGCCATGATCTCTTGTTGTCAAAGTATAAAATTATAGTGTCACTGAACACTTTTGGGTGGGAATAGCCATTAGTAAAATAAAAATGGTAATATTATGATCCTGCCAGGTATGTATCTTAGAATTGTCCAGAGAAAGCATGACCATGACTTGACATGGATGTCAAGTCTGAGATTTGAGGAAGAAAAAGAATTACTTTGGAGCCAGGCGGTGTGGCACACAATTTTAATCCCAGCACTCGGGAGGCAGAGGTAGGTGGATCTCTGTGAGTTTGAGGTCTACAGAGTGAGTTCCAGGACAGGCTCCAAAGCTACGCAGAGAAACCCTGTCTCTAAAAAGTAAACAAAAGCAAAAGCAAAAAAAATGCTTTGGGTTCCTTAACTTTTAAGTCATTTTGACCAATATGTCCCCCATCAGTCCCTAGGCAGACCTACATCCCCGAGCTCTGCACTGGGACTCAAGAGCAGAGCATCACCACTTCTGTGCCTCTTATATTGTCTGTGCATAAGTGCCTCTGGGAGTTTGGAAACAGGGTGAGTTATTCCCTGGGCCACTAGCTAAAACAGCATAATAGCTACTTAAGATCACCTATTCTAATGTGCATGCCATTAAGAGAGAATTCCAAATTCCTTCTTCTCCATTTCTTTCTTTCCCTTCCAAAGCCCCTAGATCTTATTCATGGAGTGGAATTAAGAAACATGCGTAAATAACTATCCTCTCAAGTCCATCTCCTCACGAGGTCCCCTGGAAGTGTGTAAAGGCACCAGAAGACAGGGCCATCGTTTCTCCTGCCATTCCTGTATGAGTTATAATGCTTTTATCCTATGAACAACCAAACCATTGTTAGGAGGAAAAAAAGTTCCTCTTTTGTTTATGTAGCCAAAGGGACAGACATTACAATTTACACAATCACTCCGCTGCCATGCTGTTTGAAAACATTTCCTGAAGAAACTCCCCCCTAAAATCTTCCTGTTTAAATATTTGCAGACCCTTGCACTTATTTGTACACTCAGTCACTTCGCTTTTGAAGAGAGCATTGGGAAATTACAAGTGAAGCCATCTTCATCTCCTCATCCCCATTCCCAGTCACATTGCTAAATCTAAACAGGAAAAGAAATTATGAACTAAGAGACCAACCAATCAAAGATTTGCAAATCAGACACGTTTACTGAAAGGTGTTCAGGAGTTTGGGGGGTTAAGGTGGGCATAAATAAAATCACCCACGAGATCAACTTGGTTTTACTGTACTCGGGGAGAAAATGAACAACATGATTCCCTGGGAAAAGGGAAAGAATTGCTTTAATCAAATAAAATGCCCTAAAGGGAAAGCAAGCAATGAGTTCAGGATTGAAAATGGGTATGGGAGGACACAAAAACCCAGACAACGGGACTGTGGGTAACACAGACCCAATAGTCCAGGCAAAGAAAGATGTGGGGAGACACATTCCATTCATTACTAGTACTCAGTAGGTGCTACAATAGTATCACAGTGTGATTTGGGGAGGGGATGAACATACAGAGACATAAAGGACATACACTACAGGACCTAGACATGCAGAGACATAGAACTCAGTACAGGACACGAATTTTGGCACTCCTGATTTTTGGCAATGATTAAAAAAAATCATTAAATCAATGAAATGTCACCTTTGAGTAAATACTGCTAGAGAAAAAGAACGTTCACAGAACAAACAAATAAAAAAATGAATGGTAACTTTTAGAGAAAATCTTCAACACAGAGAGCAGGAGAAAGGACTTTTGGTATGATACCACATACAATCTATTAGAGGACAAATTATTACTTTGAAGGCAATAAAATTTTAAAACTTAACCATTTGAAAGCCAAAGTGAAAAGATTAAAAAGGACCCACTAACAGGGCCCAGCATGTTTAGGGAGGGTATACAACACTACACATTTATCTAAACAAACAGAATATACATCACCATGAGGGAACACTAATGTTCAGGTGAAAATTACCTGTCCATAGTTCATGAATTTTAATGGCTCTCTTGTAGGGAACAAAATGAAGAAGACTTCTAAAAGATTTATTTTTTATTTTTAATTGTATGCACAAATACATGGGTTTTTGCACATGCATATGGGTTACCATGGAGACCAGACGCATAGGAACCTCTGCAACTAGAGCTACAAGAGGCTGGAAGTTATCTGACACAGATATTGGGAACCAAACTCAGGTCTTCTGGAAGAGGAGACTTCACTAGTAACTGCTGAGCCATCTCTACAGTCTAGGAAGACTCTTTATGTGTAGGGTCAGCAAATTTAGAGGAAATCTGTGTAATATTCTCAGCTTTGCTGCAAACCTTCTCTAGAAATAGCTTTTACATTTTTTAAAATAAATGCAAGTTGTTGGCTGGGAGGTGATGAAGAATTACGACTTATAAAGGATGCTCATGTGTGAAGGTTTAAAACTCTACCTAAAAATGAGCTAAAGCCCTGAACAAAAGATATGTGACTGAAAATGACAGGCAAGCACATGAAAAGATGTCCAAGACAAACTGGCATTGGAATTATGTGAGTTCAAAACACAACGTGTTCACTTCACTGCTTTCCGAATGGATAAAATACAGTAGCATTGCCAAGTAAATGCCAGCAAAGATGAGCTAATCCTGACTTGTACTCACAGGCAAGTGACCCTTCTAAAGTGCCTGAGAAGGCATAGGTCGGGTTTGAAACTTTTCAGGAATGTTATGTCAGCTTTATTGGTAACTGTGACACTAGAAATAGAACCCAGGCCCTCCCTTGCTCCTGATAGGCAAGGTACATCCCCAGTCTGGTTGTGCACCCAGACCAGAAAATTCCAAATCCAAAATTCTGAAACCAGAATCTGAACAGCAGAGCCTTCAAATGTTTTAGATTTTGGAGCATTTTGAACTTCAGATTTTCGAATTAAGGATGCTCAACCTTGAGAAAGGTGGGAAGTGAAATAAATGGTAAGGCCACTCTTGTAAACTGCTTGTGAGTTCCTTACAGAACTAAACACCCACCCAAATACTGTTGTCTGTGCATTTTATCTAGAAAGAGAGAAAGCCACACTGAAAGAAACTCTACAACCATCTCTGCATGAATATTCATAGTAGCCTCATTGTGTACCTGAAATCTGGAAGTAACCAAGATGGCTTTTAACAGGTGAGTAAGAAATGCAAGGCTAGATGACTCAGCTACAAAATGTGTATATTCCAAAAGTATAACAACTTTGAAATGAAAAATTTAAGAATCTAAGGAGAGACTAGTAGTTACCACAAGCTGAGAAGGGTAGGAAAGAGGAAAAAAAAAAGAGCAGATATGAATATAAATGTTACATTTGTGATGTGGAACCTGTGGTACAAGTATGTGTTTAGTGTGTTGCTGGGAGGACTGAACAAAGGGCCGTGTGTGCCAGTCAATGCCTGAAGCTACAGCCCAGCCTTGTTCAGTAAGTTGACTGTGGTGATGCACAGCTAAGGTTTCTATTGCTGTGTTCAAACACCATGACCAAAAGCAACCTGGGGAGAAAAGGGTTACTTTTGCTTACACTTCCATGTCATCATCCATCATTAAAAAAAGGCAAGGCGAGCAGGAACTGAAGCAGAGACCATGGAAGAGCGCTGCTTACTTGGCTTGTTCCTCGTGGCTTGCTCACCCTGTTTTCTTACATAACTGAGGACCACCAGCCCAGGGTCAGCACCACCCACAGCGGGCTAGGCCCTCCTACATCAATCATTAATCAAACCAATGCTCCACAGACTTACTTATAGGCCATTTTTATGGAGATCTTTTCTCAGTTGAGGTTCCCTCTTCTCAAATGACTCTAGCTTGTGTCAAGTTGACATAAAATTAACCAACAAAACCATCTTACAAAGGTGGTGAAATTAAGTCCCCAGATCCACACAAATGAGCACACATCAACCTGGGCAAATGTGAACCTGCTTGAGAGACTGCATCACCATCAATATCCTAGCTGCAGTACTACACTGGATTTCTGTGAAAAGCAGCTCTGGGAACCCTGAACTAAGTGTTGAAGGGATCTGACCACATTATTCCATAAACCTGCATGTGAATCTATAATTATTTCAAAGATCTCCAATTAAAAAACCAAGTGCTTAAAAAGGAATACTTTCAATGTGCATGCTCCATAATGCTCAATGAAACACCAACATATAAAACCAGAATGACGTCATTTAGTAAAAATGTGAACATCAGTTTAAACATTTCTGCATTAAAAAATAGGAAAAATATTAGGAAAAATTTCTAAACAGTTCTTATTTGGGGGGGGGGTGCCAGGTACGCTCATTTGCTTTTTAATTTTTCTTAAAAATTTAATCTAGGGTTGGGGATTTAGCTCAGTGGTAGAGTGCTTGCCTAGCAAGCACAAGGCCCTGGGTTCGAGCCTCAGCTCAAAAAAAAAATTTAATCTATTATTCAAATATTCCACAGTGAACATAGTTTATATTCTATTGTTATTAAATGGCTTTGTATCAAAAGAACAAAAGCCATATTGTACCTATTTCATGTGAAGCACAATGTCAAGGAATGTAGTTTAGCTGAAGGCTAAAATATTTTCAGTTCAAGTATGTATCAATTTAGAAATGGTAATTAATCCCTTGAATATAAATAAACACCCTTTTCCATGTAAATCCTACAAGTAAATTCACTCTATATATTACCCTATATATTGCTACTTTCATTCAGTCAATTCCATCACTTTAATTTTAGCACCAATAATGCCTTCAAATTTTAAAGCTAGTGTGGTGGCACATGTCAGTAACCTAATCATCTGGGAGGTGGAAACAAGAGAATCAAGAGTTCAAAGCCAATCTCAGCTACATGGAAAGCTCACTGCTAGCCTGGGCTATACAAGATTCTGTCTCAAAACAAAAACAAGAAACAACAAAATTCAAACTTGAAGAGCTAACTAAAGTCCTTCAAGGAATTCACAGCTCAACATAGCCACTGTTGCCATTCCAGGGTTAGATAATGTCTGTGTTCTTGACATAGAGCTACAGAACTATGGGGAGATGGACTCAGCTGGGAAAACACAATTCAGTCCTTGGTAACTAGCAGGTTTCACTGTGATGGCTATTCTTGGTTGTCAATTTGAGGCAGGTTGACACACGCCTTTAATCCAGATCTTGAGGCTGGAAGACACACCTTTAATCTGGGCCACACCTTCTGCTGGAAGCCTATGTAAGGACAATGGAAGAAAGAAGAGTTCCTTTGTTCTTGGCCTGCTTGTTCTCATCTCAGCACATCCATTCCTTCACTGACATTGGAGTCTATTTCTTCAGGATTCCAGCACATCCATAAGACCAGCTGGGACACACAGCCTCATGGGATTGAGCAGCTACTAGATTCTTGGACTTTCCATTCACAGCTAGCCATTGTTGGACTGCAGCCTGCAAGCTGTTCCAATAAATTCCCATATATATCTCAGTATATATACACATACATATATAAATATATACATCTTTCTATACACACACAGAGAGAGAGAGAGAGAGAGAGAGAGAGAGAGAGAGAGAGGAGAGAGAAACTCATTCCCTAAATTCTGTGACTCTCAAGAACCCTGACTAATTCACACTATGCCTCACCCTCAGAATGCTTCAGATTCTTCCTGGACCTCCACTTAACACCCCTTTGCAGCACAATACAAAACAAATCTGTCAGTGCAAATATGGCCACAGTGACTTCTCTCCCAGTTACTGTGGGAACAAAGTGAACAGCAGAGAAAACACCTCCAAAGCGAATGTGCTGGCTGGTCTCCCGCGGTGTTCTGTACTGCGTACAATCCGTCTACTTGATTTTTTCCTTGGGCTCTGGGCTTATGAGACAATCTTCTTGAATTAAAATATAGGTGATCACAGGAAACTGAAGGCTAGCCTGTGGCCCATTTCATTGACTGTCCTTTGGGTTCAGGGGCTGTCAATAAATGATACATCATCCTATGAAATATTTTTGGCAATCTGTATGGGAGTGGACCCTGTGAATGCAGAGAGAAAGGCTGGCATTGTAGCTCAGTGGTGATGCACTTACTTGCCACTAGCTAGCATGCACAAGGTCCTAATTTTGAACCCCATCACCATAAGAAAACAAAACAAAGAATTCTCTCTGAATATAGGCAAGGTCTATATGAGCTAGTCATGAATAAAGACTGTCCCAGTAGACAGTGAACAACACACCAAGAATCTGAGCTGAGAGTCTTTTCATCCTGTATCTAGAAAGACAAATTGTGGTTTTTGCCTCTATGTGTGTACACATAAGCCAGAGGACAGCCGTGGCTGTATTCCTTCAGGAGTCATCCATCTGGCTGGCCAGAGAGCCCCAGGAATATTTTTCCCAGCTTCCCTAGTGTCTTAGTTCACTTTATACTGCTGTAATAAAGACCATAACCCAAAGTAACTTGGGGTGGAAAGGGTTTATTTTGTCTACACTTCTTAGTCATATTCCATCATGAAGGAAAGTCAGGGCAGGAATTCAAGCCAGGAAGTGAACACAGGCTATGGAAGAACACCTCTCACTGACTTGCTCCATAAGGCTACCTCAGCCTACTTTCTTATACTCCCAGGACCACCTGTCACCATCCAAATTATGCTGGGCCCAACCAGATCAGTCATTAATCAGGAAAATGCCCCACAAACTTGCCTCATGACAATATAACAAAGGCAAATCCTCAACTGAGTTGATCTCTTCCCAGAAGACCCTAGCTATGTTAAGTTGACAAAAAAAAAACCAACACACATATTTTGTGCTGGGATTACAAGCATACACCACCATGCCTGACTTGTTTTTGTTTAAACATACATTGTGACTTGTGTGGCAAGCATGTTACCAACAGAGATATTTCCCTAGCCCAAAGTAAGATTAAAAAATGTATTCACTTCATTTTAGGTCATGCACCATGTGTGTGCCTGGGGACCAGTGAGGTAAGAAGAGGTTGTTGGCTACCCTGGAACTGTAGTTACGGGTGGCTATAAGACACCATATGACGTCTAGGAACTGAACCTGGGTCCTCTGCAAGAGTAACAAGTTCTCTCAGTTTCTGAGCCATCTCTCCAGCCCTCGAAATTATGATTTTTACAGTTTTAATACTCTAATATGCAAAAACCATATAAATTAAGAGGATCTTGGGGATAGCAATATGGCTCAGTGGGTAAAGATGTTTGATATGCAGCCTGCGGACCTGAGTTGGATCTGTAGCAATCAGTTTTATGACTGAAACTCATAATGGCTCTGTGCACAGGTTTCTAGAGCCTTTCTGTTTATAGCACGTCTAGGAACAGGAGTAATGGACTCAGCAAGTGGCTGGAAATGCATGTTCTCAAGCATTACACGGGAGCTGCTTAATCAGAATAGGCACTGACAAGTTCCCCAGGAAGAGCCGGCCCCCAAGCATGTATTACACACACTTCAATATGCACCACTCACCATCAACAGCCTGGTTTCTTTTATTTTCTATAGACAGTTCCGTCACTACATAATTTTAAGCATTAGGGAAATCAAGAGGATGAATTCTCTATTAACTATACCAGAGGCAAATAAACAGAACTCAAAAATATCTTACAGAACAGACTGGGTGGAAAACTACAAAGAAGATGCTATCCAAAGACTGCCAGCTCTATACAGTTTTTTTTTTAAAAACCATTACTGTAGGGTTTTAAAAAGTAGTTGAACTGCAGATGACAGCAGGAGAAACAAAGGAGATTTTTGTTCCACTCTGAGTTTTGTGTCCCAAATCATCCTCACTGGAACAGGGTGATACTGTGTCACTAAAATATGTGGTATTTGGGTTGGAGAGATAGCTTAGAGGTTAAGAGCACTGGCTGCTCTTCCAGAGGTCCTGAGTTCAATTCTTCCCAGCAACCACATGGTGGCTCACAGCCATCTGTAGTTAGATCTGGTGCCCTCTTCTGTCCTGCAGGGATATATGCAGGCAGGGCACTGTAAACATAATTAAAAGACACTATATACATATTAAATAAAAAAAGAATTTAGGCTGGGCAGTGGTGGCACACACCTTTAATCCCAGCACTCTGGGAGGCAGAGTCAGGCGGATCTCTGTGAGTTCGAGGCCCATCTGGGCTACAGAGTGAGTTCCAGGAAAGGCTCAAAGCTCCAGGCCAGGCTGGTCTACAGAGTGAGATCCAGGACAGGCACCAAAACTACACAGAGAAACCCTGTCTCGAAAAAAAAAAAAAATGCGGTATCTAATACAAGTTAGCAGACACAGAAAGAAACACAACACTCCTCTGAGACCCAGGTATTGGTGTCTTCAAGAGAAAACACACACTCCAAGAACACTTGCACAGAACAGCCTTCTCACTAGACAAAGAGCCAGCTATTACCTCACAAGGAAACAAGTCTTCACTTTTCTCTAAGAGGATTTTGCTTTGAACAAATCTAAACCGTTTTCTTCAAATTCAAGGTGAGTGTTTTTCTCCAAAAATCTACTTTTTCCTTTTGTTTCCTTGTTTCAGCAAGTAACAGGCCCTAGCACAATCTCTGAATTCTCCAGAAACAACAAAATTCGGTGACTACTAATGACAGCAGGCCATATGGGCACAACGGCAGAGGATGTGGTCTGGCAGCTAAGCTTCGGCTTCCTTAAGAGCCTGATCTGTTCGGCACTTGCAATACTAAGGCCAACCTTGAATTCCTTGCCTTCACCGTTATATTTTTGTGACATGTTTACTTTGTCTGCACCTAATTATCTACCAAACACAATTAGCGGCAGCTTAACTGACTAGAAGCTCAATTAATGAAAATCTTTATCTGATTAACAGGAAAAAAGAGTTTCACAAAACGACAGGCTAGGCCACCTGCTATTTCACCTACCAAAGCAAAGGATAATTCTCTGCTGCTTGCCCTCAACTTTCTTTTAGGGGACACAGTCCAAGCCCCATTCCTGACTCTGCACATGGGCATTACCTGGGAACGGCATATCCCCTTGCATAAAAGATAACAGGAGCCCCAGTCCAGTTGTGCCTACCACACAACCTTTCACAAGAGGAAGGCATGAAAATCACATGTGAGATTTCAACCTAAGCCTTATTAGGAGAGTAGGAGAGCTCAACCTCCACTGTAGAGGCAGCATGAATCAGTGCGGACCATTTGCTTCCACAGTTCCCTTCAGAACCAAAGGAACACATAGGAGAAAAAGGACAAACAACCCCCCCCAAAAAAAATACCCAAAAACCTGGCGACAGAATGTGCTTGGTCCTGGTGGCACACTTGCAGACTTAGAGTTCACCAAGACACACCTTTCCTGGCACAGTTTCCCTGTTTTGAAAGCCAAGTGCAGTTGGTGAACTGGTACTTGCAATAAAAGACTGAACCCAGATATGCTAAGTGTCTTCCTTTTTTTAATGGCTCACTTGAGGAGACACAAAGAAAAAAGCCTAAAGAAGTAACAAGTCTAGGACAGTATCTGCAACACCTGAGCCACCGTATGGTCTGTTTAAGGAATCTGTAAGCAAGCTGGCAGTGCTGGCACATGCCTTTCTTTAATCCTAGCATTTGGGGGGCAGAGGCAGGCAGATCTCTGTGAGTTCAAGGTCAGCCTGGTTTACAGTAGCAAGTTCCAGGCTAGTCAGGACTATATACTAGAGACCCAATTTTAAAAACAAAACCCTGGTAAACAGAATGGTCACAAATGCTAGGACATGGTATTATGACATGAGGATGTTCTGATAAGTAAACCTTACTTCCATAACCACCCAAATCAGTGAACTCATTTTAGACTGCCCAGAGCAACTGTGACAGTCCACATGCCCAAGCCCTAGAAAAGTCATGACAAACATTAGCATGGCAAGGGTCTGCGATGTTCTGCTTTTAAGAAACATGTTTATCCTCTCTGACCTCATAATTTTACATTAAAACTACTGTGCAAATATTCTTGGCACATACAACATGAGAGAACATTACACTCAGGTGAGCCCAGAACGCCAAGGTCTGCTGTTGCACCTGAAAACACAAAATGCTGTTGTTCTAAGTCCGTGGCTGTGATGATAAAACTGTAAGAACTTTGATTTTTAAAATCTAACCGAATTGAAAGCCGCTATCCCAGCACAGTGCAAACTAACGCACCTCTCCACGTTCTGCTGTGGGGGCTACACTAACTACCTTCCCAGCTTCCTGTCGCTGCTGCTAAGTCCCCTCGTGTTCATGAATGAGTGGGAAGAAGAGATGTGGATAACTGCACTGAAACCATAACCAAAAAGTGCCTAGGCCATTTTCAGCTTAATCACATTCTCAATGGAAGACAAAATCTAGCTTGATGCCGTCAAACAGCTGTTACTACATGGACGTCAAAATGCTGCATTCCACGCAGAGGAATTCAAGTCTGAGTAAATCACCCCAGTCAACATAAATGCTGTGCATGATACATGATTAATGCTATTGAAGAGGAACCAAGCACACAAGTACAAGGAACATGAGCCTGGTGCCAGAGCGGGAATATTTTGGTTTTGTTTCGTTTTGGTTTCTTGACACATCTCTCTTGGTAGCCTATGGTGGTTTGAGTGAAAATGGCCCCCACAGACTCATAAGAAGAGGCACTATTAGGAGATGTGGCCTTGTTGGAGGAAGCATGTCACTGGGGTGGGCTGTAAGGTTTCAGAAGCTCAAGCCAGGACCAGTGTTTCTCTCTTCCTGCTGCCTGCGGATCCAGATGTAGAACTCTCGGTTACCTCTCTAGCACCATGTCTGCCTGTGTGCCACCATGCTGCCCGGCAGGCCAACAATGGAGTAAACCTCTGAACTATAGGGTAGACACAATTAAATGTTTCCTTTATAAGAGTTTCCATGGTAATGGTGTCTCTTCATAAGAATAAAACATTGACTAAAACATAGCCCAACTCACAATCCTCCTGCCTCAGCCTCATGAGTGGTGAAATTACAAGTGTGGTCCTTCTTGAGTGAGTCTCTACCAGACACTTGAACTGGCCTAATCTAAATAGCATCTGGTTCCTTATTCTCTCAAGACTCAGAACTTCACAGCTGGCCAGTGTTGATGACTCCAGTAGATAGCATCTCTGTGAAAAAAATCACAATTTTGCCTTTTTGAAGGAAAATAAAATAAACCTTATTACTTTTCCAACCAACCAGATCTCTGAATTTCAAATCTAAACCACATTTAAATAAAATGTATGAATGTTTTACCTGAATGTATATATGTATATCATATACATGCCTGATGCCTTGTAGAAGTCAGAATAGGGCATGGATTCCCTAAAACCAGAGTGATGGATAGTTGTGAGCCACCATGAGGATATGGGAACTGAACCTGGGTCCTCTGCAAGAGCAACAAGTGCTCTTAAAAAAAACCACTGAGTCACCTCTCTAGCCCCTATTTTATACATTTAAAAACACTATTTTCAGACGCTTTCATGGGTTTCACACTGCCTGAGGTATCTGATACAGTAAGGTAAGAAATCCCCAAGAACTTTATTTTATTCTCAGATTAATTACTAGCAGTTATCAATTCAGCAGGTTCATTAATTGAGGCATCAGATCCCCTGGAACTGGAATTACGGACAGCCTTGAGCTGCCATGTGGTTGCTGGGAACTGAACTCATGTCCTCTGCAAAAGCAGTAAGTGCTCTTAACTGCTGAGCCATCTCTCCAGCCCCTCTTATCCTTATTTTTATTATTGATGAGAAGCCATTGAGGTATTTTAAGTACAGGAGTGAAGATCATTTTGGAAGGAGCATTCCAACTCAACCACAGACAGTGTGTGAGAAGGGACACAGAACAGTACTCCCTCTGAACATCTTTTTAATCCAACAGTGAACTTTTAGAAGTGAAAACACGTTTTCAGCTCTACCTTACGTACCTCTACCCAGGTACATAAGGCAGTAACAAGCATAGCTCCTCTGAAGGAAGCCAGTGTCACAGCCCCAAATCATAGCAGCTCAACATTTCTTTCCTTTCCCTAAAAGTCCTTTCTGACACTCCCTTCCACAAAGCCTGAAAACTGGATAATTTCAACGTCTAAGCCAGTAATTTGAAAATTGATTATTTTTTGATAGAACAATTCAGAAACTACCAAGACCATAAAGGGACAACAGGTTTTTAGGAACCACGGGATAATTCAATTCTCAATATGCCACTATGTTACATTACAACAAAGATTCTTTCATTCATTTTCTTGTTCAGTCATTCTTACACGCCGGGTGGATGCTTCCTCTGTAGCAGGTAGTGTTCTAGATAAGGGAGATACACTGCACCTACCACACGGAGTGAAAGGCCTAGATGGTAGTGGCAGAAGCCGGATACCATGTACAGGAAGGACCATAATGTAGAGTGATACCTGAACAGACATCACACTAACTAGCGGCAGGCTCTCTTCTCTCTCTGTCTCAACCTTACCTTGACATTCTAGAGCAGCTCCCGAAACTCCTTGTCTCCAATGACCTCTTTAAATCATTGCACTTACAGTGTTTTCATTCTTCCTCTTTACCCATCTTGCATGTTGAAAACCCTCAGAGAAAGACACTTTAGTTTTTGTGTGCTTATTTTTCTTTGAACCACATTCTGCCCCTCCTCCCACCTGCTAGCCAGGCAACCAGCTCCTGTGCTCCTGTTTTAACAGCCCATAGTTCCAGCTTTAACCCACCTGCCGTGCTCTCCTTGTACGATTCATCAAATGGGCCCCCACTTCCTCAAACTCTGACCCTTGACCTACAATGTAAAAATCTGACACAAGGTCCCAAGTACAACAGGACCAACTAGGATAGAAAGTAAGGTCTGGGCAGGCAGCAAAAGCATTGCTTTTGTTCACTGTGGTCTGTCCAGGGTTCAAAATGGCATCTGTCAAAAAAAGTGAACTCCAGGTGGATAGGATTCGATGGGATTTGGTGGGATGGGACGGGACGGGACGGGACGGGACGGGACGGGACGGGACGGGACGGGATGGGATGGGATGGGATGGGATGGGATGGGATGGGAGAAAGGGTTAATAGGCTATTGGATAGATGGAAAAAAAAGAAAGACTAGAAAGAGATGGGGCAGGGGAGAGAGTTAGTAACAACATGACACTAGATACTGAAGGGAACACAAACACACAAAATGAAGTGTATTACTGGAGGGTTAGAAAAACCCAAAGAAGCCTTGACTCGTGCTCTACAGTGCTTCCTAACCCATGTAACCCAGGACAACTAGTGCTTCATCAACATGACCTTCACCATGTCGTGAATAAGGAGGCTGCAAATGACTAGGTTTCAGAGATTTTTTCTTAAGCTCATACAACACGGATTGTATGACTCTAGTCTTTACTGCCCACACAAGTAGCTCAAAACACCTGAAATACAAAACACAGCACAAGAATGGAACATGTTTTTAGATTTCAAAGACACTGAAAATTCAAAACCGTGCAGAAAATGCCCCAGACAGGATTTCCTAAAAGAATTACATGTCTTCTTGAAAAGTCTGCTACCCTACCATCCAACGGAACCAAAGCTTAATATGGTGGTGCACATAGGTCTTCCCAGCCCTGGAGAGGCTAGGGTAGGAAGGCTGGGTTTAAGGCCAGCCCAGGCTACACAGCAAGGCCCTGTGTATCCAGAAAATATAACAAAACCAAGAAACCAAAAGGAAACAGATGAGCATCTTTGCAGCGGTGGAAGAAGACTTAGTCCCAGATAAAGGGCAGATCCTCAGTTGTTACTGGGCATCCATATTCAGAACACAGATGAGAGAGGGGAAAATATGGGCAAGAAATAAATACTGGATTTTTTTAATCAGCAAGACACAATAAAGATAAAAATTAGCGCGTTGTAAAATGTAGCCAGATAACTAACAAACAGAAAACAAGAAGCAGAAAAGTCTGACCTCCTAATCTCAGTCATATACTCAAACTACTCCTTAAACCACAAAAGCTAAATCCAAGCAGTAGAGCTGGTAAAGTCACTACCTTTCAGTAACACTGCCTGAGTGTCAGGTACTGCATTAGGAGGCGCGCCTTGAGGGCATTCCTCATCCTCACCACATTGAATCTACAGTGGGCGTCTCTCAGTGCTTACCTCACCAGGATGTTGTGGAAACTAACTGAATTTAGAATGCATAATACCTGGTTAATAGTAAAGGCTCATAAATGTGACTGGGGGTGGGGGGAAGGGGGTGGGAAGGTAGCTCAGCAGGTGAGACCACTTGCTGTGCAAGCATGAGTATATAGAGTTCAAATCCCCAGTATTCATGTAAAAAGCTCTGCATGGCTGTGCATACCCTAGCATTGGAGGGCAAAGATGGGAAGATCCTGGGAATTGTTGGCCAGATAGGCCCCAGTTTAATACTAGAACCGTTTTTTGTTTTGTTTTGTTTAAGAAAAATTAGAGAGTGGTAGAGAAAGACATTGGACACACACACACATACACACTCATGCATGAAAGCACTTACACAAGAATGTACACCTAATAATAATAATAATAATAATAATAATAATAATAAAGGAAAAAGGCCACTGTTCTCCTTACTACCACTCTTTAGCTCTTCCACAAGGGGAATTCAATCAATTCCACATCCTAATAATAGCACATACTAAACCAAAGATGGGTGAACCATCCTCAGGGATTTAAGAGACAGCTCACTGAGCCTAATCAAGAAGATGGTTAGCAACAGTAACCCTGTACTCTGACTCCACCCCACACATACCCAGAAGCTCTTATCCTGCAAACAGCAGGTGCCCTGACAAGTCCTCTAACTCATGCTCCTATGAGCACCCCCTAAATTGCACTTCTCGAGCTGAGGCCCTCTACAGGACAATAAAAAACACCTGCATTAAAAGGCAGGAATCCATCACTTTCACCCAAAGACTTGCATTTTAAAACGCAGCAGCAATTCCTCCTCCAGTTAGCTGTCTCTAAGAGCAGAAAGAGATCATTGGTTTTCTATTTTATGTTTTTCTTATTGAATACTTTTTTAAGTATATATTTTAGGACCGACTACATTTTGTATACAAATTGAGAAACTTCTTTTTTTTTTTTTTTTGGTTTTTCGAGATAGGGTTTCTCTGTGTAGCTTTGCGCCTTTCCTGGGACTCACTTGGTAGTCCAGGCTGGCCTCGAACTCACAGAGATCCGCCTGGCTCTGCCTTCCGAGTGCTGGGATTAAAGGCGTGTGCCACCACCACCTGGCCGAGAACCTTCTTTTATACTTAAGGCAGCTCATGCTCAAGCAAACAGTTAGTAAACTGGATTGGCATTCTGTACTAGAAAACAATTAGGATGGGAAAAGGAGGATGAAGATCCCCAAACTAATGACCCTGTTCGTACATAAATGCCAGTGTGCAATCCATTCTCAGTTCCCCCCTGAACAATCTTCTTCAATGTGGGGAACTAGTGGGTGAAAAAGGGAGAATGAGAGAGAAATGAATCCAAAGAACAAAGACAAGTGGGGAGAGAATGGAGGAGAGGAAAGGTCTTTGAAGTAGAAAGTGTTCAGAACAAGTTCAGGACCGACTGACTCAAGCATCACTTTGTTAAATAATGTGGGGAGTAGCAAGTCCTGTCATAAGACGATGATAACAGCTGCGGAGTTCAGATTGATGGAAGTGATGAAAGGGACCAATAATGCCACCTGAAGACTGAGACACTCAGTCCTTCTGCGCCACAAGCTGTGGGACATCTTGACCACCCCTATCCTTAAAACATCATTTCCTACTATCTAAAGGATTGAGGGGGCTAGAGAGATTGCACAGTGGTTATGAACACTTGCTGCTCAGTTTCACCTCCCAGCACCTACATGGTGACTTACTACCATCCGTAACTCCAATTCCAGGAGATCTGATGCCCTCTTCAGACCTCCATTGGCACCAGACATGGACATGACATGCATATATACATTCAGGCAAAATACTCAGACATATAAAAATAATTTAAGATTTAAAAAAAATTATTGAGTCCTCATTTTTGTTGTTGTTGTTGTTGTCATCGTCATTGTTTTGTTTTGGAGACAGGGTTTCTCTGTGTAGTTTTGGTGCCTTTCCTGGATCTCGCTCTGTAGATCAAGCTGGCCTCGAACTCACAGAGATCCGCCTGGCTCTGCCTCCCAAGTGCTGGGTTTAAAGGCATATGCCACCACTGCCCGGTGAGTCCTCATTTTAATGTCTTGATTACATCACATCTGGACAGAGAACATGGGTTCTGAAATGACCAGGCTCCTGTATTTATGGACTTTCCTCTTTACTGCTCAGAATGAAATGTTGATAAATGAATGATTGTATCTGGAATAGATGCTTCCTAAGATTTCTTCTAAGGACAGAAAAGGAACTGAAAAGCCATTTGATACAATGGGCTGCTGGGACAGCCATAAAGAAATTTCATTCCATGTATAGACTCTAATGCTCAGTTTCCGGCAGCATGCTGCATTGACAAGTCATTAAAATCAATACCCAAGCCAGTGATAAAGGTCCTGGTGATTGATTTGCGGTGTTAGGAGAGCAACATAGAATATCAGTGTTTTGGGCACTTTTTACTCTTCTAAAAGCCACCACACTTTCCTTGTTCCAATTCTCCACAAGGACAGTCTGGCCTTTCCAAAGGTCAGGCATATCCTATCTGTACATTTCAAAACCCTCCAATGGCAACCATTTTCATTCAGAATAAAATCCAGTGGCCATTCCCCATCCACCTCACCTATTACCGAGTAGGTTCCAGTGCTGACAGCTTTTCTGCTCATCTTTAAGCACAACCAGCACATTCCTGCATCTCTCTCTCTCTCTCTCTCTGAGAACCACTTCCTCCCATCCAGATGCACTTAACCTCACTTTTCTATGGGTACCTATTTCACTTATCAAGACAGTGTCCCCTGTTCACCCTGTATAAAATAGACCTCCTTCACCATCATCTCCTCATAATATTTTCATACTTGATGTACCACTTATCTGTTGTCTGTTTCCTCCTCCTCCTTTCCAACTGTCATTCAGTACTAAACTCCATTAGAGAAGAAAGCCATCATTCATATTTATGGAGGGTCCCAAAACTCAGAACACATGAATGAATAAATGAATTTCTTGGCTATTAAAATGATTGAGGTTATATTCACATAACCAGTAGCTCATCTACCCAACAAAATGTTTGTCTATGATCTCATATCTTGGTTCCCTCTTTTCAGATACCAAACACTGAACTTCCCACCTTGAAATGGCCACGGTAAAGAGTCAAGGGGAAGGAAGATGAATGCATCTCAGCATGAAACACATGCAGTAATGAATTAAGAACAGGAGAAATGGAAATGGGTGGAGCCAAGTGGCGGAGTGCAGACAGAGCCCTGCAAGGCCCAACTCTGCAGTATTAAGGAGAGGAGCGGCTTCTTCCCCAAAGCAGCTCTCTAAGTGTGAGCTACCCCAGACTCACCATCAAAACCAGAG
Organism: Peromyscus leucopus; assembly: GCF_004664715.2. Taxonomy (NCBI): domain Eukaryota; kingdom Metazoa; phylum Chordata; class Mammalia; order Rodentia; family Cricetidae; genus Peromyscus; species Peromyscus leucopus. Next base: position 109,988,409 of record NC_051065.1, read on the forward strand.
GATATCTGTCGGGCATGAAAATCCTTAAGCCTTACCTCTGACCTTCTGAAGACAGACCCAGAAATCAGTCTTAAACCAGGCAAAGTATGCCGACCTGTAGTCATGCTTAGAAACTACTGCCCTGGGCAAAGAGGCAATATTTTAGATCCCTCTTCCCTTGGGATAGAGTCTTGCTATGTCCCCTCAGGCTGGCCTTGAAGATCTGAGCACAAGTGATTATCCTGTCTTAGTCTCCTGAGTTATATAAGGATGGAACTATACCATCGTATCCAACTGGAAACTTATTTTAACTAGGAACATTTTTTGATCTTTTGCCTGCAAATTAAAAACATCTTTCCTTATAAAATTCTTGAGATAGCCTTTAAATAATAAACAACAAATTTCATGTGATTCCCTTAGTGAATTATAATTTTTAAAAACAACTATACATGATTTGTACATTTAAAAATATTTGTATCTTACAGCTGCCTTGAATCTACCTATATAAAAAACTGAACAACTACATCTATTTTCTACCTATGTTGTGACTCTTCAGATAGCAGTTCTGATAATTAGCAGGAACTGGCAAATTAAAATATGACTGTAAAACATCTTAAGAAGGCCTCAAAGGATAGAAAATGTGAATGCCTAACAGCCTGGCATCCAGAAACTTCACAGACTGTCTTTACCTGAAGCCGTTCTGTAATTGCTTCTAATGAAGTCAATGCATGTGTTAATTAAATATTAAGTGCAAATGTAAGTACTTCTAAGGTGCAACACAGCTCTTCAGAAGTGCACACTAGTCACTCTGATCCCTATGGAGGATAAGGGCTGGGGCCCCAAAATCACTTAGCCAACACTCTCTTTCTATGCCCTGGACCACCATCAAGGGAACACTTGTCAGCTTATAGAGATGAAATTTATGTCCAGAATATGGGTGAAGGGCAGGTTATGTAAACAGACTAAACATATTAACCACTGACCTGTGCTAAGTGTTGTCACAGTCTTGTGACATTTCCATTTATCTCCAGTTGACAATGAAGAAACTAAGATTCCACAAAACAAATGAACTTATCTCAAATTGCAGTTTATAAGAATAATGTCAGAAGTTGACTCCATGCAGCTTTCCAATGCATGGTTTACTTTTTCTTCCTGTCCTGCCCACATGTGGGTCCCTTGAGCGTCTCAGACAAGCCCCAAATAAAAGCACTTTTACTACAGGACGTCGAAAGGCATGATTAGGAAGAGCTTGAATTGGAGCTTCATTTGTCAAGTAATGGTCTCTGGCGGACCCTGAATTTTCTCCGTACTAATGAACAGAATCACAGCTGTATACTTCTAGCAAAAAGATGTATAATTTGTAGACAGTCAATATGAGCAAAATAGGAAAATGAGTAGAAAACACTTTGAAATGGCTGACACGAAGCCATGCTAAAATTTTAACATGAACATTTCTGAGAACCGATTTCAGCTTATCGAGCACTATGCAAATCAGATGCAAATCCCACACCAGGCCTGGCTCTAGTCTCCCTGGCCTGTTATTTCATTGGCTTCTCCTCACAGGTGGCCCTTGGGAAATCCAAGTAGAAACAAGGGAGCTGTGATTCTCCCTGTGGCTCAAGCTCTGGATGGAACGCTTGCTGCAGGAGAGGTGACGAGTGTGGCGGAGTTTCTGATTGGTATTCCACACATACGTTCCCACACAAGTCCACCAGTCTCCTGCAAAGCCAGCATTACACCCAAACGTCAAGAAGAATTGGTGTACGCATATTTTTAAAGTGTCAGCTCATACAGCATCCACTTATTTACAGCCAGTCTTTGCCTACCCCTGCTTTAAAAAAAAAAAAAGTCAATGCACAAACACAACAAGCCACCCCTTACATGTATGATTAGGCAGAAAGGCTCTTCACAGTTGAGCCTGATGCCACCGGAGCCTTTTGGGTCAATGCTGTAATTTATCATAGTATAATTTGCAAGCTGCCCCCCCCCCCGCAGTCTCACGTGACACAGATGCAATACACAGCAGTAAAGTGTGAATTTTAAAATATACATGCAGAATTCTGGTCAGAAGCTATAAGCAGGCTTACCAGCCAGCCCCTCTTTTTGTTTTTTGGGTTTTGTTTTCTTTTGTTTTGTTTTTTTGAGACAGGGTTTCTCTGTGTAGCTTCGCACCTTTCCTAGAACTCACTCTGTAGCCTCAGTTGGCCTTGAAGTCACAGAGGTCCACCTGCCTCTGCCTCCTGAGTGCTGGGATTAAAGGCGTGCGCCACCACTGCCCAGCCTACCAGCCCCCTCTTACTCCCTAGGATTACCAATCCTTTCCTGACCCAGCCTTCTTCCTGGTCCCCACTCCCTATCTCTCTGCCCTGAACATCATTTAGGGCCTGTCTTCCCTGACTAAAGAATATGCATGCATGTGCATGCACACTTGTGTGAGCAGGTGAACATGTGTGGGTGGGTACAAATGTGTAAGTACAAGTGTGGGATGTTCAGGCATGGGAGTACATGTGTATGTGCACATGGGTGCATGTCAGAGTCCAGCTCTAACCTGTTGAAGGGTTCTTGGGGGGTGGAGAGAGGAATGAGGAAGTATTAAATAGAAATGTAGGTGGAGACAACAAGAAAAACAGAACACGGATAGCTTCGGGAGGGCCTTGGGTCAATACCTAGTCACCCTGAGATTTATTCTAATGGGCTTTTTGTACACTACCAAGGGGAGAGGCAAAAGACCTCCCACTTTCAAGATCAAAGCAGAACATACAGCCAAGAACAGAGCCTTCAAAACTCCTGGTAACCTCCCTCCGGCCAAATCATCCTACTTTGCAGCCCTGCTGGGTAAAGCAAGCTTAGATTCTCTGACCTTGAGTAAAGCCTTACTAGGGAACCTCTGTGGGCCCCCACAGGTTGTACATACATGTGGGTGCACACACATCATATAAGTATGTACATGTGTGAGGGTGCCACACATCTGGGTATAGTTCCTCAGGCACTATTCACCTTTGTTTGAGAAAGTTTTTTTACTGGGCTGAAATTCACCAAGTAGGCTGGGCTGGACAGTCAGAAAGCCCCAGGGATCTACTTGCTTTTATCTCTCCAGCACAGGGATTGGAGGAGCTCATCACCACTCCTGGTATCTGGGCACTGAGAGTAGAACACAGGTCCTCATGCTTACAGTCATGCTTACACAGTCAATACTTTACTGAAGAGGACTTTAACCACCTGCAATTATTCATTGCCCTTATTTATGCTCAGAATTTGAACTCCCTGACAGGGGTGACACGGCTTGATCTGGTAACCAGAGGATTTCTGAAGCCTCAGTCCTCAAGGCGTATTTGTCAAGCAACAAATAAATAAGGAGCGTCTCCTTTTTCCATCTCTAGCTTGGAGCTCCTGTTGAACACATGGTGTGAGAAACTCCACTCTTTAGATCTCTGAGATGCAGGGCTACCCCCTGCTAACAGTGATGGAAGGTTCCCATGTCTTTCATAGAGCATTTGCAGCAGAACCTGGAGAAGAGGCACTAAGAGGATTGGCTGGGGAGAGGCAGTCACCCTCCCAGGTCAGCGGCTCCCTGCTGCACTTGACAAGTGCCTCCTCTAGCCTTTAAGGCAGGGCGTTCCGTTCGTATCCTACTGTTTTGGCAGGGATAAGTGGCTTCTAGTCCTGCTGCTCTGTGTGCTGCATGACTGCTGAACCAGAAGAGGAGCAAATCTGATGCCTTCGATGCGGAGTGAGTCTAACTAGAGTAATGAACTCTACCTAGGCATTGGCTGAACCCAAGAGCGGAGTGTGAGGACCCATGATGAGCGAGTCAATTATCTATTCAAATACTGCAAGACTGCCCAGCACAACTTTCCTCACTGATTAAAGACCCAATGAAAACTTGTCTAAGGAAATTGAAACACACTCCAGGTGACCTTTCTCATTCCCTCCATGACTGCCTTTAAGCAGTTCTGTCTAAGCCTGCGGCTTCCATTATTAGCTCTGTGGCGATGAGTCTTTTCCAGAGCTTCTTCCATGGATCCAGCTGCTTCCTGAATACTACTATGTGGGCATTTCAAATTTGGAATGTGCAACACTCGCCTCAGGTCACATTGATAGTAAATGGAAGGTTAATTCCAGGTTAAGATGGTGCCAGAGAATATAAACAAGCTTTCCAATGTCCAACCTGTCTCTCCCTCAGTGTGGGCTCCTGGAGGACACAGGGTTGGAGAGTCCAACTGTACAGACTTGCTGAGGTAAGTGAAATCCCAGAAAAATGAGCTCTAGATCACCAATGCCAATAAAATGCTACCAAATACTAACCTTGGGAATGGCTAACTTGAGTGCTAGCTGGAGATTTCCAAGACACTGTTACAAGCTTCCAGAAACTAAAGAGCCTGAAATTTGGTAGGGTGGTGGAGATGTTACTTAGGTATTTCTGTTTTATTTTGTTCTTCTTATTCCTTGCACTGTCTTTATTTTTATTTATTTGTGTGTGTGTGTGTGTGTGTGTGTGTGTGTGTGTGTGTGTGTGTGTTTTATGACACACTCATGTGGAGGAAATCGGAGAACAATTTGAAGGAATCAACACTCTCCTACCATGTGGGTTCCGGGGACTGAACTCCGGTCATCAGGTTTGCAGACGCATGGGAAATTCCCTTTACCAACCGAACCATCTCTTCAGCCCTTGCTCTGCTTTAGAATGGTTACAGTTCCAGAAGTCTCTCCATATAAAAGGAAGTATAGAGGCAGAAAAGGACAGAGGTCCTCAAATCCACTGCTCTCTTTACATAATGGTCACGTCATGGGGAGGCTTCATCTTATGTGGAGCTTCTGCAAGTCTGCTCTTAGGAATTTCTTCCTTTAGGCTTTGCTTTTTCCAGTACAGGTAATACTGAGCTATCTCCACTCCTGAACAAGATCAGCTGTCCTTAGGAGGCACCTAATTTGCCAATCCTTGCCAATCTTGAACTCTGATTTTCTTAGGTACAATTGTTACAAAATGAGCTGGAGCCCGAGGTGTGAACTCAGCTGACTTGTCCAGGAAAGACCACGCAACCTCCTCAGCAGAAGTTCAAGCCAGACTGGATGTCCTATGCTGCTCTTTGCTACCCACTTCCTCGGGACTTCCAGACCTCATTCCTGGGCCCTTTCTCCTGGTTAGCTTTATCTTTCTTCTGCTGCTGATTAGCTCTGCCCAAACAGCTCACTGTGGACTGACGTGAGTTTCTTTCTCATCTAACTTGCACAAGTAACAAATGACTCACTTGGGTCTTCTATGGTCTGTAAGTTTGGGAATGTAATTGTTGGTCATTTACATTTTTGTTCACAATGATCACTTAAATTAGTTCCTGAAAATGTTTGTACATTCAAGTGCATGGCCACACAAAGATCTGCTTTATCAAAAAAAAAAAAAAAAAAAAAAGGCAGAAACAGGCAGCATTCTCTAGAAATGCAGCTATAGGAGGAGCTGACGAAGTCACCTACACGAGGGTGACCAACCCCATGGACTCACATCTCCTTCCATCTTGCCTTGGTTGTGCCCAGGGAACTGTGTGTCTCATATTGACCTACCCTTCCCAATAATCCCCGTTTTCTTTCTAAACTCAAAACACAGCTTTCTGCAGCTGTACAAACTCCTTGGTGGCTTTCCCAAATCCCCAATCAATTAAAAGTGGCTCTGGCTGCCTGGAGATTTGGAGACCTTCGCTGAGGTTAAGGAGCAGGCACAATGCATCTCATATTACCTTTACACAAACACCAGGGAGCACACTGATGCAGAGACTTGCAGGCTGTTCCCTGAAATCTCTCATTCTCATGGTTTTAAGTCAAGCTACATTCTTATTGAGCTCTATTTGAAGTAAGAAAAAAAATGATTTCCAAGCTTACATTTGGATAATAAAGTGTTATTTGAAGTCATTTAATATTGTTGGAGAGCATAATCTTAACTAAGAACTTTCTCTGCTCTATAAAACTCCATAAAGTAGCTGGTATTCAGTGGCACACAAGGCCAGCTGTGACAGGCTTTTGAAATTTACTGAAACTCTAATTAAATAGATAATGCCTTAGTAAGTTCTTAAAAGGAACTTTATTCACAACACATCCTCAGTCCTGAAAAGTAGTGCATGCACTTTAAGCTGTATACTTTAAAACACTTTATGTTCAGTGAATCTCACCCTGTTTCTTAGAAAAAGTGTAAAGTATGAATCAGTGCAAACAATCTCTGATGGGAAAGCTTCTTCATTCTCATGAGATTAGCCCAGGGTTATCCCGACCAACTACAAACCTATGGATGGACCTGAATGCTTTTCTTTTTAAAGAAAGATAAATGTTTTTTAAAATGTAGTTTAAATTTAATTTTTATTAAATTTAATTTTGTGTGTGTATTTGTGTGTGTGTGCTATATGTGTATCTGTGATATATGTGTGTATGTATATGTAGGTATGTGTGCCCATGCATACATGCTTGTGTGGAGGCTAGATGTCAACCTCAGGTGTCATTTCCCCAGATACCACCTACCTTATTTTTTGAGATATGGTCTCTCCTGAGCTGGAGCTCCAATTCAGCTAGACTGGCTAGCTATGAGTCCTAGGGATCCACCTATCTCCTCCTTCCCAGTGCCAGCTTCTTACATGGGCACTAAGGATCCAATCTCACATTCCCATGCTTGGGCAAAAAGCCATTTACCAACTGATCCATTCCCCTGTCTCCCTGAGTATCTTGTAAGAGATATGGGACACTTTCCAACTCACCTGGATGATGAAACCTTAATGTGTCTTATGGAAAAAATTATGTGAGTATGGAAAAGGATTTCACATTAGAATGAGTACAAAAACTTTAGCTCCCTCATGTGACTCAAACCTTTGAGTCTCCTCTTTAGACAGGGCTGATGTCTAGGCCTGGGGCTACACAATACCTCAAGAGAAGCTCTGACAAGATGTTAGCACGTGTGCCTACTGATCTACAAAGGCAGAATCTACATATTTTTAAGACTTACTTTTATTTCCGTAGGTGCTAGAAGTGGGTATTGGATGGCATAAAAGGAGGCAATGTGATGGCTAGTGTTATGTCAATTTGAACAAACTACAGTCATTTTAGAAGAGGAACTTGGCTGAGAAAACGTCCCCACCAGATTGACCTGTGGTACAACTTCTTGATTAATAACCGATATGAGAGGGCCCAGCTCACTGTAGATGGTGCCATCCCTGGGCTGCTGGTCCTGGGTGCTACAAGAAAGCATGCTGAACAAGCCTTGAGAAAGCAAGCCAGTAAGCAACATGCCTTCATGGACTCTGCTTCAGTTCCTGCCTTGACTTCCCTCAGTAATGAGCTGTCATCTATAAAATGAAATAAGCCCTTTCCTCCCCAAGATGCTTTTGGTCATGGTGTTTATCCTAGCAATAGGAACCCTAACTAAGGCAGCAAGTGCTCGTAACTGTTGAGCCATCTCTCCACCCCTCCTAGACGTATGGGAAGCCCCTCCAAGGTACCGAGCACAGAGCTACAGATAGAGAAACTGTGAAAAAAGAACCAAACTCTTCTTTCTGAAGAAAGAGCTGGAAAACAGCATCAATTCAGACTGTACTGGCTTCAAGATAAGGACAGAGAATGGCTTGTGATGTTAGGAACCAGAAACAGCCTGGAATGCAGGGGAATCAAAGATGAGGACCCAGAGCTGGGTGGTGGTGGTGCACGCCTTTAATCCCAGCACTCGGGAGGCAGAGGCAGGAGGATGGTTGTGAGTCTGAGGCCAGCCTGGTCTACAGAGCAAGTTCCAGAACAGCCAGAGAAACCTTCTCTCGAGAGAAAAAAAAAAGAGGATCCAGACACAGAAGGTCAAAAGACAAAGGGAAGGGATCTGAGAGAGGAAAATGGAAACTCAACTGTACTGAAAAATACAGAGTATCTGAGACTACATTTGTAGACAACAGCTTAATAGACAGGGAAAGGAGAGAAGTCACCTGAGATGACACTGGAAAAGCAGGCAGGGACCAGACGCCGAAGGACCCTCTTGGCCGTGAGAGTACACTTGAGCATTCTACTTTGATACAGGGAGACGGTGAAGGTCTCCGCCCCCCCCACCCAGGATGCTCAATTTACTTTCAACCCGAACCTACACTTTCATCTTTGCAAAGCAGAGACAAAAAATTTCCATACCCAAACAACCTATGGGCTTCATTTATCATTTCAAGAGAACCAGTCTCAGTGTGGCAGGAGGATAAACTAAAGACTTGGCAAAGGATGTGGAGGGGTTGACAGCTCATTGATCAAACATGGACGCGTTCCGCACTGTTCTTAATGGTGCAGGAACGTCTATCCCGAAGCCTGGCCACACCTTAGAGGTAGGCAACTTTTCTTAGGAGCTGCCTGAAAGAGCTCCTAAGGTTCCCAAGCTAAATATTTCATCGCTTGGATCCATCAGGGCTGGTGCTACACAACACAGAAGCACTTTGTAAATAATCAAAACAGGCACTCAAGATTGACCAAAAAAAAAAAAAATCTCTGGAACAGAGAGGGAGGGTCATTAAGCAAGAGATAAAAGAAACCACATCAGTAGCCATGGGCTTCAAACTTCCCTCTCAAGTTTCTCTAGCAATACAGCAATTAAATGGCACGGGCAGCTAAACCAGGGTAAAGTGAGCCAGCGGGACACTGGCAGTCAGGAAACCTTCAGACAAGGTCACGGACATGCCTACTCAAACCAGGGCCATGATGCTGGAAATGTGTGTGTGCACGCAAACACACACTGGAATAGATACAAAGCAAAGCATCATTCAATAGGGCCCAAGCGTCATATACAGGTCAGCATCTCAGCAGCATTTCACCCTCAAAGAGTAGGGAATGGACACAGTTCCGTATAGTCCTCTGTGACACAGTAATTCCGCCTGTCAGTGCAGCCCACTTTTTACAAATTGAAAATTAATCTCTCAAATCAGCTAGATAAAAACTAAAGCTCGCAAAGCACCTAGGTGAGATCCAGCCTGGCCCCCTTCAAATTTGAAGATACTTCTAGTTTAGAGGGTGCCGCTGTAGATCAAATCCAGGGCCTCATGCATTCTGGGCAAGCACTCTATCAACTGAGCCACATGCCCAACATATATGGAATATCTTTAAAGAACAAAAGCTAATGAGAAGATAGTGTAGACCAGAAGAAGGAGAAAGGGGGCCGAGGGGAGGAGAAGATAGCATTCCGCTTCTGATAGAACATCCAAAAAGGCCTTTCCAGACTTCGCAATCAAACCTTCTCCTATTTTCTCCTCTTCTACACCGAATCCAGGGCACTCGGATAAGTAAAAGAGGTAGAGAATAATAATCCCGAACTCTGTCCTCCCATCTGCCAGCCCCTCAGGAACTGTGGCCTTGAAGGTAGTGTAGGGAATCTGATATTTCCTAAGGGTTAATAAAGCACTCTAATTTAACAAGTCCCAGAAGAGGGGCGGGGACAGACTACACAGCTCAGCTTCGTGGACTGAGGGAAAAGCCTTAGAAAATTAGTCATACATTTTCAAACAATGATGAACATGTATTTGGTCTCTGTGTTCTTCTGTGTGACAGAAACGGACTCCGAGGTTCCATCTCTGACTTTGGAGTGGGGGTATTCAAGCATGAGGAAAACCAAACAAAACCAATCGTACAGCTTGGCATGTTTCTTAAACCAGTCTCTGAAGGAGAGGCAATGAGTAACATACTGGAAATAAAAACTCTCTCTCGTTTCCAGTCCACTGTGTAGCACAGTGGATGCCAGAAACTCAAAGGTTTTAGGAAAGTGTGTCTCCTTAAAGCTGTGTGTCCGCCAAGACTTTGTTGTTACAAATGGGCTAGCTCACCCAACTCTAGTAACACTTCCCAAGTGTCCCTGGATTTTTTTTTTAATTTTTGTGTGTTTATATGTATATCTGTTTATGCACACACATAGACAGACAGACGACAGATAGATAGATGTATGTGAACATGTACACATATGCCTGTGGAAGCATGGGATAAACTCAGCTATCATTCCTCAGGCACTAGCTACCTTGTTTTATTGAGACAAAACCTAGAACTCACAAGTAACATAGACTTGGCAGCCAATGAACCCTAGGGACCTGCCATCTCCTCCTCCTCCTCCTCCTCCTCCTCCTCCTCCTCCTCCTCCTCCTCCTCTTCCTCCTCCTCCTTCTCAATGTTGGGATTCTAAGTACAGTGTGCCCTGACCAGACTAGTGATGTCTACATGTTCTGGGGATCAAGTTCAAGTCTGAATGCTTGGGAGGCATGCACTTTACTAACTGAGCTATTTATCCCCCTAGGTCTCTCTGTGTTTGTAAGAGCCACTGCAGGGGCATCAGTGTGTGTGTGTGTGTGTGTGTGTGTGTGTGTGTGTGTGTGTGTGTGTGTTGTATGCACTATTTCTTTGCCAACATAAGCACATAACACCTATCTTTCAGTATCTGATCCATTAGCGGTGTGTTTAAACACACTGACACCCAAGAGTGCCACCTTAATCAGCCTATGATCACAGTGTTCATTTCACACATAACATTTGACAAGTTGAAAATCCAAGACCTGTTTTTGACAAGCAATTTTAAAAGACTCTGAATAGCTCTAATTTGCTGATGGTACCTAACCTCAGTTATAAGAGAAATAAACTGTAAATCAGGTCCTGCTTAAAATACACTTGCCAAGAAGTACCTGGAGTTATGTAAACTCTAAGGAATACGCTCCAAAAGCCAATGACCTTCCCTTCAAAACACCTTGCAGAAGACAACTCAGAGACTACATAGAAGCTCAAGTGTTTGACCTGGGAAAACTGTCTTTTCTTAGAAAGCATTGTGGGAGCTGGACAGGCGGCTCAGCGGTTACTAGCAAGTACTGTTCTTACAAAAGATTCAAGTTCAGGTCCCGGCACCCACATCAGGCAGCTCACTAGCGTGTGTAACTCTAGCTGCAGGGGATCTGATGCCCTTGCTGCCCTCTTCTTGATTCTCCAGGCACCTGCACTCACATGCACACACAGGCAGATGCATAGGCGTAATTCAAAATGAAAAATGAAAGACTTGGTGGGCTGGGGTAAGCACCAGAGAGTGAGTTAGTCCCCAGAACTCATGTAAAAACCAAACAAAACAAACACAGATTTGCTTTTACATGCTTATAATCTCAGTCGGAGGAAGGCATAAGCAGGCAAATTCCTGGTGCTCACTGACCAGCCAGCTACTTGCTGGTTCTCAAAAAGGAAAAAAAAAAAAAAGATAGAAGGCATCTCATCAACAATATCCAGGTTGTCTGTTCTCTGGTCTCCATACATACATGCCCATGTGTGCACACACCTATAAATACATTTAAAAACAACCCACATTGTCATTGAAAAAAAATACAGGTATGCTGTGGGATGGTCTTTCTATACACTTGAATATATGTTTCTACCATTGGTTAATAAAGAAGCTGCTTTGACCTATGGGAAGACAGAAGATAGCCAGGCGGGAAATCCAAGAGAGATACAGGGAGAAGAAAGGTGGGGTCAGAAGAGACACTGCAAGCCGCCTCCTGAGAAACAGGATGTAATGGAACTCAGGTAAAACCACAAGACATGTGGCGATACACAGATTAATAGAAATTGGTTAAGATGAGTGAGCTAGTTAGTAATAAGCCTGGGCCATAGACCAAACAGCTTGTAATTAATAAAAGCCTCTGTGTGTTTATTTGGAACCGAACGGCTATGGGACATAGGAAAACTTCCATCTAGACAGGTAGAGGGTATTACCCAACAGGCTTGTTTTGGGGCTTGGTTTCTAGAAAGGCAAACTGCCACACTACAGCAGAAGCAATGGGGACAAGACATCAATTAAAAGACGCAGGTGGGCTGGACACGTTAGAGTGCATGCTTGGTGTATTAGAGACTCTGAATTCAATCCCAAATATGAGAGATAATAAGCAAGGAAACATATAAGTTTCGGCCAGGTAGACTTAACAGATTCCTGATTTCGGGGAATATTTCCTTCTTTTATATTTCTAGATCACTTACTAGTTTGTAGATTTGCTTCAGCATTGTCTCTTGAAAGCTTCCACCCCCCCATGAGGGAGGAAATAATGCAGACAGACAATTACCCTTCTCTTAGGATTTTCAGAGAAATTAATACCCATAGAAGCAAACTAGAACCAGTGACTAGTAACTGTTATTTTTTTTTGTTGTTCTTTGTTTTTTTTAATTTGGTTTTTCAAGACAGGGTTTCTCTGTGTAGCTTTGCGCCTTTCCTGGATCTCACTCTGTAGACCAGGCTGGCCTCGAACTCACAAAGATCCACCTGCCTTAGCTGGGCAGTAGTGGTGCACGCCTTTAATCCCAGCACCCGAGGCCAGCCTGGGCTACAGAGTGAGTTCCAGGACAGGCTCCAAAGCTACACAGAGAAACCGTGTCTCGAAAAACCAAAATGACTTTTAATGTCCAGTTCCCTATTTCCTGATCCATAGCTACATCTTCAATATATGGTTTTCTCTGATACCTGCAGACACGGACTTCTGAGTCCTACCTCTGCCAAACTTTTCTGTTCACTCATTTTTGTACTGTACCCCAAACATAAAACTTTCTTTTTTTTTTTTTTTTTTGGTATTGGAAAGTTTAAGTGAGCTTGTTTTTTGAGATGACCTCATATAGGCCAGGTTGGCCGAAATGCAGCATAGGACAGCCTTGAATTTTAGGTCCTCGTGCCTCTGTTTTACAGTGCTGGGTTACAGACATGGACCACCACACCTAGCTTCTGCCCCTTCGCTTTCTAACTCATTCCACTTGACATCCCAATCTACTTCACTGCCTCTTGTGTAGATGACTCCCCAAACTAGCCTTACGCCCTCAATTCCAATAAAAGACTGCTCCTCACCAACTATCAATCAAGCGTCAGCCACAGCCTATGGACAGTTAGAACTTCAGGTCTGACACCATGAACAAGGAAATGAAAGAGCCTGACTGTGAGGATCAATCATCATAACTCTGCAATATGATCACTGGACTAACGGGGCTCTTCATAGGTGTACAGACAAGATCAGCAGGAAGGATGTACAAAGGAAACAAGGAGAAAATTTAGGATCTAGATTTTATTCTGATATATTTTACAGATATTACTTTTTTTTTTTTTTACCATGTAAACTATTTGTAAAAATGAAAGTGTTTTAAAAGTAATTCCTAAAAGGAGAGGCTAATCAAAATGATCTGAATCTTGGTACTTTTAGTTTGTATCTATTTGATGTTTGGTCAAATCTCTGCTACAAGCTTCATTTTGCTACAAACACACTCAATTCATATGTGAAAAGCTAAGCCCAAGAATGTGGGTCTGGCTACTGACAGGGTCTTTAGGAACACAAAGTCAATGAGATCATATGGAAAACCCTAATCCAACATGGCTGATGTCCTTCTAAAGGCCTTAGGGCTTGCACCTGTATATCCTCAGAGAAAGACCATGTGAGGACCCAGAGAGAACGTATTTGCATGCATACAAGCCACGGAGACCAGCCTCAGGAGAAAGAAAACACACTGGCACCTTGATATTTAACTTCTATCCTCCAGGAAGAAGAGAAAATATTTCTGTCATCCAAGCCACCCAGCCGACAGTAATTTATGGCAGGCTAAGCAAGCAAACAACTCCCATACTGTCAACCCTGTGGGTACACCCATTTTATGATCCTTACCATATTATAATTAATTTCTCTTCATGTGAGCTGTTAGGTTGAAGCTATCTCCCAGGATATGAACACAATGAGGACCAAAACTGTAAGTTTCTCTAAAGCACTCAGCACAGAGGGAGCTCTTGTGTTGGCTTAACAATAAAACCTGAGAATTCTTTGCTATATCTCCCACTAGAAGGCAAGGCCTATGTAACCTCCTGTTAATTTAGGATCTTGAACTTGACTGACAGACTATAAGAGAAATGACATTACCATTCCATAACATTTACCATTTCTAGGTCCAAAGCTCAAGAGCCTTCAAATTACTCTTTGGGGGACTTTTCCTTGAACCTAACCAACTTATGTAAAGTAAGCTGCAGGGAAACTATGTGCACACGCTCTGGTTCACAGTTCCAGATGAGATCCCAACCAATAGTCACCAACAGCTGCCAGACAGGAGTTAGGATCTTTCATTCTGACAGCAAGCAGGTAGAGGTCCACGGCAGGGAAAAACACCAAAGCAAGAGAAACACTAACGTCGTTTCCGGAAGTCACCGTGTTTTATGATTCATGGGTTTTGTTCTGGAGCAACAGAATGCCTACTTTATAAGCAAACAGCTACATGAAATGTGTTAAGCAGGCATGTCTAGAAACTCCACCCTAGATCTTTTGTCATACCCCTAGGACCCTTAGCAGGTCAACATCATTCTATCTTTATTCCTTTACTGGAAGATTCTCCAACTAAATATGCATCAAAAAGATGTAGTTAAATTTACTGTTAATCTTGACCTCAGATGTAAGCTGATTTCTCAGTGAAATGGAGAGTGGAAGTAACATGGACAAAAGCTTTCTCAGAGCTCCTTCTGCTGGGGAGACAGTTCCTGGCCACTGTCCTTTGCGGCCCTCTTTGTCATAAAGGACCCTGGCTGCTTGAGTGATAGAGTATCAGCCTGTCTTCTGCTTCCTTCTTTAGCTGCCACATGAACCTTATCAAAGCTGCAGCCATCACCATGGAAACCAGGCTGGGAAGAAGCTCAACATCTTTGGTCAACTCTATGCTGTTACCTACAGAGAGCTCTAGAAAAAGCCTTGTATTTAACTGAAAATGTGTATTTCAGGTTCTAGGAGACACCCACTGTTTTCTCCCTAACAAGCCACATGAGAAATTCAAAAAAAAAATAAAACAAATCAAATAATTTCATTTCTAACTGCCTTTCAAAATAATACTGATGATCTATCTCTGGGAATGACTAAAATAAGCCAGAAAACCTAAAGCCCATTTTATTTAAGAATGGGCTTGTTCTACTATTAACTAATAACTAAATGCAAGTGTTGCAAGGCCAGAGGGACCTCAACTCAAGCCCCAGCTTGCTACTAAACATCAGGTGAGGTCATACAGTCCCTTGGTAACTTGTATGGTCAACAATTTTTTTTTGTGTGTATCTACTAGGTCAAGAGCCATTTGCTGAGCACCAAGAAAATCCTTGGCTCATCAACAGAACTGCCTTTGCCAGGCACAGGCTATAATCCTAGCTCTTAGGAGGGACTTAAGTACATTACTTACCCCTCTTGTTGCTATGACTAACTAGCAAGAAGTAACTTAAGGGAAGAAAGACTTACTTAGGCTTACAGAAGGAATATAGTCCACCACGGCAGGGAAGCCCTGGCAGCAGCAGAAGCCTAAGTCAGCTGGTCACATCACACCCGCAGTGAGAAAGCAAAGCTTGAACAGGAAGAAGGAAGTACTTTAAAACCCCAAGGTTCAAACTTAGTGACCTAGTACCTTCAGGAGGATCCACCACATGCAGGTCCTGCAACCTTTCAAAACAGAGCCACCAGCCAGGGACTAAAGGTTCAAGCTGAGCCTGTACGAGACACTCTACATTCAAAGCACATCATGGCAGCAGAAGGATAGGAGTTCAGGCCCCTTTGGGCTTTATAGCGAGTCTGAGGCTAGCCTAGGCTACGAGACCCTGATTCAAATCAAAGAAAGCCCCAAATCAGATACAGCCTTAAACACTGACCTAGGATCTACATCACACCACTCAGTACCATCTAGCTCCTAGAGAAGCAAAGCACATTTAAAAGTTTTCCTTCCAGTATAGAGACAAAGAAAACCAAAGTTAAAGAAAATGACATTGTTGCAAACACTATGATCAGCCCTGGTAGTAAGCATGGCAATGCCAATTAATCTCCAAGCCTTAGCCTTGGTTTCTGTACTGGAAGACAGGCATAATATTGCCATGCATGGTGGTAAGGATTAAAATGGATTAAAATGAACGTTTGCAAGGCATGTGAGCAGTGTGTGCCACGCAGTGTGGGTGGTCAATATACCTCCTCTTCAAAGAGATAATCCACCGTGACTCCCAGTGCCTGGGCATTCCGCTAGAAAAGCCCTTAACTGCAGTTTGCCCAGAACACTGCTGTAATTGTGATGAGTCAACATGAGACATGAGAAAATGTCTCTTCCAAAGGGGCTCACCACAAACGTGGCGGACACATCCAGCTCAGATGCACAATCCCATCTTAGACCTTTGAAATATCCTCTTGAGAGTCAAGGGGTGCAGGAAGCCTGCACACACCATGCCCTTGCTGCTTAGTGTTCCCCAGTGATATCAATTCCTTCATCTCTGGCCCAAGAGTCTTTTGTCTTCTGCTGATATGGACGAAACTGCAATCAGCAAACTGGTCAATTTTTATATAGACTAAAATTCTCAAACCGTAAAAGTATCTTTCAGGAATCACCAACAATCCTTAGATTGGTTTTCTATACAGAAATCAAATCTTTCTCTGACATCGCTGACTTTTTTATTGATAGCTCTTATGAGATCACCATGAAGTATGTACAAACGTATATACACACACACAAAATCTGAAGATACGATATAGACTATAGATGTGCTTTCAAAATGGAGACATAGCTAGAAACAAAACTGAGCTCAGCTAGGTCAAGTATTAATCAGTGATGCTTGTTAAAAGATATCCCCTCAAGGTCACCCAACTTTAGATGATAAAATGGACCAGAATAATCTTCTGAAACTCACATTAAATTAAAAAAAAAAAAAGCACCCATTGTAGTTATAACTTTTTCAGGATAAAAAAGATTTTCCTTTGTTCTCTTGTAAGTCTTTCCTTCTTCCCAGTCATTTCTCCCTTTTCTTCTACTTTCTGGGAGAAACTGTAAGTCCAATTTGCTACCTGAACACAAAAGCACAGAATCTGAAGTGCATCTTTAATTAAGTACACGCCTGGGACTTGGAAAATTCCAACCAGACCAGTGTCTGTTTATTTCACCTTAACGGCAGGAATGCAACAGTGTTTTTCCTTGAGTATCACCTCTTACTCAAAAAGCCACACGCACTTTCCAGGGAATGTCACACACCTACCAACAGACACGCACACACAGGAACCACAGCTTCAGACACATATTTTGTTTAAAATAAAAATTACTTGGGGGGAAGAAGCAGATTTATTACTTCTCCCAGGCACTAGCCATGCTGAGGAATTATTTCATGTCAAAGATAATTGCATCAATGAAATATTTATGTGCTCTCATTATATGAAAACACTCCATTTTATAACCAAGATTTTGTGCAGTCAAGTTAAAATAAAAAAAAAAAAAGCAGGGAAAGGTGAGGCTGTAGACTTCATTCTGCTTGGGATTTGTTAATTTAGTCAACTAGAGCAGCTGCAGCTGCTTGTCTCCACTGGGATGCCCCTGTGAGCAGCCAGGTGTTGGAAGCCGTTTGTTAGAGCAATGCTTTCAAACAGTCTTGTTACCCTTGAAGGTATGTGAAGACTGGTCTCTGAAACTGAGTTCTAAAACAAAACAAAAACAATGGATGCCAAGAAAGCATTTACCAAACTGAAAACTCGGGTACCTTTGGTCTCCTTTCAATTAGAAGCACCCTCTTGTCCTCATCTCTGGGACTGAAGCATCAGATACCATCTAGCTAGGAGCTATCCCATCATGCTGCTAGCATCGAAAACACTCTGCTCTTTGGATGCAGAACCAGTCTGGAAATTTGGGACATTTGCTAAGGACACCAAAGGTGATGTAGGAACTGCCAGATATGCTACAGGCCAGTGAACTGTAATCCCAAAGGATCTATGTAATCACTCTGTTGAAAAACACAGAGACTCCATCACAACCCAGCTTGAGAACAAAGATGTATTTCATCTGGAGAAGCCGCACTGAGAAAGAAAATAAAAAAGAATAAATTATCCTCCGCCCTGGATTGATTCATTGGCCACTTACCTCAATATGCAATGCACAGAAGAAATGGGAAGAACGAGCTGCAATTAGGCCGACACAGAGACAGACTATCTCATTTCACAGAGGACTGGGAACAGTGGGAGACGGCAATGCCTCCCTTGCTACCTGACTCTGAAATCTCCAGTTCCTGGAAATCACTTAATCGTGGATCTTTGCAGGCCCGGTTGCTGCCTTTCCCACATTCCGTATTGCAGAACTGTCGACTAACGGTTCCCAGTGCACGGCTTCTAACGACTCCTCTTCACGGGGCCCGAGATGAATAGAGAGAACAAGCCTGGTGCTCGGTGAGCACATATGGAGGCCTCCTTTGGACCAGGGCTTTGTGTTTGTGTTAACAGGCTGGGGTTCAGAAAGAAAATCCCATCCTCTGAACTGTGGCAACACTTGAACAGAGGTTTTCTAAACTGTATCGCAAACATTTTATAGCTAAGTCTTAGATGCTGTAATGGAAAGTCAGGTCAACTCGCTCAAGCTGTGTGTGTGTGTGTGTGTGTGTGTGTGTGTGTGTGTGTGTGTGTGTGTGTACACACCACACAAATGTGGTAGGCAGAAAAAAGCCTCTCCAGATGTGTCCATGTCTGCTCCTCAGAACGTGTGGGTGTGTCCCCTCACAGGGCAAAAGCAGACGTGTTTAAGGGAAGAACTTGAAGAAAGGAGACTGACTGGATGGACCTTTCAGAGGTGTTAAGCCAAGTGCCTCTTAAAGAGAACCTTTCTGGGATTTACAGAAACACAGGAACAGACGCAAGGCCACACTGATGGCAGTGGTTTAAAAAAGCAATACCAGAGTTAGGAGATGGCTTAGTCGGTAAAGGCATGAGGACCCCAGTGCGGACTTCTAGTGCACACATAAAAGCTGGCGTGAAGCTGTGTGCCAGTAAGCCCAGCCCTGGAAGGTAGAGACAAGAGACTCTCGGAGTTAGGAGCAAGCCAGTTTAGGTGAGAAGGTGAACTCCAGGTCACGGAGAGAACTTCATGGAGCAGAGATGACTTGAGAAAGACACTCAGCATTGACCTCTGGTCTCCACGATCTGTTTTGTTGTGTTTTTTTGAGATAGGGTTTCTCTGGACAGCCCTAGCTGTCCCAAAACTTGCTTTGTAGACCAGACCTTGAACTCACAGAGATCCGCCTGCCTCTGCCTCCCAAGGGCTGGATTAAAGGTGTGCACTGCCACTGCTTGGCTTCAAGCCCACAATCTTAATCTCAGAGAAGCCTTCTCTAGTAGGACTACCAAAGGTCCTTCAGTTGGTTCTGACTGGTCCAGCTTGGATCACTCTGAATTAACCACAGTAGCCATGAGATGAAATTAGACAGTATCCTGAAAAGTCAGGCTCAGCCTCTGGCCCTCTTCCAGGAGTGAAAGGGCTGCCAGTCCTAGATCTCTACAATCGAAAACACAGCAGCTAAGGTGTGACACAGAGGAGGCCGAGAAGAAAGAGATGTTCTGGTCAAATAGCTCTAACTAGCTGACAGTGATTTTTGGAGAGGTTTCCCAAACTTACATAACAACACCATTCATGAATCAGTCTCTCTGTACTTTCTCTTGGACTCAGAATTCACTTTGTGAATCTCATCATCAAGATGTTTGTCAAGGTCACAATGACATGAAAATAAGAGACTACATTGTCTATGGTTAATGTGACACCACAATGGTCAACTTGAACTTGTTTTGCTTTGTTCTTTATTGAGACTAGCCAGGCACTCTAATCGTAGAAGCAAGTTCTGCAATACTGCTGCAAGGATTCCGGCTGGGTCTGAGCTCCCTACAGTGATGAAAAGGAGCATCACTCTGAGAACTCTCTGAATACACGTTTCCAGAACAAGATGGAGATGAACCTCTCCAGTCATTGTGACAGACTGGATGGGCAGAAGTGACCTCAGGGTCCCAATCCAAAGCCTGCTCTGTCCTTCCCAATGTATTCCCACCACATTTCCATTCTCGGAAAAACACGCAGAGGCCATTTCCTTTTGTTACACATCACAAACACCTAGCCATTAGATGTCTTCACATTGCCGCAACTCAGATAAATAAGCCAAGTAGCCTGGGCTCAGAGACAATATAGACATCTGCGTACATTCTGAGTCAAATTATACAATTCACATACAAATAAGGGAGGTAATCCTGAAAATCAATATACCATTAAGGAGCACAATGTAAAAATGGGAAATGGGAAATGAATAAAGTCTTCATAGTTTTTTTCTTATGGCTCCTCCAGAAATCATCTCTCTCTCTCTCTCTCTCTCTCTCTCTCTCTCTCTCTCTCTCTCTCTCTCTCTCTCCACAAGCTAAGTCATCTGGGAACAGGGACACTAATCAAGAAACTACCTCCATCAGACTGACCTGTGGGCTTTTTCTTAATTAATGATTGATGAGGGAGGGCTCAGCCCACTGCTAGTTGCCAACCTGAGGAGGTAGTTCTGGGTGGTGAAAGATCAGGCTGAGGGCTGGAGAAATGACTCAGAGATTATGAGCACTGGCTGCTGTTCCAGAGGACCTCAGTTTGATTCTCAGCACCTACAGAGCAGTTCACTACTATAACTCCAGTCCCAGGGGATCCAGCACTCATTGGATCCTTCACGGGCATTCTTCAGTTCTTGGCTCCAGGTCCCTGCCTTGAGTTCCCGCCCTGACTTTTTTTCCATGTTGGACTATAAACTGTAAGCTGAAATAAACCCTTTCCTTCCCGAGTTACTTTAGGTCCTGTCATTTATCACAATAGAAAGGAGAGTTTCAAGTCTCCAAGCCACTGGTTTCCACTGTCGTGTGAAACTGAACTAGAGTGCTTTCCCTTCTTCTCTTGTTCCTGCCGTCCTCCCTCCTTCCCTCCTCCCTTCCTTATCCAGTCTGTGCTCCCCCTCGAGGCACCAACAGACTCGATCCACTCCTTGACCCAGCTCTCTCCACTCCTGGCCCATCCTCTCACACACAGCTTTTCAGTACCTAGCCCTATCAAGAAAAAGATGGAGAGCAAATGCTTTGAAGTGTTGGGTAGTTTATTTAAAACAAACAATAAACAAAACTGAAAAAATAAGTTCTAAATCCAAAACCTATAGTCATTAAAAAAAGAAAGGGGGGAAAAACTTGAAAAGGCACAGATAAAGACATAAAATCACAAATACTAGTCTATTGAACTAATATGAACATACTGTTATAGATTTGTTCAAATGATGTGCATACATGTGCATACAACACATGTATACATATAAACATATCTAGGATTTCCATACAGAATTTTGTTTTTACAAAATAGATTTTTATAATACTTTTATGTTTAAATTTAAGATGGAGCAGTATATGCAACTTTCTAGTTTACTTTTTATCATTTATACCACATGATGAAAGCACTATTGAATACCAATAAATACACTGTGGCATCCGGGTAATATACATTATTTTAACACCTACAACATTAAATATACAATTCACTTACTCTATCCATAACTTTACATACTTGGGTTTTTCCTAAGAGTGTCAAATTTTAGAACACTGCTATTTGGATGGCCCAGACTCAGCATAGCTTCCTGACTCTCTATGGTTTATCTTGTCTTTTTCAAGAGTTATCATCCTGGAGCCTGGCAGTGGTGGGGCATGTCTTTAATCCCAGCACAGGTAGGTGGATCTCTGTGAGTTCCAGGACAGCCAGGGCTGTTACACAGAGAAACCCTGTCTTGAAAACAAACAAAAAGTTATTATCCTCACTAGTGACTGAATACCGACAGTTTATCGTGAAAAGTTTTTTTAAATGTGGCTTACTTCCTCCAACTAGGCTCATCCTCTCAGATTCCACAGCTTCCCCAGACAGCGCAACCAACTGGGGACCAAGTGTTCAAACATCTAAGGCACTGGGGAAGATTCTCACTCAACCCACCACCACACTGTATTCATAGCATATCTAGCAACTTCATGTAACCCAGGTAATAGGTACGGCCTACCATACACAATCGTCTTCAATTCATTTTAGTAAATGAAAAACAACCACAAATGACTAAGTTGGTAACTCCGACATGAAAAGCACATCATAATCACAGTTTTGGTGGAGAAATCATGCTAAAGCGAGGGTGATAAAACCTTAATCACATAGGAGGAACTCATTAGAGACTTGAGTATTTAATTGTCAGACACATTATAAGCGTCAAATAAATAAATAAATAAAAAACCTTGGGAAAATTAGTGCATTTCTGGATTAGAAAATGTGAGAGTTGCTAGGTGTGCCAATGAATGCACACATTTCTAAAGTATCAACAACCACACACATGGTCTTTCAAACAAAGAAATTTGAAACTCTAAGCAACACACTAAGGATAACAAGCCTGAACAGGGATGTTTAAAAAGAGTGAATATAATACATCTTCAAAGAGACCATGCATTAGAGTTTTCTTTCAACCCAACCAGGCTTTATAAACACATATATGTTTGTATGTAAACTCATATTATCCTGTAGAAATTATAATGCAGTGGTGGAGAGGGATGGCAAGGGAAGTGGTTACCACAGTAACCAAAATCACCACTACACCCAAATACTCAAATGATTTCATCTCTTCTCTTAGGTGACCAACATATCCAAGTGATTCTTTATCATCTCTTATGTGACCTACATAGCCAAGTGATTCTTTATCATTTCTTAGGTGACTTACATATCCAAGTCATTCTTTATCATCTCTTAGGTGACCAACATATCCAAATGACTCTTTATTATGTTAGATGCTTCTCAAAATTATATGAGCCAGTTATATGTCAGCCACAGAGAGAGAGTCCTTTAGGAACAGGGTCCCCTTTCTTTGGGATCATCTAAAAAGAGCTGTAAGTACAGTCTGTGGATAAGCAATTTCACTGCATACTAGACTCAGTTGGTCTTACTTACTGGAATACAAAGTGATGTATACTCTTTGGGAAGAGACATTTTTACTTGTTTTCATTGTTGAATACTCATTACCCAAGCAAGATACTACCTAAATGAAGTGCTCAATAACCAGATATTAAACAAATGATGAACAACTGATCTTTCTCTCTCTCTCTCTCTCTCTCTCTCTCTCTCTCTCTCTCTCTCTCTCTCTCACACACACACACACACACACACACACACACACACACACACACAACAGACAACAACAACAAAAAAAAACTCATGAACAAAATCTCTGTACTTGGGTCTCTTGGTCTAAAAATCCCAAGGACCAGAATTTGAGTGGAAAGAACACTCGAATCTTCTATATGCCCAGAAGGAAAGAACTCCAAATAGGTTTCCAATCCAACTTGTTTGGATCACTCATTCCTACTAATCATCAATGTGTCATTCAACAGAAGGAGAGTGTAATGGTTGAACGCACAGACTCTGGAACAATGGTGTCTCAATCTGAAACGTGGCGCTCTCCCTTTGTGACCTAGGAAAAGTCACCTAACCTCTGTGTGCTCCAATGTTTTTGTCTGAGAAACAAGGAAAATAACAGGACCTATTTCAAGTGTTCGCAACCATAATTAACTACAGACTAAAGACACAAAGAAGTCAGCAGCGGTGGCTCATGCCATTAATCCTAGCACTCAGGAAACAGTCGGAGCTTGGAGTTTGAGACCAGCCTGGTCTATACAGAGAGAGTTCCAGGACAGCCAGGGCTCCACAGAAAAACCCTATCTTAAAAAAGCAAACCAACAAAACAAACAACAAAGAGTAAAATATCCTTAAGCTCTGTCTTATTTAGGGGTTTCTAGTACTGTGACAAAACATCATGAGCGGAGCAACTTGGGGAGGAAAGGGTTTATTTCGTGTATGCTTCCACATCACTGTCCATCATCCAAGGTGGTCAAGACAGGAACTCAAACATGGCAGGAACCTGGAGGCAGGAGCTGATGCAGAGGCCATGGAGGAATGCTGCTTACTGGCTCACTCCACTCCACCCAGCACCACCAGCTGAGGGGTGGCCCTACCCGCAATGAACTGGGCCCTCCCCCATTAATCATTCATTAAATGCACACAGGCTTGCCTACAACCAGATCTTATGTGGGCATTTTCTCAACTGGGGTTCCTTCCTTTCCAGTGACTCTGGTTTTTGTTATGTTGACATAAAACTAGCCAGCACAAGTTCTTTGTCAAAAATAACCAATGGCAATAT
Organism: Peromyscus leucopus; assembly: GCF_004664715.2. Taxonomy (NCBI): domain Eukaryota; kingdom Metazoa; phylum Chordata; class Mammalia; order Rodentia; family Cricetidae; genus Peromyscus; species Peromyscus leucopus. The sequence continues at coordinate 110,012,389 of NC_051065.1, forward strand.
ATTGTTAGCAGTTAAGAGTATGTAGTGCTCTTTCAAAGGACCCATATTTAGTTCCCAGAACTCATGTTGGGCAGCTCACAACTGCCTGCAACTCCAACTCCAGGGGATCTAACACCCTCAGTGAACACTTGCACTCATATATACACACCAACACAAACACACACATTATTAAAAATAAAATGAATATTTTAAAAGCCCAATTCTAAGTAATTTAATCAGCAATAAAAATAAAAGAAGGAAAGAAAATAAGAAAGTGTTAAGCAAAGGGTTAATGATTCCATGGCTTCTCAGATCTGTTCTCAAGCCAGTATAGCAGGCAAAAAGTAATTTACATGAATGTATGCTTGGCAAAAAAAAAAAAGTATAGAAGAGGAATATAAAATTATGCAAAGGCTTTTGAGATTAAATGAATTATACTGCTGCATATGAATCAGTGTATTTTAAAGAGGGTAGGCCGTATAAAATAGACATAGTCTTGTAGTTGATTAGATTTACACTTCCATCTTATTTAAACCATGCCACCTGGAGAATAAGATAATTCAATGCTTTTTACATAAAACACCTTAGCTTAATATTTCACAATGAGAACCCCTGCTTTTGAATTCAATTATGGCGAAATGGAAGTCTAGGAAGAAAGATTCAGTGAAGGGGTGCTAACTACTGGTGAAGACACACCGCCTGCGTGGTGGGAGATAAGGACGCAGTGTAACATTTCCTAGAGAGAGAAGTGATTCGGAAGCACTACCAAGTCTTGGAGGAGTCTTCCACAAGGCAAGCACATGTTGCCTTGGCTTTCTTTTTTAATTATTATTTGTTTTGCATCTTTGTCTTCTGTAAACTGTCTGTCTGTCTGTTTTGGTTAAAGAAGCCAAGGCTCTGTTGCACTCACAATGCCTAGGAATCTCTGATTATGCTGTCTTCACAGATGGTATTGTGAAAACAGAGAGAAGGAGAATTATGGTATTTCATACACACCAATCCAAAGGGAGGCCAGAAAGTCTCTGCACTGCCATCAGCAAGTACATTAAAACACTCTGAAATCAGTGGGCTGAGCAACGTGGATGCCTCCCACCTTGGAAGCGTGGATGGGACCTGGGTCAGCTAAGGCTTCCAGGACCATCTTCTTATTCCCTGAGCATCCTGGGCACTCCAAATTCTCTCCAGGGAGCCATGAAAACGTCACTCTACACTCTAACAGCCCTTCACACCAAAGTAAGAAGCAGAACAGAAAGGGTGTAACTCAACTCGATATTAAAGTAACACAGAAGGAAACACAGAAGAAGGCTATGTAGATCAAGTAATTGTGACACAAAAACAATACACCTTCCTACCCTCCGGGCCTTAGGAGCATCCTTCAATATGATCACGGAATAGTCTAAAGGGATACAAAACTGCTGCAACTTATGAATTATTTGATAAGTAGACTCATTTTAATGGAGTTTCATTAAAGTCAAGAATTCATACAGAACAAAGTAAGGGGGCCCCAGCTTCAGATACTTAAGTTGTATTAACTGATGCATGGATGCCAATAAATATTTGAGCAATGTGTGATTTTTTAAAAAAAATACAGAGGAGGAGATTTATTTAAATTTAATTTGAGACATTGTTATGTGTTCTAGGCCCCGCAGTGCCCGGTCCCCCTTATACAGGCACACAGGATGGATAACAGTAGGCAAGGTGGATTTTCATTTAAACAGACAACAGAAATATAGACAGAAGAATCTCAAAATCACATTATATTTTTAAGTCAGGGTGATACAATAATGTGACAGTGGCTTGGACTCTGGGGCGCTACTTTAGACTGGATTAGTGGAGGAAGCACTAGAAAGGGGCAGTATTAGGGCTTGGTGTCTGACTACAAGGAGCAGCCAGTTACATAACGATCTCGGGAAAGAGGTCTTTCTCACTAGGCAAATACAAAATGAACAAAAGCAAGTGGAGCCCCAGCACCCTGTGAGAAGTGAAGAGGGTTTAACGCAACATTGGGAACCCAGCGAGGTAGAGATCATGTAGGGCTGTCGAGTGCACAGTAAGATGGATCTTCATCAGAGGGAGCTGCTGTTGCTGCTGCATGCATTCTCGCGAGTGTGTCTGTGTGACATGTCTGTGCATGTGTACAGTGTGTGCATATGGAAGACAGAGGTCAGTGCTGGCTGTCTCCACCTGTGACTTTCTAATCTAGTTTTTGAGAGAGGACTCTAAAATAAGCCTGAGGATGGTGGACTCCTGGACTCAGCTAGACTGGCTGGCCAGCAAGCCTCAGAAATCCTCCTCTCCTCTTGCTGCCTCCCCAGCACAGGGGTTATAGATGCACAGCACTATAAAATGACTTACAACAACAACAACAACAAAACCCTTACTTTCATTTATCAGATTGACATGTGTCTTCGTTAGGGTTTCTATTGCTGTGAAGAGACACCAGGACCACAGCGACTCTTACAAAGGAAAACATTTAATCCAGGTGGCTCTACTACAGTTCAGATATTCAGTCCATTATCATCATGATGCGATATGGTGTCATCCAGGCAGACGTGGTGCTAGAGAAGTAGCCAAGAGTCCTACATCTTGCAGGCAACAGAAAGTAGTCTGAGACACTGGGCAGGAACCTGAGCATATATGAGACCTCAAAACCTGCTTCCATAGTGACACACTTCCTCCAACAAGACCACACCTACTCCAAGGTCACACTTCCTAATAGTGCCGCTCCCTTTGGGGTCATTTTCTGTCAAACCACCACAGCATGCATTTGCATTTTTTCCTTTTTCTTTTTTTTTTTTTTTTTTAGAATTTCAGGAGTACCATATTTACATCATTTCCAACTGCTCCAATGTTCTCCCAACTCCTCAAATTCAATAACCTCTTCTGCTTTAACTATTATTATTGTTACATGTATGTGCAAACACACACTCAAGTGCACATGAATGCATACTTGCATATACAAGTACAACCTGCTGAGTCCATTTAGTGTCACTTATATGTGTGTCTGTTTAGGGCTGACTGCTTGGGATTGGATAACCTACCAGGGGGCTTGTCCCTGGAGAAAACTGATTGGTCTTTTCTCAGCAGCCATTCATGGCCTGCAGCTTTTCGTCTGGGGGTGGGGCCTCATGAGATCTCCCCGGCTGCACTGCAATGTCAACTTGCTTCATCAACTCCACTACCTGTGCAGCCGGGGCTTTACTGACAGGGCCACTTCCCCAAGCCCACGGTGGTTTTCAGTAGGAAAATGACAGGTTTTCTGCTGTGAGCATGGTTGCTGCTGCGTTAAAGAAGAATTCAGACCTCAACAACCTAGTTCAGCTCCTTAAGCCCGACATTCCCCAGAGAACCAATGGACACATGTTCAGGTCCACCTTTCTCCTAAAGAAGCACCGTTGGAAGAGATGCGATCATCCCAGAGAAATCTGGAAAAGGGGGAAAAAAAACTTTGTTTTAATATTGTTTTGTCTAAGGCACCATTATTCTTTACAAACTTCCTTTGAATCTCATAGGGAAAAAAAAAAAGAACTCAAGCAAAAGCCTTTTCAATCCCATGCATTATTCTTCCAGGAGAGCTCCAGCATGTATTGAAGCCAATTAGTTTTTAAACAGTAAGTCTCTACCTTGACTCCGAGTCAATATCCCATGACACTGCCTCACAAAATGATAACATATTTAATACTCTTAGGATTCAAACGGAGTGAATACACTACAATCTAATTAATTCTGACTCAATTAAAACTGATTTTTGTAAAAGTTTAGAACTGCAAAGATCTGAGTCTTTATTCTGCTTCATTAAGAAAATTTTGTTCTAGAAATTAGAAAGTATCAAAAGGAACGGTTGCACGAGACAAAAATGATTCAAGCAAATGTGACGTAGAAATGAATTTCTATAGTGCTGGACTCGGACGACACCTGGCTTGCCTGTCTGTGACAGCAGGCCATCCACAGACTTCTGTTAGCCTATGGGAGCTAGTCTGCAGCTTCCTGTCCCCATACTAATAAACGAACTACAAATTTGAATATATCTCCAGTTGAGGGTCTATAATTCTTTCTGCGAGTATTATAACGAAGTTAGTACAAAGGTAACAATAGTTAGTACCAAAAGCCCCGGGACATCACTATCTACTAACATTCTGAGTATAATATTGGACACAGCAGACAGCCACAGCATAGACAGTGTCACCAACAGACTTTACCCGAAATGGTAAGGGAACTAAACTCTAACTTGAGGTTCAGAAAGTCAACTAACAAAGAGGCAAATGTGTGTGATACTGCTTTATTTAAACATTCTAGTTACTGCCCAGCAAAGCCAAGTTCCTTAAACAAATCTGTTTGTGATCCCTGGAACCACCTCTAAGGTTCATCATTGCTAACGAAAGATACTGGGAGAACTGAAGAAACGGTCCAGGGGTAAAGTGGTGGCTGGGCAAGCATGAGGACCTGAGTTTGGATCCCCTGAACCAATGTAAACAAACAAACAAACAAAAAAAAAAAAAAACAAAGGGAGGGAGGGAGGGAGGGGCAGCCAGGTATAGTAGAGAATACATCTGTAATCTTGGGCTGGAAGGGTAAGCAGGCAGATCCTTGGAGCTAGTGAGCCAGCCAGCCCAGGCAATTAATGAGCTCCAGAATACCCACATGTTCACTCATATAGTCACCCATGCACACACACCCTCCTGATATTTCAGCCACTCTAAGAATAGACACACACACACACACCCTCCTGAGCTTTCAGCCACTCTAAGAATAGACAGACAGACAGACACACACACACACCCCTTCCCTCCCTCCCTCCCTCCCGAGCTTTCAGCTACTCTAAGAACAGAGCCATAGTTCCGGTCTCCTGAGAGTCTCTGAATCAGTCTGCTGGTCCTGTGGTCCTACAGTCTAGACAGCAGACCCGGCTGGCTAAGAAAGCAAATGGTTAGGGCAGAACAGGAACAGCCATGCGGAGAACACCGAGGGGCACAGTCCTGCGTCTTCTGCTGTCTGACTCCACAGGAGGAGGTCAGAACGATTTCATTAAACAAAGCAGGACAGATTATTTTCTTTCTCTTACCACACACTTTCAGGCCTCTGGTTCAACTAAAAATTAAAACACGACCACATACGTAGAGTGCAATTACATTTCTTCAATATTTGTCTTTCTTTTCAAGCCAAAAGAAGATAATATTTACAAAAAAGCAGACTGAGGAAAAACCATAAACGGCCGTCTTTCCATCTCACTCAGCTAGTTATGCATACAGGCCCATTTTGCCTTAAAGTATTTTATCAATTAAGAAGTTTAGGCTAAAAATAAGATAATCCCTGAGAAAGAGTGGTTTAAATAGTGAGAAGCTCGGTTTTTGTTTTTTAACTTTTATTTTCTCCCCCTGCTGCTTCCCCAGGATCTAGGGGAGAGTGTTCTGGGGAGTTGCTTCAGCTATTCAACAATGATGTCTCTATCCCACCCTTCTCTGCATCTCAGTTTCCACCATCTGTCTACCACCTCATTCCCATAAGATGCCTTCTATATCCTTATTTAAAGCAGGAAGCCGGGGAGAATGTTGAAATGATTTATTTCTGTGAGTATCCGCCGTTTTCATTCAGGAATGGACTCTCGACTACCTCCTCTTAACATCAATGGCAAGAGGTGGGTCACATGTACACCTCTAAGCCAATCATGTTTTTATTGTTTTGCGTGTGTACAAATTCATAGTGAGAGGGTAGAGGCTCAGAAGCTGTTACCAGTCGTCTTCTGGGTCAATGTTCACCTTGTTCATTGACAAAAGACTTCCAATTGAAACCAGAGCTCACTGGCATGACTAGTCTAGCTAGCCATCTTGCCCTGTGGATCTCCCATCTCCACCTTTTGAGAATTAGAATTACAGACAGACCAACATGCTCACCCAGCATTCATTCATTTACATGGGTACTGGGGATTCAAACTAGGGTCGCACACATGCAGAACGGACACTTTAACCACTGAGCCAGTCCCAGCTCTTGTTTGTGGTTGGTTTTCTCATTTTTGTTTTTAAAATAGGGTCTCATGTAGCTCAGGATAGCTTCAAACTGTTTCTGTAGCTGAAGACCTTGAACTTCTGCTCTTCCTGACTCCATCTCCTGAGCTCTGAGATCACAGGTATGTTCCACCAAAGTCAATTCATGTGCTACTGAGGATTTAACACAGAGCATCATGCATTGTAACTCTCTACCAATTGAGTGATATCCTCATTCCCTAGACACTTGAAGGAGAATAGGAGGATTACACTGGCTTAGACCAATCATGATTCAGCAGATATGACTAAAGATACATCTGCTTTGCTAAGATGAATTAACTGTTCTAATGAATGTCTAGGTTCGGTGAGTAATAACAACAGGGAGATGGTCACAAAGTAAACAAGGACAGTACATAGATCTCACCCCCTACAGTTGAAGGATCTATGAATAACAAATGATCATGGGGCTGGAGAGTTGGCTCACTGGTTAAGAGCACTTGTTCTTACAGAGGACCTGGGTTCCCAGCATTCACATGGCAGTTCACAACCATCCACAACTCCAGTTGCATTAGATTCAATGTTCTCTTCTGACCTCTGTGGGCACCAGTCACACACATGTACAGAAATGTGCGCAAGCAAAACACTCATAAAATAAATAAATCTAAAATAAGAAAATTTAATGAAGAAACATAATAGCATATTTTTTATTCTTCTCAAGTCTGAATATTGTGGAAGGCTGACATGTCCTCACCCCCATTGCAAAGCCATCTCTACTCATTCTTGACCACAGTCAATGAAGAAAAGGAAGATCAGTCATGCTATCTCTGGAAATATCATCCAACCTCAAACTTAGGAAATGGGTAACTCAAAATGTATCAAGAATAACAGGGCATTTCTTCTGGTTACCCGTGAAGTTTTAAACATATATTAAACATGTATAACCAAAGAGGCTGGAGAGATAGCTCAGTGGTTAAGAGTACTGACTGTTCTTCCAGAGGGTCTGGGTTCATCAATTCCCAACGCCCACTATAGTAGTTTGTAAAACTTCTGTAACACCAGTCCCCAGGGGATCTACTGCCCTCTTCTGGCCTCCTGGGGCATTATAGGCACACAGTGCACAGACATACAATCAGACAAACATCCATACATATTAAATAAAAATAAAAACTCGAAAAGGTTTAAAAGCTATATAACTAATAGCTCTGGGATTACATGATTGATATAAGAGGAAAAACTTAGAAATGTTTGCAAAATTGAAACCCTGTCATCAGAAAATTGTAACTCGGTTGAAAGTAAGAGACCCACTCCTATCCCCTACACACACAAGTCATTTCCACGTTATACCTAAGACCACCATGTGACCGGTCTCAACCACAATACGGCTAAAGTGAAAGTGAACACTATACAAAGAATGTCTGGGGCTGGAGAAGTGGCTCAGTGATTAAGAACATGAATTGTTCTTGTTGTGGGGGACACCACGTTCAATTCCCAGCACCCATATCAGGCAACTTATAACTGCTTGTAACTCCAGCTCTGGGGGATGCCCCTAACCTCAGGCACATGCACATATACAGACATACACACTTGTACATGCAAGTAAATGATAATAAAAATATTTTTTAAAAGAATATCCATTATCACACAAATTAGTGATTCGGGGGGGGGGCTTTAATTATTTCTTCAAGTTCAGTCACTTCAGTCATTTCACAAAGTGACTAACAAGATTGTGGATGGTAATTATTTGTTGTTAAGTTACTAAGAACTAAAAAGTCACACTTAAAGAATCCTAGGTCTTGTGAAAACCTCCCTCTCCCCAGGAAAAAAAAAATCCATTTAAATGAGCTTATCAAGTTACATTCTTCTAAGATGTTTAGGAATAAAATGAATCCAGTCTTGGTCTAAAAAGGAAGCAGTCACAAGCATCAGGGAGACAAAGTAACAAAGTGAAGATTCTCTTCACAACGACTCTGTGCCAAGACCACAGCCCCACTGTTGGGCATTTAGCAGTCAATCAACACACACATGCAGGCCTCACCCAGATACTAGGATTCAAGACACAAAATCCCGCACACACTGTGTATGTGTATATACACATACTTCACACTGATCCCTGCAGATTCTGATAAAGAAAAACAAGCCCCAAAACACAACTTTCATCCTTCCCCCACATCTTCCACAAGCTCCCTGTACTCTCGGGATTTACAGTGGGAGAAAAAGAAAAAGGAAACTTTTCTGAATGCTCCAAACCAGCCCCTTTGCCCTCAGACACTGTATCAGCAAGCTGCTCTCTATTGCCCCCTAGAGGGTCTCATTATTACAGCATGAAAAGAAAAGGCTTTGCACAAGAATGGAAGTGATCTCAAAAGAATGTTTATTGAGGTTTATGGTTTTACATTTTGATGAGCAAAAAGACATTCCCCAAGCATCTTGCTAGAGATTCTATACCACACTTAAGAACCATTAATGCACACTTTCTCCAATACCAAGGTCTGGTCCACTTCCTGGGGTCTACATATCCACTTAACTGAAATAACTTAAATTAACTTAATTGAATTAACTTAAATAAGAGTCTGTGCTTCTTTAATTTGTTTATCAGAAACTGCAATAAGAGCAATGAGCTAGGTATAAGACATTAGGGGATGGTGGGGCCTGTAGCAAACTGGAGATTTCAGCTATACTGACAGGGCGGAGGGGCAGGATCTAAGTTCTTGGTAACTGATTATGCCCCAGTTGGTCACATTATTTTAGAGACTGTGCATGCAAGCATGTGTGTGTTTGTTAGATAAGACAGGAAAACAATTTTATCAGAACCTCTATGTTTTAAATGAAGCATAACTTCAAACAATGGGAAGGAAGAAATCATGCCAACCGCTTCAATCTATCGACGTCAGCTGACATTGCTGCTATACGCTCATCTGGAGTAAAGGCAATCCCAGAGAAAAACAGAAGGAAACCTCATCCATCTCTCCTACAATGAGATTCATCCTATCAAAAAACCATCTGGCTTATAGGGACAGATGCAGCAGCTGTGGCAATTTGAAGACTGCTTAACTCTTCAACCAGTCCCTTCCTTGGGTGTTTCATCTTAATTTTGAAACAAACAAGTGGCTTTATATGGCATATTAAGGCATAAATAAATCTCTACAGTAGCCTGGGCTGTTTCCTCCTCTGCCTGTTCCGTCTGGAAGCACAAGAAAAAGTGCCAACTGGACACTCCCCAGCAAGGGATAGAGGCGAAGAACCCGCTTCCCTCGTTCCTAGGAGACCACTGCCATTGTTCATTCTCTTCCAGGGAGGGGCAGCACAGCCAAGTTAATACAGCAGTTCATGCCCCGATCCCAGCGGTTACTTTTCTCCAATTCTGGGTCTGATCTAATCCAGTCTCCTCTGCCTGCTGCCCCGGTGGCCCTCCTTAGATCCATTTCTCTTTTCCAGAAATAAGGACAGGCTCTCAGTTCACCTCCTCCACAGCTCATAGGACAAGAGACGGGAACAGGCTCAGCAGAGGAGAATGAGCGGGCCAGATGCCAACTCATTTTCATCATCTTCAGGTTAAATACATTGTCTGCTCCGTGTCACCTTTACTATCATCAGTTAAATCTCTATTTCAGCAGCACAGAAAACTCCTCCGTGCTGCTTCCAATTCAATGTGACCACTGAAGATTCCTAAAGGAAGCTGGACTCCTAGGTATATAAGCAAGGGCCTGATGCCCTTGAACATATGCAAACATTGAGCAGAAATTTCCAGAAAGGCTATATCCAGTATTCTGGAAAAGAAAAAGAAAAAGAAAAGAAAAACACAATTTATCCTTCTGATCACTACAACTCATACAAATATATATATATCGTGTGTGTGTGTGTGTGTGTGTGTGTGTGTGTGTGTGCGCGCGCGCGCGCGCGCGCGCTGCTTTGTTCATATGTGTATGTGGGTGTGTATACTAGTGTCTGAGCATGCAGGTGGAGGCCAGTTCAACATAAGGTGTTTTTCTCAATTGTTCTTCACTTTAATTGTTTATGTATTCTTTATTTGTATTTTATGCGCATGTCTGTGTGAGGATGTCAGATCCCCTAGAACCAGTTAGAGAGTTGTGAGCTGCCATGTGGGTTCTGGGAATTGAACCTGGGTCCTCTGTAGAGCCATATCCCCTGTGCCACCTCCCCATCCTCACTTTATTTTTTTTTTAACTACAGACTCTCACTGAACTTGGACCTCACCTATTGGGCTAGGCGGCTGGACAGTGGGCTCCCAGGATCGGGGGTGCCCACCTCCCTGGCTCTGGGATCACACTCACATTTCCATCCCCAGCAAATGTCCTCAGGCTTCCAAAGCAAGCGCTTCACCCAATGAGCCGTCTCCCCAGCCCCTTTCGGGATGGTTTGTAAAGTACATATATTTGCACACAACAAAGATCCTCAAAAATCTGCCCGGTGATATTTCAGTAGTTTAACAGTAACTTATTCCCGAACGAGACACAAAACTAAGTTTAAAGATCTGTGGATTGTTTTTAACCTCCAAGGCTTTTTTCATCAGATCCCTTTCTGGGAGTGTGCTAGAATCCTAACCTTTAATTTCTCCCTTGCAAATGAAAGAGGGTTATGCCGACAGCTTCATCTAAAAATCTCATTTTAATAAGTGCTGTCTTCAGCAGGGCAGTAAATCCCAGTACTCAGGAGGCAGAGGCAGGGGTAATCTCTGTGAGTTCGAGGCCAGCCTGGTCTACAGAGTGAGTTCCCGGACAGGCACCAAAACTACACAGAGAACGCTGTCTTCAAAAAACAAACACAAAAAATAAGTGTTGTCTTCAACTGTTCTAATAATAGACAAACGGGATTTATATATTATCTAGGTTTCTTATATTAAAGTGGATACAGGCCAGTTTATAAGGCATGTATGTGTATGGGGCACTTTCTTCAGAACCAGAAAGCCCCATCCATGAGCTGAGAACCTGAAGCACCTGGTCTAACGATTCAACATCCCTCTCAACTGCTCACTACCTTATGGTGTCAGGTCCTGCAACTCCCCTGAAGAGAAGGAGGTGAGGATTTGATAACAAGCATCAGATCATAAACGCCAGATAACATGTGTCCAATTAGAAACAGCCAATGTTTTAGAACAAGGCACAGAGCTCATTAGCCTCCTTGTCGACACTGCCACAGCTACACGTGGTGAGTGGGGTGAAGAGAGAGAAGGAGGAAAGTTATAAAGACGCAATGGACACACATCATTAGTGCACAAAAGGAGCCTCATCAGCCCGCCTACAATTAGACTCTGCATAGCCTTACAACCTGCCAACAAACAAGGAGAAACTCAGCTGGAGTAACCAATGTTTTCAAAGACCATTTTCTTCCCTCAGTACCAGTGGCTTTACCACCACCTCTCACGACAGTACTCAAGTGTTTAAACTGCAAGGTTTGCTGCAACAGCACACACTGCATGGACAGCCTCAGAGAAGACCGAGAAAGGCTTTCACATGATAGTTTACTCAAAGCCTTAGACAGGAATACGCAATAAGTTCACACAAGTTCTCCCCCACAGCCACGACCACACACAAAGAAAAATGAATAATGATCTACGTTCATAAATCTGAAAGGAAATACGCTCAGCTTCTGCTGGAGAAGGCGACTTAGGCTTGTGATAGCAAAGGTTGATAAGAATGCTGACAATATTTTCTGAGAGCTAGACACTGACCAAGGTGAACTACAAGCATACATTATCTAATCCTGCAGGACTTCCCGGGAGGTTACTACAAAGTCTACGGCAATGCACACCCGTAGAAAGTATTCCTGAGAGTCATTAACGAGTGTGTTCAAAGGTCACACACAGAGAGCTGAGAATGCTGGGATCTGAATTTAGGAAGCCCTAATCCCAACCCTGTTTCTAATTACCATGCCCACTGCCTCTGACTGCAAAAGTGTTTCTAATGGTAAGGATTCCTGCTACTCTACAGCATCTCCGGGGCTGGGGAAGGACTCACTCAGAGACGGTAGGGAGAAGGGAAGGCAGAGGTAATTGCTATGGATGAGTTTGCAGCAATTCAGGAGCATTTTTCAGCTAGGACCAACAGACATTTTGTGAACTTGAGCTATAAAACCACCACTCTTAAGCTACTAAAATTAGGGTGGGAAAAAAGCCTTTACTGATGTGAACATTTTAGGAATATATTGCCAAGGAAAATCCAACTCCAAATACATTGGGTGTGTACATATTTATAGACACTATCTCTCTAACTTTTGCCATTCCTTATTTAAGTATTTATTTCTCCAAGGGTTTCAGATTTATTGTTTCTGTGGTGAGGAAGTAGGCTTTAATGGAATCTATTGGGGGCAGAGTAGAATTTAATAGCGTTTGGGCAGTTTTTTAAAAAATTGTGTTTATTATTATTGTCGAGGTGTGCACATGCTGCCATACACAGGTCTGAGGACAACTCTGTGGAATCAGTTCTGTCCTTCAACCTTCACACGGGTTCCAGGGATCGAACTCAGGTCATCAGGCTTGGGCAACAAACACCTTTACTGGCTAAGCCCTTCTGCCAGCCCTTGGGCTGTTTCTTGAATAGATATTTTAGACTCCAGTATGCAAGCAGGTTCAAAAACTAGTTAGGACCAGACAGACCTTGTACACCTAACCAATTGTTGAGTGCACAGCTCTACCAAAATAGAAGCAGAAGTCATCATCCTTGTTTTAATATTAAGCTACATGCTGATGGGCACATGATGATATAAAAGTCCTCACCTATGGCACCTTCAGTTACTGCAACAATATTTAAAATTCATAAGATCTGTAAAAACCTAGTCTGGAGTAGCTCCGTCTTCCATGGACTACAACAGGGAGAGTTCTGACAAGGACAGACTGAAAAGATTCTGTATGCGTGCGTGCATGCATGCGTGCGTGCGTGCATGCGTGTGTGTGCCCATAGAAATCAAAGGTTGATAATGGGTATTCCCTCAGTCACTACAGATATTACTATCATTATTACTATTATCATCATCATCATCATTATTACTACTACTACTATTGGAGACAAGGTCACTCATTGATTGGCTAGGCTGGCTGGCCAGTGAGCTCCAGAAATCTGTTTCTCTCTGCCTCCACAGAGCTAACTGCACAGGCACACGCTGCCATGCCTGCTTTCACAAGGGTGCTTGGGATCATAACTCAGGTACTTAAGCTTGTGCAGCTAGTACTTTACAGACTAGGTCATTTTCCCAGCCACTGACAGGGTTCTTTTTAACCAGTGCCTCCACAGAGAGCAAAATGAGTGGCTCTCGTGCTGAGGAAGATACCCCAGGATCATTCTGTGTCATACAAATCAATGGGCATACTCCACTTGGGAATGGAATTTGTCACACACAAACAGAAAACCTTCACCACGGACATTCAAAGTTTAGAGAATAAGCACACAGAGATTCTATCCAAGCTTGTTTAATGATGTTGTGGGAAATCTTTCTTGGCTCCAATGACAAACCAAAGTATAACTATACCAAATTCCAACTCAAGGACCCACTGAATTTCTTGGGCTTACCTACAGAGCATGAGCGAGGGGTTCTTCACAGCAGCATGGGTAACTAGAAGCAGCCACACCACTGATCAGTCACATGCCAAGCATGGATCATACTTCCTCATGATTGCAGATGGAGCCCTCCTTTAGTTAACCTATCATAATCTGCATATTTTAGTACTTCTCAAGACAATGGGGCCACCTACAATTTGGGCAGAATTACATACAACTGGCCAGGAGGTATAGGAGAGCTGCCAGAATCTCAAGTGCAAGTCCAGGGACCCTCCTCACCCCCATCATCTATGGGGACTGTCAGCAACCAACAAGTTGATTGATGATCGTGGGGGTCACTTGCAAGTAGTCACAGCTGTTCTGATGAAGGTGGCTGCTAATCTGGAGAATAGCATTCTACAAGAAACGGTTATGACTTATTGCAACTACTTTTTCATTCAGCAAACATCTACTAAGTTCACAACCTGAACCTGGTATACAGTAACAGGTACAGCAGAGAGGAGGCGTGACCTTGACTAAGCAGGGTATTCAGATTATACAGAATGAAGTCTGGAAATTAGATAATAGAATCACATTATGAGGCTTTCACTGCCCTTGCTTATCTGCATACAGGAAATATGACACTTATGCATATTTACATCAAAATGCTTAGAACTGTGCAACACTTAACACTTCATCAAAAGCAAGGAGAACAAAGGCATTCTTCAAAGGCTCCTGTTGTTCTACAGCAAAAACTCAAACCACAGCAACCATGAGCATCATCGAATGTGGAGTGCTTGGCATTCAACAAGCACCATGCCAAATATTTTACATCATTGGTCCATTCAATGTCAAGAGATGACTCTTGGAATCCAGGTGCCCAGGTTTTGAGATAACATTCCATTTTTTTTTTTCTGTTTACAGAAATCCAATCATTCCCAGGACATGCTATTAATTTCAATAAACTTTTATAAAGAGAGCAAGGAAAGACTGTGGTACCTGACATGTCAGGTTGTGTGGCTTGTGGGGTCCACCACAAATTGGTCATGTGCATTTGAACAAGTTCCATCAACTCTGAGCCTCTCTGCCCTCTTCCCTGAAAGGAAAAGCTGAGTCCTTGCCCAGAAGGACTCTAAGAATTAAAGGAAGTACAGGTGCAAGTGAGTGTGTGTGCATCTGCTGATACCGGCAAATAAGGAACAAACCTTGACCTTACTCAAGATATAAACTACAACTACCCTGTTCCATGCCCCCTCCCCCGTCCCCCCAGCTTCTGGGGGAATTCATTTTGCGTGGAAGTGTCTCAGTTCTCTTTATCTGATTTCCACTGAATTCTGCTGAGCTAATGAACTTCTCTGTCTCTGCAAAAACCTACAGCATTTGTCAAACTGTCAATCAGAAATGTAGGAAAACAGCCCAAAGAAACTGCTGTTAACTGAAGGAATGCGGTGATCAACAGTATGTCTGGGAAATGTTAGTAAACAAACCCTAAAACACATCTGCCCAAACACAAGTTTGAAAACACATACGAAAAGTAGCTTTTCAAAGGGTGATAAGGGAGAGTTGTGGTAAAAAATGGGCCTGTTTTTATAAATCACCCGAGAAAGAGACAGATTCCCCACAAACTTACAATTCAAAAGGGATCTGCGCTTCCTTGATGCCAGATACATACAGCCACACACCACAGCATCTGTTATCACCCCTCTTTAGATTAAAAATCATTATTCTCTTCATTCCCACTATAGAAAGCTCTGTTCTTTCAAAATGCATTTATTCATTCAACTGTATGTCAAGTTTTTACTGTGTGCCAGGTACTGTAAAATGAGAACATGTGGAAGCTTCCTAAGAATGTGTCTATCCAGCTCCTCATATCCCAGCAACTTCCCAGTTAACCAGGGAGGAAATACCTCTGAATCAGCCCTTGTACTCTACTAATGTTTTAAAGGTCTCTAGAATTTCCTATTCACCTCACTAAAGCTTCTGTTACAATAATTATTTTTTGTCTGCATCTAGGGATTATTTAATATATATTCCTTTTGTGTGAGTTCTCAAACTCTAAGAAAATAACATAAGAAAGTCTGGGAACAATTAAATGACATGTAATAAAGATACAGGAATTCACAAAGATACCGTTAGGTACATGGCAGCTTTGTCCTACTACTCACAACAAATGGAAACTCTTTTTTCTTTAAAAGCACACTTGGATGTATTTTTGCAAAGACTCTTTCAAAGTGTTAATTATGTTACACATCAGGTTTCAGAAGAGGCCAAAGCATCTTCTGTATCCCAGGGACAGTAGAGTGAAGCCTGAGAAATGGCTGCAGAAAATGTTTTTGATAGGGTTTTCTTTGTCAGGCTCCTTTCGGACAGTTTTCTGGTATTAGCATGAAACTCTGAGAGAATGGTAAGTCCAGAGGAGTGATAAACATTCTAGAGACTGCCCAGCCCAGTGCCCTCCACACCACACCTCATGGAATTGGTTTGCATGGGTCAGGTGATGTAGCTCCATTGCCCATACCCCTCACTAGCTTCCACCTTACTCAGAGGCAATGGCCAGCCTGGCTGGAGTCCAGCACATGCTCACTGAGCATCTACTGAATGAATGAAATGGAAATCAGTGTGAACAGGAGAACATTGAGAAAGGTGGGATGGCACATGGTCCATAACGAATGACTCAGATAAGAAGTCCTTTAATTAAATACTTTTTCTTAAATTTTATGTGTATGAGTGCCCGTGTGTATGTATGTGCACCATTTACAGCCCAGAAGAGGATGTTGGCTCCCTTAGAACTGGAGGCAGACTGCTGTGAGCTGCCATGTGGGTGCTGGAAACTGAACCCAGGTCCTCTGCAAGAGCAACAAGTACTCTTAACCATCTCTCCAACACCTTGACACATTTTAAACAACTAACTGTGTATTGATGCAAAGTTCCTCACAGCACAGAGAAGTGTTCATGACAAAAGGCTGAAAAAAGACAGTGAGTGGCCTGTACAGACTCTATGATCTCAACTTCAATAGTGACAAAGACCTTTAGAAAATATTTTCAAAAATAAATGTATGGAAATGCAGTCAAGGCATGAATAGGAAAGTCTCGGAGAAGTGGACTCCTACATGATTTTTCCTTTTATTTGCTGTCTTTAAAAATATGAAATTTGCCGTTTGGGTAATATTTTGAATTTTTGTTTAGTTATTTATGATTGTACGAGCATGTGTGCGCACCCACATATGTAGAGATGTGCAAGCACATGTGCACACCCACATACATAGAGATGGTCAAGCACGTGTGCACACCCACATGTGACGGTCAGAGGACAGCTTTGTGGAGTTGATTTTCTCCTCCCACCTTTGCGGAGGATCAAACTCAGTTTTCAGACTTGGCAGCAGGTGCCTTACCTGCTAAACTATCACATGCTGCTCACATAGACGGCCGCAATTAGACCATTTTAAGTGTATAACTTTATAGCATTAATGACATTCACAATGTTCTATAGTCATCATGGGTATCTATTTTCAATACCTCTGAGAGAAATTCTGTAACTATTAAACAAAGAAGTTCCCTACTCCACCCATTCCAGACCCTGGTGACCTTTAGTCTACTTTATTTCTCTGCATTTGCCCATTCCATGTAGTTTATAAAAACAGGCTCATACAATGTTGGCTTTATTTCACTTTGTATAATATATTCAACACGGATACTTTTTGAAAACTATTTTCACATATTTCATTTCTTACAGTGGCAATATTATATATAGGGAACCAGAATGCCTTGTGCTATAAATGAGAATAATAAAAGAACAAAAGAGAAGAAACACACAAAGGGCAGTAGCCCGGTGCTCAGTAAGTCCGTCTGCTACCCTGAAATGGGCGGCACAGAGCATGAGACATAACCCCCCACATTCCGCCTAGTTCGTCCCACAGGATCACCTCCACAGACTGGGATATGAAGCATATGACTTACAATTGGAAGCCCTAGATTTGTAGGTAAGCATTTTGTGCACGATTTGGCAGGTTACAAATGAACATAGAAGACAGCATCTGTCACGCCCCTTAGGAAACCAGGCAGAACCGAATGTAATTCCTTACCTGAAAAACATAAACACAAACACATATTAGCATTCAATTGGCACAGTTTCTTAGTTTAAGTCACATGTTCAGTTTATTTCTTCTTCTCAAGGCAGGCTGGCAGTGTCAGTTGGATACTGAATTCTTATTTCAAAGAACATTCTTCCCTCTTTCAAGTCAGTTTGGATGTAAATATTGCTAGCAAGAATCTACGTTCCATGCTAGCCTGGTCAGCTCACGTGACTTTGACCATCCCATGCTACATCCAACCTCCATGTCCTGCCCAGGACAGTCATCTTAAGTCTCTAGTCTAGGATGCTGAGTTCCCTGACCCCTAGCCTGACTGCATTCTCCTCAATCTTCAGACTTTGCCCAGGTTGCACATCCTATGGGCCAGCCCAATATCATTAATCTACCTGCACTTTCTCAATCCCCATGCTTGTCCCTGGCCACACACCCTGCACACTGGTCCAGTCTGCAGAGTCACTCCAACCTTACCTGTTCACACTGTCTCCCACTCTACACCCTGCACACTGGTCCAGTCTGAAGAGTCACTCCAACCTTACCTGTTCACACTGTCTCCCACTCTAAGTCCTTGCTTTGGCCACACGGTTTGTACACTGCTTAGCTGGTGGGTTTCCAATATTGGGCTCACCCATGTCGTTCTCATACGTTCACACTTAGCCCAGCTAGAACAGCCTGCACACTACCTCAGGTAAATCCAACCATTTCCCCATCCACACGCTTCTGTGTTTACCACTGGACTGGAATCACCGCATTCCTCCACCAAAATCAACACCGAGCATCTGAAGGACTGACCTACCAACCCCTCATACCTGAGCTGAAATCAGTCAACACTGAACAACAGCAACAAAACAGAACTGACTTTCCCTCAACAGAGGCAACCTAGAATCACAGCAGGGGCACAAGCAGGCAAGGGAGTCCGCGTGCCCAGGTCTCTTTGCAAAAACAAACAATATGAAAAGCCAAGATGGTATACTTGCCCCCAGATGAACTCCACAACATACATCTTAAAATTAAGAACAATCACTGGCCTAGAGAGTTGGCTCAGCAGTTACAAGCACTGGCTGCTCTTCCAAAGGATGTGGGTTTGATTCCCAGGACCCACATGGCAGCTCACAACTGTAACTCTAACTCTAGTTCCAGGTGATCCAACTGCTCACACAGACATACATACAGACAAAACACCAAGGCATGTAAAATACATTTGAAATATTTTTAAAAAATCATATACTCCATTAAAGAATTCAAGAAGTTTAAAGAAGATGTGAAGCAGCTCAATGAACTACTTACTAGACGAAATGCCTAAGTGATGCTCAAGAAAACACAAAAACACACGGCTAGATGAAACAATGAAGACTAGAATCAATAAAGAGATAGAAATGTTGAAGAGAACTCAAGGCAAAATGAAGACGGAATTAGTAAACACAGGGCAGCCTACAAGCAGAATGAATGAAGTAGAAGACAGAATGTCAGGACTTGAAGATAAAGGAATTAGACCACAGGATGTTAAAACTCACAACGGAGAAAGACAGAACTGTGGGGTCCCCTAAAGGACCATGTCTTCAAAATATAGGCAAAGATGAAGGAGAAGAATCCCAGGCCAATGTCGTATGCCACATCTTCAACAACATCATAGAAGGTGACTTCTCTGAATTAAGGAAAGACATATCTACCTATACAGTAATAAGAACACAGAGAACACCAAATAAATGGAGGAGGAGGAGGAGCTGCATCTTCCCTAGAGCATATCATAGTTTATACACTAAATATACATAACAAATGAGTATTGAAAGCTTAAAGTGAATAAACACAATTAACACATAAAGGAAAATTCAAGAATAACAGCTTATTTTTCAATGGAAACATTAAAAGTCAGAAGAACCTGGAACAATGAACTTCAAGTTCAAAAAACTATGGATGCCAACCTATATTACTGTACCTGGCAAAACTATCTGGCATAGTTGAAACACAGAGGGAAAAAAAAATTTTTTTAATGAAAAACAGACTAAAGGGATTCAGGTCTACCAAATCAGTCTCACAAAGAATTCCGGAAACAACACTTTCGACTGAATTGGTGTAGCCAAGAGGTGATTGAAAGAAAACAACTGAAGCTGTGATTACTCAAATGAAAAACAGGATGACAAACACAAAAAGAAAAACAAACCATAACCAGACAACAATCAACACACACCTTAGAACAACTTGAAATATTAATAGCTTCAAATCCTCAATCAAAAGACACAGGTTAGCTCAATGGATTAAGAAAGCAAATTCTAGCCAGGTATGGTGGTGCACATCTTTATTCCCAGCACTCTGGAGGCAGAGTCAAGCAGATCTCTGTGAGTTCAAGGGCAGCCTCGCCTACAAAGTGGCCAGCCTAGTCTACAATGTCGTATGCCAAGTTCCAAGACAGCTATGGCTGTTACACAGAGAAACCCTGTCTGAGGGGAGGGGGAGAAGAAGAGAGAAAATCCTATTTCCTATTGTCTACAAGAAACTCAGCTTTAAAGATAGTCACCACTGTAAATCGAAAAGATGGAAAAGTATTCCAATCAAAGGGGATCGAAAATATCTAATATCCAACAAAAATGGGCTTCAGACTGAAACTGAGGGGAAAAAAAAGAAATGACCCGAATTAACAGAATCAAAAGTGAACAGGAAAACATAAAAAAAGTACTAAAGAAATTCATAATATTATAAGGGAATACTTTAAAACCTGTAGTTCTTTAAATTGGAAAATCTGAAAGAAGTAAACAAATTTTCTAGATTCATCCAAGCCACCAAAATTAAACCAAGAAGAGGAAGAAAAAAATCTAAACAGACCCAATACAGAGGGGGAGACTGAAATGGTAATGAAAGGCCTTCTAACTAAAAAAGGCTCAGGACCGGATACATTTACAGCAGATTTCTAAAGAGCCTCAACCAATTCTTCTTACATTATTTTTTAAAAAGATATAACAAACAGAAGGGGCACGTCCAAACCAGTATTACTCTAATACCAAAAATAGGTATTAGAAAGAGGGAGGGAAAAAAGGGAGTGAGGGAGGGAGGGAAGGAGAAAGGAAGAGGTGGGAGGGGGAGGGAGGGAGGGAGGGAGGGAGGGAGGGAGGGAGGTAGAGGCAAACAAAAACTCTACAGAACATTATCCCTGATGAACATAGATGCAAAAATCTTCGGTAAAATACTTGCAAGTCAAATTCAGGACTATATTAAAAAGACAGTCTACCACGATCAGGTTGGCTTTGTTCCAGAGATGCAGGGATGGTATATATATAACCCAACAAATATAATAAATCATATAACAAATATAATAAATCATATAAATGACATAAAGACAAAAATCACATGGTATTATCAACAGATTCAAACAAGGCCTTTGACAAACCCCAACATGCCTCCATGAGAAAAACTGGACTACATACTTCAACATTATAAAGGCTATATTCTATAAACCCACAGCCAATCATCCTAAATGGACAGAGAGCAATCCCAATAAAATGAGGAACAGGACAATGTTGTCCATCATCCTGACTTGTCTTCAACACAGTGCTTGAACCCTAGCTAGAACAATAAAACAAGGCATAAAGGGCTACAAATAGGAAAATAAGTCACTTATCATATTTTCAAGTGATATACATGAGATCCTACACTTTCCACTAGAAAACTTCTGGAAACAATTGAATTTCAGCCAAGTGGCAGAATATAAACAAAATTAATGTACAAAAACCAGTGGCCTTTCTATACAACAATAACCATGCTGAGAAAGGGACCATGGATATACCCTGATTTACAATACAAACCCACGCTATCTATCTTTCTAAAATCTATCTATCTAAAATCAATCAACCTAACTATCTATTCTTACATACATACATACATATGAACTAACCAAGAAAGTGAAAACTCTCTACTCTGAGGAAAGAAATTGATGAAGACGCTAGAAAATGGAAAGACCACTCATGCTCATGTATTGGGAGAGTTAATAAAATATCTATATAAATGAGGAAAACAAGGTTTGGGGTTGGGGTGGGGGTTAGCAGCTTTAACTGGGAAGTGGGGAGACAGGGCAACATAAAGGGGGAGAGCGGGATTAAATAACCCTAAGGATGTTTGAGAAAGTCAAAGGGAATCATTATTTTATGTTTACCTAAAATTATATATTTATATATAGAGAGATGTATATTGATATATACACATACACACATACAAACACACACACACACACACACACACACACACACACACACACGTGTTAAATGATATCACACTACTTAAGGGTGATAATACTCCCACCAAGAGCCATAGATTATCTAACCAAAACTCCAATGCCAGACATGAGAAATTTCTTTTCAAGCTGTTCTTCAGACAAGTTCAAGAGACCAAAAACCAAGAGAACCTGTGGTCACTGCCCTTGGTTGTATCCCAGAACTAGATGTAAGGTATGCATTGCTGAGCACATGGGAAAAACATCTCCCGGTCAAGAAGTCTCTGGCTAGAACCAGGCAGAGCAGCAGGAAGGGATGCCCGGCCACTGGCTAGAGCTCAGGCTACAAATTAAAGCCAGGAGTCTGCAGGATCCAGAACCCATTGGTCATGTTACTGGTAAAATAATCGCTAGGGACCCCCAAGGCCACATGCTGTAACTCTGGCTAGTATGATAATGGAGGTAGGCTGGGGATATGAAAACATGAGATTTTTAAAAGGAGAGTCAACTACCTAAGATTTATAAACAAGAGGCAGGGACCTGAACACTGCACCTTAGTCTTACTTACAAGCAGCACCCTGGAAGACAAAATGATGGCCCTAACAAAAACCAATGACAAGGTGAACCTCAGAATGAATTCCTGAAATCTGTAAAGACCTCACAATACAGCTCCTCAAGGCTGTGACTGAACGCATGCATTCAGACAAGTGGGCAACATGATCACCGGCTGGGAGAATGAGTTCAAAGTCTGCTATAACGATGAGAATTTTGAAAATGTGATAAACCCTCTCACCGGAGCTAAAGAGCACACTGCAGGCTCCAGTACCAGATCTGCATTAGAATCCTGGCTTCCAGGAACATTTCCCATACACTCCTTCCATCATCAGTCAGAGAAACGAGTTAAAAAGAAGCTTGTGGACTGGGGGGGTGGGGTGGGGGGGTGGCTCATGCCTCTACTTAACAATACTCCAGAAGAAAAAGCAGAAGGACCCAGGAAGGTGACAAGGATGCCTACAGCTTTAGAGCAAGCGCAAACACCTGACCCCAACTCCCTCACACACCTGACCCCAACTCTGTTGCTGGAGGGCTTCTCTCCAGGCTCCACCAAGCCCCGAAGTGTCCTAACTGTGGACAAGGCAGGAAAACTCTAGCTACACAACTCCCTCACACACCTGACCCCAACTCCCTCACACACCTGCAAAGCCCTTATCATCCCTTTGTGGAAGGCAGAGCATGCAAGTTATTTGAACTCCTGAGCCCTGCGGGGTGGTGCATACTTTAATCCCAGCACTCAGGAGGCACAAGCAGGTAGATGAATTGCTGTGAAGTTTTAGGATAGCCTGGTCTAGCTTGGTCTACACTGAGAGTACTCAGACAGACAAGGTTACATATAGAAACTCTATCTAAAAACAAAAAGCAAATAAAATAATTTAACAACAACAACAACAAAAAGACTCTCTGAGACTTGGGCTTCTGTTCCCTTATCTTAAGAAGGAAAATTATGAATTTTCATAAATTTGTTATAAGGACTAGTCCAAATAATTTTCTTAGTATTTGTGTCTGATGGATATAAGCTGTAATTATTAGGGGGAAACACGTGATTAAAATGGTGACGCTACTTGATAATCAATCAGGAGAGATGGCTGTCAGGCACATGTTTGTCCTTTTATTTGTCCTGTCTCTAGCTTAGTCAGAGGCCTCAATCTAAATGTCCTCCTTGCTGGTGACTTGTCAGGAAGGAAGAGCCGGTCCTGCCCCCTGCTGGGCAATGCAGCATTAACAGAGAAACACCACCACCAACAACCAAAAACAGCAGATTTCAGAAGCAGGCTGTGGTCACCCCGCAGTGTGGCAGTCTCAAGAAGACCAATGTCTCCCTTTCTCTACTTTGATGGCCCTTTTCGGCCTAAGAATATGATGTTCCTTGACCCTCAGAGGAAAAAGGCAGCATTCTACCTTCTACAAGGTTCTGCTAAGTGATTTCTGAAAACACTCCCCTCAGGCCAACAGCACTTCTCAGAAGGGAGCAAGGTGATGATCATGTCATTTCAGAGTGGCCTTGGGAACAAGAGGACAAGGAGTTTCCAAATTTCATTCAAGACTGTCTTTGAAAATATCATCAAGTCAAGTGGGCATGTATGTGAGTATGTATGTGTACATATGACCGGTAGTTTTGTTTTTTTTTTTTTTTTTTTTTTTTCTCAATAATCAAAGTACTTAACATTCCTAGGTTCAAGTTGACACAACAATGCTACAGTTTAGACATAAAGAAAATGCACCATGAGCTGCAGTGCTGGCTTGGTGATAAGTGAACCCATTGTTGATCCACAGGACCCAAGTTCAGTTGCTATCAGCCACATCCAGCAGGTCACAACCCACCGTAACTCCAGAGCTAATGTATCCAATACCCTCTTCTGGCTTCCTAGGGCACCTCCATGCATGGCACATTAATAAAAACAAACCAATTCTCTCTTTAAAGAAAGACGCTACATCATCTTCAGAGATAAAGACCCAGTCTGTAGTCAAATTTGAAATAATACAATTTCTTGGGATTGAAGAGATGACTGAGCAGTTAAGAGCATTTGCTGCTCTTCAGAGCTCATGAAATTCTACATTCACTCACTGTGGTCCTCAAATTTTAATCTACAATATCATTTTTCAACAGCATGAAAGCTATTCCATCAACTCCCAGAGCAGCCTTTTCATAGATGCACTTTTTAATGTTCTCAAATTTGCTTTTTATCTGGGATGCCTTGAAAAAAAAATCATCTTAAGAAAAAATGGTGTTAGGAATGCCAAGTTTTCCCCTTAAAAGGAATATGCTGAGTTTGAGGTGGCTGTAAGAATTACAGCTTTAGGGGGCTGGAGAGATGGCTCAGTGGTTAAGAGCACGGGCTGCTCTTCCAGAGGACCTGGGTTCAATTCCCAGCAACCACATGGCATCTCACAACTGTCTGTAGCTCCAGTTCCAGGGGATATGACACCTTCACACCAATGCACATAAAATAAATTTAAATAAATTATAAAAATAATTATAGCTTTGTCCCACTAGGTTTTCAGAGTGTACATACATATTTCAAACTAAATCTACCAAGTTATGGATAAAGGAATGGCAACTGATTAGCCAATCAATTTGAGCACCATGAATTATCATGAATTCTAACTCTACCTGCAGAAAACATTAACTAGCTACAGTTTTCCTGTTTGTAGAAAAACATCTTCCACATAAAGAGAGGTGTCCATGGGGCCATCCAACTAAACAATGATTACAAAGCAAAGAGTGTGCCCAGTTACTCAATGAATGCTTACAACATTCCTTCGAAAAGCGGGCACAGCTAACCCCTTTTGACAAAGAGACAAGTGTAGAAAGGCTCAACTGCACTGGGTTCAAGTCCTACCCTACCACTGCCATTAAGATCAGCAGATTCAATCAAGAACAGGGAGGTCTATTTGAAACTAATAAAAGACATTTTTATCTAGTGATGCAGGAGGCAGGGAAAGTACAGGGCTGAAAATTCAAATTCACTTCTAGACAGTCTGTGATGGAATCCAGCAGCAGCAATTTACATACAGACATATAAAATGAATATGCCTTCTAAGAAAATGTAAATGATACCCAGAGATACAACTTTATATCTATTTATGATCTTCAGGAAGCTTAGTAAATGTCTTAATGTTTTCTCTTGTGAACAATAAAAATCAACTTACCCACAACTGAATAAACCTAGAAAACTTAAAGCAACAGCTATCTTACAAAGTTGCTATAATTATTAAAATAAAAATCTCATTAACCCTGCACCAATTTATTTCAGAGTGTACCAATTTGAGAAAACAGTTACCCTTGAGGCAACCTCATGCCTTATTATGCTATATAATACACACACTGAATAATTTGAACCTAGATAATTCAAAATCTGTCATTTCTGATCTCTCCCACCCCAAATTCCCTTTTTTTATACCATTTCTCTACTTCTAAACAAGTCCTCCCTTTAGGGCTTTAAATCATCTCAATTTTCAGCAGTTGATTCTAAAAATGTTCTAAAATATGGAAAGAACTACATAATATTCATGATGTTAAAACAGCTCATATAATTAGTTTTCCCCTCTTTTTTTTCCAACCCACTGTCCTTCCTGACCACCCCAAAACCCTTCTCAAGGAGATGAAATGTCCCATGCAATGTGGTAGTGGTAGATTCTTCAGGAAAGCAAGGATTGAGAAGGCAGGCAGCACCCCACTGGGGGATGTGGCTGGGTGGGAAGAAGGGTCCTTGTTCTGCACAGCATTGAAAAGGAAGTCAAAATGGTTCATTTGAATAAGGTCAAAGCTCTCCAGTGACGAAGGACTAGAGCAAAGAGAAGATGGGGATTTGAGGATGAGTTGTCATGTAGATTATTTTAAACACCCTATGAGCACGAGTCAAGGCCACCCTAGCACTCAACGAGAGAAACACTTGAGAAATGCTACAACTCCATTCCACGCTCTGTGTCAGCAGAGGACTTCACGGTTTCTGTCAGTATCCCTGTCTGACCTGAGACGTGCTCTCAGCTGAACTGTAGAAGCAGGTTCTCCTGTAAGCTACTTTTATGAAAAATGATGGTCTTCCTCCCGGTGACACACCTCAAGGTCACTGGAAAAGACTTGTATCTCAACACAGAGAACAGAGCCAAAGTGAAAGCTCTGACAGAAGACAATGCCTGAACTTCAGTCTCAACTAAAACAAAACCCCCACACAATACATCATCGCAGGAGGATGAGATTGAACTCTGTGGCCCATCCTCAAGAGAGAACAAAAATCTTTCAGTAATAATACTGTGTTGGCGCCTACACACAGAATGTTGAATTTAAAGCATTTAAGCTCATTGAAAAGAACCTTAAAAACCACACTAAATTATTATTTTTAGAAAACAATGTGCTAGAAATTAAATTTTAACAACGAAAACCACCCTTCCTGGTGGTTTAAGCCATCTTCTCAGAAGTATTTCACACCATGCAGGGTTCAACTTTTACATTTCTTGGCCAACTTCCTAGAAGAAGGAACCTTAAAATAAATTAAATCTCAGGAATTTAGGAAAGGGTGGGAGAGAAGCATTCACTTCTGCGTTCCCAGGTTTCAAAAGCCCCTCTTTTTTTGTCAACCTTTTTGCTGGTGTAGTTGTGCGTTGAAATTGAGGGTCTTCCAAAATCACTCTGCTGTGACTCCAGAAGCAGAGTTTCTCATGGAGCCAGAGCTCACTGATTTGACTGAGCTAGTTGGCCAGCTTGTCTTGGAGCTTCCCTGTCCCCAGCACCGGAATGCTGGGGTCTCAGGAGGGCCATCATCTTTTATGTGAGTTCTAGGGGTCCAAACTTCAGTCCTGGGGCTCATGTGACGAAAGCCTCATCGCCAACCCCCACCTTCTGATATAGAAAGCAAGACATTCGAAAATTTGTGTCAGTTCACTGGGAAAATGAAGGCATGCTCCTCAAGTGAGGTGGGAGGAAGAAGCATCTCCAAAAGCTCAACAGCCAGCTAGGCTGGTACAAGCAGGAAAACAACAAAGACTCTCTCAAATAACAACAGAGGTTGTCTATGACCTCCAAACACCCACACTTGGGCAACAGCACACGCACACACTCTAGCACACACATGAGCACAAAGATTAAAAAAAAAAAAACCACATAAGTCGAGGGAAGAAGTAAGATGCCACTCATCCCCTTCTAAGATGTTTACATGATTAATTTTCTCATAATCTACACTATACAAACACTAGACACCTCCTCTGTTTTTTCTTCTTGTTTAAATTGGGTTGTGTTTGTTCACCCATTTGTTTTGTTTTGTTTTGTTTTTGAAACAGAGTCTCATCATGTGGCCCATGAACTCACAATTGCTGCATTTTAATCACTTGGAGCTCATTTCCAAGCATGGCACTCTTGAAATACATGAAAAGAAAAATTGTTCTCTTTGGACCACATTTCCCAAACTGTTCACATGGGGCCACTATCACATTTACCCACCTTGCAGTATATTTAACTGAACTAGATGCTAATATATATTCCCAGAACAGTGGTTATAAGCCAGAGGTGATATCATACCCCAAAGAACACTTGGCAACATATGGACCCAGTTGTGGTTGTCATGACTGTGGAAAAACTATTGGTATCTAGTGGGTAGAGGCCAGGGATATTTCTATACCTGCTACATATTATATAGCCTAAAATCTCTACAGTGCCAAAGTTGAGTCACTTTGAGAAGACAACAGTATTTTGTTGTCTTTATTCATTAACATTCAGGTGGCTCCAACACACTTCCAAGAATTCTCAAAAACAGGCAGACATTTACTTCTACTTGACATAAAAATTTAGTAAGTGCATGTACATATGTACAGTATAAGAATTCATAACTTAAACCTACCAACTACTGAGAGCATCTCACACATGTCACATGTGTACCATGAGAGCTTCTCACACATGTGTACCTTAGCACAGTCTCAGGAATATCTGTCTTACTGCCCATTAAAACAAAACCACTGAATCAAGTCCCTTGTTTCCATTCTCCCATTTATTCCACAGTACTCCCTTTCAGGACAATTTTGGGGTTTACATTTTGTTATTTTCTTATCTGTAGGATTGTTGGTATTTTGAGAGTAGGTTTCAAGTTGCTTAAACTGGCCCCAAATTCACTATGGAATTAGAGAATGACCTTTCACTCTTCATCACCTTCCTAGTGCTGGGATTATAGGCCTGTGCCACAACCTACCTCAACACCAAATGCTCCCTGATGTCACTTAACTAATACACATTTCAGTGTTCCTGTCTACCCAAAATAAGCTCACAAGGATGCCACGCATATGCATATAATTATAAAAAAAACATATTTGAACAAGCAAAGAAAGCCCAGCACAAAAACCGCCCACTGCAAAATTCCGTGAGAGTACCACAGAGTGTAAGAGGAAGGGACACACTCCCACTCACATGGGCCACAGGAGTCAACATCTGCTCTTTTTCTCTTTTTCCTCTATTAAAAGAATAACAAGAATCTAGATTTTTAAAGTCAGCTGGATAGTGGTGGTACACTCCCTTTATCCCAGCACTCAGGAGGCAGAGGCAGGTGAATCGGCAAGTTCGAGGCCAGCAAGTTCCAGGACAGCCAAGGCTACACAGAGAAGCCCTTTCTTGGAAATTACCCATTCCCCCTCAAAAAAAAAAAAAAAAAAAAATTCCAGATTTCAATGACATTAGACAAAGGTGGAACTAGTAATGTACAGAGATGTCTTCTTTTCCCATAAAAAAAACAATGAGTCTGTATTTTCTTATTTAAACAAATACTGAAAGGTGAAATGCATTGAGAGCAAAGAAAAGGAAAAAAAATTATTCTAGTGCAAGAACCTAGAATTAGCTGGATTTGGATGTTATCTCTACTATGTACTGTTTCTGATAAAGAGGGGAGGATAGAAACTTTCTAGCCTCGATTTCTCTGTGAATTCTCACAGAATTCTTCTGACAGCCAAATGATATACCATATGTCAAACTCTTCGCAATTTGAGGGAAGGAGACTGGATCTCACTGGGTAATGCACATTGCCCTGAATTGACTCTGATGTCCTGGTTGGCCTTGAACTCAAGATCCTCCTGCTTCAGCCACTGAAGTAACCAGTGACCCAGCTGTAAGTCAAGCTCTTAACTCAGGGCTGGCATCATGCACAAGTAGAAACTGTCGGCCATCATTGTTATCATTGCTGCTCTGCTCCTCCGCCAATGTACCCTGCTGTGTCTGGCTTCTAGAAGGTTCATAGTATATACGTCCACAGATAAGAAGCTATTTACTATGTTACATGCACTGTCCTTTGAAGGAATTATAATTGCTGTCTGCTCCATAAAATGAAGAAACTGGGGGACAGCAAAGTAAGGAAACTCGGCCAAGTCACACAAGTAGGAAGCAGTGGAGCCAATCCCTCTAGTACCACACAGCCCTGCCTTAGAACGGAGGAAAAGAGACGGACTGAAACAGGCCTTGTACCTTCAAAACTACAACACAGGAGCTCCATCTCAGATCTAGGGAAAGAAACAGATGTTATGTCTCACAGAAGACCCTTGTACAGACATAGGGTGGTTATGGGCGACGGCAATGAACTCGCTTACCATCTTAAACATATTTCGTGTTATACAGACAGATGAGCCAAAACTGAGGGCGGAGGGAGGGTGGGGATCACTGAAATGGACAGAAATTTAGGGTGAAACCGTGGCGCCCTTCCACAGCACAGATGCAGCTCAAAGCCCTGTGTGGTTTGAGACTCCCACCCCTCGTTGACTCTCTGGAGGCCCATTCAATTTCCATTGCCCCCAGAATGTTTTCTTTTAGACAGCACAACTTCACCGTCATGAAACTTCACCATCTGACTGCAAACAAAGTTACAAGTCAGACTGAAACACGAAAAAGGAAGTGGAATGCAACAGCAATGCTAGACACGGCCACGAAGAGGCACCGCTATCGCCAACGGACCTCGTTCATCTAGGACTTTGCAGACTCTATAGGAAAATGCCAAACTCCAGCACCGTTAAGCTGTTTCCTGTAGTAATTACAGGAGCCTTCATTTCCAACCTCTCAAAATGCTTTTATGGCTGTCTCTTTCCTAGTAGCAAAGGCAGGGAGGTTAAGAGGAGCAAACCATTTTATTTCCAACGAGACACAATCTGCATGCACAATGCGGCAGAAGTCTTGATTCTGCAGGAGCCTACTCCTCATTAGGCAGCAGAGAATGAGTCTGGAATGCACAATGTCTCCGAAACCACAGAAAACAGATGCCAGTAATGGCTGCAGGTAAAACGGATTGCTTTTGCCTCCCAGGACCACCTGGGAGTGAATGTGCTCTCCGCTTCATCTCCACTCTGCACTCCAGGATGGCTGAGCTCCTAAGCACTTGAGGGAACAAGTCAGGTGTGAGGACAGCCTGTAGGAAATGAAAAATGGGCTTGATGTGACAAAGTGGTATTTTCCACCTTGATTACAAATGGGCCTAGATGGAGAATGAGAGGAGGTTCGTTTAACCCTTCAGGACCCTTGAAAGTATCATTGGAAAAGAGGTGGACTGGGGTATATCTCAGGAACTTCCCGAGTGGTCAATAGGGCGGTGGTAGAAAATGTCCTCCTTTTCTTTGTACTGTAACTCCATCATGGCCCCAGAATGACTATACTTCACCAGGCTGAAGGCTTCAACACCCAGAGTCTTTCAAGAAGGCAGGCCATGGATAACCATAGGCCAAACAGTTATTTTTGCCTCTTCAATTAGACTCGCAAAGGAACTCTCAGAAGGGAGTCCACAAAAAGTTCCTTCAGACACTATCTGTCCCTTCTAATACAAGAAGAAAGTCTGGCCTGTCACCGGGAGCCACTGACAATTACAAGAGACACCAATATAAGACACCAATTCACTCCCCCTCAAACTGGCCTCTCTTTACTGTGAGCAGATGGATGTGACATCAAGCATGGACCGTGAGAGTGGAGGGGGGTAAAAAAAGGAAGCAAAACTTCAAGCCACCATTACTTTGCTTTATAAGGATCCTTTCCAAAGTGTGAACTAGACATTGTTCATTTAGCCATTCACTAGAGAATCATGAGCAAGACGCTGAGGAACCAAGAATGTTATTAGCCAAAAGTATTACTTTGCTTGGAATTGGTTTTTGAGTTGTGTAAGTGATCTTTTCCCAACTTGTTGCCTTGGTTACTCTAAGTGCTTTATCTGTGTTCTTACTCAGTTCTTCTAGCCGACCATTTCAGGGGGTACCATTGCTCCTACCGCTTTACAGATCGGGCAACTGAGGCCCTAGGAGGCTGAACACCTGGGAGTGACTGGGAAGAGCTTGAAACACCAGCACACTCCCAGAAGATGGAAGAGAACAGCACTCTCCACAGGACTTAATGTCTGTGCTACCACAACTTCTGGAACAGGGACTAAATGCAGGCGTAATTAGATATATACGAGTACTCACTGTCATACAATTTGAAACCCAAGAATAGAAAGGACTCCAGTTTCCTAACGAAGGGAGGTCAATCAATGATGGTGCATTCTATAAAAGCAAACACCAAGCTAAGCGAGATGACACTGAAGAGGAGCAGAAGACCCATTCCGAGCTGTGCCACACTGGCAGAAGGGTTATTTTGAGCTTAAAGCCCTGTAAAAATAGCAAAGATAAGGACACTCTGACCTACTCTTTTTTTTCCATGAAATGCCCTTCCTGTACCAAAAGAAAAGTGATGTTCTTATTGTCAAGGACAGTGATGGCTGGGAGAATTCTGTACAAACAGACCATGTTAAAAGCACTCATCTTTCTCTGGCTCCTGTGCAGTTCCGTTACTTTGTACAATCGCTTCTCTTTGTTCAGCAGAATATGAAATTGGAACGTGAAATTGTCTAAGTTCTGCAACTTCTTTGGCTCTGCATCTCACTCAGGCACTTCCTATACCTTCACAAACTTAACATTAAATTTGTATGTTCCTTCTCCTGCTTTGTATTATGGAAGTTTAATACTCAGGCCTGCTGACAAACCCGAGGAGGGTAGAGCTCAACCTGTGCTTCCTCTCCAAGAGCAGCATGCAGGTGTGGCTTATTACATGCCATATCCTTTTGATATATTCACTCATTTAATTGCCACAGAAACTATAGGAAAGGGGAATGGAAAAATCCTCTCTCACTTCATCCAGTCACTAAATGTAAGAGCTGGGGTTCCATCCCAGGGTGTGTAGTTTCAGTGGCTTTTAACCATCACCCTCCACCCAAGGACAACAAAACAACACAAGTTCACATCTCTCATATGCTTTCTATGAACACAGCCTGTCTGTCGGCAAAGGCTACAGTTAGTAATTAAAAGGGTAAGAATGGGAATATCCATGTATTTCATTTGGTTCTTTACTTTTTTCCCTAAATTGAACTTCAATTTACCTTAAAGTCTAAAAGAAGGTCTGACAACTGAGGCCTTTTAGAAAGGTCACCTAACTCAACAGACCACTTGGGGACACATCGATCAAAGGGCTTACATTTGCAGAGAGAAGTCTCCCATAAATCAGCTTTCTTCTCTAAAGCATCCTTTATAGAATACGATGAGGAAGCACTACCACACAACATGCCCTTTGAAAGGAATTTCAGAATTAATGAAGTGTGTGAAATAGCCACAGGTGTGGACCCCAGGCCTGAGTAATGCACCTGGGGTATGTCAGCTTCTTTGAGGTATTTATTTTTACGTTTTTCACTTGGCATACAAAGTGACAAGGCAACTAATCACACCATTTCCTTGGGGTTGCAGCATTTTAAGCTGGATTATGCACCCTCTAGAAAAGACACTTAACCGTCAAAAAAGATTAAAGGAACTAACGTACCACACCCAAAGGGTGGATTCTCACAAGGCATCCACGTCTCTAATTAAGCAATGCATACTTTCCATGACAGAAGTGAATAGATGATCCTCCATGGGGCATCCTCAGTGCTGGAGAACTACCTGATTCATCTGGTCCCATTAAAACCAGTCGCATACGCAGTCAACTCCTGCAGAATGCGAACTTGGCAAATACCATGCATCCCTCTGGCATCTGTAGCTAGGAATGGACAGATGCGGAAGGACTGACTGTGCGCAGAGCTTGGTTCCCTTCCTTTCTCCCTCCCTCCCTCCCTTCCAGCATTTTGTGGCAGTCCTGATAACAAATACACCAATGCTTAATTGATTATAACCTTAAAAAAAAGATATGGGTTATTTCCTCCAAGTCACCAAGTTTGGGATGGGGAAAGACACACAAAGGCCTGGAACAGCAGACCAGCATCAGGCCTGCTAGCCACAGGGGCTTTGCTCCAAGAACATGACCTTGAAAAGTTTACAGTGTCTGCTCTGCCAAAAGTCCCTACGACAGCCCGTGCAGTCTTGGAATTGATTGTGTGGAGGAAATATAATCACTAACCCATAAATCAATTCATTTTCTTCGATTATGCAAATCAATGGACAATCTTCAAATAGTAGACATTTTCAAGTGTCTGTCTTCCATCTAGTTTTCATATAAGACAATGGCTCTTTCTGCCCAATTTTCACATCCTTGCAGTATCTGCCTACATCATTAATATACCTGTGAACCCTGCTGATAGAAGTGAAAATTTTACTACTTTCAACTAAATAACTTGATCTGACCACCCTAACCCAACTTGTGGGTTTCTTCTTACCCGTGATTAAACTGAGGTCAACAGGAAGGGTGAATTATGCCTAACATTTTCAGAGAACTTCATTTATGAAGACGGAATACAAGCTTTGGCTCAGGCAGAAGGGTGTTCATAAGTGTTGGTGACATTCACTGCTGTATATGATCAAGAACAAGGAACAGAAATCCAGAAGTGGTGGGCAACATCTGGAATACAGCCAACCTGCTGCGATCCTTGAAGAGGAAAACAACACTGGACCATGACCACATGAGATGTGGATAGAAAAGATTGGAAGCCAAGTTGAAAGGAAGTCTCTGGCTCTCTCAAGGGAAGGAATGTTAAGTACGTATCTACATCAGCATCACTTAAATTAAACCAAAATGTGGATGTGACAGTGACAAAAAATAAGCCAAGAATCTTATGTACTCTATTGAGGACTAAAAAAAATTACTGGTGTGATGAACGTGCTTAGGGAATGGATGCTTGAGTTTTGTGACCTTGCTTAGATGATGACAATCTAATTTATACCATCATACCAGAGATGGCAACTGCTGATCACAGCAAGTGTTTCTAAACAGGAGAAAATAACCACTAGAATTTTTTAAAAAATAAAATGGGAAGGATGTGGAATATGAGGTTAAAATCAAGGAAGGCCAGGCATGGTGGCACACACCATTAATCGCAGCAGAGGCAGGCAGACCTCTGTGAGTTCAATACCAGTCTAGTCTACATAGTGAGTTCCAGGGCATCCTGAGTTACATAGTGAGAACCTGTCTTGAACAGAAAAGGAAAACAAACAAACAAACAAACAAACAAAAAAAAACCAGAAGGAAAAAAAACCTATATTGCAGTCACCAATATAATACAGTAGGTTCAAATAAAGGAAATTCTGGTTGCACTGAGGTACCTAACCTGGAGCAGGCGATAACCTCCTCTCTCACTTTCTATTGTCTTTCTATTCTTCCATGAGTGCTTGGATTTGTAGGGAGGATGGCAGAACCAGGGGACACACAATGTGTGCACCCATGTCTGTTCGACCACATGACCTCTCTAATCACTACCGTATCTTCCTCTTCATACTACTGGCCATCTGTCTGTCCCCAACCATGTGTAATCCTATATTATTTTTGCAGACCCCCCAAAAATTCTATATTTTTTGTAGGCCTCCAAAATATATAATCTCTTTCTGAATTAACCCCAAATTTCCCCATTTTTAAAAATTGTGCACACATGCATACACAGAGGTCAGAGAACAACCTGTTCTCTGCCACATCAGTTCCAGAGACTGAACTCAGGTCATTAGGCTTGGTGGCAAACACTTTTATATGCTGAGACAGCTCCACTGCCTGAAAGGTGTTTTTTTTATTTTGTTTTGTTTTGTTTTAAATACTTTACTAAGAGTATTTTCAAAATTCCCATAGCCTGAGTTGGAGGATATTTGTACAGAAAATATTTTTATAGAAAATATTTGTATAGCAGACGGATGGCAAGCGGTAAAGCCATCCACTCTTTCCACTGTGGAAAAGACTCTTCCACAGTGAAGCCCTGCTGTGGCTGAAGCTGGGGGGTAGACTACTTGTCTGGCATGCAGGAGGACTTGGGTTAGATCCCTTCCACTGCCAAGGCAGATACAACAAAAGGAAGCTCTGGTAAATTGAAATTAAACAACGGTTAAAAGAACAAACAAAAAACCACCCATTGTTTTAGTCTGAGTTCCTGCACGAGGGCCCCAAAGTCAGACCAAACCAAAGTGAAATCATTCATTTCAAAGTCCCCCGGTGACAATCAAAAATTTAAGTTCTTCATCTCATGAGAAATCCAATGAGAAAAATGATAGCTAAGTCCTAGACCAGCCAGTTCTAGCAAGCACAACGCCTTCACCTTTACAATTAGAGACCTTATTAGCCTGACATTACCCGACCCATTCTTTACATTTTGCTATTTCCTCACTCCTGCTCAAGCTACCTTATAAAAACTGAGTGCTCTGCCGTGCCTAGCAGACTGTCTTTTCCGAATCCTGAGATGTGGTGGTATTTGCCAACTTGTGAATCACTAATAAAAGCCAATTAGATCCATGACCTACATCAACAGGCAAGTTAGGATAGCAAGTTGCCTGAACCTTCTTTAAACAAATGGCTGCGAAAATAATTTCAGGAAGTGGTCCCAACGCATCAAATTCAAGAACTGAAAACCAAAGGTCACTTTCCTCAATCAATTCTTCTAAGATTCCACCACTACCTCACTTTACTAGTGAGTGGGGGAGGAGAGAGACGGAGACAGAGAGACAGAGAGACAGAGAGAGAATTGAAATCAAAGAGCAGAAAAGTCAGAATGCTGTCTGAAAAACTAATCACTTCTGCAGAGCTCACATAATAACAGCCAGCTGTGGGGTAGAATGACTTTATTCACATGGATGAAATCAACGGCAAAGATAAAATGCAGAACCAGAGGCCTGTGTTTTCCCCATGAAGGCAGCACACAGAGCCGCCCTGGGTTGAACCTGCCTTGAGTTTAATTTTTAATATCTCTGCTTTAGAAAATACTACAGTGGCAGTACTTTAAAGAAATCATTATCTTTTGGAAAAAGGGAGAAGGATTTTTTAAAGGATAAAAAGGGCTTTACGCACCGAATAATATTTCCCTTTTAAACTCCATGGACAAAGTACATTTTCCTATGTCACCACACTGTCAGCCCCCTGGGATTCTGACAAACCACTTCTTTTCTAAACTTAGTGCTAAGAACTCCTTGGGACCTAAAGCCAGCAAACAGCCTCTCACTAGCTTTAATGGATGAGTTTCAGGATTAAAGGCAACAGGCTTTAACAAGATGCAGTGCCATAAAGAAAAAAAAAATTCTTAAAACTTGAACTCAGTATTTGCTTTATCATTAAAGAAAGGAAGCAGGAAAATGTTCTTCAAAGTTGTGAATCTTCCTTCCATGATGGTAAAGGAAATATGAGCAGCCGGGGACAAACGATTACTGATGCATGTCATCACAATATACATGTGAATATTGGGGGTTAGCTGGGAGTCTTTTGAACAATTTTCATTCGCAATGGTGTCTCCTCTGGCTCCGAATGGACTCAGATTCGCCATGTAGCTAAGGATGACTGTAAACTTCTGATCCTCAAGGGCCTATAATCTCAGCCACTTTAGAGGCTGAGAGAGGAAGACTGCTTCAGTTTAGGGATTCGGAGCCAACCTGGGTAACAGCAAGACTATTCTTCAAAATAACACGAACATCAGAACTTGCTGATTTATTGCCACTAAGTAGGTCCCCAGCATGACCATTGTTCCTGTACCTATTAAGGCTATAAGGAAAGAGAAATGAGTAGAAGAAAATAGGCCCATGGGGGGAAGCTCTTTATCTTTTACCACAAGGGTCCTGAAGTCCTGCATGGACAAAGGACAAGACCACTGTGGCCATTTCCCCAAGGACTCAGCACCTTCTTACCCAAAAAAGACTGCCTTCTACACTGACGTTGGGTTTCACAACTCTGACTCTAAAACCAGCCAAACCTTGTTAGAAACTAAAAACGTACACTGATTGCTACCCTCTTAGCTGCCACTGCGAGTCATGTGGTAAACTCGGCCCTCATCCATCTTGCCAAGTCCAGAAGAATTAAATGGTAGAAAGAATTATTTTCTTTTTGTAAAGAAAATAAGTTTAGCTTTAAAGGAATCCATCACAGTCTAGGAATGTAGACGGCTTGCCCAGCATGTGTGAGGCCCTGGGTTGACCCTTGGTACCACACACATATGGATGGATGATCATATATACACACAATTATAAAATATTGTTGAGCAAACATCAGCTAAGATAGAACATTAATATGGAAAAACATCTTGTAAGGTATTTCTCAATCTTTTCAGATAATGGATGGAGCACGTGTAAGCATCTCATCACAGAGCGTGGGCAACACAGGGAAATACTGGTACTATATCATATATATGAAATTTTTGTAACTACATGATATAAAATTTCAACTATATGGAATATACTTTGAAACAAAACTAGCTATCAAAACAAGGTATAGTTGGCTTTCTCTAAATGTGTTCATAGTTATTTACTATTAGCTCACATCATTTTAGTTTCCATTAGCATCAAAAGTCAGTAAGAGGTCTGGAGAGCTGGCTCCCCGGTTAGCTGAACTCACTGGAGCTAGTTCCTAGCATCCACATCATGGAGTTGATACCTTAACTGGCCTCTGAGGGCACCAGCACACACATGGAATATACAAAACGAAGACACACAATAACACACATATACAAAATTAAAAAAAATATTTTAAAAAAGCCTATGAGTCATCTTTAAAAGAAATTAAAGTTTGACAAAGGTTGGCAGTGTGGCCCTTCTTGACAACCAACACTGAGGAAGCAGGTAGAGGCAGGAACACTAGGAGTTCACGGACATTGAGAACTATATAGTGACTATGAGGTCAATCTGGTCTTCATGAGACCCTGAACCCCCCACATACATACACACAAAGAAGTTTGATATAAAATAATCTTAATGGGTTTGATCTCATTATTCAGTGACTGCATTATTTCACACCTCTTTATTTAAAGGCATGAGTCCCTTTAATAAGTATGCAATCAAGGTCTCCTGTATGATTCTATCCTATGTAAGATCAATGTTGTTAATGTTTTAAAGGAATGTGACTTACTGAGGCATTATTGTAAAGATCAGTGTTCCCTGGTCAAAACAGAGACTTCGTGGTTCTGTAAGTGAGGGTCCACCCATTCACTAGCACTGTGAGGCCCTCGTAAAAATAGCTCTTGTCTCTTCTAATCAAATTCTGTGGGGTTCAGGTATAATTGCCTAGCATAGAACCCTGCTTCTGCCACAGGGACCGACACAGGACCCGGGGTGGCCGATCGATGCTGATGAACCCAAGTTCATCTCATACCCCGGCAATGATGCTAGACAGAGAAAGAGCACTTACTCCCTACAACACAAAGAAAAAGAAAGCCAGCAGCTGCCATGACAACAGCTTTCCAAGATCCAAGCTACTATACGGAAGCAAGCAAGGGAAAGGGAAAACAGAGAGTGGAAGGGCAAAACCTTCCAGGCAGGAAGCTTATAACTACAGGAAATCAAGGAGTTACATTGTGAGACTCTATTGGACACAAGACACCTTTCCAGACACCTGATTTCATAGCGCATTTTCTGAAAACTAAACCTTCTAGAGCAGTGGTTCTCAACCTTCCGAATGCTACGACTCTTTAATACAGCTCTTCATGTCGTGGGGACCCAATCATGACATTATTTCATTGCTACTAATAACTATAATTTTGCTACTGTTAGGAATCGTAATGTAAATATCTGATATGTAGGATATCTGACATGTGACCTCAAAGGGGTCACGACCCACAGGTTTAGAACCACTGGTATAGTGATATTATCTATACCCAAAGTACTTTACAGAATGAAAATTTAAGGGAATGAAGGTCACAAGGAGCTGAGGAGACCAGAGGTCTGTCTGAGCTGAGTAGAGGTCAGGACTCAATAACCAGCGGCCTGAGTTTTTAAAAGCAGTCTATTTTTTTCAAGAGCTGGATTCGTCATCAGTTAACTGGGGAAACTACTTGACAAGCAGTTCTACTTGAAGAAGAAATGAAATAATATGCATTGTACATATAAAGTATTCAAAAAGTACTGGATATAGAGTGGTTCACCTTAAATGTTAGTGAGGACTGGTCACCCCCATAAAATACAAAACTTTTTAAGAACGAGAGGAACTCAAGTTCTCACAGACCGTGAATCACTGTGACTAGGAACAGCATGTCAAAGCAAATGCAGACATCTCCAAAAGATTAATGACCACAGGAATGGGGATAGAATCACTGGGAGATCGACTCAGCATGTCCTAGCACCAGATCCGTCTTCACACGGTGACAGTTTATGGAGAGTCACTGGCTTGCCCAGCTCTACTGGCTACAGGGCCCATTGAAACTTGTTACTGGTGCTTTGAACTTGGTTCACAAGACTATCTTTTAGAGAACACAAAGAACACAGAAGAAAAATACAGCGACAATGTAATTTGCTTTTCTCAGTCTACGACTGCCTTGTCTTGGATACTTATGCCTTAATTATACTTAAGTCATTAATTTTAATGACTTCTTCATAATTAGATTCAAAGATTAGAATTGTTATATCTGATTGTACTTCCATTCTAATATGAATTATTTGTAGCTTGCTAAATGAGCTACAAATTAGAATAATTTCTTCCAAAGAGCAAATATGAAAAAGAATTCATAGGAAGAGAGAAAATTCCAGAAGATAAATAGCTCTGGGGTAGAAATTATTCACTACAGATTCCTGCAATGCTAGCCAACCCAATAATTAAGGGGAACATGGGCATTTGTTTTCATAGCCCCAGTCCCTAGCTAATAAAAAAATTAATAAAGTGGTAATCCAGTTTTGTTCCAACATGGGATAAAACATTACAGCATTAAGAATTTATACATCTAAAATATAAGTCTGGCTAAATGAAAGTTCTGTTTTCACCAGCACCGCTGAATGAGGAAAGGGGAGGAACATCTTTAACTTGGCTCACAAAGGCCCGTGACATTCACCATAGTGACACCGTTGCTGTCTGAAGATGCCTGCCATTGTTTCCCACCACATACCCAGAGTCTTTCCTGTTACTGTAATAAACACCATGACAACACTCAGCTTAAGGAGAACAGCATTTGTTTAGCTTAGCCTTGTAGATCACGGTCCATCACTGAGGGAAGTCGGGGCAGGAACTCAAGAAGAAACTAAACAGAACCCACAGAGGAACACTGCTTACTGGCTTAGTGTCTGGCTCATGCTCAGTGAGCTTCCTTACACAGCCCATGCCTGCCTACCATCTAGGGATGGTGCCGCCCACGGTAGGCTGGGCCCTCCCACATCAATCACCAATTAAGACAATTCCTTTCAGCAGAGCCACATAGCAATCCTTCAGCAAAGGTTCCTCTTCCTCAAGTGACTTCAGGTTATGTCAAGTGAACAATTAAAAATCAGTATGACTGCTAGGCATGTATGATCCTAGCACTCATGAGGCATAGGTAAGCAGATCTCTGTGAGTTTGAGGCCAGTCTGGACTACAGAGTGAGTTCTAGGACAGCCAGGGTTATGTGTCTCAAAAATAAACAAACAAACAAAAACAAAAACAAAATTAAAAAAACCAACAACAACATGAAACAAAAAAGTACAACTTCTGAAATATTTGAATTAAAATCTTTTTATGCAATGTCTCTTGGATAATTTTTAAAGCCCACTTTTGTGCTTTATTTAATGCCTATTACAGACTTCTTCATATTCTGCATATATATATAGTCCAAGACATAGTCTCACTATGTAGTTCTGGCTGTCCTGGAACTCACTATGTAGACCACACTGGCCTCAAACTCACAGAGGTACCCCTGCCTCTGCTTCTGCCTCCCAAGTACCAGGATTAAAGTCATTCGCCACTACACCTACCTTTACTCTGAATACAAGTTTTAGTTTTTGGACTTGTAGGTGCCCATAACCCCATGGGCCACATCATCTACCAAGTCAGTCTATTAAGCTACTGTTCACATGGTTTATGGGTACACTGTGCACATCCATTCTGCTCTGCTAAGGGAAATGGTACACTCACAGCGTCTTCCCAAACAGTAGTGAATGAGTACATGGAACAAAAGGATCATAATGACTTAAGAGCCTGCTAAGAAATTCAAGCAAAGGACTAACTGGAACTGAGAGTGTGTTCTGTGCCTAACACGGGGGAGGGAGGATCTGTGAAGATCCATGGACTTGCCTCTGGCAAAACAAGACACTGGAATCCGCCCCCAGAACAGGAAAACCGGGGCCTGACCTCTGTCTTTCCATCTTTGCCACTGACTGGACCATGAGGAAGTTATTTCTCAGCTTCCGTTTCCATGCTTATAACTGAGAAAGAAGCATTATCAATGTTGCGGGATAATAGTGAAAATTAATGAAACAATATACGGCATGCAGAAGCTCAAAAATATTACTGATAATGCTTACTATTATTCTTATCCCAAAGAGCCATCAATAACATAAACATACTGTGATCTCCATTTCATTAAAAGAAAACTTTGGTGCTTTTCTAAAATTTAATTTTGTTTTAAATTAGCATATAAATACATTTTATAGCATTTTTATATAGACGTAGTTTTGGATGGTTCATCTGTCCCTTCTCTCCCCATCTTCCTGCTCCCTGTCCCCCAGTCCCCTAATCCCCTTCCCTCACAGAACTCACCCTTCAACTTCCATATCACATGCGTTTGCTCTATGACCCTTCTTTAAAGCCCATCCTCCCTCAAAGAAAAACTTGGTGGAGTCTTGTGATATAATGTGTTTCCCTTTTTCTTCCTCTCCCCCACTCTGCAAAAGCAACTAACACAAATGCCACTTTTTCTGGTGAACAATGATCTATGCTGTAATACCAAACATCTTGCATTTTTAAAAGCTATCTACATGTGAGCAGGTGTGTAAAAAAAATGTTCATTAACACCAAAATATTAATTTTGGATATGCATGGGCTGCAGACTCTGGGTCTTTGTTTTCTTCTAGCACTAACTGAGCTTTGATCAATTTCTCTTTGACTGTAAAACAAACAAGACAGAGACACTTCTGTAAGAGAAAGACTGTAAACCAAAATCTAGTGAAGTCAATCACGGGGCAGGTGCTTCTGTGGGTGCTGTCGCCCTTATCACTCGGGCTGAGAGTTTTCCCATCCTCTTAAACAAAATCCTCACCCTGTCTTCTCCTGGGCCGGTGCAGGAAGAGTAGGAGAAAATCAATGCAGCATTATTTACTGCTGTTTGCAAAGAAAACTACTGGCTGGCAGCTGGGTTTTCTTACCTTGCACCAACTAAATTGAATTGTAACTTCAAAAACAAACAAATAAACAAACAAAAATAAAGTCACACAAATAGTAATGTTAAAAATGGGATGAGGTGAGAGAATGAAAGATTTGGTTTTGCATCTTTGAGTTGCAAGAAACACAATTTTAAAAAAAGGTAATCCTCATTTTAACACGTTCAGAAGATCTTCTTGTGAAGCGTATTAAATTATAAAGGAGACATCAGTTTTGTAAAGGCTGATTTCTAAATTATAATAGAGCACATCTGGGGTGATTTCAGACTCTCCTCCAGTATTTGGTTTTCTTGGCAGCTACAGGAAATCTCTGGGCAGGCACACCACTCCAATAATTAATGCCAGCTTTCAGGCACTGGGATGAAAAAAAAAATCCATAACATCAACAAAAAGTGGTATCCCTCAAAAAAAAAAAAAAAAAAAAAAAAAAACACGGGTCTAATGTAAAACATGAATCCAT
This sequence comes from Peromyscus leucopus, assembly GCF_004664715.2. Classification (NCBI taxonomy): domain Eukaryota; kingdom Metazoa; phylum Chordata; class Mammalia; order Rodentia; family Cricetidae; genus Peromyscus; species Peromyscus leucopus. The sequence continues at coordinate 110,055,618 of NC_051065.1, forward strand.
GGCCTGGAGCCTAGAGCAGATGAAAGACACTTGTGGGATCCATGAACAAAGGGCCATTCGCTCTCCTCTGTCACACACTTCTGCTTTTCAGAGCTTTGGTTTATGCCCATCCTAGGCAGCTCCATTCACACCCTGGCTAAGTCCTCTCTGAACAGTGCTCCTGAGTCCTGCGACTCAGGACTCTACCCACTGCTTCAACTCTTGAGAGTTCCCCAAGGAACTGCAGAGCCTATCCCAGCGGAAAGGTAGGAGAGCTCAAGAAAAGGCGGTGGACAGACAGGCTAGGGGATGAATGAATGCGAACATGGAAAAGGAGCATCCTCACAGGCGAGGGCCGAGAAGACAGCAGAACGCAGAAAGTGTTGGCATCAGGTCGGATCCCAAGCACCTACGTAACAAGCAGGGTACAGCCCTGCGCACCTGTAATCCCAGCTCCGGCAAGGCAGAAAGGGGGATCCCCAAGGCTTGTTGGCCAATTAGCCTAGTCAAACTGGTGCGTTACAGGTTCAGGAAGAGGTTATCTCAAGCATATGGTGGACAGTAATAAAGGAAGACACCCAATGTCAACCTCTGGCCTCCATATGAGCACACACACATAAACATATGCTCATGTATACACTATATACACAGTGAATGAATTTTTAAAAATATGCCAGACTTTCCTGATTGAACTACGGCAAAATTCTTTTATTGATAGTACATGTATTTTTAGAGAAGTTTTCTTTTTAAATGATTTCATACATGAGTACTATATATCATTTCTACCCTTCCATTTCCAACTCCTCCCAAGTCTCCCCTACTCCCTCCAAAATTCATAACCTATTATTCTCTCTCTCTCTCTCTCTCTCTCTCTCTCTCTCTCTCTCTCTCTCTCTCTCTCTCTCTCTCACACACACACACACACACACACACACACACACACACACACACACACACAGGGATGAGCACTTGGTATTAGATAAACTATCAAGGGATTTGTGCCTAGAAAAAAACTGGCTCTCTCGTAGCAGCCATTGATTGCCCGTAGCTCTTTATCTAAGAATGGAGCCATGTGAAGTCGTGTCTCCCCACCTCCCCCACCCCCCCACCCCGCCATTCATAGCGGCATTTCAACTGGTGTTGTCGTTATGCAGGTCTTGTTTAGACAACCATATTTTTGAGATGTCAAAAAGCAGCTTCCCTGTCGTGTCTAGAAAACACTATCTTACAGCAGGTGCCCTTGCCAACACACATATGGTTTTCCTTGGGTTTCAAGGGTAGAGGTTGTGTTGTACCAACTGGGATTGGTTACTCTACAGTCATTTATTCTCTACATTCTGACTAGTAGTGGATCTCTGTAGCAGCTTCCATCTGTTGTAAAAAGATTCTTTAAGGAGGGTGAGAGCTACATTTATCTGTGGGTATAAGGACAAGTATTTAGAATACAGATAGAAACAACACTGGTTTAGAAAAGTACAGTAGCACTCTCCTCTAGGGCCTGTGGCCTCTCTAGCCACAGGAAGTTGGCTAGGTTGAGAGTACCGGGCATCAATTCCCCACTTTGACTGGGACCAAAAGTCCAACTAAACAGTTGTTGGTTACCCCCAAGATACAAGCCCCGCTATTGCACCCCTGAGGTTACCTTGGTGGGCCAGTCATGTTGGCTTGTAGGTCTTACAGCCGGGTAGGGCTACTGCTTACTTTTACTTCTCTCCTGGCGGTCCACCCAGAACTTTGAGTATGTGGAGAGCTAGTAGGAAGGCGGCTTGCAGGGCAGTTTCAGCTCACGTGGTGGAGTCTTAAGCAATAGGATCCTATCTTCAAATTCTGGGAGGTACCAAGGGCAATGGCAACAACTTGTACAGTTTGGGGAGTCTCTTAGATTCCCTGTCCAACAACTTGAAGGAAGGGCTCCTATGCCTGGCAATGCCTTGTTTTTTGTTTTTTGTTTGGTTTGGTTTGGTTTGGTTAGACATTCTATGGTTCTTGTGGGAAAACATTATATCCCTGATGGTATGGCTCTATATAAGCCATATATCTATTTACACACACTTTATTTATAAGCACCGATAAATAAACATAAGATAATATGTTTCTCTATGGTTTTTCCCTCCCTCCTCCAAGTTAAAGTCCCACCACCACTTCCCCCTTTTCCTCTTCATAGCATCTCTATTCTACTTTTAGAAGCAAACAGGTAAACACTATGATCACAAGGCAGGTGATCTGGGGGAAAAGCTTTAAGTTCCCATGTGTCAGTATATTCTCAGTGACAAAACAGACGTGGTACCACTACATGCTCAGAGGACTGTTGTGAAGGTCAGCTACTGAACCTAAGAACTGAGTGAGTAGGGTGAGGACACAGCTCAGTGGTAGTGTTTCCTTAGCATGGGTGGAGCCCTGGGAATAAGTGCCTGTGTCACAAAGAAGGAAAACCATTAGAGCAGAGTAAATGCTAGTGTCAAGGAAGGGGAGTTAGGTCTGAGCAAATAAAAAGGTAATTACCGCAGGAGCCAAAATTGGCATAAATATCAGATGGGTTTGGATTATGTTCAAACTCCTAAGACATGAAGACTCAATGGACGAAGCTGGCTTCCAAGCCCTGTAGCCTGGGAGGTGCTGCACAGTGTTGGGCATCCATGGCCCTGTATACACATAGACACCACAGTTCTCATCCCCTCAACTATTTGTTTGCTTTTAAAGAGCTAGGGATTGAACCAGGACTTTATGCATGGCAGACAAGGGCTAATTCTACCACTGTGGTGAACCCCCAAACCCTACCACATCCTCCTGAAAACATTAAACAAATAACCTATTTTTATAGAAAATGTATATCACATCTTTTTTAAAAAGATTACACTTTATTAATTTAGGGGGGGAGGCTTGCACGTCACAGCATGTATGTGATACCAGAGGATGGCTTACAGGAGTTGTTTCTCTCCTTCTATCATGATGAGGGTTCCAGAGACAGAACTCAAGTCATCAGGGTTGGTAGCAGGCACTTTTATCCATTGGACTATTTTACCAGCCCACATTTATTTTATTTATTTTACTTTTTAAACATTTATTCATCATGTGTATATGTGTGTGTATATATGTATATGTGTATGTATATTATATATATATGTGTGTGTATCATATAGAGGGTGTGTGTGTAATGTGTACATGACATGGCATATATGTAAAAGTCAGAGGACAATTTTGCGGAATCAGTTTTCTCCTTCTACCAAGAGGGCCTCTGAGATAGAACGCAAGTCATCAGTCAAGGCAGCAAGGGCTTTTATTCACTGAGCCATCTTGTTGGCCCCACGTTACATCTTTTTTATTGTACTCTGAAAGAAACTCCAGTCCATAGTAACAAGGCAATTCAGTGGTTAACTAGTAGACTGTGGGTAGGACGGGAAAGTCAGGATGCAAGAATACAAAGGACTACTCCCTTCACAGGGTGGTAGTTTTATGGACGCCAAAGGTCAAAATTCATCAAACTGTATGCCTGAAATCTGTACAAATCATTGTAGGGCAATTATATCCCCAAAAAGCTGTTAAAAGGCTGGCAAAGGGTAATATATATATATAAAGAACTAGTAAGAAGCCTGGCACACAGAAAACAGTCAACACATCATAGCTAATACTATCCCATACTGTTTGGAATCCAGTGACACCATGGATAAGTAGAGAAGCAGTATCACATACACATAAGATGTCAGGCATCATTTACTAACCCATAAAACATCTAGGGAACACTTACCTCATACTAGGAAACTTCAGATACCGTATTCTTTAAAGTCTTACAAAAGCCATGCGCAACAACTGTTTCTACCACTCAACCTCTTGGCAGATGCAAAGAGGTAGAAAACACAGACACTTGTGGGCCCAGGGCCCTTCATGTAATCAATGGACCACATCCTCAGCACACATCTAGACCAGGGGAAATATGCCTTCATCCATACCCAACAGGAAAACAGCTTGCCAAAAAAACCAGAGCCAAAGCTGGGAGCCACTAAACCAAAAGAAACTAAAAGCCAGTCAACATTTGTCTTTGACTTTGGTAACTTTAAAAAAGATAAAACATCTCTTGGGCCAGAATCCTAAGAGCAAGTTTTCAAAGATTCTCATGTATTTCAGAGGTTCTCACCTAGTGGCAAAATGCCATTGGACACTGGACAGAATGCAACGGCATTAATAGTTGTCACAATATGGAGGTGCTACCATCATGGAAGGGAAAACACACTGAACATCCTATAATGCCCAGAATAGCTGCCTCCACTTACCTCTAAACGAATAATAAGCCAGCACAAACTGTCAACGGTGCCTGTATTGACCAACAGAATGAACAGTGCTGAGTCACACTCAAGAGCCCCAATGCTCGAGTGCTGCATGAAATACCAGCTCAGCCTCATTCAGTCCTTCAGCATGCTCACACTCCAGCAGCCTCCCTCGCTCCTTCAGCATGCTCACACTCCAGCAGCCTCCCTCGGTCCTCCAGCATGCTCACACTCCAGCAGCCTCCCTCGGTCCTTCAGCATGCTCACACCCCAGCAGCCTCTCTCCTTCAGCATGCTCACACTCCAGCAGCCTCCCTCGGTCCTTCAGCATGCTCACACCCCAGCAGCCTCCCTCAGTCTTTCAGCATGCTCACACTCCAGCAGCCTCCCTCGGACTTTCAGCATGCTCACACTCCAGCAGCCTCCCCAGTCCTTCAGCATGCTCACACCCAGCATATAGTGCTGCCAATGTGACCTTCCCCATTGCACCATGGGCTCTGCCAGCACTGCCATCAGTCCAGGTATCCTTGCAGATGTCCATTAATGAACTTGCCATGCTCTCAAGCAGACATGGGAAGGTTCCAAGTAACTTCTCAGACTCAGCTCCCAAGCAAGAGAAGCCAGGAGTGACTAGGCAGAAGGTACAACATTTCCCCAAAGACAGCACATCTCCTATCAAGCCCATGGTCTTCTCAACCTATGCTTTTGGCATAAAGAACTATGCGATGATTTAAAACTAAACTTTAAGTTGGGTGTGGTGGCTCATGCCTGAAATCACAACACTCAACAGGTCGACACGGGAAGATTGATGGAAGTTTGGAGCAGTCTGGGCTACACAGGTAGACATTTGTTGGCTGGGTGGTTGATTGGATGGATGGATGGATGGATGGATGGATGGATGGATGGATGGATGGATGGATGGTTTTGTTTTGAAGAAACTGACAAATAACCTTTACAAAGGTAAGCCTGAATTTGATTTCTAAGAGTGGGAATGGCATGATCAAGTGACACATTTATGCCATCTTTGATGGCCTCTGCCCCTCCCCAGGAAATCTCAACTTTGGGATCCACAAGTCTATATTATGAATAGTTCTCTTCGGGAGCACAGCCTTTTGAAGTCACAACCTGAGGAATATTATTCACACCACAGATGGAAAGATCTTGACCCCGTAAGGTCCCCATGGAGATCTACTTTTTGAAGGTGACAAATGTGTTAACGTAAGGCAGTAATAAGTAGCATTGACCTTTCCCTAACTAGCTGAAACTATTCCAGACTCTGTGTGATGCCAGGATGTTTCACCACGAAAATAATGAGACGAAACGGCAAAAGATGATGCTTCTTATCACATTTGACCAACTTGAGGAAGCGGTACCACTGATGGCTGAGATGATGCAACAGGAGAGGCAGAAAGGGGGCAAGGGGCTTACTCAAAGGCATCAACGAATACAGCAGAAGACAAAGCTTGGCCTTTCAAATGCACCTTCATTAACTTTAATGAGCACTTAGTATGACACGATCACGTGGCCAGAGGAAGATTTGAGGCAGGCATTCTACAACACAACATTCAAAGGGCTGAAAATGAACCTGAAACCAGTGAAAGAAGAGATGTGGGGGCACCTGGGTAGGTCAACTCACAGAATGTCTCCGCTGTTATCTTCAGAACTACAGTGTGTGTGTGGGGGGGGGGGGTCCCCGACAGCTGAGCAGCAGTTTCGTCTTTGAAGGACAAATGACTCTTAACATTTTAGAAAATACATTACTGTGATGCAATGAATTTGAATAAGCCCAGTTCATATCTGAAGATCATGCATGAACTTGTTTGCAAAACCATAGGAAAAGTAAGGAAGTTATGAGAACTGAAGTGACAGACTTCTGGAAGGACACAACACACAGGTCTGTTTACCTCAGGAAGGGAACTCATGACAGACCAAAGCAATCACTGCAGGGAGTCAACTTGGAGAACCAGTGATTTTTTTATTGGTGTTACTAACGAATATGGGTGAGGGGTTACTTACAAGCAGCAGGGATGACTCAAAAGCAGCTGCATCCCTGACAACCCACCTCAGCCAGGGGATGAGATGTAACTCTGGGGCTCTCTGCACAGCCCGCAGGAGGCTCTCTGTCACTCAGTTCTGATCAGGGTCTCCTCCCAGCCATTGTTTACTCCTTTTTTACACTGCTGGAGAGGGGCTGCAGAGAACCTTCCAAGTCTCTGTTCCCCCAGACAGGTGACCTTTTCTTTACCTCCCGAGTGTCATGGAGAAACTGCCACGTGAGAGGCAGTAAGGAGAAAAGAACCCAGCTCATGCAGAGTTCCAGGAAGAGTTCTGGGTGCTGCTGCTTTTCAATTCTCCAAGAACAGTGGCTAGGGATGCTTTTTAATTCAAACTTCACATGATTTGTTTCTAAAATGTTTGGAAGAACAGAATAGTACCCATACACAGCATCTCAGAATAGATCCTGAACCACCACAAGCCTCCTAGCCCTCACTGAGGACTCTCTGTGCCTGGCCTGGAGTGGGAGCACTTGAGGACTTTATCATCACAGCTGCCTTAGTCTGTTTCCCAGAAACAGATCCATTAAAAGAACCATTACCCAAATAATATGGCAATTGCTGTTTCTCAAAGAACAAAGGGCACAATGGAATTTACTTGGCCTCAGGCACATAAGGAGTTTCATTTTTCATGTCAGGGTAAAGAGCTTTAAGACAGTATTACCATGTGATAACATCCATGGAAGGATTTGCTAAAGGTCTTCCTCAATTCTCTATTTAATCCGCATTACCCTGCCCCTGGCAACCACACACCATTTGTAGTCTGAGTCTTTCCTGGGGTCAAAGGCAATGGGGGAAGGGGGGCTAAGCTACTAGACTGGAGAACTGTGAATATATATTACTCTGATTGGTTTAATAAAAAAGCTGACTGGCCAACAGCTGAACAGGATAAGGTTAGGCAGGAGAGCCAAACTGAGAATGCTAGGAGAAAGAAGGGTGGAGTCAGAAGAGATGCTAGCAGACTCAGAGGAAGCAGGATGTGTAGAAAGAGGTAACAAGCCACGAGCCATGTGGCAGAGGGTAGATAAAAATATGGGTTAACATAAATGTAAGAGTTAGCTAATAACAAGTCTAAGCTATTGACCAATCATTTATAATTAATATTAAGCCTTTGTGTGTTTATTTGGGGGCTGCTAGCAGGACAGAAACTTCCACCTACAGTGCAAGCAGTAGAGTCTTGGTTATCTTGAACTTTGATGGACATGATATATCTATATGCCTGTTCATCACACAGCCCAAGTCTAGAATCCCCCTGCCCATTAAGGAGAAAATACTTTCCTGTTATACTCTGCAAAAAATTTAATGAAGTATGGCAGTCCCCCAAAGATGTCCAGGTATGGATCCTAGGAGATTATATATAAGGTTCATGGCAAACAGAACAGTGATTACTAATTGAGGTGACCTTATAATTATGTGGGTGGGCCCTGGCTAACGGGGATGTAACAACCACGGTTTTGAAGGCAGAGGAAAACAACCCCCAGAGAAAAGTCAAGGAAATGATCCCACAAGAGACTCCAGAAGGGAGCACAGCCTCCTCTACAGCTGTATTTGTATCCCAGTGGGATCATTGCTCAGCACTAGTCCCCAGAAATGGTTTCATTTTAAGGAACTAACTTGGTGGATTTTGTTATAACAACAAAGAAGAACCTAATATAGAAATAACTATTGAGGAGTTGGGGATGGGGCTCAGTCTGGGAAGTGCTTTGCCACACAAGTATAAGATGCTGATTTCAGATCTCTAGATTTCACATAAACAAATCAGGCACAGAAGCACAAACCATAATCCCAGCCTCGGAGGCAGAAATAGGATTCCTGGGGCTTGGTGGCCATTCTCAGACAAGGAATGGAAGAGTTCCAAGTTCAGTGATGGATGGGTGGGTGGGTGGGTGGATGGATGGATGGATGGATGGATGGATGGATGGATGGATGATGATAGATGGATAGATGGATGGATAGATGGATAGATGGATGGATAGATGGATGGATGGATGGATAGATGGATGGATAGATGGATGGACAGACAGAAGCATGTCTAGTGCTTTCCTCTGTTCTTCACAGGAATGCACATACACAGTTGAACACACACCTAAAATATGCATACACACTAAAAACATAAAAATAATGAAAGGTATTTATACAACTCTTGAAAGGAAGAAAACTATTTAAAAACATATATACATATACATATATATATATATATATATATATATAATTTTAGCAAAGAAAAATGTTAGAGGAAGAGGACAGTTTACTTTGATTGCTTACCTTAAAAACACCAATATTTTGAAGTAGGTTTTTCCCCTCATTTGTTTATTAGTTGGTTTTGCTAAGGCTTAAACTCCAGATCTTACTCGTGGTAGGCAAGGGCTGCTAACACTTGACCTCCACCAGGGTTCCTTTTTGACTCTGCAGTTTAGAACATGATCTTCATAGGTGAGGGGGTTCTATTCTAGTGAAGGTCATTTATGTTCAGGTTCAAAATCCATAACAACATTTACTAAGAGCTGATAATATATGAGCCATAGTGTTACCTCATTGAGTCCTTACTATAGATACTATTGCACAGGGAAGATGCTATTATTGCTTGGCAACCAATGAAAAGTAGTTTAAGGGACTGGAGAGATGGCTCAGCGGTTAAGAGCACTGGCTGCTCTTCCAGAGGACCCTGGTTCAATTTCCAGCACCCATGTGGCAATTCACAACTGTTTATAACTCCAGTTCTAGGGGATCTGACACCCTCACACAGACATGTATGCAAGCAAACCACTAATTCATATAAAATAAGAGTAAATAAATCATTTTTTTAAAAAAAGAAAAGTAGTTTAAAGGATCAGAGCCTACATGTGCAAATCATATGAAAACTATAAAACTCTTCTGTTTCTCTCTGTGTCTCTCTCTGTGTCTGTCTTTCTCTCTCTGTCTCTGCGCGCGCGCATGTGTGTGTGTGTGTGTGTGTGTGTGTGTGTGTGTGTGTGTGTGTGTGAGAGAGAGAGAGAGAGAGAGAGAGAGAGAGAGAGAGAGAGAGAGAGTGTCTATTTGGAAAACAGTCTTGGAGTTCTTCAGAAAGTTACATGTGGAGTTACTGGATGACCTAGCACCTCCAAGATGTACTGCAAGAGAACTGGAAGCATATGCCCACATAGAAATGTGCACATGAATGTTCCAGGTAATACTAATTATAACAAGCTTTAAAAGCAGAAACAACCCCAAAGGTCTACTAGTTGGTGAGCTGTAAAGAAAAGTATGGTAGTCATACAATGGAGGATCCTTAGAAAAAAGGACTCAAGTCCTGATACCTGATAGTACTTGAAAACAAGTCAAGTAGCAAAGTACAAGAGACCAGGTATCATACAGTTCCCTTTGTATGAAACAGCCACAAAAGGGAAGTCTATACAAACAGAAAGTACAGTTTCTGAGTGTCTCTGGCCTCGAGCCACGTGGAGGAAGTGGTGGATAACAAAGAGGCATGGGGATACTTTGAGAAAAGATTAAAATATTCCAAAAGTAAGAAGGCTGCATGATGCAAGACAGCTGCATATCTCTGCAAGTCCATTAGAAACACTAAATTGTACCAACTGTTACATGAATGAATGTTGCATCACATATCAATTGCTTCTAAATAAACCACTTAAAATGTAATTTAACTCCGGGGCCATGAATTTATGTAATTTGGTTTAAGAAGTTAGAAGTTAGAAGAAAAATACAGTTTGAGAAGTTAGAAGTTAGAAGAAAAATACAGTGAGCCACAAGAGGGCGCTATCTCCATAGCTACTGAAAGGAGATGCCAACCGAGCTGGGTAATTTATTTACCAATCTAATTCATATTCATCTCCTCCTTCCTTTTTGAGGAAGCGGCATTTATTGGTTTGTTTCATCCAAGCCAACAACATGACCAAAGTTGATAGGAGGTTGATAAATCAAGGATTAAACACAGATAAAAAGTAAATGTTTAACTCAACGTCAGGAATGGAGAAACTACAGATAGCATTGCTATGTGTTCCTTTCCGTCCCTTCCAGCCATACAACAGACTAACAAAGGTGTTTATTCAGGATGGAATTCAGGAAGACAGCATAAATCATTACAAGAAATGGAACATGTTAGAAATTCTGGGTGATGGGTTCCCTGTTCTATTTCCTGCCCCTAGAAAAATTCCTGCTGCAATTGGCCCCTAATAAAAACTTAGCAAATGAATAAGATAAATGAATGAAATCAGTATTTCTACTCCTACTGTGTCTTGTAAACCAGATCAAAAATATCTCTCTGCATCCATAACCATATGAATAACCACATGATCCTTTCATCAAGTATATTCTCTCAGAAGTATATTCAGTGGTATTAAACGAAATTCTTTTGGCCAAGAAGTCCTCTAATATTGACTGACACACCTCTTTCAATGATTTCTTTTTATGTGCATTAGTGTTTTGCCATGAGAAGTTTCAGGTCCCCTGAAACTGGAGTTACAGATAGTTGTGAGACGCCATGTGGGTGCTGGGAGTTGAACCCGGGTCCTCAGTGGTTAAAAGTCAGTGCTTTTAACCACTGAGCCATCTCTCCAGTGCTTCAATGATTTATTTTTAAAGTTTCCTACTTCAAATTTCAATCAGTAGCCTTGCTAACACTCAAAGCATGCAACAACTCATTAGTGGAAGTCAGGTGCTTCTCCTTCTCCTCGTCTTCAAGGTCGATAACATCAGGTCTGTGGTGACATCACCACTCTGTTGTCCTCTAAAGCCATGTTAGGGATAGAAGCTCACAGAGACAACCCCAGGCAGATGCACTCAGGAGACAAGGAATGGGTAGAGATAAAAGATATTGCAATCCAGGCACTGGGGCCACCTTTAAGACTGAACTCAGGACCAAAACAGCATTTCCATGGCAGTACACCCTAAAAGGAACCAGATCACCAAAGGATAAATTCAACTTGAAGTCTTCCTCTGCCATTTTTTTTTTTTTTTAGTGAACAGTCTACTGTCAAAACAAAGATGTTATGTTTAGCCAGTTCTAGGCAGCTCAGAAACTTTAAATAGAAAACCAAAAACACATTGAACTTGAACGACAGGGAAGTGATTCTCACACGTCATTCATTTGTGTACTCAAAACTATTTCATGGAGATAAGGGCTATATTCAGCACTGGAAAGCTGACAGCCAACAGGGCAGGCACACTCCCAGTTCTCTGAGACTGCACAGGCCAGCAGACCAGCTGGACAGAGAAGTGGGCAATTCTAAAAGCAGGGCGGAATGTTAGGAGAAGGGCATGGCATTTTGAGAACACTGAACTGAAAACCTAATCAGGGTTCGGGGTTAATAAAACAACTGCCGATTCATGAAATAACAAAGGTGAGGAGTTTGCCATTGAAAGTGGGTGAGAAAAGCATCCCAGACAAAAATCCCCCATGCAAAGGCCCGGAAGTGCCACAGCTTACCAAGCCAAGAAAAGGAAGCACAGCATGGCTGAAGTAGGGAATGGACAAAGCCAGGGTTCAAGTCAAAAAGACTGATGAGGCAAGAAAGTCTCACCTGCTCTTCATCCTAAGGGAGCCCTACAAGTCTAAACGTTGCCATTTTCTTTTTCTTCCACATTTTTTTAGAGCCTAAGTTCCCTCAAGGTCAAATCAGAAACCCTGACAAGTAACTCACATATGCTATAACTCAATCGTGCCCAAGTAAAGTTCCATGAAACAATCATGAGCGATCCTGCCAAAGCCTGTTTGGACAGCACTAGCAAGTCACGGATATGTGAAAAGCTTTTGAAGGTTTTACAGGATTTTTTTTGTTTTCAATGCAATTTGTTCTAGGAATCATGTAAGCATCCCACAAGGTGTGCGTTATCCCAGTCTTACAAATAATAGTGCTGCAATTCGGCCAAGTTTATGAATTCAGCAACAGAGCTTGGACTCTAACGCTGGTCTCAGCCTGCCTGTCACTTATCTGCCACCAGAGCACCTGTTTCCCACTGGAAACATCCTACTCTGTGGACACTTCTGTACGCATTTCAAGTGATGCGTTTCATTCTGTTTTTAGGGTGCTCCTTTCGCACTGTGCACTTGGGAGAAGTCTTACTAGCTAGCTATGTCCAGAGTTCTATGAATGCCTCAGACAGACTTCCCAGCTTGGACTGTACTCTCAACGCTCTGCTACAATAAAATCAATACCACAACAGCACTCTTGAAATCATGTAGTACTTCTCACACATAGATACAAATAAAAATCCTGCTTTTTAAACATCGTGGAGCAATGTAGAACCTTAATAATTCGGACAAATTTTCCTCTGTCTCTGTTCTGCTTTCCATAAGGAAGAAACACCTTAGACATAAAAATCCTCAGGTCTCTTATCCTTCCAGTTCTTATCCAGAGAGCTCAAAACAAGAAATGCTGTCAAAGCTGGCCTGCAAGATACTTTAGCAGATAAAGAGCTTGCTGGGTAAGCCCAACTCTCTGAGCCAGATCCCATGAGCATACTGACTCCCGAGAGTGATCCTCTGGTGTACACACACACACAACATACTCACTCCACGGCATATATGTACCCACATTTACACACTCAATAAATAAATACTTTAAAATATTGTTACTGCAAGCATTATCATAAATGCTTATTAGTCCAGTAAATGGATTGCATGTCCATAACCTGTAGGCCTAAAGAGGACCAAGAGAAAAACTTTGTTTTTAAAAGTCAAACTACAATTGGAGAAGAAAAACAGTTCTATTTATTAGTAAGAGCCTATGCGTGCTTTGGTTAAACCGAGTTTCACCTCCCTAGCTCAAAACAAACAGCAACAATAAAGGACACTTGAAAACTGAGATGACATACTCAAAGTTAAGAACAACCCTAAGACCATTGAACCACAAAAGAAAATGGAATCCCCACAGTAAAACTGCTTTGCTTTAGCTTTGTGTGTTTGGGGTGGGGAGTTCGACACAGGGTGTCTCCATGTAGCCCTGGCTGTCCTGGAACCCACTCTATAGATCAGGTTAGCCTGGCGCTCTGACAAGTGCTGGGATCAAAGGCATGTGCTACCACGTAGGTTTGCCTGTTTAGCAGTTGAGCTTGCTGTGTGCACATGGAAGGAAAGAAGAAATCAAGGAAATGCATTGTGTCCTCCTTGTGAAATACTTGTTCAACACAACTCAGCCTAAATTGGCCTTTTATCAACTTAGACTCAATGGTTTATAATCCCAACCCCTTGAAGTCCATTAGTGGTCCTTTTACTTAGATTTAAAGCAAAGTAGACAGTCACACAAGGGTTAATGCCATTGGGCAGTTAGAGAAGAAGAAACCAGAAAGCCTGTTTTCCTGCAATGGACAGATCTTGATAAGATAGCATTTCATTGAGCCTGTGAAGTCAACTAGAGACATTTGAAAGAACTGCTAAGCTTGAGCTAATAAAGTGGGGAAAGGGTAGCTTAGAGCCAAAGAAACATGTCATTCCAACTCGTCAGCTTTAGCCTCCCCAGGGAGCCTTGGGCCTTTCAGTTCCATAATGGCAAGAGGCTGGTGCAATAAAGCATGTTCATATCGACATGGTTTACACATGCAATCCTTATAAGGATGACCTTTTATATCACTTGCTGTCCTTGCCTACGTCACTGCCCCCCCCCCCATTAAGGCAAGCCCCGATGGGTGGAGACTCAGGCTTCCTGGGAGGAACTAGTAACCCTTCCCCTCCAAGCTGAAGAGGTCAAGCTGGTCCAACAAAGACTTTTTTTAAGCATAAAGAAAGTAGACAAGGGACCCGAAAATACTGAAGTCCATGGATATTCAAATCTCTATGTAAAATGTCTCAGTATTGACAAAGCACCCACATGCACTCCAATATGCTTTAAATCATCACTAGTTATCGATAGTACAATACAAATGCTAAGTAAGTAATTTTTACCTTAGATTGTTTGGGGACACTGATAGGCAAGCAAGTCTGTAGTACATGGTCAGTACAGACAGTCTTGATTTGCTTTGTTGTTTTCAAATATATTTCCATCTGCAGCTGGTTAAACCACAGATATACAATCCACACATATGGAAGTCACTGGCTAGTACTTCCACAAGGAGAACCAGTCACAGCCAACGGCCCTCTTTGGACAGTCTATGTAAAGACAGAACACTGCTTAGCAAGGGACAGCAGACACACCAGGAGAAGGAGGACAGGTTGTAAACAAGGAAAAACAACGACGACTCTAGCTATTGAATTTCTTCCAACCTGCTTGAGTTCCCAGGGAGACTCCACTCTCTTCTGTGTTTTAAGTGCCTGATTCTCTGTGTTCAATCCATTTCCTTTCAGGCTTCTGTGTGTCGGAAAAATGTTCCTTTTCTTGTTAAAGTATCATTTGGCCTGATACTTCTACCTCAAGATAGAATTCTCATTCAAGGTATAATTTCTCCAAGAAAACTGGTAAAATCCTAATAGATACCCAAATAAATAAAAATTCACTGAAGTGTTCAACCACAAACATCTGGGGGGATGTTTAAATGACATGCAAAACAGGACTGGATGAACACATCATTATCTATATATTCTGAAATAGTTTGATAACTGTTTGCCATCTCTATGGAATTCTTGTAGGCACTGGGCTAAGCTGTGAACAGAATAAAAATCTACCTTCAAGAGACCTACAGCCTGGTACTAAAGTGGTAACACAGCCACTAAAGAACATGATTCTGAGAACATGAAAGTTAACATTAGAAAATATTATTAAGGGACATTAAATAGAAGACGGTCCAAGAGGAGAATGCCTAAATTTTCCACCAGTGGGTATGAATTTTAAATAGAAGAGGGCAGGGGGGAGAAAACAAAGACTGGGTATCAAGAAATAGAAGAGGAAGAAAGAAGAGAATAGTGAAGACACAAATCAACTGCACATTCCATCCCGTACTTCCAATTAAATTTACAAAGAGCATGCATTTTTCTCTCTCCCTCCCTCTCCTTAGGACTTGGGTCTAACCAAGGACCTTGAGCATGCATGCCTATCCCTAGTTTTCCTTCTCCTCCTCTCTGCACCTCCTTATTCTGTGCACAGTCCTGGGATTCACACCTAGGACCTCCACTGGGCTACAAAGCCCAGCGTTCTACTTAAATCTTCTTAAACAGCCTCGTCTTCTGAACAGTAAGTATACTATCTGTAATGTTCTAACCAAGACTACTTTACCTGAAACATTATGCAGCATATTCTCTCTGCCATAATTGCTCAGCTGTGGTGCTGAGGTGGGAAAGCAGCCTTGGACTGTACATAACACATGAGAATGTTTGTGTTCCAATCGAACTTTATCAGTGGGAACAAGCTATGTACCACATTTGAGCTAAGGGACATACAGATCAAGGACTCCTTCTCTAACCCACTCCCCGCCCCCCCCCCCAAAGTATTTTTCATATTCCAAGGGTATGATCTTGGGTTGAAATCTATGTCTGTGCTTTTGTTTACTTATTTATCTAGTTTGGCACTGTTTATCTAAAAAACTTTGGCTATACCTCACAACCTGTAGTTATTATACACTAGTAATGAAGTGTTTATTTGCTGGTAAATTTTTAACTAAAACAAAGCAAACAAACAAACAACAACAACAAAAAGGCATCCTTTAGTCTCTGCCATACAGCAAAGCCTAATTAGTACAGATCACACAATGCACCCAGCTTCAGGGGCCTCAAGCTTTCCAAAACAGGAGATGATGCAGATAAACATTCCAGCTCAGGGTTCCGGAAGGAAGTGCCCAAGTCAGCTTTAATAGGGACAAGGTGGCTCTGGAATCTATGAGCAACTATAGTTGTTAGACACATTTTTGGAATTAATTTGGTCTATGTTTGACAACTGCTGCTTCTGATAAAGAGAAAACCGAAGTGCAGTTTTTATGAATGGAAAGCTTTAGAAGCATGCAGAATCTCCTAAGAGTTTAGGGCAGAGACAGGAAACATCATCGAAACAGACGTGACTGGGAATTAGAATCGGAGCTGACTCTAGCGCATGGCCAGTATTGATGTGCGGTACAGCTACTGAGCAACCCTTTCAAAGTGACAGCATGGCTCAGTCCGAAACACATTCTCAGCTCTGTACCTTCAGCACAACCACAGGAGCTTAACACAGTAATCCGTCCACTCATCTAGGCCCTTCTGTCTCCTGAAACACAAAAGCGAGCGGAAACCAGACAGCAGCCATCATTCTGAGGGGCAGAACGCACATCAAAATGAGCGGAGTTGCTGCTGTTCCCAAGACCAGGGCTTTGAAAGGTGCCTTGGATTTCTTTTACCTCCACAGATGTATCCAAGGGATGGTCAAAAATATCCACCGATCTAAGACATTGTAAACTGAGGTTTGATTTATTTAAATCAAATTAAGCTAAACTAAACAGGTGAGACACAAATCATTTTAAATGTAGTTTTAACTGACTATGAAATCCTTTATCTGGGTATTAATAAAAGTATACCATTTAGCATTCTTCTGGTCAAGAGAATAGACTCTCTGGCCCAGGTGAAGACCTAACATTCCAGTTGGGCACAGTCAATCACTTGGTCCAGAGACCATTCCAAGGAAGGTGGGCTCAGGTCAAGCCACACTAAAGAGACAGGCAAAATCATTGTTCTTTAATGACATACTGTACTTTTCCTTCCCAGAATTCCCTCTTCCAAGTGCAGTTCCCATGAGCCACCATGAGGCTGGTCTTCCACCTTTTTGAGGCCCAAGTCACAAAGGTACTTTTCTTCATACTGTTTCTTGGTCTTTTTCTCCCTCCTCACCCCTTCAGACACTAGCCAGAAGCTCCGTGTACTTTGTCCAATACATTAAGCTTCTTTATTCTGTCTCTAAAGCCACACTCCCCATCATGTGGATGCGTCCCTGCCATGTGATGCCGGCTAAAATGAATGGCTTTTTCCCTTCTCTCCTTGATTCTCCTCCCTGTAGCTGCGAAGAATTACAGCTTGTGGGGTGGGCAGGTGTAGCTGGAGGGCTTCTCTCCAGGTCCCCCAAGCCCCGCAGTCCCACAATCCACTTATAAAATAATCACTCAGACGCTTATATCACTTATAAACTGTATGGCCGTGGCAGGCTTCTTGCTAACTGTTCTTTTATCTTAAATTAACCCATTTTTATAAATCTATACCTTGCCACGTGGCTGGTGGCTTACCAGCGTCTTTACAGGTTGCCTCTCCTGGCGGTGGCTGCAATGTCCCTCCTCCTTCTTCCTGTTTCCCCAATTCTCCTCTCTCTTTGTCCGCCTATACTTCCTGCCTGGTCACTGGCCATCAGTGTTTTATTAATATAGAGTGATATCCACAGCACTTCCCCTTTCTTCTTTTTTTAAAAAGGAAGGTTTTAACTTTTAACATGGTAAAATTACATATAACAAAACAATTACCGAGCAAGAATTATAGTTACAATATTAAAGAAGATGTCCTATCTATCTTATATTTGTGAGTTTAAGGTTTTATATCTAACTTATCTTTTATCATAACTGAGGAAATTACAACTATCTAGTTTTCAACCACATCAAAGACCTGAGAAGGAACATAATGGTACCTGAGAAATGGTAGACGGATGCAAGCAACTTCGGGAATCTTGCAAGAGTAGACCAAGACAGCTGGCAGCCTGGACAGTCACCTGATGTTCTCAGCATTGTTGGTGCATTCAAATTGGCTACAGGCCTAGAGTATCTGACAGACCATTTTCAGAAGCAGGAATTCTGAGAGACCATCTTACCCTGTCTTGGCAGAGTACAGTGGTCGCTTTCCTTGTGTCCCGCTTGTCCAGAAAGGACAGCATTGCATTTGTACTGTCAGCCGTCAAGGCAAGGGCAGTTCTTTGCCCAGTAGGCCATTTTGTGCCAAAAAGACAAACTTCCAAATGGAAATGTCTTAGAAGCCCAACATTCTCTCGGGATCAATTGGTGCAGCCAGGAGCAATTGTGTCTCACATCAACAGAATTTTAAGTTATTTAAATGCCATATTCTCTAGGTCTATGAAGTGTTTGAAGATTACCTATCTATCTGAAATATATCTATGTATACCTAGAAGACTTAACTAACATGGCTACAAATATGATTATCATAGATGACTGATTATTAATCTATTTTTAATCATCCATTACAATTTTAAATGAGTTAAACATAATACCTCAAACAAGAATAGAAATATATATATACAGTATAACAAAATTAACTTTAAGTTTGTATTAATAAACTAAAATTTTTACCAATGTAAAACATTTTAAACATAAACTAAAATCTATACCAATGTAAAACATTTTAAACAAGTTGTTCTTTAAAAGTAGGTTCATTAATCTACCCTTTTATCTTATCATCTCCATATCCTCCTATATATCTATATTATATCCCCTTTTCTTTTTTAGAAAGAGATCACATTTATAATCAACCTGTTTTAAATAAAAATATTGGTTTCTCTCTGTCCCACACCAGGCAGGGTTCCTTTAAACTTGAATAAAAGTCTCCTTGATCTTTTGTTTTTAAGTATACTCTATTGACTAATGTTTGGGGGATGTCTGGAAGGCAGACAGTATATTATACACTTCCCAGTAGATAAGCAAGTATAGTAATGCTTTACATTTAAGTGTTCCTCACTTGGAAAAACGGCTGGTAGTTAAGGGGGTAGAAAAACAGTGAACATTTTGTTTGAACATAGAAATAACACTGTTTATAAAACATTTATGCTATGTTTTCCCAATTGTCAAATATTCTTGATTCACAATGTCTACTCAGGTGACTGGCACTAATATGGTAACTGATCCCATGTTTCCATAGCCTTATCTACAATGATATCCTTATCTAACAATCCCCGCCCCACTATCTGATCAGAATGAAGAAGAGATGACTGTAACATCTTGAAGCATATAGAAAACACCCACAGGAAGCACCTACTGCCATCACCCTTTTTTATTTTTGGAGATAGGGTCTCCCTATGTATCCCTGGCTGTCCTGGCGCTTACTATGTAGACCAGGCCAGCCACCTATCTCTGGCTCCCAAAAACCTGAAATTGAAGGTGTGAACAACCATACCCAGACATCCTTTTCTTTTCAATCATTACTTCCTGGTCTTTTTGCTTAAAAGCACCATGTGTGAGCATGGGTAGGGCATGCCATGTCATAGGAAAGCCAGTCTTCAATATCTCAGAGTAATGGGGATAAACTGAAGAGGATCCTTTGGTTACTGATTTCCTTTCTTAGCCCTGTAGAGCTAGCAAGAAATACAGAATGAGCAAGTTTGTGCATAGGCTAACCCAGTTCATCTCTCCTCTGCTTTCACCCTGTCCCCAGGGAATTAATCAAAGGACAGGTGCTCAGTCAGGTGCATCCGGAACTGCTTCCAATAACTAGAAATGCATTCATTGTAATAAGAGCTTCCCTGGTAGAAAATATCCACAATTAGGAAACACAATTACCACATGAGAAATTGGCAGAGGGGCTGGAGAGATGACTCAGTGGTTAAGAGCACTGGCTGCTCTTCCAGAGGGTTTGATTGCCACAAGGCTGCTCATAACCCTCTGCATTCCAGTCCAAGGGAATCTGATGCCCTCTTCCTGGCCCTGGGGTACTGGACACATATAGCACATGGACACATAATCAGGCAAACAATTATACGCATAAAATAAAAAAATTAAAATCTAAAAAAACTTAAAAGAAAAAATTGGTAGAAATCATTGCTTCTGGAAAGTTTATCAGTAAAAAATTTTTCTTAAATTCATTTCTCAGTGAGGCATGGTAACATGCATCTTTAATTCCAACACTTGGGAGAATAGACAGGTAGAGTTCCAGGCCAGCCTCATCCGCAAAGTGAGTTAGTTTCAGGATAGCCAGGACCACATAGTAACACCCTGCCTCAAAGGATGGATAGACAGACAGACACACAGACACACAAACAAATGGAAATTTTAGAAATCCATTTCTCCTGATGTCTACGTATTTTGATGCTAGGGCCTAAGGGTAATAATCTACCATCTCACATCCATCTTACAGTCCAAGTACATGCTGCACAGTTTGCTGCTGCTTCATCTCAGATGAAGGGTAAAGAGAATGATGCATGAACATCTCAGCATACTCTTTACACTTATTCTCAGGCCCTTTCACTTACTGGCATCAATGTGTTTATTTCTGTCTTACATACAGAAAAACACCTCGTTTTGTTCTTTTTGTAGACTATGGAGGTGGGAAGCAAAGAACAACTCTAGCTAGCTATAGCTACAACTTTCCTGGGCAAACGTCATGGATCTAAGGCCGGCAATGGAATGTTTGCCTTACCCAGCACCAGGGTCTTGTGTATGGTAGGCAAGCACTCTAGCACAGTGCTATAACTTGACCCTTTGCTGTAGCTTTTATCTTTTTTTTTTTTAAAGAATAAATGTATGTTTATTAGAATGGCATACAGACTGTGGTCCACCAACAATTGCTATATACCTATATGTAGTTTTTATCTTGAGACAGGGTCTCAACTAAGGGACCTAGGCATGCCTTGAACTTGTGACCCTCTAGCATCAGTATAGACCTACAACACCAGCGGAAATACCCATTCTTTAAATGAAAATGAATGACCAAGGAAGTTGGGGGGCGGGTGACACAGATTTAAAGAAAGTAACACATTCATAGCTTCCAGTTAAATAACATTAATGCAGGCAATCTCATTTTGAGATTTGATACAGTACATCTAAGAAATATCTGGTTTTAAAAAACTATATGACCCTTTGAACTAGGACTTTATTAAATGTTTCTACTTTATATGTGTATTTGTGTGCGCACGTGGAACTGTGCTCTCCTGTGTGTGTGTGTGTGTGTGTGCACACGTGTGCACGTAGAACCAGAGTCTGATCTCATGTACCATCCTCAAGTTCCCCCATCTTTTTGTTGTTGTTGTTGTTGTTGTTGTTGTTTTGTTGTTGTTTTTTGAGACGGGTCTCTCACTGACGATGCAGCTGTTATCTTGGCTAGACTGGCTGAGCAGAGCGCTCCAGTGGCCCTCCTGTCTGTACGGAACATTCCACTGCACCCAGCTTTCACATGGACACTGGGAATCCCAACTCAGGTCCTCATGCTTGTGTGTCAAGTGCAATACCCACTGAGCACCTCCCCGGGCCCAGTTGGCTACGTCAGATGTGGAGTCGTAACATTCTAGGAAAATGCCAAGTTGCTGGCATCTTTGCTTCCATGGAGACGACTAGCAATTTTGAAGGGACCTATATGCACCTGATGTCTGAGCAGAAACAGCATTTTAGAGGGCTGTAGAAAACTCTATAATTCATACATGTCCAACAGACTACATACATTCCCAGACAGCTATGAAGGTAGCCCAACACATTTGTAGATGATGGTATTTCACAAAGCCAGAAGGTTGAACACTCCTGCTCCACATTATCAAGCAAGACCCACATAGATGTTCATTTTGCTCACACACTATGTTCCCTTCCAATAGCCTGGCCTATCTACATGTCAACATAGTGGCTCCAATTTTCAAATAATTACCTATCTTTTGGAGTTTAATAAAATTTGGGGTGATAGTAATTATGTTTAAAATGTGTGTGTGCATAAAAACAAAAACTTTCAAATAATTCATAAAAGAAGTACTGATTTTAAGAATTCCCAAAATGTCACAAGCATTAAAAAAAAAAGTCAAAGTTTCTTTGTGTATCTACTACATACCACTGTCTCCAGTGCCTGAGGTAGAAAATTTGCTCTCAAAACTCTCCCCACTGATAGATCAGTTGGTAAAGTATTCATTTTATAAGCATTACAGCCGAGTTCAATCTCCAGAATCCACATCCAAAAGCCAGGCAATGGCCTGGAGAGATGGCTCTGTTCCTAACAGGGCTTGCCGTTCTATCATGAGGACTGGAGTTTGTATCCCAGAACCCAAGTTGGGCAGCTCACAAACACCTCTAACTCCAGCTCCAAGAGAGCTAATGCCTTCTTCAGGCCTCTGCAAGCACACCCCCCCCAACACACACACACACACACACACACACACACACACACAAATATATAGCCAATCAGACATACACAAATAATGAAAATAAATAATAAAATTAAATCCTTAAAGAAGTAAGGCAAGGTGGCACATGCTTACAATCCCAGGGGTGGAGAGGAGGAGACAGGCAGACATCTGGGACTCTGGCCATCCAGCACAGCCTACGAGATGAGTTCTAGGCTAGTCTCAAATAAGAAAGACAAACAAAAACTGATGGTGTTTGAGAAACAACATCTGTAGCTCCCTATAACCTCCACATTAACACATCAACAACTTCTCCTTGTCCTATAACCTCCACATGAACACATGCCCATGGACCTGTGCACACACACATCAACAACTCCTCCTTGTCCTATAACCTCCACATGAACACATGCACATAGAATTGTGCACACACACACACCAACAACTTCTCCTTGTCTTATACCCTCCACATGAACACATGCCCATGGACTTAAGCACACACACCCTGACAACTTCTCCTTGTCCTATAACCTCCACATGAACACATGCACATGGACCTGTGCACACACCCCAATTTCTCCACACTACTCCCTACTTCTCCTCACCCCACCCCATTCTCTTCAGAAAAGGTCTGAGCAGAAAAGGTAACCTCAGAGAATTCTAAAATCTATTAGGTGGAAATGGGGAAGAAAAGGAGATGGTGATGGGTGGCAAATGTCCTTTAATTGCTAGGATTTTAATTTCTTACCACACAGATTCATTCATCATCTAGTAGTAATTAAAATTTATTGATTTATTAATTTATTAAAACTAATTAAAACATTAATGTAAAGGATGTCCAGAAAAAAAAATCAAAACACCCTTCCCAACCACTTTAATGTCCCTAAGAACATGATAGCCTGCAACCACACACTGCATCCTGGGCTCTAACAGTGGTGAATCTTATTAGATATACTATTGCTGATACTCTGATAGCAACATGAAACTGGTCATGCAATGACTGGGACTCTTCACTGTGACACCCATCAAGTACAATACAGCATCTAACACACGGGGAAAGGGGATTAAGGAAACAGTGGAGAACTGAAGCGGTGAATGACTAAAGAACCCCTGGGTTTCCACCCCCAGTACTAAGAACACTTTACTACTTTCCTTCCACGGCAAATGGAAACACATTTTCCAAGACACCTCAAGGAAGTCCACCTAATCCTTGTAGTAACTTATGTTGACGACTAACTACCCACAATGAAGAATGCAAACTCCAAGTCTATGTCTCCCCATTTTCTATGATGTACACATCCATGTAAGTACTGTGCAGGAGAAGATGAACACATAACATATCATCTATGATGTATACACCCATGTAAGTACTGTGCAGGAGAAGATGAACACATAACATATCATCTATGATGTATACACCCATGTAAGTACTGTGCAGGAGAAGATGAACACATAACATATCATCTATGATGTATACACCCATGTAAGTACTGTGCGGGAGAAGATGAACACATAACATATCATCTATGATATATACACCCATGAAAGCACTGTGCGGGAGAAGATGAACACATAACATATCATCTATGATGTATACACCCATGAAAGCACTGTGCGGAGAAGATGAACACATAAATATCATCTAATAACAATAAGACTGTCTAAAGATGAAACAAAATATCATCTATGATGTATACACCCATGTAAGCACTGTGCAGGAGAAGATGAACACATAACATATCATCTATGATATATACACCCATGTAAGCACTGTGCAGGAGAAGATGAACACATAACATATCTAGTACCAACAACACACTCCTCCAATATCACCTGCTTTAAAACAACAATAATCAAGCTAGGTGCAGTGGTGCACGCCTTTAATCCCAGCTCCTGGAAGAAGAGTCAAGAGGATTTCTGTGAGTTCGACCCCAGTCTGGTCTACATAGTGGGTTCTAGGGACACCAAGGCCTATGTAGAGAGACGCTGTTCCAAAATAACAAAATAAATAAATAAAATAATCTTTATGCACTGTCTTTGTTTCCTACTTATTGCAAAGTGAGTTTTAAAATACAGCATTTTTATACAGAACACACACAGCCAATCTAATAAAGTGATGTGGGCTAAAACAGTAGAAGACAGAGAGTGTTCTCTTAGGAGATGACAAATAATACTGTCTAGACTAAAATCATGTGACGACTTCTACTGTAATGGGCACTGTCTAAATGAACACATAGTACAGAGTTTGGATTTCAAAACCTTTCCTCTCAGCACTGACTAATTTTTATTTGCTTATTTATTGATTACAAATAAAAAACACATTAAGGAAATATTTAGATGTGGCCTGATATACCCCTCAAAGACATCTTCTTCAAGTTCCTTAGGCGATGGTTCAGTCGGTGAGGAGCATGTCAAAGAGTTGCCATGCAGGGGTGGGGACCTGGATTTGAATCCCCAGATCCTACATTACCAGTGCTGGAGAGGCAGA
Organism: Peromyscus leucopus; assembly: GCF_004664715.2. Lineage (NCBI taxonomy): Eukaryota > Metazoa > Chordata > Mammalia > Rodentia > Cricetidae > Peromyscus > Peromyscus leucopus. Next base: position 110,080,318 of record NC_051065.1, read on the forward strand.
AATAGGTAGATCCTGGGGTTTGCTGGTCAGCCAGCTTAGCCTGCCAGTGAGATGTCCTGCTCAGCCGACTCCAGGCCAGTGAGATGTCCTGCTCAGCCGACTCCAGGCCAGTGAGATGCCCTGTCTCAGCCGACTCCAGGCCAGTGAGATGCCCTGTGTCTCAAGAAAACAGGGTGGAAAAGACCTAGGGAATGATACCCTAGACTGATGCCTAACCTCCACATGGCCACACACAAGCACATCCATATACATCCACATAGAGAAAGTATTACTCCTTATGAAATTGATTGAATCCATTCCTTGTGAATAGGTGTCAATGGGGAATATAATGTCATGAACATGTTCTGCCTAAGTCAATGTAATTCACATTTCCTCTGACACAGAAGTTTAAGTGCTTTGATGAAAATTATAATTAAGGTACATAAACAGTGCATACACCTTTAAGATAGTAATGACAAATTAATGAAAATCTAGCAGAAATGGAGGCATCTCAAGGCTCACTTTCCATCTACCCCTGAGACAATTACAACAGCACTCAAGCCCAATTAATTACATTCAAGTTGGAAAAACCAGATTCATGTCTTCTCACTGAGGTAGAAATTGAGAGAACTACCACGCTAATAGCTTCTTCTGCTTGACCTGGCAGACAATGATTTGCAGGGGCACAAATAAAAGCAGAAGGCTCAAAGAATGTATCAGTTACAAATAGAACACTTCTGATACAGCTTTTTTTTTTTTAAAAAAAAAAATAGGTACATGATTACATCACAACATCAAGAGGAAGGAGAAGTCAGATGTGGCGGCACAGGCCAGTAATCCTAGGACTTGGAGGTGGAGGAGAATCAAATGTCAGGAGTTCATGGACAGTTTAGTTTGGGCTACCTGAGACTCCATCTCAAGACAAAAAAAATGAGAAAGAGAAAGGATAGTGGGGCAGAGGAGAGGTAGAGGGGAGGGAAGGAGGAGGGAAGGAATAAAGGAGGGAGGGAGGGAGGGAGGAAGGGAGGAAGGGAGGAAGAGGGAGGGCAAGCAAAGAAAATGAAAACGGGAATATTTTTCCAGTGCTACCCGCACTAAATGAGGGGATTTCAGGATTTCTGCTGCTGACTTGTGATCAAATCATTTTAACTTACATGTTCTGTGCATTGTAGGGAACTTAACAACAGCTCTGGCCTCTGCTCACCAGATACTAGTGCACAGCCCCCAAGTTTTGATCATCAAAATGTCTGTAGACACTCCTGATCCGGCCCGTATTGGGGGGACAGAGTTTAGAGTGCTCAGTTGAGAACTAATGCTCTGCCTCCGTGACCCTGCTGACCCACACAGATGATAATGATGAAAATAGAATAAAATAATAACATCTTCCACCTGGTCACTACTGTGAGTCAGATGCTGAGTTAAATACTCTGGATGTATTTTATTCTGTCAAATCATCATTGAAACAGGTACTGATATGATATGAAGAAGATACGGTTCGGGAAAGGTAATTTTCCTATTCAATGTCATTACCAAGCAGCTGTATTGCATTCAATACATTACCAAGCAGCTCTCTTAATCTTTTCATGCACTGTAACAATAATATGTAATAGAAACCCATTTCTTCCAGTTCTGGAAGCTGGGAGGCCCAGATGAAGGTAGCGGCAATGATGAAGGTGACAACTCCCACATCTGGTGACATCTTGATCTCTGCTCCAAGTATAATCCCTTCTTGCTGTGTGCTTCCACGGCAGAGGAACAACAAGGAGCAAGGACTCCTCCATGGTCTCCTCTCTTACTGAAGCACCTGCCGGAGGCCCCGCCCACCTCTGGGGACTCCTGCACTGGCAATGCATTTCTAACACAATAGCAAGAGCTGAGCACAGAAACAGCAGGACTGGCCTTCTGAGCCTGTGATTTCAGCCTCTGTTCTGGACGGCCACCTCTAGCCATACAGCATTGTAGGAGGGCTCTGGGGAGCCAGCATCAGGTACTTCAGAGAGAGACATGTAGAACGTGGCACCTAATGATTCCACTAGAGATACATGGGATAGACAAAGCAAGTCACCCCTGGCCTGGGAAGTCATGCATGCTTCCTACCAATAACCCATGCTTCACACACAACCTCGCCAATCTTCAGAGCAGGAAAGACTCTGATAAACACACTTAGTAAATAGAGCTCTGTTTTTCAATATAACAGTGTTGATGTTCCTAATAGAGCCCAGATTTTAAAAGGAAAACAGGTCTGGCTGCTAAGCATCAATTGCTTGCGGCAAAATGATTCCTTTGGGCCCAAAGACAATAATGTCAACAGAAAAATCTTCATGAAATGTCATTTTAAAAAATGGGAGAACTTCACAAGACCAACAGTGTTCCAACCACTTCACAAACTGGGACCATTCTGGTTTCTGTCACCTAAGATACATCTTAGATTCACTCAGGACCTTTTGCAGGTCCTCCCCCCCCCGCCCCCCCCCCCCACTTCTTTTTCCATCTTATTTTAAGCAAAACAAGATCTTTTTTAGAGTGCATTCTCCTCTTACAAGAGCGCTAACTTAACTGGTCAGGCTCAACTGGAACACTGAGGCACAGCCACAATGTGTCCCCTGGATAACCCAAAAAAGTAAGAGAAGAAAGAGAGACTTACTCTGGGAAATGAGAGCAATACCCAGAGCGGGAATAACCTGAAATACAGGTGTGTAATATGAGAGAAACATTTGGATATTGGGAATTCCAGAGGAGAAATGAGCCCATGATCGCGGTCCATGGGACCCATGGGTATATTATTAAGAAACACACTCACATTAAAATAGTACGCTATGCTAGTGTGGTGTGAAAATACTGTTTGAGTTTTCCTCCTGCATTCCCATCACAGAGCCTGATGATACGCTCTAACAGCTGGGATAATTGAGCACACTGGGACCCTAAGCTTCTTTCTGGACACTTCAGCAATCCAGATGTAGTAGATAATTTAAGACCTTTAGAACTGGGTCACAACTGTCGACATTGCAAGGGGAAGTTGCATAAATAGGTGAGAGGGTTACACCTAGCAAACAAATTCAGTAACCAGACAGTCACGTCCCCTCACACTGCGGAAAGACCACAGTTTACACAGGAGTCCCTCCCTGACTGGAGGCAGCAAAGGTAGACAAAGGTGAGAAAGAAGGAACAAGGACGGGGAGGAGGGCATAATTTAAATGATGAGTCTTTCAAAAACACTTTATGCAGGGGCTTCTGCTCATTCCGAGCAGCCTACAAAAAAATCCTAAGATCACAACCCTCTCAGCTGTGACAGGAAACCCAATCCAAACTGAAAGCCAGACACTCTCTTTCTGCTGGTACAGTCACATGACCAGTGTTACATCCTTGCCCTGGCCACCAGAGGAGACACTGGAGGAGGGCGGAGGTGGGTAGGCAGCTGCCTAGAGGAAGAGGAGAAACCCTTGCCACCACAGAGGAACCAGGACACGACACAGGTAAAAACCTATCTCTGACATCCAGTTTAACTTCTCAGGTGCATAAGATGGTGGCCTTGGCACAGGTTCTCATAATCAGTCTCAGAACTTCATGGACTCGTCTTTTGCCCTCTGCAGGTGCCCTCTGCCATGCCCCTCTCCCTCCCGCCATACCCCTCCCTTAGTTCCTGCGCACAATCTTCCTTTGTCCCCACGCCCCTCTCTCTTAATGCCTCTTTTACTCTATTTTTTCTCTACCAAGAGAAAATGTCTCTATTTCAGGATCCCCTCTTTCCCCAAGTATCTTATGAATTCAGAGGCAGGAGAAACCTGAACACATACAGATTCATTTGTCAAATGCCATCCTTGCTGGTGAGAGGACCGGCTGGGTGAAGCCTCTGCAGCTAAATGAATGCATCAGCATTAGCTCGGCATTTCTTCCTTTTTTCCTTTTTCCTGTTTCGGGCTTTTGTACTTTTGTTTGTTTGGAGACAAATTCTCCCGGAGTGGTTCTGGCTGCTCTGGAACTTCCTCTGTGGACAAAGTTGGCCTGGAAGTCAGTAAGAGACAGCCTGCCTGCTGGGATTATAGGTGTCTACCACCACGCCCAGTTTACCCTAGCATGACTTTGTGGGAGGTCCAAAGCAGCTTGACCACACAGCTGCCATGACAGGCTTACAGGCAGGCAACACCTGGATCCAGGAAAAGCCATAAACTGGAACCACCTGGGGATCCACCCAGGGATGGGCCAGCACCTAAGGGGAAGAACCTGACATCCCAAACATTCCAACCCTCAGGTGAGATTAGATAAGATCACCAGATGTCCCTGAGCCTAGCACACACCTAACTTCCCCTATTCAGATACCCCCTAGACAAATGTTTGCCAATCAGGGTCCTGAACCCTGGAAATTCCCTCACTTCAACCTTATTATGATAAAAATCCTACTCTGCCTGAGCTCTGGGCTCTCTGCTCTCTCCGAAGTGTGTGAATAAAGGCTCTTTGCTTTTACATAAGGGATTCGGTCTCCGTGGCGATCTTTTGGGAGTCCCCTCAATCTGGGCATAACAGAAGTTCAGGGGGCCCTTCCTTTCCATCATCCTTCCCATCCTAACATAGGGGCAAACTGCCTCTGAAGTTCTGCCAGCAGGAGGCCTCCTTCCTTCCTTCACAGAGTAGTCAAGCCCCAAGTCAGAAAGCATGGCCACTGTGGCAGCATCCCCGTCCAGAAAAAAGAATACTCCCTAAATGTTATATCAAGGCACACCGCAAACTAAGCATGAGTAATTCCACTGCAGTGGTGACTAGAGACACAAGTCAGAAACTCTTACAGATAAGAAACGGGAGCCCCCACTAATGGAAAATGAACTCCAGTGTAGCACCACAGAGAGACAGGAATGAACTAACAGGCATCTTCCTCCTCACACTTCCATCATCCACCCAAAGTTCCAACTCTGCCAGTGAGGTTGAGCGTCTACTGAACGGTCATGGACACTCTCTCTTGGAGCTCTTGCATTTGAGTCAACTCAAAAGAGCCCAACAGCCGCATGTGCAACGTGTGACAATGAGCAGCTAACGCCACTGAACTACACCTTCACTGTACAGACACTCATGTTTCTTTGTTACTTGTGGATGGACTTATGCAGCTCCTTCCAGTCTCTCCCAGGAGACTGTTACAAGAAGGCTCCACCCACCACCTCCTTCAACATTTTGTAAATACAATAGCCTACAATGAACACATACCACATATTAGTTGATAGAAGCAATCTGCTGATTTTAAAGAGTTGATAACTAATTGAGCAAATGGTTACGGAGAAGCAAGGAAAGAAAGTTTTTGTCCTCAAGACTGATGAACTTCAGCTGCTAGACTAACCATAAAAACATCCGAGTCCATCTTAGGGAAGCAGAACCCTGAATGCACCCTTCATTATTTTTTCTCCAGGTAGTTTAATAACCTTTGCATCCTGGCTCTTCGAGGTATGAAAAGCATGCATTGTTATGGTAACGCTGCCCTTAGGCCTTTTGATTCAGACAAACAAGCAAAGCTACAATCACTAATGTTTTCTGCTAACAGCCTAAGAAATGAGTGTTTAAAACTTGGGTTGCTTTTTTTCTTATTCTATGAGACATCTTTTGGATTGCCTGCCAAATCCAGAAGCCAACTCTCTTCTTGGGACACCTCCTGCCAGGTCTCTACAGGGAGCCCTAGGCGGCCATGTTTGACTAGGAATCCAACCTCCACTCACTGGCCAAGAGCAGCCACCTGACCAATACTTGGCAGCACTGAGTCTCCTTCTAGGAAATGTGAGGCTATGACTGGAAGCCAGCTAGCCAGTCTCTGTGGGTGGCTAGAACTTGAGAAAGAGCTAAGGGTTATTCATGCTTTCCTCCACATGAAAGCTAGGCTTTGGAGAATGAGAGACAGGCAAAAACAACAAAAGCAGCTCCAAGACAGTGATAAACTCCCTAGTGCTCCCCAGATTCCAGGCCACAACCCAGGAGGAGCTCATGTGTGCACTCAGGGCTAGGCCACCCCTGTAACTCCATAATCAAGGAGGCTTCTGCTTTTAGTCTTTGCCAAATACTTACTAGCTGTGACTGAATACACACACACACACACACACACACACACACACACACACAAATCAAAGTCTTGTGTTGTTCACGGCTGTAAACAAATAGTATTGCTTTTTTTATAAACTCAGGAATTTGGGATGGGGTTAATCTCAGGTTCTCTGTGCAGAACTCCAATTCAAGACCAAGCTATCTAAAGAGCTTCAGGAAGTTCTCCTCCAGCCTCCTCAGTATTGGGCACATGGAAAATGGGGAGGTTGAGGGAAAATAATATGCTATTCTTATAAATGGCTGACTTATAAAAAAGCTATATAAAAGGTCATACAATGTGATATCCTAGAAATGTGTTGTCCTTATTTTGGAAATAAGATACACGGCATTGCACACACATATGAAAAGCCACTCTCCTGAAGTAACCAGAGAGTTACTGTGAGTCTCTCCCCCATTCTTCTCAAACTTAACCAACTTGACTTAACTACACTAAACATTACTATCACCCACAATGGTGTGATGAATGGTTCTACTGGTTAAGAAACAGAAGGTAGTAGGATACTAAGGACTAGTGTATTAGTTTATTTAGAAACAAAAAGCCGAGGCTGCGGAGACGGCTCAATCAGTGAAGTACCTGCTATGAAGGCATGAGGCCCTGTGTTCAGATCCCATGCCCCAGTGTGGAAAAGCTATGGGAGGCAGAGACTGGAGGATTCCTGCGGCTTGCTGGCCAGACAGTCATTCAGAATCATTGAGCTCCAGGTTCAGAGAGAAGCCACGCCTCAAAAAAGTGGGGGAGGGGTTAGAGTTGGCCTAGATATATAATCTTCAAAACACACCCACACCCCCCCAACACACCACAGAGGTAGGGCGGGCGTTAATTTAAGCTACAGAGTTTCCTGCCAAGTACCACTTGCGAAGCGAAATAAATTTTTTTAAAACTTTCAACAATAATTTGTAGTTGGATTTTCTTTTACTCTAGCCCCATGTTGTTACATTAAAAGGTTGTTGGTGATTTTTGCTCTTTTTGTTCTTTTGGGAGGCCTACCACCCAGCTACCAAATAAATGCACGCACAGAGACTTTTTTTTTCAAGACAGGGTTCCTCTGTGTAGCTTTGGAGCCTTTCCTGGAACTTACTCTGTAGCCCAGGCTGGCCTCAAATTGAGAGAGATCTGCCTTGCTCTGCCTCCCGAGTGCTGAGATTAAAGGTGTGTGCCACCACTGCCTGGCTCGGAGGCTTATTCTTAGTTATAAATGTCCGGCCTTAGCTTGGCTTGTTTCTTGCCAGCTTTTCTTAAATTATCCAATCTACCTTTTGCCTCTGGGCTTTTTTCTTTTCTTACTTCTGTATATCTTACTCTCACTCTTACTCTGTGGCTGGCAGTGTGACTGGCCCCTAGCACCCTCCTCTCCTTGTTCCCTTGCTCCTTCTTTTCCTCCCAGATTTCTCCTTCTCTTAATTCTCTCTGCCTGCCAATCCTACCGACCTCTCTCTCCTGTCTTGCCATTAGCCGTTCAGCTCTTTATTAGACCATCGAGTGTTTTAGACAGGCAAAGTAACACAGAGTTAAACGAATGCAACATAAACAAAAGTAACACACCTTAAAATAATATTCTACAACAATAATTTATGTATATGAGTATTTTGCCTGCATGCACATATATGCAGCACATGCTTGAAGTACCCGTGGAGGCCTAAAGATATTGGATCCCCTGGAACTAAAGCTACACAGCTGTGAGCTGCCTTGTAAGTGCTGGAAGCCAAACCTGGGTCCTCTGTGAGAGAAGCAAGTGGTTTTAACCACTCAACCATCTCTCCAGCCCCACCCCACAAACATTTAAAAAATAGTGTAACCGTCTTTTAACTATCTATAAAAGGCAATTAAAGAAATCACATTGTTAAAGTAGTAGTGAAAACTAATTGAGTTAATATATGACACGGCAATTTCTCTCCATGACAGGCATACAAGAGTCCATAAAAGATGCACTTTTGATACATATCGAGGCTTAGGATTTCACATTTACTTTATTTATCCCTCACCTCTCATTTATACAGTGGTAAAAGTGTTATCAGCTCAGACCTCCAAGACGGTAGATCTTTTATGAGGTCACCAACAGCTATTTGGGGTTAGGGGCACGGTGCACTGGTGTATCACACGTCTGCAAGTCTGCGGCTCTGAACTCCCAGCACCAAATCCTACAAACAGACAAAAATCAAGGCCCTAGTTCTCTTGCCTGAAAATGCAGGTTTCCTTGGGTCAGCCAAGGAAGCAGAACTGCAGTTCTGTAGCAAGTGGACACACAGCACTCACTCGCTCACTCCCAAGTGGCCACCTGTCCCAAGAAACACAGAGCAACTCAATGCAGCTAGGAGAATCACAGCATGTTACGAAAGAAGCCTTGCATGAAGGAGAATACGGCTGCCATGTTTTTATGTCTCTGAGAAATGATGATAATTCAGGTTCCAGTTGTGTAGTAATTTGATTTGATCATTTTAAAACATGGATATAAAATGGTTTGTTTATCTAACTAGTTGCTAAGAGTCCTGGCATTTTAATAGGCAACTTAGGAAAACACACCTTTTGAAAGAAAATACCAGAGTCTACAGCGAGGAAAAGGACAGATGAAGCTCATAAAATTTAACTGCATTTTAGTTTTGATTTGGGAAAGCTGTTAAGATCATCCATCCACTGGGAAAACAGTCTACATGTTAAAGTCCACCCTATTATAATGACAGTCTCTTCTACAGGGCTCCAGGGACCAGCAGCATACACAACCTCTGCTTGTTCTTTCTCAGTCTCCAGGAAAAAGTCCCAGTAACTCAAACAACTGAAAAATAGTTTCCCTCCTAAGAAACTTGGATGAGTCTAGACCTCATGGCTTGAGAAAAGATGCTCTGGCCTAACCTAGGCTGTGGCCAACACCGGCTAGTGAGAACACTGAAGTACAGAGATAACACCTGCCTGCCCTGGAGACTTCTCCAGACATGGGGCCACTTAACTCCACTCAGACTGAATAATTCCAAGGTATGAACCAAAAAGGCAGAGTAAGCAACTTCTGGCAGATAGCCATGTGACAAGGGTGTCTAAATTCCCACTTTGCTCTGTCCTTGCATATTTGAAGGAATAATACTTAGATGTTCCCTAATTGGGAAAGCAATTCTCATAAAAATAAATCATGTCATTTTATGCTAGCAAGAGTTTTATGTTACATATTTATATTCTGAAAACACATATTTTATTATATCTTTAAATAATTTATAATAAAATTATATTACCAAATGTATTTTTAGTAAATGCCTGCATGTTTTATGTGCTTTATCACAATCTTCACACATTTCAAGGGAGGTGCTATTAAATACACATGAAGTAACAAAGGTGTGGTCTGTGGACATAAATGACCAGAAGCTCCTCAGCAGGGGATTGAGATAACTCTACCATGGTTTTGAAACTTGCCAGGCAACTTTCAAAGTCACCTAGACAAAAAAAGAGAGGAGGAAGGAGGTCAAGTTCAGGAGACCCTGATTTGTGAATTAAAACATAAAAAGTAGGGCTGGGGTATAACTCAGTAGAGGGCATATGCTTAGCACAGGCAAGCCCTGGGCTCAATCTCAAGCTTCAGAAAAGTAAATAAAATAAAATATTATTATCTACAACAGTGATTGTGAATGTTGGCAGTCAACAAGAATCACTGAGGAAAAAAATCCATTGTAAATTCTGATGTTCTGATGATTATTGTTAATAATCAACATGACAAATCTAGAATTCCCTGGGAGATGGCCTTCTGAGTATGCCTGTGGTACAGTAAGTTGATTAAATTAATGAAATGGGAAGACCTATCTTAATTGTGGGCAGAAACATTCCCTAGGCTGGAAACCCTTGGACTACATAAAGCTTGGGGCACAAAAGCTAGTGCCCCAAGATCCTAGTGCTGGTGACTCTCCCTCACCATACCACATCCCCACAACCACACTTCCCCGGTCCCACAACAATGGACTGTAACTCTGAACTATGATTTGAAATAAATGCCTTGCCGCTTAAGTTGCTTCTGTCAGGGTATTTTATCACAATGATAGGAAGAGCGTCCATTTCCTCCTCCTTCCCAATGGTAATTCTACTTACCTAGAATGGTAAAATGTCAAACATTCCCCCATTTGATTTTTTATTTTTTAAAGTTTTCCAAGACAGGGTTTCTCCTTGTTAACAGTCCTAGCTGTCCTGGAACTTGCTTTGTGGACCAGGCTGGCCTCGAACTCACGGGAATCCGCCTGCCTCAGCCTCCCAGGTGCTGGGATTAAAGGCATGCTGGGATTAAAGGCATTGATTTTAATGTAGAGTCCAGCTTAGAAACAAACTGTATAGAATACAAGAAGCAGAAGGGGGAGGGGGCATGTGCAGAACCTGGGGTAATAATTCAAAGTCAATAAAGGAAGTTAAGCTGCCAAAAGGCTGTGGCACTCTCTATAAGAGCAGTACTGAAAAGTCTTCCCTCATTAACAGGAATGTTCTGAAATGGGTTCTGTCCAGTGTGGAAGCCTGCCGCTCCAATGGCTACTGGGAGCATAAAAATAAATTTAAATGTTATTTCTCCTTAAATAAAAATTAAATAACCACACAGAGAGGGTGAATACTGTATTAAACAGCACAGCTCCAAATATCCAGGGATACACCCAAGCTCTACCAACTTGAAATTTACTAACTAGAATTGCCACTGTAAAACAGAGGCAAAATAGATGAGTTTTTACTGTGTATCAATTATCTGGCAGGACTGGCTATCCATAGTGGAGCCTTATTAACAATTCAGAATCTCTATACAACTACTGGGGGAAATAATCAGTACTACTGAAAGTATATCAAAGATGCCCAACCAAATGTGCTCTAAGGACCTAACACTCCAAGATAATGAAGGGTTGGGAGAGATGAGGACACAGAGGGATGGGGACAGAGAGAAATGCATACATGTGGAGGAGGCCAAAGCAGGACACTGGGGGTCTCCTGCTCTCCACCTTACTGTCCGGAGGCAAGGTTTTTCACAGAACTGGAACCTCACAATTTTGGCTAGGCTGGCTAGCAAGTTTTCTCCCCTGCCCTGCAATGTTGAGATTATAGGCACATGCAGCCTTGCCCAGTAAGCTCATGACCTCATGCTCGAAGAGCAAGAGTTCTTACCCACTCTGCCATCTCCATATCCTTAATACTCTCCTCATAATACAAGCATCGATTACTAGCCATGGCCGTCATCAATATTATATTATTGATGTAAAAGAAGTGAAATTAAATTAAATGTGAGGTATTAGGCCAAATGTTATCTTAATAATGGGACCCAAAATGCTTTAGTTCATCTTCAGATAGTTACCATCAGTTCCAATGTTTTAAATACATATTAAATGGATCAATTAATAAGTCAACGATAACACATTTAGCCATTCTCTTTAATAGTATAGCTAATGAGATAATAGCTAAATTATAAGAAATAGGAATACATAAAATATTGAATATATGCAAGGAACAGATGGTTTAGACAGAAGTTATAGCCTAGAAAAATTAGCAATACTCCTCACGTTTATTTCAACTAGAAACTGTTTTAATCCGTAGGTAAATAGTATTCCTGTATGCCAAGGTATTATGAATCCCTTAATGGGAACTACAAAAATATATGTCACCTGACTAATTTCACACATGTGCACACTTTCCTAAATTCTACCATAAAATATGCTTTAAAAAAAAAAAGATTAACCAAATTTGGCAAGTCAGATTTTGACATATTTTATCTCTGAATGTAATTACAATTATGGATGCTGAACAGTATATTACACTTACCTAATTATACATGGGGGTTGTTTCTATAACTTAAAATGACTTCTTATATTCGGAATGGATGTTGCAAAAAGGAATCATCAATCCTTAGCTATACATATCTTATAAATATAGTATAGTTTCCCACTCCAGAAATACAACCCTTATTTATAGTTTCATCTTCTATGGCTTCAGATAACCGTGAACAACTTCAGGGCAAATTATTAAATGAAAAATTCTGGGAAAAGTTTTGAAGTGAACACTCTTTTGTATGACATGATGAAAGCTCATGTCATTTTTATTCATCAGACGAATATGAAAAAGATTCTCTGACCAGTGTACAGAAGCAGTATGTACTACCTGCCCATTAGTCACTCAGTAGCTAAGTTATCAGACTGCTTGTCACTGGTATTCTAGTGCTATGTAAGTGTTGTGTAAGAGCCTAAGACAACATCACAATGCTATATCATCCTATCTCATCACGAGGCATTGAGTCCCTTTACATCGTCACAAGTAATAGCCTGAATGTGATTCAGTAAAATACTTCGAGAGAGAGGGCACAATCATATCGCTATGTAGTATCTCACTATAATCACTTTTGGGTATTATTGTCAAAATAGTATAAATAGGAAATGGTACTGCCCATGTATGATGGCTATTCTTGGTGGTCAACTTGACTACATCTGGAATTAACTAAAACCCAAGTGGCTGAGTACATCTTCTGGTAGCAGCCTATATAAAAGACAAGGAAGAAGGAAGTACTTGCTCTTTGCCTGATTGCCCTCCTGTTACTGGCAAGTTTATCCCTTCATGGGCATTAGAGCCTACTTTTTTGGGAATCCAGCATATGCTGAAGACCTCCTGAGATACCCAGCCTCATAGACTGAATAACTACTGGATTCTTAGATTTTTCTGGTAGTAGATAGCCATTGTTGGACCAGCTGGACCACAGCCTGTAAGCTACTCTGTAAATCCTGTGTGTGTGTGTGTGTGTGTGTGTGTGTGTGTGTGTGTATTCATTCATTCTATCACTTCTGTTCCTCTAGAGAGCCCTGACTAATACACCACGGTTCCAGATATCAGGAATCTTGAGTTGTGTCTTTCACAGGGAAGGAGTGGCTAGTATAATGTTAAAGCCTTGGCATGGCACCAATCTAAAAACAAAAGCTTAGTCTGCTCAGTTAAACTCTTTGGCAGTAAACATTAAGTTCCTAGTGTGATCTTGGTGAACATATGAACATATCTTGGGCTCAATACTCAACACACTCCTCCCATTCCTACCCCAATCAACCCTTGATGGAGCATTTCTGCCTCCTGTTCTACAGACAGGGAGAATAGGGCCATTTAAACATCTCTAGCACCACAAAAATAACAACAACAACAACAACAACAAAAATTATGCTTCTGGTTTAACCAAAATATACTAGCACTTCTATTAAAAAAAAAAAAAAAAAAGTTACCAACTGAATCTTTAGGAAAAATGAATAAATAATGACAATGAAAACCTATGAGAGTGCTCGGGTTACTGTAGGTCCCCTTTGGGTGCATTCCTATTCTGCTCTATGACAACAGATTAAACAGGACTGCTCTGGCCCTGGTAGGGACTATTTTTATGACAAGAATGAAAAAGAAAGTTTGCCTGTTGATGGCATAGCAAATGTAAGAGAAACAAAACACAACGGTCTAATAAGAAAGAAAAGTGAATCATAAAATAAATTTGGACTATGATAATAGCTTGAGAAAGTCAATGCTAATGCAAGAGAACCATGATAATGTCTAATTACTCCCTTCTAGTTCTGCAGAGAAAACCAAAACACAGTACATTCTAACGTCAGTTAAAGGACAACTAAGTAAAATCATGAGGGCCTCTCTGCTCTGGTTTTCCTTGTTTGGGTACTGGGAATTGAACTCACAGACTAACACACACATTTTTACCACTAACTATGTACTCTCAAGTCTTGATTTCCATTTTAACAATAAAATTAAAAAGACACTTAATCCTTTTAAACACACAATATTCTGTATTCCTCTGTATCTTTTAAACACTGTCCTTGGCCAGAAACTGTTAGTTAATGAACGATCTTGTTCACTTTCTAACGAGTCTTCACAGTACTCTTCTGTAGTTAGTTCACGTCTATCTCAATTCCACATTTAATTCAACTAATATTTAGTGATGCTCTATTTAACAAGCACCATACTGGGTGTAGAAGCTCTGATAGTAAGCATGATCAATTTCCCAGGCCATGGAACATCTGGATTTATGGCTATCTAAGGTATAGCAAACGTAGTGAAGAGGCTGTACAGGGTGCAGCCATAACACACAGAAAGGGCTACCAGGCTGGATAAGGGAGAAAGAGGCAGCTTTCCAGACACAGTGAATCCAGGGTAAAGAAAAGACCTATCCTGAACCAAGAAACACCATGCGTCAGCAGCTTAGCAGGGGGCTGAACCCTGCATGTGGAAGGATTCTTGTGTTTAGCTAGCTCAAAGGATGCAGAAAGAGGGTCCAGTGGCCAGAGAAGAAGCAGGTGTCATCACTGAGGAACTCCAACATCCTATCAGTGAGTTTCAACTTTTACTAGGAGAAAGCTCTAAGGCTCTAGATTTGAGGTTTGTAGGACAACGACTCAGGGTGCTTTGTAGAGAGGAGATTGGAGGATGGACGAAGTCAGAGGATGTAGAACATTCCTAAGGAATTATCCAGGTGGCTTCTGCAGCACTGACGGTATTTAATCTCCATCTTTATGTGGATGCAGTAAGCATGAGCAGAAGTCTTTGCAAAGTAACCTATCTTTTTTCACAGTAGATATTTACAGAGTCTGTACTATGCTCCAGAATTGTCTAAGTAATAGGGATGCCTCATGAAGCTTTCGTTCTGAATGACAGGCCATCCTTTGCAGGTTCCCTCCCAAGCGTCACCACAGAGATACAACAGATCACAACATGCTCAACAAGTTCAGAGACCCAATATAAATCTTGGTTTTGACTTTTAACAGAAGCTGAAACCTGGAGTGAATAATTTTAAACTTCTTCACCTCACTGGTAAAATGAAAAACATTTTACAATTCACTTTCTAGAATTTAGGTGCAATTACACATAAACTTCTTTAATATAATACAAACATAAAGCAATCAATAATGTTACTGATTATTATATCAATTCTCCCAAGGAAAATTTAAAAACTAAAACTCTTAATTAAAAGAGGATTAAAAGCTATATGGCTAAACCACTCACGTACTCACTGTCACTGAAAATATGAATGTTCACATAATTTTGTGAATCCTTGCTCTGCCTTTTCCCTAAGCTCTTGTGGGATCTTGGGGAAGAGCTGTATGTGAGAGCCAGGGCCACAGATGGGCAAATAACAGGAACTGTTTGCATAGCACATCTGGCTTCCTTTCCAGCTCCTCAGTCCCAACAGCCCTTCATGAGTTCTAAAACAAAACAACTCATTTGTGCCCCTGGTCCATGAAGGGGATCAGCACATGGGGCTGTGTAGATGGAGAAAAGAAGGGGCCTAGTATGTGAAGAGGCCCAACGTTAATTCCAAACTACAGGTGCTTCCAATCACACACATGTTGCAGGGACCATAAGGAACTATACACTCAGTGAAATAGGCTACAGAAAGAGCTCTGAGTTTCATGTCTTTAAAAATAACCTGGGGATAAATAGGCCAGGGATATGTAGCTCAATTGGTAGAATGTCTGTCTAATATGGACAAAACCCTGGGTCCTAGACCCAGTACCACATAGGCCAGATATGGGTGTGCTTGGGCATATCTGTATTCCCAGCATCCTAGAGGTAGAAGCAGAGTGACCATAAGGTCATCCTCAGCTAAAGGGCAAGCCCAAGGTAAAACTGAACTACCGGAGACCTTTACCTCAATGACTAAACAGATTCCTTGTTCTCAGATGACCTAACTCCACCCATCATTAACAGACTGTGGATGAAAAAGCAGACACAGGGCTGGAGAGATGGCTCAGTGGGTAAGAACCCTTGCTCAAGCATGAGGACCTGAGTTCAGATCTCCAGGACCTACAGAAAAAGCCAGTTATGCCAACGGGAACCCACAATCCCATCACTGGGGCAGGGGAGGGACAGAGGACCTCTGGGACTTACTGGCCACTAGCCTAGCCAGGCTCCCTCCATGCTCCATGCACAAGCACACAGCAGACATGAGGGCTGTGTAGGCAGCCCCTCTGAAGGTGGCCGCTGAGATGACTAACTGTCCCTTCTGATGCAGCATTCAAACCCTGTGTTCAATATGGGGGCGGGGGGAGTAATGATTCTAGCAGCTAGCTCTGGCTTTTCTCTTATCCATCGATCATTTAAGCACTTGGTAAGTTATACTAAGTATCTCCTTACTAAAAAAATTTTTTTTCTAGTCTAGAGTTATTTGTATGTTTTTGAGACAACATGCATGAGAACACTGAAGGATATTTTAAGATTAAATTAATATTAAACATTTAAGGATGCTCCCTGAAAAGGGGGTGACACGTACTAACTGCCAGCAACCACCAAACACACAAACACAGATCAGGGTAAGGCCCGAAAGAAGCAGGGAAAAGGGGGATAGAAAACGATATCTTCAAAAGCACAGGCACAGAAAGGGATTAATGACTTCAAATGGACACGAGGCTTGGTGTTTTAAAAGTTTATCTTTGAAAATCTTACATCAGATTTGCTTCTGCACAGAGGGCGGGGGGTGGGGGTGCTAACCAGTAAAAGAAAATAGTGACAGTTTCTCAACTCAACACTTTGGCCAATGGTGCAGTCCCCTAGTCCTGCTGGCAGATGGGGTCTCTTCATCTTTATAATCTGCCTTGCAACACTTCCTTTAAAGGACTACTCCTAAAAATGATATAAAATCAATTGTAAACTTGCTTCAAACATTAGGAGATACTGTTGCCTTTGGGTCTGAGGTAACTCAACTGTCAATTGTTAATGACAACTCCATGTCACAGTCTCAAGAGGCTGAACACCCCTGCGAACCTCCAGAAAGAACTACAATTCTGCCAGCACCTTTATCTTAGAGCTATAAGACTATGCCAAGCTGCTGATCTTCAGAAATTAAACGTGTGGCATCTTAGTCCCTAAGCCTGTGATGATGCAGCAACAATAGCAAAGTAAAACACTAGCTTAGGCATAAGAAATAATCATGCATATCTGTTTAGGCCAAGAGTCAACAGGAAAGCCCTCCACATTGCTATGTTTTTACCTTAGTGTTCTCTCAAAATTCCTCCTTTCAAACCTGAAGCTCCCGAGATACTTTTAAATGGTATGGCCTTTAAGAAAGAACTCCCAAAAGCTTGGCTCTCACCAACAGGATGCTGACCTTAAAAGGTGCAGCGACTGCCCTTTCTGTCTGTGCTAAAGCAGGAGGGTGTGGTCTATGAGACACAAGCCCTTGGCAAGCCCTGAATCTACTAACCTTCCTAGTCTCCAGAACACTGAGCAATACAGCTCTTGCCGGACACTGCCCAATCCAGGCAGTTTTTGTTGTAGAAGCCCCAATGACTAATACACATAAGGCATTATTTACAAACACGTTTTATTAAGTGTGAAAGTTGCACAAAACAGTCACATGTGCAATGCCAAAGACAGCCAACAGTGTTGGAGAAAGTCTTAGAGAAACTACTATCAAAGTTCTAAAATCCCCTCAGGACATTCTGAAAGACAAAAACAGTTAACTTGAATCAGTCACTGAAAATTTTTACCAGCAGAATATGCTTTTACAATGGCCAAATGAAGCATAGACACACACACACACACACCCATGTGAAGGGGTTTTCATTAGGTGTTGAAGGGTAAAATGTATAGCCTTTCAGTTGCACTCTGGACTCATTACTGCTCACAAATGAATTGTCTTACCAGTCATGACAATAACCACCTACAATTGAAAATTTGTATTCCACACATATAATGATGTCTTATGCGGGTAATACCTGGTACACATACAGACATTAAAACACTCTAACTCCTGACCACCAGCACTACCCGGATCCACAGAAACCAGTGCCAAGGCCTCAATGCCATGGCTAGCGTCTGGCACATATGGTATCTCAGGAACCTCTGCTTGAGGCAATACAGTTCTCATGACTTGAAAGTGAACTTTCTTCTTCTCTCCCTCCCTCAAGTTGTCCTTTTAAGGAGTCTTTCAAGTTGTGACCTTTGAATAGTCACCAATCATCCTGAAGTTACTTGTATACCACAAAAGCCACATCTGGAAGAAAACATTACTAAAGTACTGGCTGTCCAAAAACAAAGTCCAATATGTAACTGTAGCTAAAACATCATGAACCTTCAAATCATGATGCTGAGAAAAACACTCAAGGAAAACCAAACAGTCATGTGGTTTGACTCATAAAAACTAGAAGGGAGGATAAAGTCATCAGCGCTACTGCCACTGCTGCAGGTACTTACTGACTAGGACAGTCCTAGGGGACGCTATGGTGACACAGACATGAGTCACACACAACTGCAAGAACTGGGTGCTGGTCACGGGGAGTGCGGTATTTCAGCTCCTGAAAACTCATCAAGCTGTTCAGTTATAGCTTATTCACTTTTCTGTATGCGCTTTATAGCTTACAAAAGAGAAACTGGCAACAAGCAAAAGTAAACAGAACTAAGACAAGACTAGTCACCTGGGCACATAAGTCATGACCTGTAATACTGATTGCTGCAAAGAAATTCAATAGAAAAGGTTAAGTTCAACATGTACAAATGTGTAAAGAGGAATCTTTCTTTCCTTGAATATCACATCACTAAAAGATGAGAGAAAAAAAATCTGGGAAATGAAAAATGCCATTGATATAAATGTAACTGCGGTGGCTGTCAATCTATGTAGATTATCACGTCACATCATTACATGTAAAGCTTTCTAACTTTTAGAAGACATACTTTGTCCCAAGCCCTCCAAGTCGGCAATGTTTACATTATTAAAAAAAGAAAGCCTAGCAAACACATTGAAAAGCTGAAACTTACAGACAGGGATGGAGGGAGGGCTGGTTCACCTACAGATACAGAGCCACCAACCATATAGTTCTCATGGTTCGAGTCACCATCAAGCACGATCCCTGGAACGGGTCAACTGCAGCTCCAGTGAAAACACTCATGGAAAACAGAAAACCAGCCTTTACAAAACAAACGGCCCCATCACTTTTCTAACGTTTAAGCCACAGATGACCAGGCTCTTGGGAAAATGGGCTACCACACAACACGTTTTCTCTCAGCAGAAGTCACTTCCCATTGCCTCCCACAGCCAGACCCCTCCTAAGAGAGGTTCCTGGCAGCCTTCCCAAATGACTAAACAAGTCTGACTTATGTTCGCAATTAATTTCCAATGTGTTTTATGACTGATAGTAATATATTGTACACTATTAAAAATAATCACACATGTCCATGTGATTAAACACTCAAAGGCTTGCCCGAATCTTATCAAGACTGCAAAACCCTAGTAAGAGTGAGGAAAATCCATAGACAACGATGCCTGGGTTGTTTGCCAGGAGTCTTCCTATGACATCAGCTAGTATGAATACATAGGTCTGCAGTGCTGAAGCAAACAAGCATGCAGAATTAAGATGGGCGTGGTACTGGGTAGTTTAGAACAATGAACTCTGAAAAATAAACACTAGCAGGGCTGGAGGGATGGCTCAGTGGTTAGGAGCACTGACTGCTCTTCTACAGGATGTGGGTTCAGTTCCCAACACTTACGTAGCAGCTCAAGACTGTCTGTAACTCCAAGATCTGACACCCTCACACAGACATACATGCAGGCAAAACATCATTTCACATAAAATAAAAGTAGATAAATTATTAATGGGCTGGAGAGATGACTCAACAGTTTAGAGCACTGGCTGCTCTCCCAGAGGACCTTGAATTTAATTCCCAGCCCCCACATGACAGCTCACAACTGCCTGTAACTCCAGTTCCAAAGGATCCGACACCCTTACACAGACATACATGCAGGCCAAACATCAATGCACATTGGATGGATGGATGGATGAATGGATGCATGGATGGATGCATGGATGGATGGAAGGAAGGAAGCAAACACACACTAGCCAGGATTTGCAACTCTGCCAGTGATGGGCACTCTTGGGCAAGTGTTCGGACATGACACTGATTTTCCCTGTTCATTTGTGAGACAGGTTTATTGGTCTGTGCTGCACTGCAGATGCCAAATCCATGAAAACATGTGGACCACCAGCATCCCTAACGACAATGGGAGAATTCTGATGATGTTCCTCTGTGCTGATTCTCCATAGAGACAGCGTATTACTCTGTCTCCTGCCTTGACTTCATCAAGAGTGGTTGCCCAGGAAACTTTAGTTTCTCCTTTGTTTGTAACTTTATCTCCTAGTGGGGGTGGGGTGGGGTGGGGTGCGGTAGGGATCTCAGCATCTACTTTAATAAGGGTTCCATCTGGAAGAAGAACAAGAAGGAAAGAAGGCAAACAGGATGAGGAGGAAGGGCAGGATGAACAGGAGTATAAGAGCAGCAGTAGCAGCAGCTTGGCAACTAGGGAAGAAATCGTGTCCATAAAACCTAAATAGTGTTTTACAAAAACTAAAACCAAGTGCACACTAAACCCCAGAGCCAGCTGAATTTACATTCCTCTTCCTTAAGAATGGGCTCTATGAGGGTCTGAGCATAGACATGAAGCATCCCATTATAACAAAGTACAGCATTGTACTGGACCACTCTTTTTCCAAAGTACACAGAGTAGAGCACTTAATCTGTAAAACAGGCTTGAAGATTAAGTTCAGAAACTCAACAGGTGGTATGTAATCATAATAAAGACATCAAGTTTCTGAACAACAACAACAAAAACCAAAGAACTAAATGACCCTAGTTTAAAATTAAAGCAAGAAACATGTGAGGCTGAAACACAAGAAAACGGGGCCTGGAAAGATGGCTCAGCAGTAAAGAGAACTTGTTTTCCAGAGAACTGAAGTTTAATTCCTATCACCCACATCAGGTGGCTCACAACTGCCTGTTAACTCCAGCTCCAGGGACTCCACAGGCACCTATATGCGCGCGCACACGCACACATGCACACATGCATGCATGGACACACAGACACACATGCCATAAAAATAAATATTTTTAAAACCACCAAAATAAAAAAAAATTCATGAGAGGTTCAGGATATATCTCAATTAGTACAGCACTTTGCCTAGCATGCATGGAGCCCTGAGTTCAATCCCTAGAACCACATAAGCATAGTTTGTATATAAGGCGTGAAGACCAGGAACTAGAAGCATTTGGCTGGTTAAGCCTTTAGGCTTCTAGCAGCACAGTTCAGCTGAGAGGCTTCCAGTCTGAGGAAACAGAATCAGCTGAGGAACTGGCAAGGTGAGGAAGCTGTGGCTCGTTGTGCTTCTCTGATCTTCCAGCATTCACCCCAATACCTGGCCTCAGGTTTGATTTTATTAATAAGTACCTTTAAGATTCATGCTACACCTGGCGCCCAACGTGGGGCTTGAACCCATGACCCTGAGATTAAGAGTCTCATGCTCTACCAACTGAGCTAGAAGATGGAGACAGGAAGACCAGAAGTTCAAGGTCATTCTTGGCTACACAGCAGGTGTGAGAATAGCCTAGGCTACATGAGATTCTGTTAATCAAAGAATTTCATGAAGACTGTTAGCAATCAAGAAATTTTAAAGCACTTGTTAGGAAAAAATCTACTGTGAAAGGAAGTGTTAAATAAAATGGCCATGTGAGCTACAAACAACTATGGAGCTGAAGAGGCAAGACAGAGTGAAATACAAAGTTCTGAAAGGACCCTTTCGGACTGCAGTTACACAGTTGGGGCGCTACTGAACTTCACAAGAATAACATCATAAACCTCCCTTTCAATAGGAGGGAAATAATCTCTGGCGAGACCTCAGACCACCGACTCTCAGTACATCTTAAGTGCCCAATGGTATTGAATTGAATGCCCAGGGTGAACAGACCAAAGGATTAATGAACAGCATGGAATTCAAAATGCCCCACTAGTATAACTGGACTTCACACAAGCCAGGAGCAGCCCAGGGGCACACAGAGTTGGACTTCTTTCTCTTATTGACTTCTACCTTGACTATACTATGGTTGGAGAACACACTGAATGATTACAACTTAAACTTGGTGAGATTTGTTTTATGGCTCAGGATATAGTCAATCCTTGCATACAACCTCTGGAAGCTTGAAAGGAGCATCTGCAGGATGAAGTACAAACGCCAACTCCGTCTCCTCCTAATGTTAAGACCTTCAGCAGCTTTGCTAATTTCTTCTCCAATACTCCGTCTCAGTCATCAAGAGGAGATGCTGAGAGCTACAACCACAATTACGCTTTGTGCGCTTCTTTAGTCCATTACTCCCTCCATCTGTTTGAGCTGCACACAGGTTTCTGTTCCAATGTTTGGTGCACAGTCATTTTGAACTCCTCTGTCAATCGGGCAGATGGACCCTTTTTATCAAAGGGTCCTGCCCCTCTCTGGGCCTGAGGATTTGGCTCAGTAAGTAAAATGACTCTCACTCAAGCATGAGGATCTGAATTCAGATCCCCAACACCCTCATAAAAGCTGGGTGGGGTTAGAGGAAGCCCAGTTAGAGACAGACAGACAGATCTCTGGAGCTCTCTGGCTAGCCAGTCTAGACAATCAGTGATCTCTCACAAAACAATATGAAGAACAACAGACGCAGATACCCAGTGTCAACCTCTGGCCTTCACATACATGTGAATACATGGTGGGTGGGGTTAGAGGAAGCCCAGTTAGAGACAGACAGACAGATCTCTGGAGCTCTCTGGCTAGCCAGTCTAGACAATCAGTGATCTCTCACAAAACAATATGAAGAACAACAGACGCAGATACCCAGTGTCAACCTCTGGCCTTCACATACATGTGAATACAAAGAAATTTTCTAAATGTCTTTCTATGTGTGGTAAGTTTATACACTTTGCAGTCTGTTTTTGTTTCTTTATGTTTTTTTTTTTTTATTTTATGTCTATGAGTGATTGCCTGAATGTAAGGATGTACACCCTGTGTGTGCCTGGTACCTGCAGAGGCCAGAAGAGGTTGTTGGTCGCACTGTAACTGGAGTCATTACATGTGAGTAATCATGTAGGTGTTAGGAACAGAACCCAGGTTTCCTGTAAGATCAGAAAGTGCTTTTAACTGCTGAGACATCTCTGTAACCCTGAATTCCATTTCATTTAATATTAATACAGCTATACCTGCTTACTACTGATTATGGGTTGCATAATGTACCTTTTCATCCTTTTCCTTCAGACTTGTGTATATCATATAACTTGATGTGATTTTCTTGAAACCAGCATAAAATGGTGTGTGTGTGTGTGTGTGTGTTTTAATGATATTTTTGATGCATTAGGTCTTCAGTATGCCAATCTATTTTAGCTAATGTTCTCCTTTATTTTCTATATTTCTTTCTTTTTTTCTTTTTCCACAAGTAGAAAATTTAAACTCTTTTTATTAAAAAAAAAAAAAAAAAGAACTTCATTCTGGTTTGCCTGTATTTTTTAAATGCCCCCTTTGATACAACATTTATCTTTTTTTTAAACCAGGGACTTCAAGGAAACACAACACATATGACTTTAAGGTATTTAAATTTTCATTGTTTCAGACATACATAGCAGGAAAAGCAGAACGTGCCCGAGAGTGTCACTTAACAGCAATGGCAAAAGCACCCGTGGGCTCATGCATATCCAGCAATGTTTTTCTTATTTGAAGCATCTGTATTTCCTGGGCTTCTGATCCACCTTAACATGTAAACTCCTAAGTTAGAGGAAGGCCATTCATGATAAGCCAGTGTTTGAAAACACATGACTGTGTACAAGAAATTAATAACCCTCTCTGGTGTATTTACTTTCTTCACCAAACAACATTTGCATTAATGTTGCATTTTATAGTGAAATCTAAGAAATCTCAACTATTTAAATGCAAATGAGAACACTCTTATTTTATACTAAGTATTTATAGGCCATTATCTGGCAGATTTAGGAATTTATATCTCTAATTTTAGCACCTACTAGTACCATATATAGATTCGCCTGCTCTATGGCTGAAACCAGAATGCAGCCCTTCTGTTCACCAACCCTGGATCTCCCTCACTGATTACATTAAGCTTCTTGTTTATTCCTGCTTAATTTAAAATTTGGTACCATGGATAATAGATGAGAACAGAGTTGAAGTCAACATCACTGCTGACAAAATGGGTGTTGCTTGCTTAATACAAGGACCCAGTACCAGGGACTTTCACGTAGTGGCTTGGGCATGCCATCCACATCAACCCACGTGCACAGACAGAAGCTGTGACATCATGATCAAACAGACGTTTCATTCAACAAACCCAAGATGTCATGGGTACATTTAGTCTTGAGTAAGAGGTACCAGGTACCACACACAAGACCACAAAGCCAAAGAAGGATAGTGCTTTTGCTGGCAAACATGAAGACCTGGCTCTGATGCTGCATGAAAGATTGTTCAGGAGCATAAACAGCTCTACCTACTGATAGGCTGGGCAGTCACCCAGAAACTAAGCTAACTCTGCTGTTATGGTGTGGTGAACATTCCTGGCTTTCTAGTTTCTTACGGACTCTGTAAAAACAGGTTGGAGGTCACTGGCAAGGGCAGACTATCAGCTACTAAGGGTATACAGGGGAAATGACATTTGGCAAAAGAGCAGGATGGAGCCAGGCTTTCCATGAAGCCACCACTTTGGTAACTGCTGGCTGCCACACCTCGGCTGTGCCACCTGCCCTGCCCGGATGTTTCTGCTACACCTATGTTGTAACATAAGTATAAAATATCATACAAACAATACGTCCAGATGTGGTGTAGTGCATGCCTGAAGTTCCATCGACATAGGAAAAAGAGGTAAGAGGATCATTTGAGTCCTGGAGTTCAAGATCAGCCTACACAACACAGAGGGAATTTTCATTATGTTGTTTTTGATTATCATAAATGATGACGATACAACACTACCTCCTTATATTAATATAGTCACAGCAGTTTGCACACCTTATCTTTGCTCACAAATGGATACTAATTCAATTTCTCAGAAATTAAGACATCATTAATAAAGGCAAAATGAAGAGAACCTTGCACCATTAAACACCGCATTTGCTTTTCTACGAAGCATTCTGATACCAGAGCTTCAAATGGATACAGGCAGGATGAGAGTCACACCTTGCTAACACAATCTCAGCCAAAAAAAGAGTTTCCACAGCATCTGGGTGGCCTTGCCTCTCTTCACTCAGTCCCTGTGTTATCAGCTCTGCAGCAACTGGCAGGATGGCCCTCCAAGTGAGTACCGGCCACAGATGCTGTGCCTGCTAAGGGAAGGCACAGCACATTAAAGCAGGAGCGAGGAGAAACACAACGCTCTCCCTGAAGTGGCGCAGGGCTACTGGAGTTCTCCCAGTCTACTTTCCAGTACCGACACTGGCTACAACGCTGGACGGCACTAGAGTCATCCACCAGCCACAAGGGAAGAAACACAGGTAGCAGTGGCCTTTATGTTTTGCTAGTGAAATATGCAGCAGCTACTACTGGCCGTTTCCATAGGACACAGCTGCCTCCTGCTGCCTGGCAACAGTAAGCATCCTATTTATGATCTAACTGATCAGCACAAACTCACTCACACTTGCTATCCCATCTCTCTTCTGCTATGCTATATCCTCCAGCTTTCTATATCTGTGGGTCTATGTGGTTCTTCTAATCATGTCCTGCTGAATCTGCTGCCTGCTTCCCTGCAGGGACAACCTCAAATTTCACACTTGTTTCAAGCTGTTTAAAGGAACTAGCACAGAGACTCACAAACTCAGATTCAGGATACTTGTGGCTGAATACTTCTTCCATTGTGTGTGACTATGCTGTGGACAGCAGGACATTTAGCAGTATGATTTACCTCTCACCATATGTGACAAACAAAAATATCTCCAGGACACATCAAAATGTGCCTGGGTTGAGGCTAGAGAGATGGCTCAGCAGTTAAGAATGTTTGCTGTGCAATCCTTTGGGCTAGATTCCCCAAACTCAAATAACAAGTCAGGGGTAACTCAAGCTCAGAAGGATCTGACACCTTCTTTTGGCCTCTACACACATGTGTGCAATATATATTCATGCAAATACACACATAAAATAAAACTGCTGTGGATATCACTCTATATAAATAAAACACTGATGGCCAATGACCAGGCAGGAAGTATAGGCGGGACAAAGAGAGAGGAGAATTGGGGAAACAGGAAGAAGGAAGAGAGAGACTGCAGCCACCGCCAGGACAAGCAGCATGTAGAGACTCTGGTAAGCCACCAGCCACGTGGCAAGGTACAGATTTATAGAAATGGGTTAATTTAAGATAAAAGAGCAGTTAGCAAGAAGCCTGCCACGGCCATACAGTTTATAAGTGATATAAGTGTCTGAGTGATTATTTTATAAGTGGATTGTGGGACTGCGGGGCTTGGGGAACCTGGAGAGAAGCCCTCCAGCTACAAATGGCGCCCAACGGCTCGAGTTTCCACCTTAAACCTGAGAATATTTAATAACCAATTCTAAACAGAGCCAAAACCAGGTTCCTGCTTCTTGTCTCATACGGGCAGCTAGATGCGGCAAAACGCAAGTTTGGACACTGGCGGGTTCCTGGCGGGTGCGTTTGACCGGCAGTATGGCGGAAATGAGGCATCTGCCAGCGGCAAATTAAGCTGTGTGGTAGATTTAGTCTTTACTAGTATTTTTTTTTTTTTTTTTTTTTTAAAAGAGGTTTCTGGGCTACACGCTGCTTTGATAAAAGCTTAGACCCACTATTTCTGAGACTTGATGACTCCCAGAGCTGGCGCAAAACGTACCACTGCCATGTTGGGAAGCTGAAGTGGGCGGAGCCAGCAGCCACAGCGCCGTTTCAGGCTTACAATGGTACAGTTTAAAACAATAGACTCAAGGCTCAAGGTAATATAAAACATAAGCCACATAAAGATGGCTACCACACAGAGAATCTGGATTATGTTCTCTTTGATATTCATAACTAAACAAAAACATTTGATTACAAAAGCTGTTGAGTTATGCCAAAATGTATATTTTAAAGGTACCTTGACTTCAAAATTTGAATATAAGGATATGTTACTTTGGAAAAGAGGTTCTGCTTTTGTTTCCACAGAAAGCCAGAGGCTGTGGACTTGTTCCAGATTAAGATACATCAGGTTTCACCAGCCAAGACCCCCTGAAAGGACTCCGATGACACCATGGCCCAGATGATCCAACATCCAGATCGGTTTCAAGGCAACTGGTTCACACAATACAGCCTCACGGACTACCCCATAGGTCTAAAATTTTCTTTGCGTCCCCATAAGATACAGCGCCCCCCTCCAGCAAGAAGTAGTAAGAGATGCTACGCCCAAATTCCCAAATATACCAAGCTGGCTTTAGAGGTGGAATTGGCTCACTCCCCCTCTAAACCCAGACATATTGCTTTAAAAAAAAAATGGTTAAGGGATTCTTGTGTCCCAAATCAGAAGAGCCCTCTGGTGTGGGACAGAGAAAAACCAATATTTTTATTTAAAACAGGTTGATTATAAATGTGATCTCTTTCTAAAAAAGAAAAGGGGATATGATATATAGGAGGATATGGAGATGATAAGATAAAAGGGTAGATTAATGAACCTACTTTTAAAGAACAACTTGTTTAAAATGTTTTACATTGGTATAGATTTTAGTTTATGTTTAAAATGTTTTACATTGGTATAAATTTTAGTTCATTGATACAAACTTGAAGTTAATTTTGTTATAATATATATGTATATATATATATATATTTCTATTCTTGTTTGAGGTATTATGTTTATATAACTCATTTAAAATTGTAATGGATAATTAAAAAATAGATTAATAATTAGTCATCTATGATAATCATATCTGTAGCCATGTTAGTTAAGTCTTCTAGGTATACATAGATATATTTCAGATAGATAGGTAATCTTCAAACACTTCATAGACCTGGAGAATATGGCATTTAAATAACTTAGAATTCTGTTGACGTGAGACACAATTGCTCCTGGCTGCACCAATTTGATCCCGAGAGAATGTTGGGTTTCTAAGACATTTCCATTTGGAAGTTTGTCTTTTTGGCACAAAATGGCCTACTGGGCAAAGAACTGCCCTTGCCTTAATGGCTGACAGTACAAATACAATGCTCTCCTTTCTGGACAAGCGGGACACAAGGAAAGCGACCACTGTACTCTGCCAAGACAGGGTAAGATGGTCTCTTAAAATTCCTGCTTCTAAAAATGGTCTGTCAGATACTCTAGGCCTGTAGCCAATTTGAATGCACCAACAATGCTGAAAAACATTAGGTGACTGTCCAGGCTGCCAGCTGTCTTGGTCTACTCTTGCAAGATTCCCGAAAGTTGCTTGCATCCATCTACCATTTCTCAGGTACCATTATGTTCCTTCTCAGGTCTTTGATGTGGTTGAAGACTAGATAGTCGTAATTTCCTCAGTTATGATAAAAGATAAGTTAGCTATAAAACCTTAAACTCACAAATATAAGATAGATAGGACATCTTCTTTAATATTGTAACTATAATTCTTGCTCGGTAATTGTTTTGTTATATGTAATTTTACCATGTTAAAGTTAAAACCTTCCTTTTTAAAAAAAAGAAGAAAGGGGAAGTGCTGTGGATATCACTCTATATAAATAAAACACTGATGGCCAATGACCAGGCAGGAAGTATAGGCGGGACAAAGAGAGAGGAGAACTGGGGAAACAGGAAGAAGGAAGAGAGAGACTGCAGCCACCGCCAGGACAAGCAGCATGTAGAGACTCTGGTAAGCCACCAGCCACGTGGCAAGGTACAGATTTGTAAAAATGGGTTAATTTAAGATAAAAGAGCAGTTAGCAAGAAGCCTGCCATGGCCATACAGTTTATAAGTGATATAAGTGTCTGAGTGATTATTTTATAAGTGGATTGTGGGACTGCGGGGCTTGGGGAACCTGGAGAGAAGCCCTCCAGCTACATAAAACGGAAAAAAGTACCCGGGTTGGTGGGAGAGGAGTGGTGGAGGATTGGGCTAGAATTAGAATTCTAGCTAGCACATGAGAGGTCATCTGAGAGGTCTCTCTTGTTTTATTTTGGTTTTGAGTGAGTGTCTTGTATAGCCCAGGATGGTCTCAAACTCACTATAAAGCCAACTTCTGACCTTCCCACCTTACTTCCCCAGTGCTAGGATTATAGGCATGGATCCCGGGCCCAATTTTATGTAGTGCTTACATGTAAACCTAGGACTTGTACACACGAGGCAAGGCCCCAACCAACTGAACTACGTATATCACCAACCTGAAGGTCTTATTTTTATACAGTTTTTCCCCTTCAAGAGATTATAGATCCACGAAAAATGATAAAGGTAGAAGAGATAAGACTTCTGTACCCATCACCTGTTTTCCCATATTGGTTCTACCCTAAATAACTACAGAGGAATTTCAGAAGTAAAAAGTGGCATTGTTATATGCGTTTATTTATGCATTCTATGTTAGTTCATTACCTGGGTAGATTACTATAACCACATGCCCCCATCTTCTACATATACACACAACTGTTACCTCTGGGGGGGGGGGGGGGGAACAGAGTAACAATTACTAAAAGAGAACCCTTGGATGTCGTTGGGAGGAATGTAAATTGGTACAGTCATTATGGAAGACAGTACTCCTGTCCCTCCAAGAGGATTGAAAAGAGAACTGTGGGATGATCCAACAATCCCACTGACAGGTATCTATCAAGGTAATGAAATAGGTTTGTGTTAGGAACAGCTGCTCTCCCACGACAGGGATATTCAAATTAACTAGTCAAACTAAAGGGAGGCAGTTTGTGCTTCCCTGGTCCCCTTCATGTCATCTTGCTCACATCTGTACAGAGACAGCAGTGGTGTTCTCAACCTATAGGTCGGGATCCCTTTGGGGGTTGAACGTCCCTTTCCCAGAGATTGCCTAAGACCATCTGCATATCAGATATTTGCATATGATTCATAACAGTGGCGAAACTACAGCTATGAAGTAGCAATGAAAATAATTTTGTGGTTGGCGGTCACCACAACAGAAGGAACTGTATTAAGGGGTCAGAGCATTACGGAAGTTGAGAACCACTGGTATTATTGTACCCGGTATTCCCTTTGAGCTTGCTTTGTTGGCTAGCTGTTGGTTTTTAAGCTTCTGAAGACTGAACCCACTGCTCCACACATGCTAGGCACATGCTCTACCCTCAAGCAACTTCCACAGTTCTAATGTCTTCAGAATCTGCAATGGTATCTTCTTTTTAATCCTCATGCTTGCAGTTAGTGTCCTTTCTACTTGTCAACTTTGATAGACATCTGTCACTTTCCTTGTTTTCAGTATTTCACCCATTTTCTCCATCATGTTCTATTTTCAATGACTGCTAACTGTATTATTGGGGGTCTATTGCTGTGACACAACACGATGGCTGACGCAACATACGGAAGGAAGGGTTCGTTTTGAGCTTATAGTTACAGAGCGTTAGGGTCCATAATGATTGAAACCAAGCGGAAGCAGGCAGCAGGCATGAAGGCAGGAGCAGAAGCTCATCAGACCCACATCTCAAACCAAATAGGAAGCAGGGAGAATGCACCAGAAATATGGCTTTGGAAAGCTCAACGCCTGTCTCCAATAGCATACTTCCTCCAGTAAGGCCATACCTCCTAAACCTACCCAAACAATGTCACTAACAAGGGACCATATATATATTCAGATGCCAGAGAATATGAGTAATACCTCATTCAAACCACCATACCAAATCACAATGGCTCTGTTTAAGCCAATTGGAAATGCCTGAGAGATATCAAGGATTGAACTAAAAAAAAAAAAAAAAGTCATCATCTAGTTTGATAACACAGATACAGAAGAATCATGATAATAAAACATTACAACAGTTACAATTAAATACAATACTCACAATTTAAATTACTGTTAACTAGGTAACTAGTTTAGTATCAGTGTGCACTGTTTCATCATTCTACTCTTTTGGGGTCCCAGCTTCAGACCTCTACCAGAGGTTGCTCTGCCTCCATCAAATTTTTATGGCCATGTCTTTAACATCAAAACAAATGCCACAGCCCTGAGTTATAGAGCTGTTTCCTCCAGAGCAGGAAGTAGCTGGTTTTCCCTCCTGGGTGTCTTAAGACACAGCAAATCAACAGGACTACTTTTTTACAACACCGCAATTTACACTCTGGGAAGGGAGGAGGTAATAAAAGGTTATTTAATCAAACACAGAAAATGACACCCATTTTCTCACTTTGTGTAGTTCTTGGATTTTGTGGATGTGAAATTTTAACATAATCCCAGCTAAAAGAATGACCTGGGCTGCAGCAAAAGGCCTTTCTGTGGCTCCTTCTTTCTCATTTGCTTTTGAACCACAGGGTGCCATGGGCAAAGTCACGATGACCATCTGTTGCTTACTCAGTGCCATTTCTATCCGACTCCTCTGCTTACTTCTGGACCAGGACTACTATGCTGCTCACGGTACTGGGGGATGGGAGCCTTCCTCTGTAAACTGTTCTCTGCCTTCTGGTTACTGTGAAAATTTGATAGATGGATCCTCTCCCCAGAGTCTGTGGCTCTTTACACTCTGTGGTTCCTGTTGGTCACATTTTGTTGCTGTATCAAAGCACATGACATACACAGCTTAAGAGAGGAGGGTGGCTGCCAGAAGATCACAGTGGTAGGAGTATGTCGCAGAGATTGGTCATGTAGAAAGGGACATGGTACAGCCTCCAACAAGAACCTCCGAACTCACAACTTCACTTTGAACCTAAAAAGGTCACTTTCAGCCAAGATTTAAGAAGCTTCTGTCTCAGGCGAGTGCTGCCAGTCTTCCCTGAATCCTCCTGGAGGAGGCAGATGTCACAGACAAATCCACTGGAGAGGTCTACGAAGTAAGGGACCAAGGCCTGCATCCCTGCCAGTGCCACTGACTCAGGCCTTCAGATGAGACTTCAGCCCAGCTGTCAATCAGTCAGCTCATCAGAACCCTGAGCACAAGGTCCCAAGTAAAGCCACACTCAGGTTCGGACCCACAGAAACAAGGGAATGCTACAGTTATTATTTTTAAGCTAGCGAGTTTTGGGATACGTTTATTACTCGGCAATAAATAACTAATACAACCTCCCAGCTAGAGGCATTTACGGTCACAACAAAGCTGTCACCTGTTATTTAGGTCATGTTCAAAGACTCCCCATTCCAGAAGAACTAACCCTGCTCCCCTAATCAAATCCACAGAGCAGGAAAATTAGTCATCACCAAGGCTTAAATTTCACAGAATTCTTATTTTTCATATTTAACAGCAAAGCAACAAAAATAGAATGGAAATCTTTAAAGAGAAAAAAGCAGATAGTTAGAGAGGTTTCTCAGTGGTAAAACACTTGCTTCCTATATGAATGCTCCTGGTTTGATTTCAGCACTGAAGGGGGAGGGGGGGTATAGGGCCTGTGAGAGGCTCCATGGGTAAAGGTGCTTGCCATCGGGCTTGAATTCAATTCCCAGGACCTATGTGGTGGAAGGAGAAACTGACTCCTGAAAGTTGTTCTCCTAACTCCACATGCAAACCATAGAATATTGATGTACATACATACATGTGCACACACAATTAAGTAAATGGTTCTTTAATTTTAAAAACAACAACAACAATAAAACAGAAAGCAAGGTTCAACCTTGTGCTCGGTTTTGAGCACTGATCTCATGGAAGAGACTGGTGGCCAAAATTGTTAAAGAAGGCAAGAGCTTATTTCCTACTTTGGGGAGCTCTGAGAGGTCTTCCCATATCAAAAGCTCTGAACCTGGCAGGCAAAATATCCTCTGACCCCCAAATATGCACCATGGCAGATGTGCAACCCCTGCACATATACAAATGCACAGAATAAATTAATGTATTTTAAAACCAAGTAAAACCTCCGATCCTGCCCGTTTCAGTTTAGCACACCCTTCACAGCCATAACATCCACTATGGAAGTCTCGCTGAGCCAGCATTCTGAATGGTGCACTTTGGGGAGGAAACAGTGCAGAGAAAGCAGCCGTCTCTAAATGCAGCTTAAATACAAGTAAAGGTGTGCTGGAGAGATGGCTAGGAGCACTGGCTACTCTTCCAGAAGACGAGGGTTTGATTCCCAGTACCCACCTGGCAACACACAACTGTTTATAACCTCAGGTTCAGGGGATCTGAACCCTCTTCTGGCCTCTACAGGCATGGTACACACAAAAATAAATAAATTTTAGATAGATAGATAGATAGATAGATAGATAGATAGATAGATATTTAAATGAGTAAATTCAAATCCAGTTGATATAAGACATGGGTGTTGTTTTGTTTTATAGTATGTTTCCCAACTTAAGTACAGGGATACTTAAGTAGGGAAATTCAATATTGAATGGGATGGTGCCCTACCCCACCAATTCAAAGACCATGGAGCCCTGCGGCCACTCTTACTGCGGTTTTCAGGGTTAGGGATACTTTCATGTATTAAGGCATTCACCTCTTGCTTTCATTTGAGTTGTTTTGTTTTGTTTTGCCACCCTGAAACTTTCAATGTCAAGCACGGCAAAGACGATGGGCTCTGGAGTCGTTCTGAACTGTTAAGTGGCTCTGTGTCCTACAGCTCATGTTGAATAGCTTTGCTGGGCTTCCCCACTCTTATCTGTAAAAGGTAGCTAATAAAAAGGCCTACCTCAGTGAGATCCATGGTCATTTATGGTACAACACCTAGGACCAGAGAGACACTATAAAAACCCTAACAATTTCCTCATCTGATGCACTGGATCTTAAATTAAGAACCTTGGACTTCTAACCCAGGGCTGACATGTCAATGTTCCAATCCTGTCCTTCATAACTGCACAGAGGTCCTGTCCTCACTAGGCCACTGCTCTGCCAGGATGATAAAAGTCTACTCTCACGTGACAGTGCTCAGGGCTTCATCCTGTCCGAATCAGCCACACATGCCTTGAGCTTCCCCAGGTCCAGACTGCAGACAGAGCTACCAATTTGGAGATCTCAATTTCCAAAGTTTCACAATTCTTGCAAGAAAGTGCACTTGGCTGGTTTGCTTCCATTTATGATGCCACACAATGTTTCCATGGGCTTACAATCTAGCACACAGGTTAGTCAGCTGAGCCTAACTGATATATGTTCATCCTTGTTACCTAGTGAAAGGCTAAGACAGATCAATAGCCAGGCTGAACACTCTTAAACTTTCATAAAACTTGTAAGTCAAAGCTGCCAATCAGTAGTGGCACTGCCACACTGAGCACATCATGTGGCAATTTCAGAACCGCAAACACTGACTTAGTGCATGACTGTCACACAGTGCTAAGAAATGTATTGGCTATTAACCAGATCTGCTTTTCCTTCTGCAAGCTATGCTCAGTCAGTAAGTAATCTCTCTCCTCTTCTCTTCTCTTCTCTTCTCTTCTCTCCTCTCCTCTCCTCTTCTCTTCTCTCCTCTCCTCTCCTCTCCTCTCTCTCCTCTCTCTCCTCTCCTCTCCTCTCCTCTCCTCTCCTCCACACGAGACTTCTTAAAGGAGACCACAGTCAGCCTGCAAACTAGAAGCACCCTGGGATATTAGCCCTGATGTCATGAGGACTTGAGTGACAGCTGAAAAGAGAATTTGCACCCTGGAAATGTGATGTCACTGCAGACTGCAGACCGAGTTGAACAGGATGCAAGCCTGGCCTCTGAGTAGACTTTACAGGATACTCAATCGAGGCAACACACCCTCGCTGGAGAATCAAAGTCCTGAACCAGATCTTCTGGCTGTTAGAGCTGCCAGATGCTCTGTCACCATGGTCAATGGGAGGCAATGATGGGGCCTTGGCTCGATGAGGGAAATTAAACACCTAAGCAGCAAAGACCGTGTTAAGCCTTGGTAACAATTCTAAGGTAGGTCCTGCTATTATTCCAATCATACATAAACTGTAAGTCTGAAAGGGTATTTACCTAGGACAGTTAGGAAATGATGGAACTAAAACCCAAGCTCAAGCCTCTGATTGTAGTGCATAAGGTCTCAGCGAGGGGACCACACTGTCCCTCTGAGGGAATTCTTGAATGCATAATTTGAAAGGACAAATGGATTAACAATTGCCATAAGCCGGTGTTTTTATCTTCATGGGCCTCATCCTCAAATAAAGAAGGAAACCCTAGCTTGTTCTGGAAGATTACAATGAGCAGCAGAGTCACTCTGAGAAATGAAGCACCTTTGTTTATACCAATTTTAAAACAATTATCTCCTGAGCTAAATTCCGTCCTGAGGGCAGGTACTTTCTTAAACAGTGCCACATAATAAAACAACTGGGTACAAAGCAACAAATGACCCTCCAGACAGTTTTCTTCTTTGTAAATACAAAATCCTATCTGCTAAACAACTATACCGTGACAAATCACAAGTCTGAGACGGAGTCTTCCAAGTGCAGATTTAAAGCTCCAGGATTTCTACAAACTTAATAATATTAAATCTGAGGCGGATGGCTGAATGCCTTAGAAATCCCAAATTCTTAAGGGGATCCTGGATGGAAATTCCCTGGCTGGGTTTGTAGTTTTTATCTCTGCATCAGAAAAATACTGGCACCACCTGGTGGTTCTTTTTCTGCTACAATAAAAGTCTCTGTGAACCATAAAATTAAGATCTGGACAGCCCTCCTGTTGTCAAAATGACTCACATTAAAAAAAAAAAAAAATCCTGTTCTTAATTTGTAAGTTTTTCATATAACTCCAACTGAAGCATTGAACAAATTTAGCTTTTATCCATATGGAGATATCCCCATCTCGAGCATGCTCTTAAGTATATTCAGTGATACACATGATAAATATTAAAACACACAAGTCAAGCCTGAGACAATGGTGCATGCCTATAATGCCAGAAACATAGAAGGATGGTTGGGTAGGAGGATCATTTGAGCCCATGAGTTCAAGAGAAACTCATATGACACAGTGAGACTTTGTCTAAAAGTAAACTTAATTTAATAAAATTAAAAATATACAAGTTCAAAAATACCCAGGATTTATACTGAGCACAGTGAAAATTCAGTCCTGAATGTTTATAAAGGGGGAAACACATCATTCTGCTATTATTTATGCATTACTTTATGCTGAGGATACAAAAGTTACTTTATATAAATAAATGTACCTTTGAACAGCCCCAGTTATCATGAAACAACTTATCATGCAACTATCATTTATTTTATTCACTCTCTCACCTATCCAGGCCAGTGATAGACAAATGATTTTTTTCAGTTAAATGTTTCTTTGCAAAGCTGGGGGTGGAAACCTGGCTCCTCTTGCCCATGTTAGGCAAATGCTCTACCACTAAGCCTCAGCCTGAGCCCTGAACGCGTCTTGATAATGCTTCACTGGGTTCCTTATCATTCTGCAAGGAATGAGTCAGTAGTGAGTGCCAGAGCTCAGACTGAAGCCTGTTCCCATACTGCTCCCTGCTACCCTTGGTTTGTATTACCAGGATGACCAGGAGCCAATACGTACCACATTTACACAAAACTTGGAGAGTTCTAGGGGACTTAAAAACCCCACTAATCGATGGCGGTTACATTGAGATTTCAAACCAGAGTACAGGCTGCAACACACAAAACAGGTATACACACTGTTGCTCATCAGCTTATAATTCTGTTGACATTAGATAACTCCGAAGTCCTAAATACTTCTCCCTGGTAGAAGTTAAAATGCAAAACCAGAGGGTCCGCACTGCTCCAAAGACAGGAAGCACGTCTGTCAACTTCACTAGGAAGACTGAGAAGCAGCAGTGAGTTGGAAGAAATCTACTTTGTCAGCCCATGTGTCTCTGTTTGGGTTACTGGGAAGTGCGGTTAACATAGGAACTGCCTGTTACACTGAATGAAGCTTCCAATAAAAGAAAGCCAAATGGGAAACATATGGGAGTGGTAAAGAGGTGAGCCAAGTGGAGCAGAGCAGAGCAAAGTGACCTGGAATGTTTTAGACCCCATATGGACAGTCTTAATAAGATGCTTAAAATGACATCCTAGGGCCTGCAAATCCAAGCGAGCCCTTAAGTACATTTACTCCTGGCCCCATGGACCCATTATTGCTCAGCTTATAATACAGCTCTTACAGAAACCTGACAATCACTCTTTAATTAAAGTGCATTACAAACATAAGGCACAGTTTGAACAAAGAAAAGTACAGCTCTCTGGTAAAATTATCCAGCTTCTGTTGTATCTGATTTTCCTCCTAAGCTGAGAGTTCATTAAAGGAAATAAACTGACCTTCTAACTTATTAAGAGATGAGCAATTGGCAGAGAGGGAGACTTTGCCGAGAGGGGGTTAGTGGCTGAAAGCCTGAGTGCTGTACTCAGCACAGAAATGGAGCTCAGTCACCTGGGGAGTCTATAATCAAGTTCCTTCACCAAGCTTAGTCTCAAGTTCAAATGCTGCTGGGAAAGACACCAGAGTAGCTCACTAATTATTTCTGATTGTTGGTAATACATGAAGGCTATATTTCCTAGTCACCAGCTTTGTGAGTGAGTGGCTGGGGCCCTGTCATCAGGCAGCCAAAGAGGAGTAAGCAGGTCAATGGCAGGCCAAATACTCATTGATAGTTCAAGACCACCCACAGTCTCTTTTCTCTTGCTAGGGGAACGAGTTCTGCTGCTGGGATTGAGGGTTCTCTCTCAGCCTCAGAGACGAAGTTGAGCAAAGTCAGTGTCCCCATCCCTGACCCATTTGATACACATGTACTTGAGCTAGGAATCAGCAGGAACAGTGGAAGCAGAAATGGAAAGTTAAAAAAAAAAAAAACACTAGGATTTGGTTATTGCTTCAGATGATACCTACAGACTACTTCATATGGTAGTCATAGAAACTAAAGGAAATAAATTCTCTCAAGCAGCCCCAGCGTATCAAGGGGTGTCAAGAAATAAGTACTTTGTCCTCTATATAGCTTCATATCTTGTGGAGAAGGAACACAAAGATCAATTAATATCATTTTTTTCTCCATTCTTTCCAGATTCCAATAAACATGGGAAGATGGTATTTGGCTACCTATGCTGTAGGATGGTCTGTATGTCCAATTGCCCTGATTGGTCAATAAATAAAACATGATTGGCCAGTGGCTAGGCAGGAAGTATAGGTGGGACTAACAGGGAGGAGAAAAGAAAGAACAGGAAGGCAGAAGGATTCACTGCCAGCCGCCACCATGACAAGCAGCATATGAAGATGCTGGTAAGCCATTACGAGCCACATGGCAAGGTATAGATTTATGGAAATGGATTAATTTAAGCTATAAGAACAGTTAGCAAGAAGCCTGCCACGGCCATACAGTTTGTAAGCAATATAAGTCTCTGTGTTTACTTGGTTGGGTCTGAGTGGCTGTGGGACTGGCGGGTGACAAAGATTTGTCCTGACTGTGGGCAAGGCAGGAAAACTCTAGTTACCTACCTATGAGAATGTAATAAAAAAACTATTGCTCTGTAGATCCGAGGCAGGATAGAAAGGCAGAGAAAACTGGGAGGACAGAAGAAAAAAGGAGCTTGCATCCAGACATTTGGTTTCAGCTTCTCAGCAGCAGTAGGGCAAGTTTCTAGCACAAGACCACTGTTCAAAGCCCCCTCCTTCTACCTCAGTCCCTACAGAGTTCTTGGACTAGAGTTCTTGGACTCTCAGCAGAAATCCCATTTACAGGGAAAGGACATGCTCTAAACCCCAGTGCAGCCCCCATGGATCTAATCAGAGTCTAACTCCATCCATCCAAAGCATCTCTGCGGAGAGAAGGGAGGGAGGGAGGGAGGAAGAAAGAGAAGAGGAAGAGAAAGGGGAGATGACTTCTTGTCAACTTTTTGAGATCTAATGGGAAAGTCACCAAAAGGGTATATAAGGCTAATGCTGAGACAGTGAACTGTTTCCCTTCCTGGAGAAGCCAGTATGTCTTGGGTGTAGTACGTCTTGCTTTCTGGCACTCTCCCTCAGAAAGCATATACTCAATGCCACACTCCTGGGGGTGTCTGTCCTTCTGCCTCTCTGTCTCTTAAGCCTACATTAAAAGATCTGTAATAAAAATCAGCTACGTGGTTTTACTAAACTGACTAGCCCTTAAACTTTTTTTTTTGAAGCCAGTGATCCCACTGAGATGAGATCCCTAAAAGCTGAAGGAAACTTCTCAGGCTCTGAGGGTAGCCATGTAGCGCCATGTTTCTGTCCCCAGTGATCCATCATCAAAACAGATTCTTTCTCTGCAATGCCAATTGGTGAGCTATTTTATTAGTTTAGTATGAAGCAGAAACACATATCAGAGTTAGCTGATCAACTATCATTATGATGACCCAGGGGAATACCATATTATTCTGAATATCAGAAGAGGCACAATGCATCTGAACCAAACTCATCTAAATAGCCTGTTTCTTTACCAGAATCATGCTAATCTAAGCATACCTATTTGGAAATGTGCTAAGATTTTATTTTTTTAACCCATACGTTTGTGTTGTGCTCTAAAATGTAAGCATAAGCCTTTTCTATTTGCATTATGCAAATGAGAATGACCAAATAATTACGATTTGTAGAACACTTAGGTAGCTGAACATCCTGCTAACTCAAGAAACCTCTTAGTACTCCAAGCAAACACACTCCCAGATTGTTCTGGACTGCCCAGATTTTATTTTTTAATTGTCTAGATTTTAAAAGTGAAATTCTCACATCTCAGACACACTGTCAAACCAGGGCTGCTGCTGGTCTTAGTAATGCAAAGACATCCTCCGAGTGTCAAGATAAGAAAGAAGCATCTTCCTGGAGTGTAAAGACATAAGGGAGGGACATTACATCATCTGAGAGAGTCTTCCATTAAAACCAAGATAAGAAATAATATATGATATAAACTCTGGATGAACTTCTAGGGTAAAACTAAAGCTGTCAAGCAATGTTGAGTTTTTGTCTTTTGTTTTTATAGGAGTATGGCAGACAAGATGCTGATTCGCAGTACTGGAGAACAAAAGGCACGAGTGTGGACTGCACCATTCATTCCTCCTCCCCACTGTGTGAGCCTAGACCAGGCAGTCAGCTCCAGGCCTTTCTTAAACCATCCATTGGAAGGAGGGAGTGCTTGCTACCTGAAATCTGTACAGAGAAAATACTTGCTATACTGTGTTAATGGTCTGATCTCTGAGCCACACATACAATATTCCTGTTATGAAAATGGAAATTCCCCAAGAACACCCCATTCATGTACATGCAGACATGCACACATGTGCATTCATATGCACCAGGCACACAGATAGACATTTTGTTTTTCATTTTTGAAAACTTGGAAAATACACCCATCATAAGAAAAAAAATTGCATGTTTTTGTCAGAAGAGGCAGTAGGAAGATTGACAAGGGATGAGGCAGAACAAAGGCTGAATCTTATGGAATGGGCTGTTACGGGGGTAAAAGTAATGTTGAGTTTTTGTCTTTTGTTTTTATAGGAATGTGGCAAATGATATGATTGATAAGCAATACCAGAGAACAAAAGCCACCAGTGTGGACTGCTCAGCTAGCTATGAAGGGTTATAGAGTATCTTGGGCAAGATAAGCTTAGTGGTGTGCTTCCATGGGGAATAGCTAAGAACCCACACAGAATGTGGGTTCCGAGACCTCTGACTCCTACACCAGCCTTCCTGTCTGGTCCTATCAAGGGAAGAAATCTGCCCAAGGATAACCACACAGGAAGCTAGTGATGGAAGCAGGAGGGCCACTGTCTAGGATGGGCTCCCTGGACATCAACAGACTTAAGTCTAGCCAGAAATAAGGAGGGCACTGATCAAATACAGTAAGCTTGTTACCAAATGACCCCAAATGTGGAACACTACCTAAAATGGTAGAGCCACACACACACTAGGGAGTGTGTGTGTGTGTGTGTGTGTGTGTGTGTGTGTGTGTGTGTCACCTCCATCCCCTGCTTTTAATGTTAGAAGACTCTCTGTACTTGAGAAAGCATTAGAAAATACCTGCGTGACTAGTCAGAGATATCACACCAGCATCTTCTGTTGCTACACAGCTTGAGATTTAAAGAAGTCTCCAGATTTTCTCAACTGCCCAATCCAACCCGATGTAGTCAACAGCTCCAGGAACTGTGAACACAACTTGACTGTGTTATGACTAGATCTACTGTATATATTTAATGCACTGAGGAGTGAGTCCCTGGCAGGGCCAGATCACAGCTTCATTCTTCTATGGATACTCTATGCTGATAAAAGTGCTAACATGAGCTTCATTCCTCAAATACTTCAACACTCAAAGTCTGAAACACACACTACACCTCTATCATCTGCTGGGCAGTTGCTGGTGCATTGAAGCCTCAATCTCTCTGTTCTGCTTCTCCTGTCCTCTCAGCCAGCATAATGTTAGAGGAACATGGGATCAATTTCTGGACCAGTAAATAAACTTCAAAATGTATCCAAAAAAAAAAGATAGGTAAGTGATGGGGGGGGGGTGCTGTCTCTATCTACACAAGACCGCATTTTATTTAATTATTTAAAGTGCTTTCTTCTGCTAGACACCCATTTTGCTGCTGACACTAAAAACGAAAATCCCCTCAGAGCAAATGGGTTTTTACTATCAGGATTCATCCAAAGTGCCCCTGGCAAAAAAATACATGGGCTCTGAACAAATTCTAACCTATTATTTGAAATACATTACAAGGAGAAGAAGGAAAGAAAAACAACCAGGAAAACCTAAGTCCAAGAAGCTCCTTCCTTCATACCAGGATTAACTAGGCCAGTCATCTATCTGTCTCTGAAAGGCCAAGACAGGATTTCTGAAAGAATGAAGCAATGATATGCAAACATCTCCCTGCTCTAAAAACCTGGAGGAATCTTCAGCATTGTTATCACCCCATTACTGAAATAAATTGCCCATCAAGATAAGGAAGAGTGGTTTTAAAAACCAGAGTTTGAAGAACTACTCCCCTGACCCGCTCCCAACACACACACACACCTCCAAATGGGTAACTCTCCAGCCCACTCACAAAGAAGCTAGACCCCAGTCTCACGGACACCGCTGGAGGGGATGCTGTTTGGGGAAGCTGGCCTATCTATGGTGTCCTTCCCAGGGGTGCTTAGCCAAGGAGTTTTGCAACCAAAACCAAGCGTGCCTCACTGTCCTATCTTCTGGTTCCTGTTCAAATCATGACCCATACCTCCTGGGGGATGCCTTGACAGATGGCCACACAGATGAAGAAAAGGAAATACCTATTTCAAGCTCACAAGCAGAGAGAGAGGTATGGCACCTCAGAGACGGAATCAGCATCCTCAGGTCAGGTGGGCCCAGAAGAGTAGCAAGCAAGTCTAACACTTGCTATGTATTATATTCAAGGGAATGGCACTAGCCACGGCAGCAGAGGGTGGGTCAGGCTAGAAGGATAAAAGTGACTATTTACACTCTGGGTTGGTGCTCATGGCCTCTGAAATGGAAAGATAAACACAGCTTTGTGGCAAGCTGTGACAAGCCTTCCCAATCCTCATTTCCTCTGTGACAGAACCCAGTGTCACAGAGAGAAAGCATGCCCAGCAGGAAGAGTCCTAACCTCCCTTGCAAGAGGCAAGCAGGGAAACTCTAGGGGAGTTGCTGGGCCAGACTTCCACAAACGTGCTTTAAAAACCCCAGTGGCTGCCACTGGCCCTCCCCGTTCTTCCTTCTTCCTGCGCTGCACTCTACACAGAAGTCTCACCTTGAGGAGAACAAGAGCACTGCCTAGGGTGGCAGAACAGGAAACAAAAGGAACCACATGCCTTAGGTGTCCCGGGCCATCTTCCTCCAGGCCCTGCATTTCTTAGGACAAAAGCAAACCTTGCTCAGTCCATTCTTCGGCTTCTCTGCAGTCTCCTCCCAGTATAATTTCTAACAGGCACAGAGCCCTGTGATATCTAGGATAGGCCACTGAAACAGGAACTACTGAGAACATGCTTCAGGAGCGACCTGAGGCTCTGGGACCCCAGATGTGGGTGTGATCTTTGGTTCTGCCAGAGACTGGAAAGACGACTGGAAAGTTAAGACAGACTTCTTAACTCTGGAGGGCCTCAGCCTCCTCAGAGAGAAAATGAGGACCAAACTCATTTTGGAAAAGGAGGACGAGGGGGGATGTCAGTGTACCCATGGAGCACTCAGCATCCTAGCATCCAGCATACAGGATGGATTCTGCCAAAGATGCCATCATAAAGAAGAGCTTGTGTGGGTCCCGAAGATGGAAAAGCCTGGGTAATGTCTGCTTTGGGACCTGGAGAGAGAGAGATCACTGCACTAAATGACTGGGAGGCAAGGTTATTAAACAAATGAAGTCAGAGGGGGCAGATGGCAGAAGGAAAATGAGGAGAACTAAACTTGGCTATCCCTGGTCTCCGTGGGTCCACTGGCATGGCTAAGGCGACACGCGCAGAATTTGTCTCTGGTTATCTGCCAGATCATCCCTGTATCAGAGTCACGGGGAGCTCCTCACATGCTATGTCCTGAAACCTTGTACTAAGTACACACAGAGATGTACACACACGCCCACCTATGTGCACGCGCGCGCGCGCACACACACACACAGAGAGAACTTGGCCTTGCTATCTCTAGTACCCCGCAGCAGAACCAAGGATAAAGACAATTTCCGGGAGAAGACTCAAGATGGCGGCTTCGGGCACGCTCGGGACTGCATGGCTGCTCTGAGGAGTCTAAGAGACCCATGGAGATGCTTAGGGGTCATGCGGCAGTGGAGGATGAGTCTGCAGGGGCCTGCAGACTCTCCGGAACAACTTTACAAGGCAGGACTTCGGGAAGATGCTTTTAAAAAGTGGTCTTGGGAAACATGGCAGAGCAGAGAGGCGCACACAGTGGCGACTGGAGAAACTGGAGACATGGCTGCAAACCGTACAGGTGCTGTTTGACGCGAGGGCAAAGAACATGTTAGTACCGAAGAGGGCCAGCCCCAAGTCCGAGGGACAGCCGGCAGCATGGAGCCACCTCCACTGCAGCCTGTGCTCTTCAGCCTGCTGGGAGAGG
Organism: Peromyscus leucopus; assembly: GCF_004664715.2. Classification (NCBI taxonomy): domain Eukaryota; kingdom Metazoa; phylum Chordata; class Mammalia; order Rodentia; family Cricetidae; genus Peromyscus; species Peromyscus leucopus. The sequence continues at coordinate 110,124,143 of NC_051065.1, forward strand.
TGAGTAGATGAGCAACGCAAATTGGACTTGGTGCTTGTTTTTTTTTTGTTTGTTTTTTTTTTTGCTTTTCTTTTTGGGGGAGGACACAAGGCAGGGTGGACTTGGGAAGACTGGGAATCGGCCAGGGTGCAGTGTAAAATTCTCAAATAATCAATAAAAATGTCATGTTCGGAAAAATATTAATTAAAAAAAAAAAGAGTATTTCTGACCTGATTTGTCCTATGCAAGAGCCACAAACGGCTACTGAACAGGTGAAACATGGTCACTGCAACTCCACCTGGAATTTTCTTTTTTTTTTTTTTTTTTTCCGAGACAGGGTTTCTCTGTGTAGCTTTGCGCCTTTCCTGCAGCTCGCTCTGTAGACCAGGCTGGCCTGGAATGCACAGAGATCCGCCTGGCTCTGCCTCCCGAGTGCTGGGATTAAAGGCGTGTGCTACCACCACCAGGCGGGATTTTCTTAATTATACGTCATTTAGACAAATTTGTGTCTCTAGTTAAAAAGCCACACTGTGCTAACAGCTCCCACAACAGATAGGGAATCAATTTAGATGAAGTGTCCTGGATAGGGCTCTTGGGTTAGGCAACAAGAAGAGGGCAGAAGAATGGAAGAGACTCCAGAATGAATGAAGATCTGATCTGAACGCTTCCCTACACATGCTGAACTTTCTATGACAAGTGACAGCTCAAAAACTCAGTGTTTCCATTCCCACCCCACCCCCCCCCCAGCACAGGGACATGCTTTCCTAGGGGGACAAAAAATTACAAATGAATGGCAAGATGATAAAAAAACAAAACAAAACACTAAAGTTCCTGTGTTGGATGAGTGTGTCCCAGAACACCACTGTATGGAGTGAGTGATCTTGGCAGGTACCAGAGCCAATGTGAGGCACAGGCCTGATGCTATGTCCCTCCCACACTTCCCTGCACGAAGACTAAAAGTACCTTCACATCAGAGAGCAGATGCTGTAATGGTACAGAAAACAAGATTAGGAAGACCACAGACTCGACTTCACTCCACACCATTCAGACACACTTTGGATGAGCATGTTCAGTGCCACATCTCAGTGTCAACAGTCCTTGTTCAAGAGGTCCACGTGCCCTCTCAATATGGATGGCCTGGGACAAGCAACGTGAGAGCTAAAGGTTGGCGCCTTCTCTACAAAGCTGTAACTAACGCCCCCCTCACTTGAGCCAGCAGCACTAAGAAACTGTCTGACTCTCCAGGAGAGTTTCCATGCATGCTCAAGTTTATGAGATGCATAAGAGAGAGGTAACACCAATACACAGTGATCTGGACTTCAATTTACCTTAACCCATGGCACATTAGAAATTGTCCACAACCCTACCACACACACACTGACACTGCATGAAAACCAACATTCTGCAAGTGGCCTGTTTACTCAACAGGAATGTATGAACCCAAACAGTGGTAATGGGGCCGAAGAGGTACAAGCCACGCCTGGCAGAAAGGCTGTGCTTGTGTCCTTAGCCTGAGTTTATAAGGCCATCGGCCAGCCATGGCCAGCAGTATTCAGAACAGGAAACTAGCTGTCTTTAGGATGATCGGCAAGCAGGTTCCTGGAAGAAAATCCAAGCTCACTTTAGAGGTGACAAGCCACTGAAACACAGATGGACTGCCATGTCACCTGAGATCGGATGCATCCTATTTTTTCACATTTTAAGAACTTAAAAACTGATGAAATTTTGTTAATTATCGCCCCATAATTGTTTGCAAACCAGAATATTCTCATAGCGGTTCTCCAATTCACACCTACTAATACACACATGACTCTAGCCAGAGTGGATACAAGCACTTTCAAGTCACATGCAAAAACTAGAGTTCAGGTCACAGAGTTCCGAGGCAAAGGGCTCTGCCATCCTTAGCGGAGATGGTGGTTATATGACAGGTAAGAGGTTTTGGTCATGGAGGTGGGGTGGTTTTTTCTTTATCTTTTCTTTTTCAAGCTTTTAAATCTAGTATCTCCCCCGAGGGAGACCTTAAAAATGAATACACCTGAGATGTTGCCTATGGTGAAATTCTGAAAACTACAATCCACTGAACAGGTTCTGAAACCGGTTAAAAGAATGCTGCAGCCAGCAACCCACAAGCCTTTGCCTGTGTTTCCTCCTTTTACAGGGGCACATTAAAAGACACACTGCGCGTGCCTGGAAGGATGAGTGAGCAGTTCAGAACAGTCAGTGCACAATCATGAAGACTACCAATGTGGATACTGCACTCGGGTAACAAGCCAAGCATTCCAAACCCCTGTAACTCCAGCTTCAAGGGCTCTGACTCCCTTTTCCTATGCCCAGGTGAGGCTCATGCCTTCATGTGTACGTACACACACACACACACACACACACACACACACACACACACACTTCTTGTTTTTTAAAGATACCTTATGGGGCTGAGGGGATGGTTCAATGTACCACAGCCTGAGAACCTGAGTTTAGATCCCTAACACACACATTTAAAAGTTGGATGCAAAAGCATACCTATATAAACCCCAGAGCTGGAGGTGAAAGGGCAAAAATAGATGATTTTTGGAGTTCTCTGGTCAATCTAACCAAATGTGTAAGTTCCAGGTTCCATGCGACAAACCATACCTTAAAAAAAGAGGGTGATTAAGGAACCACCAACAATGACTTCCTACATGTAGATGTAGCCACAGGCACACCTCTTGGGCATTGAAATGAGGTAGAGTGGCAAGAAAACAGGAAAGGAACAAGTAAGTCTAACTATAAAACAACATTTAACTAATTAAATAGACATTCATGAAGACTGAGTATTTCCAACAGTATTAATTCTGAAATGGTGTTTACAAGTATAAAGCTTTAACATTCACCTAAGCATGAACATGATCGTTTCCACTAAACAAAAATTCAGGACCCTGAGAAGTTTCCAGGTAACTTCCAAAGGAACTCGGTGCTCAACTGTTTGACAGAGCTATGCCGCGTGGTTAGACTGAGCGGTGCCCCGGTCTGTGATTCCAGACTCAAGCTAGTTGTTATGGAGACAACACATCAATGGGTCCCAGATGCATTCAACTAATTTTTAATCTTGTAGACTTTGCTGCTCTGCCTGGCTGGGTAATGCCATTAATAAATTAGAAAAGATGAGAATCAGAATTTTCAAAGTCCTAATAAGGATAACTAAATCACTGCATCTTCCCTACAGGAATTGCAAATTCTTTTACCTTCCACCCCATTCCACTCAGCATCTCTTCATCAGATCTAATTGTGAGCATCTCTGCCTTGTGGGAAGAGGAAAGAGAGGGGAATCCCTCTGTAAATGGAAACCTTCACTTAGCAAAAGACTTTGGGTCTGATTTTGTCATCTCTGCAAGTGGCTCTCATCAATGATGGGCATGGGGTGAAGCCTGACTGCTCTTCCAAAAATTATTACTTTTTTTTTTTTCAAATATACAGCATCCAACTGCATAAAACCAGAAGACATCAAAGTCCACTTCCCCGTTGGTGTGTGCATTATTTTAGAGCTAATTCATCTTCGACTCTGAATGAGCTAGCACCATTTGTCTATCTCCAACACAAATATACCCAGAGTCTTTAAAGTGACAGAGCAAGACAGGGAGCCAGCACAGTGTGATTCCCAGCATTGGTGGGGGGTACGGTGAAGGTGGGGGGGGGCGGTGGAGAAAATCTTACAAAGGCAAGAGTGGAGGGAAGGAATCGATCACGTATTAAATGCTCCATGCCAGCTACTACATCAAAGTCTCTGAATATAAGGTTTAATTCTTTGATCAAAATGGCAGAGCAACGTGTGTACAGAGTCATCTTTACAGGTAAGATGGAGGCTGTGTCAGAAGCCACAGAGCTGGTCAGTGTGGATGCCAGGGCACATGGTACGATAGCCAAAGAAAGCTCCCCATGTTGACTTAGAAGAGGGCGGAGTCCTCAGTTACCCTGCAGGGATTTCTGTGCACACTTTTAACAAGAGCTGTGGGGATTTGCCATGGTGATGGCATCCAAAGGCAGCTGCCATGGAGCAGGTCCCGCTAGGACTGTTCCAGAAGCCTGCCTTCTCAGAGGCAGAGTCTTTGGGGAAAAAAACAGGATGTGGATGGTAGGCTTCAGGGAGCAGATCGCCTCCTCTTCTGCTTCTTCTAGCTCCTTTGAGGAGGGAGTCACCCTTCATAGATTTAAATCTGTTTAACATGACAAAATATTTATTCTTTCAGCCATAATCATTACTCCCCCCCCCGCCTCATTTTCTTATTATTCTTAGAGTAACATACAGAATTTAAATAAGGAAGCAGAGCTGTGCTTAAAAAAAAAAAAGCTTTTTGAGACATAGTTTCTCTGTATAACAGCCCTGGCTATCCTGTAACTCACTCCCTCTCTCTCCCTCTCTCCCTCTCTCTAGTTTTATTTATATTTACTTTTATTTTAGGTGTCAGATCCCCTGGAATTGTAATTACAGACAGGTATAAACTGCTATGGGTCCTGTGAATTGAACCTGAGTCTTCTGGAAGAGCAGTCAGTGCCCTTAACCACTCAGCCATTTCTCCAGCTACCTGGAACTCTCTTTATAGACCAGGCTGGCCTTGAACTCACAGAGATCCACCTGCCTCTGTCCTCTGAGTGCTGGGATTAAAGGCATGTGCCACCATTCACCACTTGAGCTGTCCTTTAATAAAGGGTTTATTATCATCCACAAAAACAAAATAAAACATGAAAATCCAGCAATGATCTGCACCCCTCAAGTAAAAGATATTTAAATCACCACACATTTATAAGGAAATATTATACAACTATAAAGAGCAGCTTTGATATACACAATGGTCTTATCTCCATCCTTCCTCCACTTCTGTGTTCAAACATAGCCAGTCAGTTCCCTGAGGACCACTCCCCTGTGCTACAAACTCATAGAGCAAGTCTCTTTCAACATTCTCTTATATTCATTGATTATTACCTGTCTCTTCTACTGCTATTAAATGAATGGTAGCAAAAAGACTTCTTTTTTTTCTTAACTCTTACATAGGTTAATGGATGAATGAAAATTCAACAGAACAAAAATACGATGGAATCTATATACTTATCAATGGAAGGGTAATCTACAGCATGCACCAAGTGGCCTCATCAGCAATGCTCAGCTGCACATGAGAAGCAGACAAATTTCCCATTTTCAACTTGAAGGGTTCCCTTTACAGAAATGCCCCTGTGCCCTCCGCGGCTGCTTGCCTCCAGGCCTTTGGGAAAAACACCAGGTGGCTTTTTGTGGCTATTGACTGGAAACATTGAGTTGACATGAAAATCCTTCTCAGTGACCCTACAATCCAAGTTAGAGTCCCAATGAGGGTTTTACTGTGGCTACGAATAGGGGGGGGGAAGGGAGGGGAAGGGAGGGGAGGGGAGGGGAGGGGAGGGGAGGGGAGGAGAGGAGAGGAGAGGAGAGGAGAGGAGAGGAGAGGAGAGGAGAGGAGAGGAGAGGAGAGGAGAGGAGAGAAAACCACAAATCAAAATGTGACTAAGACGACAGCTAAGGAGTCACCATCATTGTAACAACAGATACTGGGCAGCATTCCTCATGACAACCGCCCAAGAAATTAAGGTGCGCCAAAATACAGCACCTTGAAAACTTATGTTTGTTTATCTTTATTTTATTTATCATTTATTGTTGTTTGTTTATTTATTTATTTTTATGTTGGGGCAGTATCTCATATATCCTAAGCTGATCTGGAACTCCTGGCAGAACAATGACCTTGAACTTCTGATCTTCCTGCCTCTAACTCTCCAATGCTGGGATATGGGTATGCTCCACCAGGACGCGTTTATATAATGCCAGGGCTTGAACCCAAGGACTCATATATGCTAAGCAAGTACTTTACTACCACATCACTTGCCCTCACTAACTTTTAAAACCGTAAATACCAACAGTTACATAAGAGTGTGTACATGGAATCTTACTGAGAGAAAAAAAAAAGCTTGTAAAACACAATGCATTGATTTCACTTTTGTAATGTAAATACATGCTCTCCATGTAAAGACAAAGTACACACATGTATAAAATACATATAGTAGAGAATATAAATGTTCATGTAAACAGATAAATGTGTAAGTTTATACACAAAACCAGGTAAAGAACTACTCTACAGAGACAGAGAGGACGACACTTGGGAAGAACTGCTGCGAAGTGCTACAGTTTCTGGGGAGGGGAGATGGCATGTACATTTAGAAGAAAATAAAAGTGATTGACAAAAAAAGCGAACTCTCTGGGGAAGTGGAAGAGAACCCAGGCCTGGAGCTCACCACCAGGCCTTAAACTTCTTCTTCAGTCCCCAGTTTTCTCCTGACACACAGAGATCCAGAATGGCAGAAGCACAGGGGAGTAGGGGCTTCTGAACAGAGGCTCTGCAGAGATGGCCGGCCTGCACTCTGCTATCTCCTGCTGAACCCCTCCCCACCCTCTACCACCCGTCACCTGGGAGATCTACACTGTCTTCTGGAGTCAGCTGTTTCCAAAGGCTGAGTGCTATCACGCTGATGGACTAGAGGAGCAAACCTCAGGGCCAAGTGCAGAGAGGCCAGGGACTCGGAGAAGAGGGCAGCAGGTGGCTGTTTACCTGGAGCCCAGGAGCCTGCCTGCTGCCTTAGCCGGCCACGACTGCTCAGGCAGAAGCACTCAGCAGTTAACCTTGCTTTGTGTAGGTTTTTTTTTTTTTTTTGACTTTGTTCTTTTAAAAAAAAGTCACAAATAAAAATTCATCACACCCTAAAATTAACCAGACCCAAAGACTCTGAGCTTCAATACAGTTAGAGTGGCCATTTGGAATGGATGTTATGGAGCTTCACATTGGATTTTATGCACTAATCCACCACCCAAAGCATTAAAAACTCATGACAGAGTTAGAACCAGAAAGACAGGTAGCTTGCCATCCTAGTCCATAACTCCTGCCCCCACTGCATTCAGTTCTTCTAAGATTTAGCCTTTCTTGGTCTCTTTTCTCCATGTTACACTGTGCCCATTAGTACACATGTTTACAGGTAAACATATACTGTTGGCTTGAATTCTTTTTTTTTTTTTTTTTTTTTTTTTTTTTTTTTGATTTTTTGAGACAGGGTTTCTCTGTGTAGTTTTGGTGCCTGTCCTGGATCTCACTCTGTAGACCAGGCTGGCCTCGAACTCACAGAGATCTGCCTGGCTCTGCCTCCCGAGTGCTGGGATTAAAGGCGTGCGTCACCACCCGGACTGTTGCTAGAATTCTTTTACAAGATGTCTTTTGAAAGCAAACTTGTTCAAGCTTCCCCCAGAAGAAGGATGCCCTCGGTTGCCGAAATGGACCCTGGGGAGTTACTATGACACTCCCTAGCTTGGTCCCATCTGTGAATTTGTAGATAATCACAACGCTGGCTGGGTGTGTTGATATACATCCAACCCCTAAGCAAGATGGGAGCTTGAGTTTGAACCAGCTTAGGGTGCACAGCAAGACCCTGTCTTGAACATGTGAGCTGTTATCGGTGACTTGAGTAGGGGAGGGAGTAGCATGCTCAAAGCTAATTTTCAACTAACGTTACCAGAAGTATGCTGCTGCTCAACAGACTCAATCCAGAGTTAAGAAAAATCCTTCAAAAATAAGTAATAAATTCTCAAAGTGTGCTGCATGGTTCCGAAATTTCAATGAGTTGTGTACCCAAAGTACTTAGGAAGTCACTCAACCCAAGAAAAGCTCTCGGCTTTTACCATCACCCAGCGGCCAACCCCACCCCTCCCACCAGGCTCCCAGACGGCAAGCCCTGAGCTGACATGATCCTAGTGCACCAGGCGCTGGTATAGTGGCTGACATGACATGCTGTGGGCGACACTCTCCTTCCTGGAACACTTCCTCAAGAGCTCAGCTCCACAGGGCCCATGCGCATCCCTAGTCCAGCCCAGCTGACCTCTAAGAGCCCTCCCTACAGGATTCCTTCTCACCCAGCCCCAAAGCCCCGGCCATACACTTGGGCTTTGTTGGAGGCTTAGGTGTGTTAGGTCAGGGAGTTTGGGAACAGATGGTAGTCCCCGGAGTGCTCCTTGTCACCACTGATCTATCAGGAACCCGCAGCCAGTCTTGCCTGCGCTGTCATTTGCTTACAAGTCAGCCTGCTGAGGAAACTCCCCGGGAGTTTTTCTGGTCCATATGCTGTTCTGCAAAGTTGGCCCTGGGATGGGCAGAGGAAGTAAGGGGCCTGCCCTTTCCAATCGCAGGCCTCACCTCACCTGCCAGAGCTTAACTGTCAGTGCAGCCTTCTTGCCAGTGGGTCTCACCAAACCTCAGACCGCCGGTGAATCGACACCATGCCGGACATGTGAACACTGGGCCCAGGAGATGGAAGCCACCCAGAACCCAGAGGGCAAACCCTGGGGTAAATGTGACTCTTCTGTTTTCACAGAGGAGGAAACCACATTTAGAGGAGAAAGGACGTGTCAAATGCAAAGCCCGGACTAAAAAGGTCATGAATGTGAGGATGAAGCCTAAAGCGCTTCACTTCATACCTCCCAGACTCGGAATATCCTGGAGGAAGGGCTCAGTGTCTTCCTGCTGCAGTTGTGGAGCTGGGTGCCCGAGGAGCCTCAGCACATCATCAGGGAACATTGTCTGACAGCCCGCGTCCCTGTGCACCGAGGGCGGATCATTTCTCAAGGGCTGAATAATAACTCCAGGCCAGTAAAAGCCAAAGTAAGGAAAGGCGGGAGCCACTCTCCTCTGCCCAGCTGAAAAGACCCGGGAAAGGAGTTCTTCAATGCTTTTGGCTAAACCCAGGAAGGGTCATCTCTTGAATATGCGGCACGCTTCCTTTCAAGCTGAGATGAGCATTTCTAAACATAGAGGATGACAGAGAAAGCACACTCCATGGGAAAATGGGAGAGAATCCTGGGCTGGGACTGAAAAGTCAGCTGACCCAGGAGTTTACCCAGCTCCTCAATGAAGTCCACCCTGCCTCTTCAACTCAATACTGCCACCTGCTATCCCCTGGCTACTTCCAGTCCTCTGATCTATTCCAGCGTGTGTGTGTGTGTGTGTGTGTGTGTGTGTGTGTGTGTGTGTGTGTGTGTGTGTGATGACACACCTGCCCCAGAGCATACATGGAGGTCAAAGACAACTTGCAGGAATTGGTTCTCTCCTTCCACTCCATGGGTTCTGAGAATTGAACTCAGATCATCAGATTTGGCAGCAAGAACCTTTACCAGAGGGCTTGGGGCACAGGCGAGGCTGACCAGGGATCAGGACCACTGAGCACCGTGCTATGTAAGGACTTCTGGCAAATACCAGGAAAGAAACTGCAGACAGTGCCCTAGAGACATTACCAGACGTCACAGAGATTGTCCAGCTCCCCTTTCCTCTTGGCCCCATACAGTCACTGTCCTTAGATTACATACACTACTGTCCTTAGAACCCAAGTAAATCCCTGGCTATGTATGTGAAGGCAGATGTTCTCTCATTCTGCCCTGTAAACACGGGCATTCCCTTTTCTGTCTGTGTCTGCCACATCTTCTGCAATCAATTCATTGGTGTAAACCTATCAGTATCCAGTTGTGTGACATGGGGACATGTTACTGAACCCCTGGTGCCTTCAGCATTATAGTTTGGCTCTTAATCATCCCCCTAAGATCTCACACGCTGAAGGCTCACTCACCAGTGCAGGGTGTTCAAGGGTGGGGCTTTGGGGGAGTCGGTGGGACAAGAGAGCTCTGACCTCATGAGTGGAGGAATCCTAACTTAATGAATTACTGAGATGCGGTGGAAACTGTGGGTGCAGGAAACGAGTCATGGCGGGGTACCCTTCCAGGGCCCATCTCCTCTCTACCTGTTCCCCCCTCTCTCTTGGCTTCCTGCAACCAGATGTGAGGCAGAGTTCCTACCTAATGACAGACCCAAAGGCAACAGGGACAAGCAGCCACACACCTCAATCTGCGCAGCCAGGAGCCAAGGGAAATCTTTGTGGATTTTTGTTGTTGTTGTTGTTGTTGTTGTTGTTGTTGTTGTTGTTGTTGTTACCTCAATCTGTGCAGCCAGGAGCCAAAGGAAATCTTTGTGGCTTTTTGTTGTTGTTGTTGTTGTTGTTGTTGTTGTTTGTTTGGTTGGTTGGTTGGTTGGTTTTTGTTTTGAAATGATCTATCTCAAGTGTTTTGCCACAGCAACAGGAAGACAGCTAACACTTTCCGTTTCCTAGCTGGTAAACTGAAAATAACCGTAGAACAGCTTGTGGTGTGCCATGAAGATCAAGTTTGAGAACTATGTGGGTTCAGTGGCGGTCAACCCAGTGGACCCCACAGGCCTTCACTGTGCCCTCAGTCAACATTTTGCTCTGTGAACCATGGGCTCAGTACCAGCCTTGTTCACAGGTGAGGACGGCGTTCACCCGGGTTGAAACACATTCCTTAAGTTGAAACTGCTGAGGAATGGGGCAGAGGCCGGAGTTTGATCCACACAGAAAACTCAGGCCCCAGACTAATCCTCACACGGTCTCCAACTCCTCCCTCCACATCTGCCCCTCTCTTCACCGAACACACGGTAGCCAGCTCCCTGCTCCTTCCTCTCTGTCTCCATCAATTTCCTTTTGTATTTCCTGTCCCTGATTTACACATATTCGACGCCACAAACCACATACTTGGAACACAGAGCTCAGAGGCAGACGCAAGCTGGACAGATCAGAAACCAGAACCAGGGACGGGAGAGAGCTGTCAGTAAGTACTGGTGGTGTAAGCGTGAAGAACTGAGCTGGAACCCCAGAACCCGGGAAAAAGCCGGTTTGGGTGATGCGCTGGGGATGCACGAACAAGAGGATCCCTGCAGCCAACTGGCTAGCCACTCTAGCGGAATTAGTGAGCTCCAGGCCAAGACTCATAAAACAAGATGACTAGCTGCTGCAGAATGACACCCAAGCTTGTTCTCAGGCCTCCACATGCATGCACACACATATACACCTGCACACACACCCACATGCAAGCACATACATATACAGAAATACACACAAATCCGAACTCATTTGGTAGCATCTTCTAAAGTCAAACAGACATCTACACTAAGACCTAGGTTCCTCAAACTTTTAAAAATACACCAAAGAAAGAAATATGCCCCCCCAACAAGAAACCACTAGGAAAGGACAGGACATCTTTAATGAAAATATCTCCAAATTATAAACGACCCAGATTCTTAAGAAGAGAAATACATTTAACATGATCACAAAGTAGAATATTATATATCCAGTAAAAAGAATTGCTGACACACTCAAAATGGAGGTGTCTAGTAAACATAAAGAAAAAATGTCAGCCTGACATAAAAAAATCACATGTTACAGTTAGTTTTGACTGAAAAGCAAATATATAGTGATTGTGATAAAAGTCAGGGTGGTGCTAAGGCCAGGGGACTCTGAAGATCTGAAGCTCCATCTGGTGGTTGTTACTGAGAGGACACTGGTTAAAAGAGCAAGCTGTTATTTTTATTCATGTACTTTATGTACTTGAAGTCTTTTCCAGTTCAATGTTTGAAAGAACAAAGACAATAAAGACATCAAACCAGAGCAGCAGCCAAGGTGGCCGGCTTTGCTGCTGTCCACAGGCCAAGTGCTGACTTTCTTTCTGGGTGAGCCCTGAGACAACCTTGTGTATAGGGACGGGAAGGCCAGAGCCCAGAGTTCAGGTCAGTGTGCGCTGCACTAGGGCCCCACAGCAAACCTTGAGGCCTGGAGAAGTCTGCAGTTCACGCTCAAAGTCTCTAATCCCGTTCTCACACACTGTTCTGAGCCGACTTCTACATTAATCCACATGTTGTATTTTCTGGCACATCTGGTGGCTCTTGCTTGGGACATTATGTTCTCTGGTCTCCCTTTACCAGAACCAAAATGCACCCCCCAATTGTTTATCTTCTGCTCGAAAAGGTTTCAGACTAACAGGAAGGGATTAGGATCCGGGGCACTGTGTTATTATAAGGTACACTACATTCTGTGGGAGAGGCAGCAGCACACTGGACAGCCAGGCATGAGTGGCACACACCTACTGCTCCAGCCTTCAGGGGCGGAGGCAGGAGGACCTTGCCTTGGAGGCCAGCATGTGCTGCACACTGACTTTCACACCAACCTAGGCTACACCAAGAGATCCTGCATCAGGAAATGAAGCAAGGGCTAAGAAGATGAGTTCCTGGGTCAAGTGCTTGTCATGCAGCCTAACATATGAGTTCAGATCCCCGGAATTCCCATAAGAGCTGGACATGGTGGTACATGTGTCTTTAATCCCAGTGTATCCCTACAGGAAGATCAGAGATAAAGACAGGAAATTCCCAGAAGCTCTTGGGCCAGCGACACAGCCAAGCCTACATAGCAGTGAACAAGAGAGGCCTTGTTTCGAACTAGGCGGAAGGCAAAGTCCAACACTGGAGGTCAGCTGTCCTCTGACCCTCACAGAAACATCTTGCGAGTAAGCAAGTACATTCCTCTCTTCGTGTGTGTGTGTGTGTGTGTGTGTGTGTGTGTGTGTGTGTGTGTGTGTGTAAGGGAGGAAGGGAGAGACAAACACACACAGATACACACATTCTTTATAACAGCTTCCTTTTAAGAGAAAATAGGTAACAAAAACAAAAACACCTGAAATCTCAAGGAGAACTGAAGACTTGGCATGTGTGAACGGAGGGAGACAACATAGAAAGTTAAACACAATGCCGGGTGAGATATTCCACCGGAAGACAGGAAGCTGAAATGGTAGAGACCGACATCACTGTAATGCCTAGCAAACCCTCCGTGTGCTGCTAAGGACTGAACCTGTGCTTTGTGCATACTGCACAGATGGTCTACCGCTGACTTAATACGTCCAGCTCTCAATCTGTTCCTTGAAAATGAAAGTAGTCCACTGGGCAGTTTCATGATATTCCACGAGTCCTTGGGGTAGGCAGAGGCAATTCTTGTACAGCACTTGCGTGGTGAGCAGAAGGCCTAGGCTGCAGCCCCCAAAGGAGTGCTGTAAAAATGGTGAACACTCCACCAAAGTTTAATAAGCAGAGACTCAAAGGCAATCTCATCTCAAGTACAGGTCATGACCAACACTCCTGCAGCCTGACCTAAGGGACAGTGGCCTAATGAGTGTTCTAGGAGCTGCCTAGGAAACCATCTTCAAACAAAACAAGCGGCTTCTGGTGGAATTGATGTAATGACCCCCAAGAAATAACTCATCACCCAGAAGAGAAGAAACCTTCCCACAGGAAGGGCGGCACGTGCCCTCCCCACAAGCATGAACAGCTCATGTGCCCATGGACACTGTCATGTTTTTTTTTTTTTTTACTTCCACCCAGAGCCCAACTCCCCAGAGGTGACCTCATGGAAATCCAGCTGCAGAACAGTCTCCCACTGGAGAGAAGGACTCTTGGCCCACTCACCTACTGTAAGTGGAGGAGAACATACAGAAATCCTCCCACCGGAAAAGCTCCCTGCATCTTCCATTAACAATAAGAAGTGGTTTGATCACATGCAAAACACTGGCCTGGGCCATACCACCCAGCACCACTGCTGTGAGAGGCTGTAGGCTTCGAGCTGAAGTCTGATATAAATAAGAATGGAGGGCCATTCTTTACACATCAAATCAAGGGGAAAAAACGAATTTTCTCCCATCATCCAGTGTTTATCATACTCCAAGATGAGAGGAGAAATGAAAAATAAAGGCCCAGGAGAAACCAAGTGGGCAGGATTCCCATCAGGGCTGCACTTGCATTCCTGACACTCCATCCTACATGTCAATGCTGTCAGTCTGTTTACAAGCCACCAAAAGCCTGGTCCTGGCCACAGCTCGGAGGAGGCTGCCAGCATTGATTTACAGACAGCTCTGACCAGAAGCTGCTCTGATTTGTCTATGGAATCAACGGGGTAGGGGAGCAGCTGGAGGTGGGAAGAGATTTTTAGCATGGGGTAGTCTTCTCCTGGCTGCCATCATTTAGCCTGTCTGTCTGCCATCATTTCCTGTCCCTGTGATTAGAGCTGCAGCTCCAAGGTGCTAGGATCAAAGTCATTATCAGCCTTGCTGAGCAATGGCTGCTATGGCAGCAATCTGCCTTTAAAAAAAAAAAAAAAAAAAAAAAAAAAACAACCAATAAACAAAAGAATCCCCAGCAGATGGCTGCAGCCTAACGGGTTGTAGCCTAATTGGGATGAGTCATCTCACAGTGCACCCAGGACTTGTGCTGAAATGCTCCTCAAGAATTTCTCAACTTGTTGATGCAAAACCAGAAATGAAGACAGAAGCAAAGATCACTGGATCTCAGGCTCCAAGGGGAAACCTTGAGAAGCATTCACTCCTGGTGTACTTCCTTCAAGACAGAAAAAACCAGGGCTCTCGAAAGGAAGGTCTCTTGAAGGACTGCAGCCTCAAGTAAAGTAACGACATTACATTTTGCACAAATGTTACAGACACTAAGAAACATCATGCTCAAAGGTTTGCTAATATAACAACCCTGGACAATCAAGCTGCCTGTGTCCCAATTCCAGCTCCCTATATCCTGGCTGTATCCAACAAACAAAAAATGTAAACCTCCCTATGCTCAGAAACACCTGTAAATTGAGGGTAACAGTGAACCCTATAACTCAGACCTGTGCCCGCACATGGTAAAGAGTCGAATATAGCACCATCATATTATGGTAGTGTGGTATTGTGAATGAGAATGGCCCCTACAGACTCTTATGTTTGAATACTTAGTCCCAAATTGGTGGAACTGTTTGAGAAGGACTAGGGCGTATGTATGGCCTCACTGGAGGAGGTATGTCACTGGGAGCAGGCTTTGAGCTTTCAAAAGATTTACAGCACTCCCAGTGTGCTCTTTGCTGTCTATGGATCAGGATGTGAGCTCTCTGCTGCTGCTCCATGCTCTATCTGCTGCCACTCTTCCCACCTTGACGGTAATAGACTTCTATCCCTCTGGAACTGTAAGCTCCAAATAAACCCTTGCTTCTGTAAGTTGCCTTGTCCGTGATGTTTTATCACAAGACTAAAAAAATAATTAAGACAAGTGGTTTATGTTACTCCCATCTTAACGGCAACAAAATCTACCTCAGAACTGACCTACCCCGTTTGTCTGATGCTCCAGAGCTGGTAAGTGGCAGAATCTTGTATGGCAGACTGAGTTCACACTCATGGCTAGTCTAGTCTCCTCTCCCCTTACATTGTTCCACTTGGTCATGTTTAGCAGACACATGAAGTCACCTATTGAATGCTCATGTGATAGAAGTCTGAATAAAATTCCCTTAAAAGCCAAAACAGCAATAATGGTGACAGGAGTGGTACTCGGGGTAGCAATGATGGTTGTGACTGTTGATACAATCATTAGGGCCTTTCCGAGTGGATCTCACTCAGAGCTAAGGTACATAGAGACAGCATCTCACCTCCCATATCAGGAGAGAGTCCTTGTATCCCGACTCAGATAAAGCTTCAGAGAGATAGAACTTCAAAGGTAAAACACAGAAGAACTGTGTTGGCAGGGGGATTGTAAATAAGAAATATTGCAGAATACTTCCAAACCAAGAACCTTTATGATGGATGGGTGGGTGGGTGGATGGATGGGTGGATGGATGGATGGACAGATGGACAGGAGGATCAGTGTATCGAATAGCCATGTCAAAAGCAAGCACTCCATGCCAAAATCCGAGGTGATGATGAGCAGTTGACAACTGCAGGTGACAGGAAGACATCTCCCCTAAACCATTACAACAGCGAACATGAGGAAGAGATGTTCTTCATTTTTTTCACTGCATGGAGAGTGAAGTTCAAATCCATTGTTGTAAGCTCCCCAACTAGAGAAACACTGGGCACAGTACTATTAGCCTGGGACACATCTCGGCAATGTCTTATCACTTTTGTCCTCATCGCCATTTTTATGGGGAGTGTCACATCTTTGCTTCTGACTTTCAGCTTGTCTACACCCTGAGATCAAGAAGAAAAACAGTGGGTATTGCTAGCTGCTGCTCACTCGGTATCTAAAGCCATCTCTGGGAACGTTTGCTGGGTATACAAATGAGGTACCTAAGTCTCTGAAGTGCACAGTAACCGTTTTCCACTAGGAGAGGGTCAGTCTACGGCTTGGAACCCCTCACAATGCTAAGTCAGTCCTAACGCACTACATGCAAAGGATCTGATGAATGCAGGAAGAATAAACATCAACAAATTGCACATAGACAGGAAGCTGACTGATCACAGGCTCCCTTCTTCCTCAGCTTCTAAGTCATCCCTGTGCATTCCCCTCATCTAACCACAACTCAGATTCCAGAGGACAAAAAGGAAAGAAGAATGGCCCCCACAATTATTCCTCCATTGAAACAGGCTTCATGGATACGGAAGGTTTGCGGCCGCTGTTTGGTTTTGAGACAGGGTTTCATATGGAAACCTGGTTAGATTGGAACTTGCTCTGCAGACCAGGTTGGTCTTGAACTCACAAAGATCCACCAGCCTCTGCCTCCCCAGGTAAGAACAGAGGGGAAAGGAGATGCTTTTAGTTTTCTACATATTTCTACTTCACATCCAGCTTCCTGCGACTCAAATAAGGTGCATGCATTCATTAAGAATATGAATTCATTCAACAAATATTTATTTAACTCCTACTATACACCATATGTGCACAGGGAACCCTCGGGCACTCTTCAATCTAAAAAAGAAGGCTTCTTGTTAAATAATATTGGTAGATGTCACTGACTGCCTAGGAAGAAAAGACTGAGGACAAATGGGTGAAACTGTGCCAATCATGGAAATGCCCCTGGGAGAAGGCTATCTAGGTGGCTATGCCTATGTAGGGCACTCTAGATCAGTAGAGGAATGTGTTCAACCAGAACATGTTCACATCCATGCCAGCAAGAGAAGTAAGTGCTCTGCACAGCAGTCCATGAGAAGGACTATGAATCAAATCTTGTATCCAGTGACCACAAAATGGAAGAGGAACTGTAAGGGAAGTTCCAGATATCCTTAAGGAAAGAAGGCCAAGGACAGAGGATCCAGGTGGAGAGTAGACAGGAACAGTTCTGAACTGAGAACCAAACTCTAAGGTTGACAAGATCCAGAAAAGGGCTCCCATGGAGTGAGGGGTCGGCATCCTTAACATAGGAGCCCAGTGCCTAGGAAAAGGAAAAATGGAAATGGCCCTGCTCCCTCATCACACCACAGTCATCGCTGTCTGCCTCTGTGATCCACACACAGGGCTCTGATGCCTCCTGGCAGATGTGCCAATCGCTCCCAAACACCACTTCAAACAGATTACACTTCCCAGAAGGCATCTCATACAAATTTAAATTCCATCTCTTGGATTAAAAGGTCTTGGGGTGGGAAATACATGGGAGTTGGGAAACCAGAGTTTTAATGCCTGTTCTGTTGTTAATTTACCAGGTGGTCTTTAGCAAGCCAATAAACAACCTTCTGTCTGCAATTCCCCATCTACAAAATAATTACCCACAACAGTAAAACACTGCGAGGCAGGGGGTATAACTCAGTGGTAGGGAATTTGCCTGGTGAGGCCCAGGTTGGAGTCTCGAAAGTACAAAGCAATTTTAAAGATCTAAAATTAAAAAAGCATGACACTAAAATTGTATTCATGACAACTGTCAAGATTTTATCTACTAAGAGCAACAGCAGAACAGAGTTCAGCAGCAGTCTGTAATCTCAGTATGTGAGAGGCTGAGGCAGGAGGATTAAGAGTTTGAGGCTACACTGGGATATATAATGAGACCGTCTCAAAAAGACAAAAACAGAAAGATTCAAAGTATTTATTTACATTTTTTTGCCTTTTGAACAAAAAAACTATTTCATGAGATTACATCTATCTTCTTTAAGATCTGAATTTTTAAGACTGCTAGAATATTTAAATAATGAGAAAAATAATTCATGGTACAAATTTCAAGCCATGAGATGCTGGAAACTCAAAGGCAGACCAAGGGTGGATGACCACAGAATGCCCAGTGTCAGAACTTCAAAAGCACAGAGGCACTGAGAGGACCAGAGCTCCCAGGAGACACCAGTCTTCCTGTGAATTCTCACTCCACCACCTCAGCAGCTAAGCATGACTTCTGGCCTTCACCTTCTCCAGCACAAATTTTCCTACATGAAAAACAGAGCTCAAGACTGCCTTAGCTGACAGTCTACTGCAATGTAGCCAACAAAATATGCCACAGTATGTACTAGATGCTCAATAAGAGGTAATTATGTTTGGCTTCAGAAATTAAGTCAGAGAAGGCCACTGTGATCAACCTATACCCACTGACTAACCAGAATGCTCTCATCCTGCAGAATACAACCATCAGTACAAAGGACAACCATGCCAAACGTACACAGTAACATATATAGTATCCCTATAGCATAGCGATACTATTATCTCCCATTTACAGATGATGAAATTGGGGCACTGAGTTCATGGTCATTCACTCAAGGGAACAGTTGGCCAAAACTCCCACAACTGAGACCCTGAGTTTTCCCAAGTGTAGATGTGTTTCTGGGAACATGGGGTCTTACATCAGCATTTAACCTAGAGAGGTGTACCCCTTGGCCAAGGGTATATAGAATCTTTTGTATTGGCCTAATCATGTTTCTGACTAATGGAAGGAATTCAGAAGCATCCAAATATCTCTGCAGGAGTCCAGGTGTGAACAGAGGAAGTTGGGGTGGACCTAAGGGTGTTCGTATGAACTCAGAAAGCTCGGATAATTTATACTCGGTCTTAAGATAGGCAATGCATTGAGGAGACTGTGTTCTCCAGTTTTGGCACAGGAACTTATCTCCTGATGTCTTTCTAAATTTACTCAAGTACTTCTGATAACAGTTCTGAAGAGGAGGTGAGACCTAAAATCCCTTGTCATTCACAATGGCCAGGGTACAGAGATACAAGGACATCTGCAAAGCCGGTAGAAATGGCTAGACCGTGGGGGTGACCACACATGCACAGTTACAAGGTCAAAAACTAGGTCTGGGGGTGCACACCTATAATTCCAGCACAGGGGAAGCTGAGACAGAAGGATGGCCAGTTTGAGACCAAGTTGGGATACAAAGCAAAATTCTTTCTTTAAAAATACAAAAACAAAACCTGCCTGGACTGAGTCTACCAGGTTGATCGAAGTCCTCGGAGGAGGACTTGTCCTGGAGGAGGTGGGAATGGGGGGTAGGCTGGAGGTAAGGGGAGAGGGTGGGAGGGGGGAGAATAGGGGAACCCATGGCTGATATGTAGAACTGAATGGTATTGTAAAATATATATATATATATATATATATGTATATATATGTATATATATATAAACTATTTTACTATAGTTTATGCCACCTAATAAACAGTTACATGAACTGTAAAAAAAAAATACAAAAACAAAAGAGTCAGATTTCTATCAGAGATCACACACCTAACCCTTCCTGCTTCCTAAGCCATCTTCTGTTTGGGAAGTTCCTCGACTGCCTAAGTGGCCGCCAATAGGAAGCATATGCACAGCAATACCATCTAGAACATTCCATGCAGACAGGTAACTTTCCTTTTATGAATTCAGAGAATCATTCTGACCTAGATAGGTGCATGTGTTACTGTGCAGGTTAATGTGAACTGGTTGGGTAGACATTCCCCTGGGAATGTCCCTGGGACTGCTGACAGATCCACAGGGCAGGCAGATTTCTTCAGTTCCTCACAACAGAAGCCAAAAGAAAAGTCATTTCTTATGTGGACATGAAACAAAAGAAAAAAGAAACAGCCTCAATGGTCGAGGGATATGGCTCAGTCAGTAAAATGCTTTCCTAGCAATGCACAAAGCCCTGGGTTCAAGACCCAGTAATTAATTGGCCAGGCGGTGGTGGCACAGGCCTTTAATCCCAGCACTCGGGAGGCAGAGCCAGGAGGATCTCTGTGAGTTCAAGACCAGCCTGGTCTACAGAGCAAGTTCCAGGATAGGCTCCAAAAGCTACACAGAGAAACCCTGTCTTGAAAAAAACCGAAGGAAAAAAAAGTAATTAATTAAAACTTTGAACGAGAGGTCAGGGAGATGGCCTAGTCGATAAAGAGTTTGCTGAAAATTAGAATTCTGATCCCTAGAAGCCACTCAAAACTCAAGTAGGCACAACAGCTGCTTGTAATGACAATCCTTAGGAGCAGAGACCAGGAGTGCCAAAGATAAGCTAATCAACCAGGCTAGTCAAATGGGCAAGCTCAGGGTTCACTGAGAGACCCTAGCTCACTAAATACAGGAACAGAGGAAGATACCTGACCTCCACTTCAGGCTTCCGTATGTATGCTCACACACGCACCTGCACATACATGTGCCAATACACATGCAAGCAAGCACATACCACACACACAAAAACAGCTTAATGAACCCAAAAGTCAGCAAATGCCCAATAAAATATTTAAAATTTCACTACATAGAACAGTTGCCAAAATTAGGGTTTGTATTTTGTATTTGTAAAGTCGGTTGGAAAGAATTATTCACAATAAATTACCCATGCAGCATTTTCACTAGCAACGTCTAGCTTGAAAGACTAATAAAACAATTCTGCAATGTGACCCTCAAAAATGAACAAAAGTATTTTTAGCAGGGTGGGTCTTAATAAGAAAAAATTTAATACTTCTTATACAAATAACCCTTGGCAACAATTATAAATAAGGCTATTCCTGGAATTGCACAGACACTCGCTAAGTGCTAAAACATACCGCTGGACCACCCAGTTTCAACGGCTGAACTACCAACAAGTACAGTTCTCAAAATATGTTGTTTAAAAGGGAGATCTGCTGTTTTAAACAATGACATCAAAGGGCCTAGCGTGTAGCTGAGTGGTAAAACACTTGCCCAGCATTCTTGAGGGGCCGTGTTAAATCCCAACAACAAGAGGCAGGTAGGCACTGGCACTAGAACATCCAGCCGTGAGTGAGACCAGAGACACAGTCCCCAATTGCCACTGGACTGTCCTTCTGTAAACCCCTCCAGTCTTACTTCCCCAACTCACCCTCAGATAGGAGAGAAGGCCACAGAAACAGCAACAATCCTTTATCTTTTTGTTATGTGTGTTGCCTCCAGGCTTTTCGTAAAATATAAAATAAAACCCCCTCAAATGAAACCACAGCCAGTACATTTCCTGATCACTAGGAAGAAAGAAGCTGTTCAATCTAAACTGCCCAGACTAGCAAGAAGAAGAAAGAAAGGCAAATCTTGCAGAGTCCCTTCCTAAATGGGAAGAGGAAACACAAAGAACTAGGGATTCTCGCAGGAAGGGCAGGACCACCTATCCTACAGGAGAATGAAAATGGGAAGACAAACGGGGTAGAAGAAACCATCTAGAGCCTCATTACAGGGATCTAAAGGTGATGGCCTACTAATTAGCGTCCAAAATTGACACTGCAATGGACAGGCAGGCCACGGCTCTCAGGCCGCCTCTGCTTAGCTACAGCAGGGTACTGACGACAGAACACAGAGCATGAGGTATCTAGGGACAGACTCATTACCAAGATGAAAGAAGAAAGCACAGCCTGGAGTAGAAGATGAAGTCGGGACGTGACCAAGCCACCATCTAGAAGCACACAGAAGGAGCGAACAAAAGACACTTTCTTCTAATGGAGAAGGACCCAGCCTTAAGCTACCGCACAAAGTTAAGGAAGAGAAATCTTAAGGCAACTTGAATCAGTCTTGAGACTATTAAAATATCAAAGTATCTAAGGGCTAAGGCTCCTACTATATGAACAAAGTCTTCAGATATTACGGAAAAGCAGTGGGAAAAGCATAAAGGAATGTCTCAAAACTGTTCCAAGGCTGGGGAGACGGCTCAGCTGCCAAAGAGTTCCTGTGCGCGCCTAAGGATCTGAGTAACAGCCAGGCATGGTGGTGGTTCACACTCGTCATCCCAGTGCTAGAGAAGTGGACTGCTGGGGCCTGGTGGCAGCCAGCCTAGCCTAACCCTAACCCAAACCCCTAGCCCAGATCCCTGTGAAAAATCCTGTCTCAAATATAAAGGTAGATGGCAAAAATCAAGCCAGGTTGACCTCTGGCCTCCACATGCACACATGCATGCATACACACACACACACACACACACACACCTAAAAGTATAAATATATCATCAATTGCACATGTAATAATTGTCTCCAGAAAACATTCAGACAAATACACAATAACACAAGTATCTCATCACATCACTACTCATCACATCGTTCTCTATGGAATCAGAAGGTTGGGAACAACTTATACTCGACAACGCAGAATAAATATGTGATGAAATTCCATAAAACAGATTATCTGTGTGATGATGAAAAATGGTGTTTTTACATGTATCATGGGCATCTTTCCCTCCTTGGTAGCAAATGCAATATGGGCAAAACCCCAGACTGTGAAATAATTAATGCCTATGGAGGTAAGGCTCAGGCAGATATATGGTATACAGGCTTATATATGCATACACACTGACATGTCCACATCTATATTTTATGCTATTCATAAAGCAAGTGTTACCTGATGGCCATCTCTGAGGAGACATTACAGTTTTATTTGCACTTCCAAATACAGCAAACAAGCTTGATAAAATGTTTAAAAAAAAATCACTTTACAATCCAGCAATGTTATATATACTTGAAGTTTCAAACTAGAACAGGATAACATTTTGCTAGATTAAGAACAGTAGATTTCCACATCTCCCTGTTTTACAGTTCTAAATGATTTGTTACCCAACAAGAGCTTGTTCCTATTCTGCACAAAACATTCACATCTGTCCTGCTGTTGGCAAAATTGTATGTTAAGATTTGTACATAAAAAGATGAGAATTTTTTTTAAAAAATCAAATGGCTTTTTCATTTATAGTTGACACATCAATGAGATTTTTTCAGTCATTTGTGCATTAATATGCTTCGAGATTCCTTTAAACACCACAGAGCAGTGTGAGTTGCCCATGAACCACATCCTCCCAGCCCTGCAAATACTCAGCTGAGCATATGGCTGCCCTGATTAAAGGCTGTCACTGCAGCTGCTCAGGGACTTCTGAGACATGAGCAGAAGCAGTGTGCCATTCCTGGCTCATACTTGTGAAAAAGAGATGTGTTCACTCACGGTCCCTCGTCCCCTTCCCACTATCCATAGCAGGCACGAGACAAATCTCACTTGGACCCGGGACTGCCCAGTTCTCACCATTAGAAGAGGAAGTCCTACTGTAGTCCCCATGAAGTGCTGATTCCAAACCTACACAGGCTGATACAAACAAATACAGCGGAACCAGGGAGCCATTTAATTTCCCCAACGTGACACACAGTTGCCTTCATCACTATAAAGAAAAACTCTAGCCGGGCGGTGGTGGCGCACGCCTTTAATCCCAGCACTCGGGAGGCAGAGCCAGGTGGATCTCTGTGAGTTCGAGGCCAGCCTGGGCTACCAAGTGAGCTCCAGGAAAGGCGCAAAGCTACGCAGAGAAACCCTGTCTCGAAAAACCAAAAAAAAAAAACAAAAACAAAAAACAAAACCTCTAAATGAACGTAAGCCATTGGTCCCTCATTAATAATTGAAAAATAATTGTCTAGTCAATGTCAAGGTGTCTGTGCAAACATAAAATACAAGGTACACTTCAAATACTTGAGAACTTTTCAAATGCTAGTAATGTCAGCACCTGCATTAATGTCAGCACCAGGTAAAAGATTCCAAAGACCACAAACACATTTTCACATGCATAGGAAAAAAAAGTATCTTCAAGCAGTCCCTTCTAGAGAATTAGAATTTTAAGTCAGATACACAGTGTTAACTGAAGTTCCTAGGAGGGGAAAGGCCACACTTGTGTTAAACTTTCAAGTTCATTGGAACTTGAGTATCTATGGGGAGTTAGACTGTTGCAAGTTCAAGTCAAACTTTCTTAAACAGCCAGGTACTGTCTGTCCATTTTTGTATTTGACCTACCCTCCTTGTGCTTCCCACCAACTCAAGGTTAAGAATGGCATCAGATGGCATCGGAGGCTTCGAGCAGAGACCTCCTGCCTTGCTGTAACCTGCCTGCTTGAGGTCTCCACCGGTACCTTTGGAGACTGTCATGATTTATGAGTATCTTTCTTCTGTTACTATACAAACTTCACAAAACTATCGATACACCGCAACACGGAATTTGGGGTGTAGGAGGCATGGAAGCCCTGTGTTCACAGATAAGCACTGGAGGAACCTAGAATGTTAGGGCAAGAGGTTGTTCCTCCAAGGGAAAGAATGAGATACATGTTATCTATCCACAAGGCTGGAGTAAACATGCACTCTGGCCTGGTGACCTTTGCACTATCTGTGTGGCGGGAGACCACAGAGGACCCTCCCCCAGACCCTTATAATAAGCTTGGTTTTTTTGGTCAATCTATAGAACCCATCTTTATGGAAAGTGTCACATATATTTTACAAAGTAGAGTTTTGATGTAGTCAAGTCCAATCTTCATTTACCTTAGTTTATTCAAGGAGATTTATGTATGCTTTCTTGTGTACAGGAGATTGAGTTAATTATCACCAGGAACATTTTCACCAAATTGTGCTGTGCAAATTATGCCTAAAAGAAACTACTCAGGATCAAACTCCCAAAGTTTGAACTAACACCGGCTACTTAGTCATGTTGAACTGAACTACTGTCTTACCTCTCAAGGATCGTTACTCTGCTGGCTGTGGTCACAGAGACTCCCACGTTAGGGTAACCTGAATCAGTGTCCGCAAAACATGGTCATTCATATTTAGCTCCAGAATAAACTTTTATTCCCTTTGAGGAGAAAGTTGCTGTTTATTTTTATTGACAGCCGGAAGGTAACAGAAAATTCAGTTTCTACTCCATGTTGCAGAGTTTTAGTTGGGTTTTTATAATAAGCATGTGCCAATTTAACAGCACACAAAAGAGACAAAGATGAACTGTACTGGTTACTCTGCCCTCCATGGAGAGGGAGGGAGGGAGGGAGGGGGAGGGAGGGAGGAGGAGGGAGGGAGGGAGGGAAAGGAGGGAGGATGACTAGGAAGAGGCAATGAAATTTCCATTGACAATTAAACAAAGACTTACAAGGTATGCTCATATACTAAAAAACTCTACTGAAGTAAACAACTATAACATACTATAAAACTTGAATCTGAGTCTTTCCCTTCCTTGTCTTTAACAGATACCACAACTCCTCTACAGCCAGAAGATGAGGAGAAGAAAGCAGGGAGGAAGAAATTAAAAGTTCATTAAATAGTGAGGTATGGTGGCACACAGCTTTAATGCCAGAATCCAAGAGGTAGATGCAGGTGGATCTCTGTGAGTTCAAGGCCAGCCTGTTTTATGTAGTGGGTTCCAGGCAAGCAAGGACTACAGGGTAAGACTCTTGTCTTCAAAGGAAAAAAAAATCATAAAAAAAATAAATTCCCTGTATATGGTTAAGGCATAACAAGATGCCACTGTCATCTAAGATACAGTACTTCCCAGTTGGGCGGTGGGACAACTCATTAGTGACCATGATCAGACTTATGGCTCAATGCAAAACTCACCTCCCAGCATATATTCCACAAAAGAATAACACAAAAACACTACGCTGAATGCTGCTATCATATCATGCACTGAACATGAGCAACTGTCAGACCCAGTACTATGAGGTCAGTAACTACATCCAGGCTGCCATTAGTTCAATATGTTTTACTGCATTTCAACAATAATGAGGGCCAGCTGTCAGGATGTGTCAGCCATTAGCAGTATTTGCACATGAGCCTGACAACCCGAGTTCCATCCCCAGACCCCACAAGGTGGCAGGAGAGAACTGACTCCCGAGTTGTCCTCTGACCTCCACCTGTACACCATGGCATGATCTGACCTACACAAGAAATGAATACACATTTTTAAAGAAAGACTATCACAAAGCAAGCATCATCGTTGGAAATCAGCAATGCCCAGTTGTTTTAAGAGTCTCAGTTGATTGCCTAAATTAACTTATTACCGTAATGGCAACCCCGACTAACCAAACCTGGTGGTGAGGGAGAAGCCAAGTGTCTTAGACATGGACTCTATATTCCTAGATAACCGATGCTCTTCCTTCCCAGGGACAGTAGGCAGCTGAATCCACCTCAGTAGCTTTTACACAACCACAAAAATTTAAAAGGAGGAAAGTTACCAAAGTTATTACTCAGATACTCAAGGCAGTCCAGTGTGGTGCTCCTGTACACTGCGGCCCACAAAATCTAGCATATGACTAACCACTGCTCCAAAGGCCCTGAAATTCTACATAGAAACCATAAATTATCTGAATACAAAAGAGTGCCCTTAATGTATTTTCTAGTATATACAAAGGTCAGATGTATGGGTATACACGTATTGCGTTATGTGACTGTTTTGCCTACACGTGATAATATTAAGTCTTGGTGGGTTCACAGTAGCTTTCTAAAACCATGAGCTCTGATATTAGTGAATATGAAAAACATTGAAATACAGACACTTAGAGGACTGGGAATCACCACCTTACTCCAGTTGGTCTTTCAGCTGAGCTCTGTAATATGACAGTGAGTTGAGCTATAAGCCTATCTGCCCTAGGTCAGAATGAGATGGATCAATGAACTAAAAAGTACCTCTCTGATATGTAGGGGGGAAAGTGGGTGAAAAGGAACAGAGAAGCCCGTCATTTAAGAAAAAGGACCCATTCTCTTCTCACATCCAAGTCTCTGAAGAGACTCAGCTGTTAGTGCACAAGGTCAGCACAGACTCTGTATAGCAGAATGCTCAATACTTCTGAGCCATCATTCCCCATCCCCTCAGCTACCCAGATACACTGTGAGCCACGGTGATGACTGTCCTGAGTGACAGGAAGATATCCAACAAAGTCTGCGCTTACACCATGTAACTTCTGAGCACACACGAGGCTGAGGAGTAACCTCTAAGAAACTCCACTACAGTTAATAAGTGTCCCAATGCAGTGTCAGGACGGGCAGCAATTTACCTAGAGAGGAGGGAAACGACAACTAAAACCGCAATGTCAGCTTTGGTCTGATAAGGAAAATACAAGTACTGATGGCCGTGACCCCTGACTGCTGCCAAAGGAGGCTTCCTGGAAGGGAGGTACGTGAGAGGATGCTCAGAAGACGATCAAAATGTGAACCCGTCAGCACGTGTGCACACGGGGTGTGCGTGAGGAGAAGGTGGTTCTGTGGCATACCTTAGACAAGTAAAACACAGAAGCAAGCTTTGCATCCTTCAACAAACTGCTCTACCTTAATGGCTCGCTCATACTATTCAAAAAGCACACAAAAGTTAAGCTGAGCATAGTAACTTGGAAGGCTGCAGCAGCACCATGAATTCAAAGCAAGTGTGGCTGCATGGTAAGACACTATTCCAAAACTTAAAAAATGAAATACACTTCAGAAAAAAAGATGGCAACGTGGATCTATGGGCAGGACCCCTAGCTGACATATAAAATTCATTGTATGTCCCCCCACAACTCTTCCTCTCTCATACACAAACACGCGCTCTCTCCCTCGCACACACACATACACATTCTCTCAAATGCACACAAACAATATTTTATTCACACATCTTTCTCAAACACATGTCCTCCTCTCAGACATACACAAATACATATACACCCCCCACACACACACACACCCTCCCCACCCCTCTCCTCTCGTGCAGATCAAAAAAGCTTGTGTATTCAACTGCTCCAAAATTAAGCTTTATAAAAACTGGTTGTTTAAAAAATAATAATTTTCTAGTTGAACAAAGCCCATCACAAATGCCAGTATTTGAGAAAATTTCACAAAGGATTTGCAATAACATTTTAACTTGAGGTCAGGCTTAGTATCACACTTGTACTCCCTGCACTGGGAAAAATGAGCCAGGAGGATTCCAAGCTTTGGACAGGCTAAGCTATACAACAAAATGGGAGTAGGAGCAGGGGGTGTATATGTGTGTAGAGGGCACGGGGTCCTTGTAGTCCCAGATAAGCACTAGGGAAACCAGGAATGTTAAACGCAGACGGATTGTCTCCTCAATGGGGGAGATAAAGTACCCGCATTCCACCCAGAAATCTGAGAGTGGACATTATTAATAACCTGGTGACCTTTTGCTATCTGTAGAGGCAGACCTCAGCCAAACCCTCCAGAATGATTATCCCAGACTCTTCTCTTCCTAGACTTTTATATTTAGCTCCTAGTTAATAGAAGCCATCCTTGGGGGAGATGCCACAAGTATTTTAGGGCCTGCTGACTTCCGTGCTAACTCTGTGATAGAGACCACACTAGATTCTAGGCCTTTTAGCTACAGAACCCACCTTCATGGTCACATGCACTTTGCAAAGGAGGTCTATGTAGTCACGCCTTAAGCTTTACTATGCACCTGGAATGGGAATGATTGTTGTTTTCCAAATTCTATTTTTCTTTAAATATGCTTGTAATAAACCACCAGGCAGCAGACTCTCTAGAAGTTTGATCCAGTTTGAATAAATCAGATGGAACCAAGTTTTCCTTCTCACTCTTTGTGGTTTATTTCCCTGCCTATCAGCAGGAATCCCTCCTGGGGAGTCGGGGGCAGTGATCCAATAAATGGAATCTTAAAACAAAAACAAAACAAATCAAAACAAAAGCCAGGCAAAGTGGCACAGGCCTGAAGTCCCAGCTACTAGAGAGGCTGAGACAGAAGGATTCAAGTTCAGTTCAGCCTGGACACAGTAATGACATCCTGTTTCAAAATTTTTCTAAAGTAAAAAGAGGACTGGGGTGTGGCTCAGGATCAGAGATGCCCAGTATGTGTAGGCCCTTGGTTGGGCTTAATCACCAGAGCAAAAAGGATGAGACAGGATGGGACAGGACAGGACAGGGTGGGATGGGACGGGACGGGACGGGATGGACAGGAACAAAGAACAGAGAACAAGACATAAGCAAAATGAAGCCACAACTATATCCTGTAGCTAAAGTCAATTTCAAAACCATCCAAGTGACAGACTAAAATCTTCCCACTGTATTTAATAGCCATCTGAAATCACATAAACATTATCCACAGAAAGAAAAAAATAATGTAATTTATACCTTGTTCTCACAAGAAAACCTTTAATGAAACTGTAACTTGGGCCGTGACTGATACTTGACAGAATGAAGTGGATTCTACAACGGTGGTACACAATGTGCTCAGTTCCTGCTCTCAGTCTGAGCACACCCGGCCCTCATTTCAGCACTGGGCAGCTGAAGTGTGTATTTTAACAGACACAAGTAGCACACTTACTTTTAATCTATTGTTTTATTCTTATTCTGCATTTCATGAAAACTGGATTGGTCTCTTTTCTAGAAAAAGGCACTTCAAAACTTGATAGGGCCAGTCAGTAAGTTGGCTCACCTTGCTCAAGCCTGACTACCAGACTTCAATCCCCAGAACCCACATGGTGGAAAGAGAGACCCGACTCCTGCAAGCGACTCCTCTCCACACAGTGCACAGCACACACCCACAGCATGCCCCATCATGCAATGTAAAAACATTTGTAACTCCTTTAAAAGTTAAAATATAATTCATATCAATATCTCCCTCCATGCATTCTCAAATCCCAGCAATATAGTATAATGAAAATAATGACCACAAATATTTATTGGCACCAATTCTCATATATGTCTAGAAAGAATAAAAGATAATCAGCCCCATTTACAGTTAATAGAACAAACATAAAAAGCTAGGCACCTCACTCAAGGTTACACGGATATTAAATGTATAAACAATATTCATAACTAGAAGGAGAATCCTGTTTTCACTGTGGCCACAATATCTCATTCCAATTATACTGCTACACACATGGTATCCCCAAACCCAATGGCTTTAGCTAACAGAGACCACTTCATTATCTATCACAATTTTCAAAGTCTCTGTTAAGGGAAGCCTGAATATTCACCCCCAGGAAGACTGAAGGTGACTTGAGACCAAGGGCTAGAAGCATGGAAACACATAGACACGGCCTTCCCATGTGTCTACTTGAGCGGCTTCACAACCTGCTGGATGGATTGCAAGGCCAAGTTTCCCAAGAGAATGAGAGAGAAGTTTCACTATCTTTTCTGACCTTGTCTTGAAAGTTTTAGATCCTCACTTCACTATAACCACAAGTCCTTCCCCTCAACTCAAGGAGAAGGAACCAGACACCCTGCCCACCTCCCTGTGGAGACAAGATTCTATTCACACTCTGTAACTGTGTATGAGGAAGGGGAGGAACCGCTGTCAAGAATTCCTGCCGTGATTCCTAAAAAGCATTGACTATTATCAAAAGGACTTCACGGAGGCTGTGTGATACTAAGGTGAATACACCAATCCTCATGAAGTCCCTTCATGTGGCACTTAGAACCTAACGCTCTACTTAAACTGTCCTCTTCACTGTTGAAATCATTAAAACTGGGCTACAGAGAAGGCTCAGCAGTGAAGAGCACTAATGGCTCTTCTAGAGGACCCAGGTTCAACTCCCAGAATCCACATGGTAGCTAACAACTGTCACTATGGGCCAGGGGATCCAATGCCCTCTTCTGGCCTCTTCAGGTACTACATGCACATGGCACATAGACATACAGACAGACAAAGCACCCACCCATACACATAAAACAAAAGTGAATTTTAAAATCATTAAAATGAAAAAATAAAACACACCACCCAAACACCAAAAAAGATAACCAAGTATCAATTATCAAATCCAAAAGGTAACTAATGACAGCTCTTCTATAAAGTAATGCTACTGTATCAGTCATTTTGAAGTTTGGGGTCATCTTTAATGCAGACTAATTGAAGAGAGAAAATACCAACAGAATTCCATAAGAACAGTCCTTGAGAAGAACAAAACTACCTCAAACAGTGGTGCAGAGATTCCAGCTCAACCCAATCAGGACACACCAGAGGAACACAATAGAGCCAGCGGGCAGGAACTCGGCCCAGCTCTGTCTGGAAGGGGAGCTCACATCGGCACCCTTCACAGTCCTCAGAGAGCCTGTCCGCCTCTGAGAATATCCTTTGGCATGGGAAATTTAACAACCATCTTTACTGCGGGCCGGGGCCACTTGCATCATCCACGTTAATTACCTTATGAAACCCTGCCGTGTGAATGTTTACAGTTGCCATGGAACCTTCATATGAGGTCAAAACATACACACCCATCATTGTGACATTCCCAAACAGAAATGAATAGTATCAGGGAAATGGAGGTGCTAAGTCATGTCATCTACTAAAACCTATCAAAATGTGCCCCTTTGCAGATAGCTGTGATGTTCATGGGGGATACAGCAGCACATGCATAACCAAGAACCACACAATAAATCCATCAGTCCTTTATCTCCCTCTGCATGCACTGAACAGCAGGCCTGAGTGCTGTGGGATAAGCAAGTGGGATTTCCTGCACACAGGCAACACCAGCACTCCCGACATGCTGGCAGAAAGTCCATCAAAGCGTTTCCTCTGAAAACTCAGCACCTATTTCCCAGTGCCCCTCTCTCCACCCAATGCCATGACCGTGGACACAAAAACAGTACATGAAACACACAGAAAATGTACTGGCCCAGGGGGTTAGGTAATGTCTTGAGATTTCAGAAGTTAAAACTGTCACCTCGGAATGAGAGGCTACAAGTGTCATAATTATTATAATTCATTCAGTAGGCAAAGCATGACAGACGCTACCTTTATATTCATTCATACAGTAATCAAGTTTTTTTCTTTTCCCATTCCCTGACCTCTACCCCCCCCCAAAAAAAAATCTTTGTAATAGGATTGGTGATCATCTATCCTGCAGCTTTCTCTATCACAAGGAATAACTGAACCTAAACTATGGTAGGAAATGACAACCACAAATTAACTAATTTTTAAAAGTCATTTAGATGATAAAGTCTCATTCAAATCATGTCAATGACCCTCCACATTAATGTGGAGAAGTGATGTCGATCTAGACTTTCCAGACACTTCTTTCTGTTCTCTGAGGGGATTCTTCAGTTATCAAACTGTAACAGGTATTGAGCGCAAAGTGCTTCAGTCTCTGGAAACCTCCTAATGAGTCAGTCCTTCTCAGCAACAGAAGCAGGGAAATGGCCTGCTCCTTGTTCTGTGACAACGCTCCCTGGGCACTCTTCCAGCTCAGAAAGGGAAAAGGACTAACCTGCTCCCTAATGCTGCTTCTCTGGAACAGCCAGTTCCTGCAGACAGTGACAACCCCATCAACACACACACACACACACACACACACACACACACACAAATCTGGCTAGTGTGGGGGAGCCATGGACTGATGTGCCACAGTAGTTTTCTTCAAAAGGCAAATGTCGCAAAAGACCTCAAATTCAGACACCAGGTACAGACAAGAGCAGGAAAAGAAACCGAGGACCCAGACCAAACTGAAACCACCAGGATAGCAAATAACAGTAAGAGATGTTATCATCTCTGCAACAACAGCGATCCCAACATCCAAAGTGCAACCTCGCTCAGCACCCCGAGGAAGGTTATCAGGAAAGCAATATGATTATATGTGAGCTGAAAACCAACAAGGGGCCTTGAAATCAGCCGAACCTTGAGCTCAGCAATTCCACAGCTCAGGAGTCTGTCTGTCCAAAAATAAACTACTCATGATGTGGACAGATACTGAGATACAAGGGCTTTTATCTTCAAATTCTTTAAAACGTGAAAAACTAAAGGTAACCCTCTACTACCCTGCAGTGCTTACAGAGAGACTAGCTGGCCCTGTGATGGAATGCTACGCAAACCTTTAAAAGAGGTACTATAAAATAATGTGGGTTTTATTTTTCATAGCAACATGTTCATGATTTATATAGGAAGTGGAAATAAAAATAAGATGCATGCATTTCATCATGATTTTTATTTTATATATACATACATAATACATCTAGACTAATATATTCATGAAAGATAACACTCATCAAATTTAGTGTAATTATGAAGATTTTCTGAGGGAAAAAAGTCTCTTTTTTTTCCTAATAGTTTAGTAATAACTGTGTACTACTCTTTGCATCCAAATATTAATGAAAAAAATTGAAGTATTTCAATATCTTCTTGCTACATGGGATTGCTATTTATAGGCAAAGTATTTTCAAGGAAAACAGGTATTTGTTTCCTAATATCAATTTAAAACATAACACCAACCAGTTAACTAAGGATATACTCGTAATTACCTTTCTCCTTAAAATACTTAAGAATAACACCTTAGACAAGACAGAAGCCAGAGTTTGATATTCCAGTAGGCTGAGTGGTTCTTTCTATAAAAGCCGTGCTCAAAAAGGCTCTCTAAATTTATCTATTTCTACCAAGAGTTGATCCAAAAATCTATCCCCAGCTATGATCTAACATCAAATATTTATTCTTCTCAAATCAAAGTCCACTGACAACTTTAGAGAAAGAGGGGAAGGAAGGGAAGGGGAAGGGGGGTCTCAGGGAAGGTCTATTCCAAAACTCTAAAGAAAGACACTAACAAAATTCAGTGTGTCAGCACACCAAGGTGGCATTTATCTGTAAAGTTAATACACGTGTGCATATTATATATGAAGACACATGTACATGTGCAAAATTACATGTGCACATATATACACAAATACAATTCCGATTGTTGATACGCTCAGAAAATAAGAGTCCGTTTTATGGCTCGTTCATTTCTATGATTCATTTCACAGTTCTTACTGCTTCAAAATACTACATAAAGTCTTTCTAAATATACACACATGGAACAATGAATGAAGAAAAAACAGCAACTAAACAAAAGGAATGAAATCTACACACAGATCTCCTTCGGAAATAGAAAATGTCCACTGAACAAATCCTGTCATGGGAGGAAATCTAGAGTCACTCAGGCACACATAAGCGCATTCATTTTCACTGATAACACGCACCTACAGGACCACTCAACTGAAGAAACCAGGCTTGGCAAGGTATGGTGGCACACCTTTAATCCCAGCACCTGAGAGGCAGAGGTAACTGGCTCTCTATGAGTTCAAAACAGTCCAGTTTATATAGTGAGTTCTACATCAGCCAGGGCTACATAGTGAGATCCTGTCTCAAAACCAAACAAAAATAAATAAACGGTGTGATGGGACCAAAAATCAATTACAGGAAGGCAGGAAAGAAAGATCAACCTTAGGAAAAAACTGAGGTCACCTCAGAGGTGCTGGCAGATGGCAGAAATGTCATCAATGCCATACTGTCATCATTTTGACATGACTCAGTTACAAATCCTTCCAGCACAACAATAGAGGAGCAAAGTCAAGCTGGACAGAAGAGGAGAGAATAATCAACTGTTCTCTTTTTCATGCTCAAAAACGGATTCACAGTAAAGCCCTTGGCATCCAGTCTCTGTACATGGATACCAAAACCTCCAAAGAGATTTTATGATATAGTTTCTAATATACTTTACCTAATTCACTTACATTTTGGATTAAACTTACAAAAGAGAATTAAAGTTATAATTATATTAAAGAATGAAAATTAAAACAAACCTTCTCTGAGATACAAATTTTCCAGATGCTAAAGAAGTCTTGGTCCAAAGTGAACGTACTAAGATGGCCTTAAATCCATGGAAACCCAGACCTTGCTTATCAAGAAACATTTTTCACATCTTCATCATTTGTACACTTAGATCAAAGAGAATAATAATTAAACTTCTAACAGAATTTCAGATTTGCTTTCAGTTATCATTTATCCAGTGAAACCAATTACCTGAACTAAAAACATAAAGCATTTTCTATCCTTTTGGCCAATTCTGCTTCTTGGCATGTTTCTAGGACCAGTGATGGATTATCACACACCCAGTCATTGGACCTTGGAAATTATTTCACTGGACACTATCTTATCTTTTGTTATACCAGGCCTCCCTGAATTTAATCATTTTTTTCAAATGTCATCACTTAGGACAGAAAAAAAAATGTACACACAGCATCAAGGAACAACCTTCAAAATAAGCTCTCATTCCAGTGACAATCAGGTGGGAATCCAGCAGACAGAAAGCATATGGCTATAATTCTGGGAAGATAACATGGTGTGGGTGAAAACTATGAGGCATGTGTTACTTGTCTAAGCTGAAACAGGGCCCAGGAGACAGAAGGCATTCAATAAGTGCTCACATGCTAATAATACCCTAACACACAATTATTTTGTCAATATCTGCCTGTCCCGCACCAGACATGTAAATACTTCTGTTGGACTAGGTTTGGTGTTCTTTTGTTAGGATTTGTTTTTTTTGTGTCGCTCAGAATGGAACGTGGAGTCTTGAGCCTAACAAGCAAGTCCTCCATCTACTCCTTCTCTATACTTCTATCCTGGACTTGACTGATGAACCTGAAATTGGAGTAGAAAAGGAGTTAGGATTTCTAAGAGCTGGAGGCATAGCTCAGCCTAGCATACACAATACACTATATTTGATCCCCAGCATTAAAAGAAGGTTTGGTGATACTCTGTTTGTGCTCTAACAAATAAAGCTTGCCTGGAGATCAGAGTGCAGAGCCAGCCACCAGAGGCCAAGCAGTGGTGGCACACATCTTTAATTTGAGCACTAGGGATCTCAAGCCTTTGATCCAGGTACCTGAGAGGCATATGCCTTTAATCCCAGCACTTGAGAGGAGGAAACAGGAAATAATATGGCTGGGCAGAGAGAGGAAGTGATAAGGTGGTATGGAGACAGAAGCCTGGTCGGCCTTTTCAGTCTGCGAATTTGATAGAGGTAAGAAGTCTTTTAGTGGCTGGTTGCTCTGAGCCTCTGATCTTTCAGCTTTCACCCTGATATCTGACTCCAGGTTTTGATTATTAAGACCAATTAGGATTCGTGCTACAAGAAGGTCCTACAAAAACTCGTTAAAAAAGAAAAACAGAAAACAAAAACTAACAGTGTGCGCTAGCAACGTGGCTCAGCGGGTAAGGGTGCTTACCACTAGGCCTGACAACCTAAGTTCCATCACAGGACCCACATGATAGACATAGAGAACCAACTTTCACAAGCTGTCCTCTGATCTGTGTCCACACACGCCCACACACAAATAAACGGAACTGTAAAGAAGACTAACAATGGTGCACTGAGTGCTGGAGCCATTTCTGCCCCTACAATGATTACAACAGATTTGCTTCCAGCCCGAGTTGCATGGGATTTCACTTCCTGCACCACAGATGTGGGCTTCTGTCCACAGTGGATCAATCAGAGCCCATCCCTTCCAAATGCACAGTGTAGACAAAGATTCTAGCCTCAGTCTGAAATGCATGCTGGGAATATGGGAAGCCAGGGACTGGGAAGGCCAGAGAAGAATGAAGAGCACAGGAAGAGGAAATGAGATGCAGAAACATCTACCAGACAGTGTTGCTCCTGAGACCCTGACACTGGTATCCCCTTCCTTGTCCATCCCTCAGACACCCTGTGCTATGCCCCATGCTCTGAAGTTAGACACTTTCTGTCTACATTTGTCAAGAGCATTACAGTGCTTGGGACGCAGAGTCATCCATTAAAGCATTTCCTCCCTAACCAAAGCAATCATCACACAGGACCGAGAGAGCTGAAGCCACAGACACAAAAGTGCAAACAAGTCAGGGTGGTCCATGAAAAGAGGAGGAACCACCAGAAAGGAGACAAGGAAGCTCTGAGAAAGCGGATGAATTAAGTTTCTGTTCACCCTCGGCAAATGATGAGAGGCGCTCGGGGTCTAAATTGGCTGGTGATATCAGAGCTGTTTTTACAATGTTTTAGTATCTGTGAATCCCACATTCTTTTCCTTTCTTGTACAGTCTTGTTTGAAACTCTGGCAAAACGCTGCGCTTGGGAAGCAATTGAAAGTTGGCTAAGCTGAAGTTATGTGATTTTCAATTAAAAACACTCTCGCTGGCTGGTTGCTACCGCTGTGGAAAATAAAGAGCTGCGAAGGGGGTTTCCCTCCTGTTGAAAAATGGGTCTGTTAAGCTTCAGAATGGTGAAAATCACTTACCTACCTACACAAACCACTTCTTCTGTTCAAGCTATACCACGGCTCCGATCCCAGTTCCTGGGAATAAGGCACATTTTTGTATAGACTAATTCTTCTGTTTTCATCCCTTAAGGGCCCTCCACGAATTTGCATTTATATATCCAAGAATGCCCCAAACTCACAAATGCCTGTGTTCCCACAGGGCTCCGATAATTACCACGCTTACTCCTAGCACAGGCTTATTCTGCTCCAGGAGACACTTGCCAGGTTTGAAGGTCACTATTATTAACAGAGGAAAATAAAACTTGCACCACACAAAAAGAACCACCGAAGCCATCCTACTCTAAAGAACAACATGCTTGGTAATTTTTTTTCCCCCAGTGTTGTTCAGTGAGTGCTAAAGAATGCAAAATAACATGTGCGCATGCACACACAGAGTCTTTGTGGGCATCCCTGAACAGGACTGGCTGTGATCGCTAACAGAGCAGTGGAGGGGGGTAAATACCTGAATTTGCATCTGCTTGCTGAGTGATGCTTCTACAGATATTTTAATGAATGCTGTAAGGCTGAAGTAGAATGGCATTCATCTCTGGGTCATGTCTTTCTGGTAGCTGATAAGAACTGACAGCAGCCCAGACGGCCACGGAGAATGGAACCCACTCTCAGGTGGAATGAAAGGAAATGAAACCAAGATGGCTCATTACCAATAAAATCCCAAACAATACAAGAAGACAACAGCCAACACTCTCTTCCTAGAGAAGGCAGAGACTATCCCGGCCCCTGAATACGCAAAAGAAAACCCTAACACCAATCTCTGATCCTGCAGGAAGCACCAACGTCTCCTAGCGGCTCAAGCAGGTCTTAATTTTAGCTGTGAAAAAGTAGGTTGCTGGAGCTTTCTTACCTGTACCAGCCTGTAGCTCCCTCCCCTTGATTCCCATGTGGGCCATGCAGGCAGAGCTCTGCCAGCAACTCGGCAAGAAGGGCAGGGCAACATGGGCAGGACAACCTGGGTTTCGGCTATCCCCTGCTGGCAGGACCTGAGCATGCACACCATCAGGGCACAGCCCAAGGGCAGGCACAACGTCAGCCCTTCTCTCTTGCTTGAGAGCAGGGCCAAGCCGGCAGCATCAACCCTCCAACATGAACCTTCAGGAACAGGAGAGAGAACTGGCTGACGCTGTCTTAAAGAGCTGTCACAAAATCAGAAGTTAAGGATCAAATGGAAGGAATTATAGATTGACTATACACGTCATAAAGTGGCTGGAATGAAATCACCATGTCTAGCTGGGGAAAAGAAGCCCTGGAAGATGCTCATATTCACCAAGGGGGCGGGGGAGGGGGCTGTCTTAGCTGAAGCTTTCACGTTCTGCAGAAATTGGGAGGAAACCTTGAGCAACAGGATTGATTGGGTGTGTACTCTACTCTGCCACTTCCCAGCTGCGTGTGGTGACCTTGGACAACCTGCTTCTAAGGTTCGGTTTCCTCATCTCCAAGACAGGAAGGATAGCTCTGTAGATCTCATAGGGCAGTGGGAGAACTGAATTCCCAGCATACAGAAAGGCCCCCCTAGTGAAATGTCAATATCGGTCTCTCTGTCTGTGTCTGTCTGTCTGTCTTTCACTGTTTCTGTCTCTTTCCTTCCTTTCCTCCTTCATCCATTTCCTTAAAAGAGGGAACCGGAAGGCTCCTTCCTTCTTATTATACCTGCACCAATGATTTCTTTAAAGTTCCTACAGTGCTCTTTACAAATGGTCCAGTTTTTAATTTGCCTAAAATTAGGCATAAACTATAGAGCCACGTTCCTCAAAACCAGGTGAATCTAGGACTCTGAAAGGAGCACCCACACTTACCCTGTGAGGATGTCAGGGAGACGGCATGACAACCTTTAGATTCGGTTTTTACTGTCCCGTTTCAGACTTTGCAGAGGCAGTGCGCTCCATGAGCCTTCCGTGAGATAAGCAGCATGAGGAGCCAAGAGTGCCAGAGGGGCCCGGCCAAGCAAGCCTGGTATATTGTCTATTCTGTTTGCAAGACTGGAAACCAAACTAAGACACCCACCTCTCTGTGCCTTTCACACTTTCAGAGACTTTCGGCCTCAGAGATGTACCGTAGAGGGAGGAGGCTCATTTCCTATTAAAATCTTTCAACAGACAGTCAACTGTTCTTGGAATAAGATCCAAACCGCTTCCGTACCACAGGCTGCAAGGCTCTGTGACTACCCTTCCCCACCCCGCACACTCATCCCACACTGCCAGCTCCACTCTCTTCTAAGACCATTCCCACCGTCCCTCAGACCGGGATGCCCTTCGTGTGCCTCCTCCCTCTGGCTTTCTCTCATGACTCCAGCCTGCCGGACACAGGTTACCCATTCACCGGATTCTCACTGGTTAAGTACCTAAGGGTTCCCAGCTGTACTCGTCATCTTCCTTGGTGCTGTCACCACATACCTGAGAGAAAGAGCCTGAAGGAAAAGGGCCTGATCTGGGCTCATGGCCTCAGTCTATCCTGGCAGGGAGGCATGAGGTAGTTCACGGCCAGGGAATTGCTCACGTCTTGGCAGATCCAAAAGCCCAAGAATGAAAGCAGAGGTAGGTGTCCCCTTCAGTGCACACCACTAGTGACCTATGCCCAGCAGGTAAGCCTCATGCCCTCCAGGAAACAGCACCAGCTGGGGAACCAATCTTCAAACACCACATTCTAACCCAAACACCTGTTGAGAGCCTAGCTCCCACCTACCCTCCTGGGGGAAGCCTCAGGAAGAGTAGGC
This sequence comes from Peromyscus leucopus, assembly GCF_004664715.2. Classification (NCBI taxonomy): domain Eukaryota; kingdom Metazoa; phylum Chordata; class Mammalia; order Rodentia; family Cricetidae; genus Peromyscus; species Peromyscus leucopus. Next base: position 110,163,725 of record NC_051065.1, read on the forward strand.
CTGGGTACCAATCGCCACCTATGCAGGCCCAGGCTCAAGTTAACAGAGACAAGCAAAAGGTAGTGTGACCCCCTTCTGTGGCACCCCCTCTCTGCTGTGGGATGGCCTGTATGTCAAATTGCTCTGATTGGTCAATAAATAAAACACTGATTGGCCAGTGGCCAGGCAAGAAGTAGGCGGGGCAAGGAGGAGAATTCTGGGAAGTGGAAGGCTGAGTGAAGGAGACACTGACAGCCGCCACCATGACAATCAGTATGTGAAGATGCCGGTAAGCCACAAGCCACGTGGCAAGGTATAGATTTATAGAAATGGATTAATTTAAGATATAAGGACAGTTAGCAAGAAGCCTGCCATGGCCATACAGTTTGCAAGCAAAATAAGTCTCTGTGTTTACTCGGTTGGGTCTGAGCGGCTGTGGGACTGGTGGATGACAGACAATTGTCCTGACTGTGGGCAAGGCAGGAAAACTCTAGCTACACCTCTCCCCATGTGACAACATCCTGAAACAAAGCTTAAGAAAGTCACAAGAAAGCAAAGGTCTCAGTATAAAAGTGCTCAGTTTCTTATGGAAATGAAGCATTCCTAAACATCACAGAGAAACTGGGTTCTCTACAAAGGTGAGGTCAACTAGGCCATTACAACAGCCAGGGTAGTTTGGAAACTGCTACAAAGAATAAAAAAGTAAGGAAAACAGTAATGCTGGGCCCTGTGCTCTCTTCCCCAGATTCTGATTTAACAATGGCGTACAGCACTATCTGATTAGAATGACAGGATACTCGGCAAGGGGTGAAAAATACTGCTTTAGCACTCTGCCTCACAAACTATGGGAAGAGTATCTGAACACAGCAGTAACCAATCACTAGAAATTTCAAAAAAGTAAAATTAAAAAAAAAAAAAAGAGGCTGGGGGAGCCTGCGGCTAAAGAACCTGCTGGGAAAGCACGAGACTTGGAATTCAGGTCCCTGGAATCCAATTAAAAGCTGGACAAGTGGAGGGGTCACCTTTTGTCCCAGCATTGGAAAGGAGAGACAGGAAGTCCCTGGGACAAACTGGCTATTGAGACAACCCAGAATTAGCAAACTCTGGATACTTAATAAAGTGGAGAGCAAAAGAGGACTTCTACACACATGCTCATACACACGCACCCACACAACTATGAATGTTTATATATACATGCACAACACACATGCACACATATATACTTTTTAAAAATATATGAAGTGCAAGCCCAAACTATACAGATATGCAACTGGTACGTGCGATTATTATTCATTTTCAAAATGCTTACTCAAAATGTCTGTACAGAGGTGATCAAAACAGGGTTTGGGGGGTCTCGGAACATAGCAATGGTACAACACTTGCCGAGCATGCACAAGACCCTACATTCACTTCTCAGTACCATCTGTGATCTCCTGAACCAGCAATGCAACAAATGTACAGTAAAAGAACAAAACACTATCTGACAGCTTAATTGATGTCTGGACAATCTCTGAATTCTACCTGGCTTGATTATACTGCACAGTGGTAGATGACTATACTTCCAGATGAGATTGTGCCATAGAAATCCAGATGTTTCTGTGATCTGACACTTCCTTGGTGCTCCCAGATATAAGGAAGACTTCGGGGGGGGATTAAAATGCAGAAATAATGGGATTTCTGTGGTGAACAATTCAAGATACCTATCTTTTAAAAACATAAGTTTACTTTTATGCAATTGGAATTGTGTCGATATCTTTGAGAGCATAATGTTTGTGCTTCCAATAAAAAAAGTAGATGCATGCTACTCTTCTCACTGAAAATGCATTATTATGACGAAGGCACATCTTGAAAGTCACAGCATCTAGTAGTAAATAGAAGGCAGCTGGCCCTCTCTGTGCATCACAGATTCCACATCCATGGATGCAAGCAACCATAGGGTGGAAATACTGGATGGAAAAAATTCGTGTCTGTACTGAATACATACAGATTTTTAGCTGCCATTATCCCCTAATGGAGACAGCACAGCAAATGTCTACATCACATTTATCTCACAGGGAATCCTATTAGTAACCTAGAAATGATTAAAGTATGTTGGAAGGCTGGGGGTAGAGAACAATGGTGAACATGTACCTAGTATGTGCAAGGAGGCAGGTTCTATGTAACTACTAAGCCATTTTCTGTAAGTAACTTAAACATCTTCCCACCCTCTCAGTGGGTCCTGGACTCAAGCAACCCCCTTTGGACACCCATGGACAATTGTGTTACTTGAAGCAGGGCTACTCTAGGAAAGGGAGGCTAATGGCATTACCTGAACTCAAAGGCAGGAAGGATTAAGGAACACTGGAAAGCTAGCGAGAGTTTTACTAAGAAGGGAGATCTGGGGCTAGGGCATAGGATGATGGAGGATGGAGGACAGATGCAGGAGGACAGGAGCAGCGGAGTCCCACCTAGCTAGGGGGCTCTTTATAGCACAAGGTTGAGCCCCAGCAACAGGGTGGGGGTAGGCAGGCTTCAGTTTCCAGATCACCCCTCTGGGGGTTCCATTCTAGACTCCTCATAGTCCATAAAAGTGAAGGATTTCGCTCAAGCCTCAAGGACCAAACACAAACAACAGTTTGAGGTGAGAGTCAAGGGTATCACCCTAAGTTCAAACAGAAGCAGTCGGTAATATTCCTGAGCAGCCAAAGACAGTGAGAGAAATAAGAGCTCCCGACTCACTAGGATAGCAAGTCACAAAGTTAGTGAGAGAAAAAAAAATCACTGCAACAATCTTCACGTGGCAAAGACCAAGGATTTCTATAAAGTGGTTTGTGGGGCTAGGGAGATATTTCAAGCATAAGGGCCCAAGTTACATCCCCAGCACCCACTGCCCTTTGACCCAGTTTCCAGCTATTCCTCTGCTACTCTGAGGCCTGTCTGAAATGTACAGGGTGTCTGCAACCTGCTCCTGTCCTCAGACCTTGACAGCTGCCAACCTTTCTGCAAAGTACACTGTCTACCCAACATGCTAACGTGGCCCCATGTTAATTCCCAACTTCAAAGTCACTTTGACCAGGAGACTCTCTATGAACCCTCTGTTGCCCATCATTCCGGCTCATTCCATCACTCATTATCTCTTTATCAAATTCCATTTAGTTTCCTTTCTAGTGCCCATTTAAGTGATATAATTCTCTTTCTTTCACTGTGTGAAATAGAAACTTCACAGGAGGACAACTTTAAAGATGAAGATGAACAAGTCCATGTGAACAGGCTCCAAAGCTACACAGAGAAGCCCTGCCTCACAAAACCAACCAAAACAGAGACTATTAAAACAGATGCCACACATAAACCAATGTACCCTGAGGCAAAGGTTATTGTAAATATCTTTAAATAAGAGAATCTCTCACTAGGTCACGGTATAAAATAAGCAAAGGTGGTACACAAGAAAATGTCTACCAAACTGTGAAACATCAACTCTTCCTTCTGTTTAACACTCTTCCCTCTGGCAGCACTATTCTATGACAGTGCTCAAGATTTCTCATATAAATCACTTTTAGGAGAGAGCAAGAATCAACTGAGAAGCAACTGGTGTCTACTTTGTCCACTTCTGTAAAGCCTATTAGGATTTGCCCGCAGTATTTGCAAATGAATTGCAAATGAATTGCTTTAATAAAAATAGTAAGTTTTTGCTTTCTAAATCCAGAAGATGCCTTACTGCTGATGAGGAATCAAGCTGAAGTATAACGGCTGCCAAGTATATATCCTTACTACTGAAACCTGTGTGCTCACAGCACACCTCCTGAGCCTCCCCTCCAGTTGCACTCACAACCTGGAGAGACGACTCAGCAGTTAAAGTACTCCCTACACAAGAAAGAGGGGCTTCAATTCAGGTCCGCAGGACAGAACCCCACAAAAAGATGGGTGTGTCGATGCATGCCTGTAATCCCCAGTGCTGGGGAGGTGGAGAAGGGAGGATCCCAAGATCTCATTGGTCAGCTAGTCAGCCTAGCCAAATCAGTGGGCTCCAGAGTCAGTGAGAGGTCCTGCCTCAAACAGTAAGGTAGAAAGTAACCAAGCAAAACATCCATTGCATGCATGTGCGCACGCGCGCGCACACACACACACACACACACACACACACTGTCATCTATATTCCTGTATTGACACTATCAGTGGTGTACTGGTCATCAAATTATTTCTTCCAACCAACCTTCCATTTTCCTTTTTCTTTCTGACAGGCTGGGGTTACAGAGCTCAGACTAGCCGAGAATTCCCTGTCTTCCTACCTCAGCTTCCTGAAAGCTGGGTCTCTAGGCTTATACCACAATACCCAGCTCAGCCCAACCCACCTTTTCTTAAGGTTGCTCCTGCTATCTTTATTTCAGGAATCTGGGTACTGCAAGTAAACTAAGAAAACTCAGATAACACCTTCACAGTTAGTGCTCCTAACCATCTGCCTATGCTAGGAAAAAAGTCACCTTGAATGTGAAATGGTATTTTCTTCTTTTAATTTTTTATTGGTTTAAAGTCACTGCACATAGTACTAAGTTTCATAAGGACACGTTATACAGGTATATAATGTACTTTATCTCCCCACACACACTTCTCTACCTTCTCATTTCTCATCCCTGCTCCCTCCCATCTGCCCCTTTTTGTGTCATACATACTTGACCTTATGTATCTATATATAATCTAGAATGCACAAATGAAAATACAGTTGTGATATTAGACTGAAACTAACTTAACTTCCTTAAATAACTTCCTATGACAATCTCCAATTTCATCCATTTTCCTACAAATTTCAATTCTTTATGGCTGTATAAAATTCCATTGCATGTATACGATGTGTGCATAATTTTCTTTATCTATTCAAATAATACACACCTAGATTGATTGATTCCATGAATGGCTACTGTGAATACTACAATAAATATTCATGCACAAGTATCCCTATAATATACTGGTGTGTAGTTCTTTGAGGAAGACTGATATGATATGCTGGGTCACCTGAGAACTCTAGTCTTAGTTACTTGATGAACATCGAAAGTGATTTCAGCAGTGGCTACACAAAGTCCATATACCCTGCTAGCACGTCTCCACATCCTCACCTGCATTCGTAAGAACTGCCATTCCGACCAGGAAAGAGAAAATGGTGGTACAGTTTGAACTTGCTTTTCTCTAATGGCTAGTGAAGTTGAACATTTTTCATTTGATAAAACAGTATTGTAAGTCATTCTAGCTGTTAAATTAATGATTTCAGAAGTATTGTGAAGAAATAGTTTTATGAAAACAAAAGTCCTATTAAGGGGAAGACCTTCTTACTCTCTTAAAAAGAATACACCAGTTACCTTAAAGAAAAAGCATTTGGGCTGGCGGCGGCGGCGTGGCGGTGGCGGGGCGGCGGCGGCGGCGGCGGCGGCGGCGGCGGCACACGCCTTTAATCCCAGCAGAGGCAGGCGAATCTCTGTGAGTTCGAGGCCAGCCTGGGCTACAGAGTGAGTTCCAGGACAGGCTCCAAAGCTACACAGAGAAACCCTGTCTCAAAAATAAAAAAAAAAAAAAAAGAGGAAGAGAGAAAGAAAGGAAGGAAAAGGAAGGAAGGGAGGGAGGAGGGAGGGAGGGAGGGAGGGAGGAGGAAGGAAGGAAGGAAGGAAGGAAGGAAGACAGAAAGAAAGAAAGACAGAAAGAAAGAAAGAAAGAAAGAAAAAAGAAAGAAAGAAAGAAAGAAAGAAGAAAAGAAAAAAGAAAAGAAAAAAGAAAAGAAAAGAAAAGGAAAGGAAAGGAAAGAAAAGAAAAGAAAAGAAAAGAAAAGAAAAGAAAAGAAAAGAAAAGAAAAGAAAAGAAAAGAAAAGAAAAGAAAAAGAAGCATTTGGTAGCTGGGCAAAATAGCACTTCCTACAATCTCAGCATCAGGATGAGTTTAAGACCAGCAGGGCCATGTAGCATGATGCATCCAAAACCTGGAGGAGGAAGGTAGGACCAAAGGAGGGAGGGCAGGAGAGCAAACAAAGGCAATGCGTTGAAAAGTGCCTGGAAGCACAATGCTGTGCTGACAACAGAGAAATCCTTGAAATGCACACTGCAAGGAAAACACAACTGTGAAAATAAATCATCAAAGAGACACAAAATATGCCGGTCCTCTGAGTACCTTTCTTTTTTCTTGTTTACACACTGGCCTAAGTGGGTGAAGGAGCTGGGGTGCACCGTGCCAAAACCTGTCCTTAGCCTCAGAGTCAGTGCTGCCTTGGTCATGTATGTTCTGAACCTAGGACCTCAAACGCGTGAAGCATGAGCTCTACCACTGAACGAAGCCACTGGGACGCTGGAGCTTTCACAAGAACTGTTTACTTAAAATATCTTGTTAAGGGGCTAGTGAGATGGCTCAGTGGTTATGAGCACTTGTTGCTCTTGTGGAGGATCCAGGGACAATTTCCAGCACCCACATGGTGGCTCATGGCCATCCATAACTCTAGTTCCAGAGGATCCAACACCCTGACCTCCACTGGCATCTGGCACATGATGCACAGACACACCAAAACAGTCACATACATAAATGAACCTAAAAACATTTAATACAATAAAATGTCTTGTTTTAGAAACAAGAAATGGTCCTCAACACCTAAGGATACCCAGTGGTGTTTCTTAATACTTCAGGATATACTCCCAAATTCCCTTGCCATCTGACTTGCCAACCTCTAAACACGAACTCATTGATGGACTCTGAGGCTCACCTTCAAGCATCTTGCACACACGGTAGATTTGTACCACCCAGCAACTCAAATTTACCTTTCTCCTCCTCAGAGAGGCAATTCCACTTATCTGGAAAGGAGCACACACATCTTTTGGCTATGTATAGCATAGTGAACCACCACCAAGTTGCTCTGTGGTTATTTCACCTAGACTGAGACATTTGAACATGAGTCTATAAGCTTTTAACGCAAAGCACACACACACACACACACACACACACACACACACACACACACACACACCAAAAAAAAAATACAAAAAAAAACAAAAAAAAACCCAAAACACCTGAAACTGACCAAAGTTCATTCATCCCACAGAGGGCACTCCACAGAAACAGAGCATCATTTCCTCCAGCCTTGCAGTCACATTGTCTCTGACTTCTGGCTTGACTTACCCTCTGTTCCTCAGATCCTGTAAACTGACATGCCACCACTGATTTTTAACAAACATACCTCTGCTTAAAATGGACTCAGGACGGATTTATCTTCATTTATCACAAAGGCATCCTAACACACATTTACCAATTTACAATTTACCAAGTTATTTTTACACCTTTGTACAAAAAACCCTGATTACTTTCAACTCTCAACATTATGACCACTCTCTCCTCAAAATGTTTATACAGATATTTTTATTTATTCTTCTTCTAATAAAAACCATATTTTTGTAGACCACTATTTTCTTAATTTGCTTTTTGTTACGGTGATAAATACTATGACCCAAAGCAGCTTAGGGACGAGGCTGTTTATTTCATCTTACACTTTAGTATGTATCACTGAAGAAAGCCAGGGCAGGAACGTGAGGCAGAAACCATAAGGAGGGATGCTTATGGGATTGCTCTCTATGGTGTGCTCAGCTTGCTTTCTTATACAACACAACCCAAGACCACCTGCCAGGGGTGGCACCATCCCCAGTGAGCTGGACCATCATCACACACCAATCATGAATCAAGACAATGCCACCACAGACTTGTTGACAGGCCACCTGAGGTTCCCTTCTCCCAGATGACCCTAGCTTATGTCAAGCTGACAAAACTTTCTAGGATCAAGTGCCACACCTAGAGAATGGTAAGATTCTTCTTCTGTCATTACCAAATGCTTACTGTGTACAAGGCTAGGTCTGGTGTGCGCTGACTCACTATTGAGCATGGTCCCCACAAAGTAGGTAGTATATCCCACTTCAAGCTCAAGGCTGAAAATGATTACCTTGCCCAGAGGTCCACACAGCTGGCGAGTGACAATGTACATTTTAATAAAATGTGACTCAAAAGCACTGAGGATAATACTTGAAAAGGGAAAGGTGGAAGTGAAAATAATTTTATTCAAAGAATACTTATTTCATTGAGTAGCTACTGATGACCAAAACTGAATCTTCTCTCAGGTCCATCCATATAAGCTCACACTTGAATGCCCATGAACCTGGTTTTGAAAACAGTGTACCGTTAAATGCAACAATCCAAAACTTCACTAGAATAGGAGGGGGAAAAGGTCTGTTTCCAAAACCAAACACGTCATGTTTTCTGGTTTGAGGTGCACATCTCTGGTCTGCTCTGACAGAGCCAGGAAACCTGAACACCAGGTGAAGGCTGGGAGAGCCAAGGCTGAGATTAAAAATCCATTACAAGTAGACAATTCACATAGAGGTCATCAAGTTTTCCCTGGTTAGGAACAGCTCGTATCTATCTGGTTTTATCAGGTCCTCTCTGTTTGGTATGATAAACAAGCTCCTCAAATTCAGATAATCTGATTTGGGGATACTTTTTTTTTTTTTTTTTCAGGAACAGAAATAAGAAACCCGGAAAACTAGGTTGACTTAACTCACCATGGGACCGGACTGAATAAGGGACTTCATCTCCCTGGGCCAGTTTCCTTAGTAAAATAGGAGGACATGTTACCTTGCAAAATCATTATGAGAATGAAAAGAAAACACAGGGCTGGGGGTGTAGCTCATGGGTAGAGTGTGTGTTTGGCTTGTGAGAGGGCCCAGACTCCAGCACTGAGGAGCGCGTGAACATATATTTGTATTTATTATACATGGGAATTATCAACTCTGTAGCAAATCTGTCCAGAAGAAAAGCAGAAAAGACCACCTGAGTCCACGTGTTGACAATGTGCATGCTGATGCTGACTAGGCATTATAAATTGTTGCTGTAACTGCAAGTCACCAAAGGAAAAAGGGTTCCAGCCCCATACAATCAAGCAATTCATCAGACACGATGAAGTTTTATTTTAGTTTGAGTGTTTCAAATACTATTCAGTCAACACATTTCTTATTTGACAAACTTGCATTTCAAGAAATAAATCCATTAAGTGGAATAAGAATTATGGTATTATACCCTACTGCCTAAGTCTGAAACATAGTTCCAAGTTTTTAGGCCAAGAGGTGCCTACAAAACTAAAAGATAATTCTGGGAAACAAAAAGCATGCACCAAGGCCAGATTCCTACGGGATTCAACTGATTGGGGAGCCCTGGGTTGGGCAGAAACAGAATAGCTGCCTTGAGCACAGCATGGCTCAGAGTTTAACTTGGACCTAGCCAACCTCAACCTGCTGGAATAAAAACTACTTTCCACAAATGGAATCACAAAGAAAAAAAAAAAAAATACATTCATTCTAGTAGGAAAAAAAAAAAAAAAAAGCACTTCCCAAGCATACATCTGGACAGCAACTCTTAATAGCAAAATTTCCCCCAGTAGCTGCAGCCTGGGGATTTTGAGGACTAAAATCAGGGTACATCATAACCAACCAAGCACCAGCTTTGGGGAGATGCCCAGTAGGACACTGTCCACAGGCAGCAGATGGCATTCTGCAAACACAGACCAGACAGGGAATTCTACCAACAGGGAGGGGGCTTCTCTGGTTAACACTGAACTGATATTAGTCAAGCCACTGGTTTGTATTAAGTAATGTAAAGCCAGCAACATTGATTCTAGAGCAAAAATCAATTTCTTAGCACTGATTAACCTGAACCCACAAAGTGAAGGAACACATTGTCCATCCTGGTTGCACGGTTTCTGCAATCAGGAAGTCAAATGTCAGTGGGGTGGAGGACACGTTAACCTTGAGGCCTCAAGATATTCATGAGTGATTTGGTGACAACAAAAGACAACCCTTCTAGCACTCAGAACAACGAAACAGAGCGCAAGAGGAGCAGAACTACTCTCATGAAGATCTGAACCTGGTGCTTCAGAATACCTGCTGCCCATAGTAAATGTACAAGTCACCAGGCTGAGAACAGCGACCAAGAGATGTGCCAAACAAGGTTGTTTAGGAGGGTGCAAGGCTAGGAACAAACCCAACACCAACAACTTAACATGCCTTCCCAACCCTATGTGCTAGAGTAAAAGCATCTCCCAAACCCACCCACAGAGAGCAACTCTTGCAGCCAAACCCCACTGCAAATGGGTTCAGAGTCCTCTAACGCATGCCGAGTGACCTTGGGGGAGGTCTATCACTTCTGGACCTCAGTTTCTCCATAGGTTAAAAGATAATGAGACCACCAGTCTCTCGGGGTAGTTGCTCAAGTTAGTAATAAATGTGTACAGCTCTTAGCATAGCGTAGGTACCCAATAAAAGGCAGGTTAGCAAGCATGGTGGCTCATGTCCAGTTTCTTTTTTTTTCCCTTTTCTATTTTAATGAAAAGAAAAAAAAAAAAAGGTTATAACTAACATAAGAAAAACTATATACAAAAGTACAATAACTATATAAAATATATACAAGTAATAAATACCTAAACAATGTCTAGTCCATTTGTATTTGACAAATTCAGAGCAAATAATTTCATTATCTATCCTATTTTGTTAAGTCCAAAATGTATCTAATTCACTTTCTATCCTAATTAACATTCAACTATAACTAACTAACCTTCAACTGTAACCAACTAATCTTCAACTCCCTCAGAGACCTAAGAAGGAAATAATATTACCTAACAAAAATAAAAACAGGGAGTGCATGCAAGCAACTTCCAAAAAATTTGTGAGTTGACAGAAACAGCGAGCTGCCTGGACAGTCACCTGAGGTTTCTCCGCAGTGTTGGGGCATCATCTTCAGCCTATAGGCTTAGCGTATCTGACAGTCGTGTCCAGTTTCTTAGTGTTTGGGAGACTGAGGCAGGAGGATTATTGTGAGTTGAAGACCAGCCTGAGCTACAACACAGTAAAGTTCTAGACCAACCTGGGATATAGTATGGTACTCTGGCCCCCATGTCCCTTAGCACAAAAAAAGCAGGTTTATGTTATAACCTTTCTGAGAACAATTCTTGAGAGGACAGAAAATCTCAGTGATTAATCATTTGGTAAACAATGCTGCTCAGTCCCTTAGAAGATGCTAACTGTGACCTGTGTCAGCCTCCTGCGGGAGTCATGACAGAATGCTGCACCAGACATGCTCACTCAATCCCAGAGACCAGAACACCAGTACCATTCACATTTTAACAACACCTTGTACACATTCAGCACTAATTCTGTTAAATATTTTCAAACACTCAATGTGAAAGTGCAAACCCAGACACATGCAGCTGCTAACAGATAATTTCCTGCCAAACACTTCAAAGCAGGCACAGCCATTTGCCCTCCATAATTCGCACTTATTTTTACCCACAGAGGGTCTGTATACTTGCCCTTTTTTAGACACCAAATCCTACTCCCTGAAAAAAAAAAACTAAATTCCAGCTTGTTGGATTTTTTTTTCTGTTTCTTTTTTCTTTTTGTTTTTGAAATCCCTAATGAGCCTGGCCTGGGAAGAGGAAAAGTGATGAAGTAATACCGCACAGGTGCTTCCTACCTAATTAAAAGAGACGTTTCCAGCTGCACCGAGTGAGTCAGCCCCACGGGTTAGCCATGTGCATCCTCTGAGTGGCATGCAGTCCCATCAAGAGCCACGCTGCTGCGCTGCCTTCTCCTTCCTTGGTAAAAAGATGAATATCAGGTAACTGAGGGTACTTTCTGCTTCCCAGCTTTCGTCCCTATGGACATCCCAGTTCATAGTTTGTATTTCCTGGATTCTAAAAATAATGAAATCACCTTACAATGAGGCTCAGCGCTCAGTAATTCATCGTGTGAGATACACTGACTGAGTCAAACTGTACCGTCGGATGAAAAGAAAGATGCAAATGTATGTGTTTGCTATCATTTGTGTGCATGGTAAGTATTGAGATTGTAGGAGCAAATGTAAGGCTGGTCGTTTAATGCCTAACAAGTATATTCCCAGGGTCAGAGGTGGCGCAGTGGGTGAAGGCACTCATCACCCAACCTGATGAGCTGCGTTCAATCCCAGGAATAACATGGTGGAAGAGGAGATCAAACTCCTACAAGTTATCCTTTGAGCACCATACATGTACCACAGCATAAGCACACACACAAAGAATGTTTTAAAAAAACTTAAAGAACTACATTCATATATTTTTCTCACACAGCCACATATCACATGTTGACATTCTAGTCAAGAATAGACTGCATATGACAAGAGGTTCTGGGTTTTTATTATTATTATTATTATTATTATTATTATTATTATTATATTATCAACTTGATGTGGTACAAATTCTTATCCTAATAGTGAAATGTTTCACTGAAGCTTGCCCAGTGATTGAGAAAAACCAAAACTTATTATAAGCCACAGTCATCCTAGGGTCCCCCCCTGCTATGTAGGCCCCCTGGTTCTGTGGGTTGCAGTCTGATTGTTCTTTGATTTATATCTAGTATCCACTTATGAGTGAGTACATACCATGTTTGTCCTTCTGGGTTTGGGTTACCTCACTCAGGATGATATTTTCTAGTTCCATCCATTTGCCTGCAAATTTCATGCGCTCATTGTTTTTCTCTGTAGAGTAGTACTTCATTGTGTATATGTACCACATTTTCTTAATCCATTCTTCAGTTGATGGGCATCTAGGTTCTGTTAATGTTTTATCACATATTAACTCTGTAGCCCCCAGTACAATTACATTCTATGTCTGCTCAGCAAGAAATCACCTAATGGCAATTTTGCGGCATACGTATGTGTTTAGTACTCATATGTATACGAATGTTCACATGTGTGTAGACATATGTGTGTTCAAGAGGACATACATATGTGTGTACATGTTGAGGCCTAAAACTGATGCCCAGATTTTTCCTCCATCACTCCCTATCTTAAATGTTGAGGTATGATCTCTCAGTAGAACCCAGAGCTCATCAAAAAGGCTAATCTAGCTGGTCATCCTACCTTAGGGATGCCCTATCTCTGCCTTCCCAGAGGGGTCACCATGCCCGCCTGGTACGTAGGTGCTTGGAATCCCAACTTGGGTCCGCACATGTGCACAGCAAGTGCTTTCTTTATCCAGTGAGGTATCTATCTAGCCCTCAATGTCACTTGTCTTGAACATATCCTTGTCTCTACATGACATTCAGTATGGCACACACTAAACACTTACACACCAATGCCCATCATGACCCCAAGGGAACCCAAATAACGTAATGGTGAAGGTGAGAAGGTGAGTGATTGTAAGGGGCTAAGCTAAGATAAACTCTTCGCTCTACACGTTTTGACTCTTTGAAACTGTACAGTTCATGAATATGTAACAGTCCTAAAAAGTTACTTTTGGCTCTCTCTAAAAATATTACCTGGAATATGCAGATGTTCTTTTGTGGTTTTTTCATATTTATTTAATGTGTATGAATATTTTGCCTGTGTGTACATCTGTGCACCATGTGTGTGCCTGGTGCCCACAGAGGCCAGAAGAGAGCATCAGATCCCCCAGAAGAGATGGCTGTGAGATGCCTTATGAGGGCTGAGATTGACCACTGGTTCTCTGCAAGAGCAGCTAGTGCTTTTAACTGCTGAGCCGTCTATCCGGCACCAATCAATGTTTTTTCTTTACTGGTTTTTACTTCTTTAACTTTATGCATAGGTATTTGCCTTATTGCATATAAAATACAGAAACTTCTGGAAACAAAAACAATACATTTCCCAGAGGTTCCAAATTATATTTATTCTTTATTTTCTTCATTATTAGTAGTGTAAGAAACATTAAACATAAGTGTTTTATAGAAGTTGTGTTCAGAGCCAAGCATGGCAGTGCATGCCTTTAATCTCAACACTCTAGAGATAGAGGTAAGCATATTTCTGTGAGTTTGAGGCCAGTCTGGTCTATATAAAGAGTTCTATAACAGCCAGGGCTACATAGTGAGACCCTGCCTCAAAAAAAAAAAAAAAAAAAAAAAAAAAAAACCCTTTGTATTTAGGACAAGGAATTAAAATCTTTTTAGCTCCCCCAACGTGTAAGACTTTTAAGCAAATGTTTTAATTCTCTCACACCCTGTAAAACCTTTGTATATACAAAGGCCCTGCTACATTCTGGGATTGAAGGGTCTGGCCTCTTCCCCCTTCACTTCCTGTCAGCCAATATTTTTAAAGGTAGTCAGTCCCCAAAGCCTGAGGTCAGGCCCCAGCCAATGGAGGACAGACACAGTTCCCACCCACATTAAAGTCAACCTGATCCAGAGTGCTCACTCCTGCTGGATCAAGAGTCCAGTGCTCCCTTGGCACGGCACTTCGCCTGGAGTGCTGCTCTCTGGCTTTGCGACCTGGACTGATTTCTGACAACAGAGCTTTCAAAGGGGGGTGGGGGTGGGGGGAACGACCCTATCCACAGAACCAACACTAGTGAAATACTTCTATATATACAGATAAGAATATCCAAAACTCAGGACAACAACAGCACCAAATGCTGGAAGGATGTGGAGAAACAGGAACTCCCACTCACTGTCGTGGGAACGCATAGTGGAGGGGGAAGTATGGACGGTAGTTGGGAGGTTTCTTACCAATTAAAACATAATCTTATCACGTGGTCTTGCAGTCAGGTTCCCATTTTACCCAGGGAAGCTGAAAACCTACATCCAGGAGAGAACCCTTCCAAGGGAAAGTTTAGAGCAGCTTTCTCTCCGCTGGGAAAGAAGACGTACTCAAGTAGGCGTATCAGAACAAGGGGGTGTGGGTGATGGTGAGGTATGGTGAAGAGACAGCCCAGAGCGGTGGAGACACTCTAGAGGCGGCTGTAACAGGAGTCCATGCCCAGTCATTGTAACGGCCGTCCATCTCAACCGTCATCTGTCCAAATCCAGAAACTACACTACACCAAAAGTGAGGCTGAAGCCCAATCCTAATTAGTCTTAACAATACATTAAGTGCCTCCCAAGTGCTGGGATCAAAGGTGTGCCACCACTGCCTGGCCTCTATGGTTAACTAATGGCTAGCTTTGCTCTCTGATCTCCAGGCAAGTTTCCTTTGTCAGAACACAAACAAAATATCATACAACATTCCCCCCTTTTTATCTAAACAAAAAACAAAGGTTTTAACTAACATAGAAAAACTATATACAGTAAGTACAATAACTATATACAAATATATACAGACAATAATTACATTAACAATGTCTAGCCCATTAGCATTTGACAAATTCAGGAAAAATACTCCATTATCTATCTTATCTTGGTGAATCCAAAGTGTTGTACCTAATTCACTTTCTATACTAACTTGCTTGCATTACCAACCCAAAATTATTTTTGATGTCTCTCAACCCTATACAGTTTACACTCTATTGTGAGTTTCTTTTCTGAATTTGTTAAGAGAGAGAGAGAGAGAGAGAGAGAGAGAGAGAGAGAGAAAGAAAGAAAGAAAGAAAGAAAGAAAGAAAGAAAGAAAGAAAGAAAGAAAGAAAGAGAAAGAAAGAAAGAAAACTATAACTATCTAGTCTTCAACTCCATCAGAGATCTGAGAAGGTTATAATTTCCTGAGTAAACAGGAAGTGTAGAGCAAACAACATCCCAAACTAAGAAATGACAGAAACCGTTGGCTGCCTGGACAGTCACCTAAGGTTCCTCTGTAACACTGGGGCATACATCTTCAGCCTACAGGCCTAGAATATCTGACAGACTTTTCTGTGAAGCAGGATTTTTGAAGGACTGTCCCCGCTTTGTCTTGACAAAGTTCTGCAGTCACTTTCTTTTGTGTCCTGCTTGTCCATTTTAGACACCATTCTTGCCCAGTGGCTAACTTTTGCCACAAAGAAAGAAAACTCCATACGGAGTTTCTTCGATGCCCATATCTTCTCTGAAGTCGACTGATGCTGCCAGGAGCAGACAGCTAGTGTTAGAGTAATGAGGATACACCACTGCGGGTTCCTAAGGTGTAAAAACTGTGCCTCTCCCCCTTGGTGGTGGTACTAACAGTGGAGTGAGGCTATACCAGCTGGCAGAAGGAAGAGGAGAAAGCTCTCTGTACCTTGTTCTCAAGGTTGCTGGTAACTGAACCTGCTCTAACAACAACAACAACAAGTTATTTGTTGAAAAGCTACTCAAGTAAACAAATAGACTACACTAAATTGAATTTATAGTTACAAAGTAGATGTCCATATATTGAGATAGGGTCAGAATCACTACAAATTAATTCCCAGCATCAAAAATGTCATTAAATCCCTGGAAGAACATCTATAAACAGTAAGTTATAGAACTGTATTAATTAAGTGGGCTTTCTACACCCTCTACATTTGTTTACCTTGATTAATAACCTGGACCTGGAAGTGATGGACAGTATTATATTCCCAAGGATCTATAAGAGCACCCAGCCATTCAGCACTCATCAACTGGCCTTTTTTTTTTTTTTAATACATATGAGTTATTTTCATCCTACTGTTTGGCTGCTAAGCATGTCGGCTTAAATTATTGTTTGCCTGAATCCAGTGAATTTTAAATATTCTTCACTTACAAATGTTCCACCAATAAATAAATGTGAGAATGTTCATGAGAAGGTAAGAGTTCAGCTGTACACAGGAGAACAATCTTTCTTTCTTTCTTTTTTTTTTTGAGAACAATCTTTCTTAAGGTAGAATAATTAACTTCATTTTCAAAAAAGAAACAAAACAAAATAAGCAGTAGCCCAAAGGGAACATAGTTGGAGTCCTGTAACAGTCTGGCAGACATGGTCTGTTCACAAGGACACTGACTGCACAGGAAACAAGGCAACTTGGTAAACACAAACTATCAGCTTTCCTGATCCTGCTCAACTCACTGCATCAGCTTTTCCTCTGAACAAAAGTGAATTAATCTCATTGAATTTGAGTTAGTTTTCACCCTTAGGAGATGAAATGCTGACTTCTGATTCTGAAATTATAAATGTATGAGCAACTGGAGTTTCCATTCCTTAACCCCCAAAATGCTTACATAGCAAAGATTCCCAGGAGACACCATGGTGTATTCTAGCCTGTGTTCCCCCCCCCCCAACCCTTCTACCGTGGACAATAATACACCACAAGAAGAATTTCCATTATATATTCTCTTAGCCTTCCCCTAGCATCCATCTGCTGCTCTGAATATCAAAAGTTAATCATTTTTAACCAAATATTTCAGACCTGCAAGCACCTTGCCTCCTTCCAACATTTTTCAATTCAATCCCCTTTAAACCAATTTCAGATTCATAGAAACTCATGAATAACAGAAATCTAAATGGTCACCTAGTCTACTTTCTGACCCAATGTTTCAGTACACACACTTACTGGATAACCTAGACTGGGCCGAGAGCACAGAATCAGAGGAGAGGGAAGAACCTTTCCAAAGAGCTACAATCATTATGGGGAGCTCCATATTTTACAAACTACTCCTGTGTACTCTTTGTATCTGTAGTGGTGTGTGCGGCGTATGCATGTGCATGTGTGTATAAGTTTGTGCATGTACCTGCAGAGGGCAAAGGTCAATGTCAGGATTCTTCCTCATCACTCTTCACCTCATTTTCTGCAACAAGGTCTCTTCACTAAACCTGGAGTTCACCACCTGGCTGAAGTGGCTAGTCAGTGAGCTCTAGGGATCTGGTTGTCTCTGCCCGCCACACCCCATAATGAAGTTACAGATGCAGGGTCATCACACCAGCAAGCCCTTTACCCAATGAGCCGTCTCCCCAGCTCTGTGATGATTATTCTTTATAAATGTATGAACAACTGGTGTTTCTACTTGATGGGACCGAGAATATCCTTGGAGATTAGCAAAACGTGTGTGTGTGTGTGTGTGTGTGTGTGTGTGTGTGTGTGTGTGTGTGTGTCTGTCTGTCTGTCTGTCTGTCTGTAAAAAGTGACAGTCTAGAGAGTGCCTTCACCCCCATGCTGTGCAAGTGCATACAAAGAGCACACCCATGTACCCTGTATATGTGTTCAGTCTGCTCTGAGTTAAGCGCCACTATTATATGTTCCCACCACCATGCTGGCCCCTGCCTCACCACAGTCCCACAGTCAACAGAAGTACCAGCTGAAAACATTGAAGCCATGAGCCAAAGTAATCTATTCCTCCCTGGATGCTGTTTCTCAGAAATCTTAGTCACAGATGTGGTAGGCTGTTTAACACAAGAAAATTGATTTTCATCATATATATATCGGCTCTCCTATCCAAAATCATCTGTCTTTTATTCTTCTAAATAAACACCTCAGATAAAATTTCTATAAGGCCTCTGTAATAGTCATTAAAGTCAGTGGGATTCAAAAACAAGTAATTCTAAAATTACTTTCTTTTTAAGTTTAAGCAAGTAGAACACAAATATTGAGTCTACAAATTCTGCCAGTCAAGTACAAACACTGTATGAATTTCTAATATGGAACCATCTCTTTTTAAAGTTATGATACATATGTCAAATGAAAACCTAATCTCTCTTCCCCTAGATGCAATCACCTCAAGGCACTCCAGATATATAAGCTTCATTCTCTCCTGGAACTTACAAAGTATTTATAAAACAATGCAACATAATTAAATTTAGCCCATTTTGCCATGTTCAAAGAGATTCTTAACATTTATTCAATTTTACATTTCAGAAAAAAAAATAACAATTAAGATTAAACTAAAATACCTCCTGTGGGTTTTAATTTATATCACATTTATATTTAGTTAGAACACAATAGAGTTGGACTGCAATTTTATAGTCATAATTGGCTTTACTTCCAAACTGAAAACACAAACATGATGTTGACTTGTATTGCCTTTCAACCCACTGCAGAATTAGTTAATACTGCATATCTTGTGGAAAGAACTCTATCGCCTGGTACACTGTGAGAGTGTGACAATTTGTAATCAAAAAAACTTAAGTTAATTTTCTAATGTTGGCCCACATTTTCAGCACTGGCTTATAATTTTCTGAAAACATTTGTTACCAGGTAGGCCTGGTGGCAATGTCTGTAATCACTGCTACTCAGGAGGCTGAGGCAGGAGGATTACAAGCTCAAGGCCTATATGAGCTACATGTGAGCTCAGAACCAGCCTGTGAAATGTACTGAGACATCCGTCTTAAATTGAAAAGTAACAAGAGGATTGGGGAAATAGTTCAATGGTAGAGTACTTGTCCTGTACACACAAGGCACTTGCTTCTACCCCCCAGAGCAGAACCCTACGTGCCCCCACCTGATAGAACATTTTTGTTAATAATACTGGAACTACCTTCGGTGAATATTATCAACACAGATATTCTAACATAAATTTGGAATAAAAAGGAGGTGTAGAATATACATTTAGGTTGAGTTTTCAAAGAAATGAACAAACACAGAAGTATGTCAAGTACATACAATATTCAGTATATTACGTCATCTGCCTACATCTGTGGTGATACTTTAATTGTGCTGAAATGTGATTTTTTTTTTTGTTTGTTTGTTTTTTTGTTTTTTCGAGACAGGGGTTTCTCTGTGTAGCTTTGCGCCTTTCCTGGAACTCACTTGGTAGCCCAGGCTGGCCTCGAACTCACAGAGATCCACCTGGCTCTGCCTTCCGAGTGCTGGGATTAAAGGTGTGCGCCACCACCACCCGGCTGAAATGTGATTTTATTTGTATGTTAATAAAGTTTCCTGGAGATCAGCGGTGACACAGCGAGCCATAAACAGAAGTCAGGTGGTAGCCCACAACCTTAATCTAATCACATGGCAGGCAGAGTCTCTGTGTGGTCAAGGACACAGGCAAGCTGGTGACAGGAGCCTTTAATCCCAATACCAACCATAGAGATCAGGAGGTCTATATAGACAGGCAGTAATGAGGAAGTCATGTGGCTGGGCTTAGAGCCAATGAGAATGCAGAACAGAAAGGCAATAAAAACACAGGTTAGAAGGGAAGAAGCTCTCTCTGGGGAAGCGACAGAGGCGAGGTGGTAAGATAAGGTAGTTGTGGCTCTTCGCTAGTTCTCTGATCACTTTGGCTATGACCTCTGGATTTGGCTCTGTGTTTCTTATTTAATAAGACTGTTTAGAAATTCGTCTACATACATCATCTCTCTGACTCCTCAAAAACTCCAAAGATACAGGTATTATGGGATCAGTCTCCTCACAGAAATGGAGACACTAAGAGATGGAACACCATATAACAAAAAGCTAAAATTCTAATGAGGGTGTCCAACCTTTTGATATTGCAACATGACATTATACACAATTGTGCTGAGCGGCTTTTGCATCTATTCTGGGACACGTGCAGTCCGTGGGCCTTAGGTTGAACATGCCTGCCTAAGAGATGGTAGCCATGCAAAGTTACTCAAAGAGCAGCAGACTACATTAAGTTCACAGAACAGCATTGAGGCAGGCAGAAAGTTGAAGCCTGGGTTTCTGAACTGGTGTGTCCCTCCCTACATACCCATGTCCACCTGGAGCTTTAACTGGCCTTATTTAGAAACACACCTTTTGCAGACAAAATTAGTTAAGAAGCACTAGATTAGAGCAGGCCTTAAGGCTAATATGACTAATGTAGTTTTTAAAAGAGGAGGCACTTGGACATATAAGAACACACGCATGTGCCCTACCTCACCCACCACACACATACCTCCAATAGCAGTATGAAAGGGAAGAGAAGTCAAGAGTAAGTCAGTTTTCCCTCACTTAAAAAAAAAAAAAAAAAATCCCAAGATGAAGTTTCTTTTAGCTCACTGTTTTGGAGGTTTCAGTTTGTGAGCAACCGGCCTACTGAATTGGGCCAGGGCAAGGCTACTCACAACATGGCCAGGGAGCAAAAGGAAGGAAAACGAATGAGCCATGCCCTATGATCTCCTACAAAGCCATGGCCCCAAGGACCTGAAGCTATCTCACTAGCACCCACCTCATTTATATTTCACCAGCTCCCAGTAATACTTTCCTGGGGACCAAGTCACCCACACATGGGTCTGGGTGGAGAATTCAAAACCCAAATGACAGGGGCTAGAAGGCTGGTTCAGTGGTTATGAACACAAACTGTTCCAGCAGATGATCCAGATTTAGTCCCCAGCCCCTGCAAGGCAGCTCACAACTTCCTGTAACGCCAGCTCCCAGGGACATCTGACATCTGTGGCTTCAGATATGTACTCTCATGCGCCCCCCCCACACACACATAATTTAAAAATTACTAGAACTATATTATCTTATGTGTGTGAGATCTGCCTGCATGTGTGTATGTGCACCACATGTGTGCTTGGTGCCCAAGGAGTTCAGAAGAGGGTGCTGGACACCCTGGAACTGCAGCCATGGGTGGTTGGGAGTCATCACATGTGTGCCGGAACTCAAGTCTAGGTACTCTACAACAAGTGCTCTTAACCACTGACCCATCCTTCCAGCCCCAATGCATACATATTATTTAAAATTTAAAAAAAAAAAAAATTTAAACCCCTAAACCCAAATTACAGCTCACAGTTCTACAGCAACAAAACCAGGGAATGCTGGTGGGTGGCAGAAACACAAGAAGGGTCCTCCCTAAGGCCTCACAGATTCCACGGTCTTCCTCAACGTTACGATTCTAGTTTCCAGAACTCAAAAATGACACAGTTCTGTTGTTAAAAGCTACCATTTTGTAAAGCAGCCTGGAGAAGCTCTGACAGGTGGGAAGAGAATGCAGTAAGTCAAGCAGCACCTGACACCAATACCCCGTCTACAAAGAACATCTGAGAACCTGAAGCTGAAGCAGCAACAGGAAGCAGCCAGTCAGGAGATAACCAGGCTAATCTAGTTATCAGATGATAACTAGTGTCAAATGACAACCACTGGTATATGTCTAGCCGCACACCAGCATCTGATAAACTCTGTTAACACTACTTGTGATAGGAGAGCGTAACTGCGCTCTAGATAACTGCTATGCCTGGCTACAGAAAGCACAAGAGATTCACGACAGGAGACAGTTGCAAGTACAGCCTCCCTTAGGGCTCACACGTCCTGAAATAAAATGTCATTATTGCTCATCAGGTTGAAATTTTGACTCTGATATCCAAGGGTCATGGGTCTCATGGAAAAGACTGTTAACGCTATGACGTACGATCTGCTGCTTTTCTGCTCATTCTTCACGTATGCATTCATCCAGCCATCTGTGCAGGTGTCAAGCCTGAGTTCAATAAACACCACAGAGAACATACTAGGCAGCAGGCATGTTTGTGCTTACAGATATGGGAATAAACATGACAAATACATGCCTATCTTTTAAGGAACTGACTTTAGCAAAAATGAAAGAGGGTGTGTGTGTGTGTGTGTGTGTGTGTGTGTGTGTGTGTGTGTGTGTGTAGACCATGAGTCAACCTTGAATATTGTTTCTTGGGAGCTGTCTATCCACCTTGTTTATTGAAAGTTGGTCTTTCACTGTTACTTTGGCTTGGGACAGCAGGCCAGCATTCCCCAAAGATCCACCTACCTCTACTACCCACCCCATCCTCCACCCAAACATTCAGTTTTGCTCCTGGAAACTAGAGACCACATTCAGATCCATGGCAGGCATTTTTCTGATTGAACTATCCACCCACTCCCTGAAAGAAATTTAAAAAAAAATATCAACTTTAAGTATAAGGAGAATTACCAAGGAGACATGGTGGGGGGTAGGAAGACAGCAGAGGCTGGCCAGTCATATACAGATGTCCAGATTATGCAAGAATGTAAGGGCATCTAACCTTGGAACATGCTGGGGCTTTTACTGGCCTCTCCACAGGCACAGCATGACCCAAGAGTGGCATCCTCACAGAGGCAATTCCAACTAGTATCAGCTCTCTACAACAACAGAGAACAGGGACCTAATAGAACATGCATCATCGATGAATCTGGATTTTATAGTGAGTAATGGGAAGTAATTGAAGAGACTTTAAGTATTAGACTCAGCTGTCTCTTGTGAGCAGAAACAGTAATTTGCCTAACACTGTTTCATCACTTATGCGATAACTGTGATAATTCAAGGAGATGTATGAATAATTAAAGCTAAGCCCATCTGTAAAAAAAAAAAAATTGCTACTTTGGCTCTTTAACAATTGATGTACATTTAAATATTAGATGAAAACACTAGTTTTCCCTTATTTATAGTTTTAAAAGATTTATGTATTTCTTAATCAGGTGCTCTTTCATTGGTCTAAAGTAGGATCACAAGCCCCAATCAAATCTTCCCACAGGTCCTTTTCTTTCCTTCAAGATACGGAAATGTCTGGCCAGTACGGAGATTCCCCTATCCAAAGGGCTGCAAAACTGGAAAACCGTGCCTGTCGTAAAAACCGCCAGGCACTGCTCATTTCTAGCACAGAGCCGGGAAGAGAGGGCTGGGGAAATGGTCTGGCAGGTAAAAGAGATACAAAGGTGTGAGCCTCACAAGGCAATGGGAGTTCAGATCCCCTGAATACACATAAAAGCTGGGTCAGAAAGGGCGGGGGCCCTGGAATCCCAATTTAAGAGAGGCAGAGACAGTGAAGTGCCAGAGTAAAGCGGCCAGCCAGACTAACTGAAGCTGCTGAACTCTAGGTTTAGTGACAGACCCTGCCTCAGTATATATACTGGGTCAAGACCTACTGCATACATAGGAAACTGTCAGAGAATACATTTTTAAAAGTCAAAAAAACTAAATTATACATATATCAAGTTAAATATATTAATTTATGTGTGTGTATATATATATGAAAATATGTTCAAAGAAGATATCCTCAAGCCGGGCATTGGTGGCGCACGCCTTTAATCCCAGCACTTGGGAGGCAGAGCCAGGCGGATCTCTGTGAGTTCGAGGCCAGCCTGGGCTACCAAGTGAGCTCCAGGAAAGGCACAAAGCTACACAGAGAAACCCTGTCTCAAAAAAAAAAAAAAAGAAGAAGATATCCTCAGATTTCCACATACACACTTATAGAAAAAAAGCAATAGAGGTTTCTATATCACAAGGACACTAAGGAGAAAGCAAGATATTCAACAGCATAAAGGCACAGTGAGGCCAACTGCATCTAAAATTATCCAGGGGCAGGGACAAATACAAAGAAAACAGTGACATATGAATGAAAATACCCCCCAAAAAACAAACAAAAAAGCCGGGTATGGCAACATACGCCTTTAAGCCCAGCACCTGGGAGGCAGAGGCAGGCATATCTCTGAGTTCCAGCACAGCCAGCGCTACAGAGAGAAACCCTGTCTTAAAAAAAAAAAAAAAAAAAAAAAAAAAAAAAAAAAAAAAAAAAAAAAAAAAAAAAAAAAAAAAAAAAAGAAAGAAAGAAAACCTAACAGTCAACCCATTGTTGAAGTGTTTGTTTGTTTGTTTTTAAAGTAATTAAAAAGAGGGGGGATGTCAGTCACAGTTTGCTTAGGGTATCCCAGAAGCATTCCCAGAGCGGTTTCTAAAGGAAAAGGAACATTAAAAACCTGTCTGGGTCTTGTGTTCAGAAACCCACATCCTATACACCCAACTTCATCTCCTCGGAGAGCAGCTGGGAATGAAACTTCACAAGGCAATCGTGAGGATCTGTGAGTTAATGGTACAAAACGGGGCTGGCACGAGATAGCTCTGGGGGTAAGAGCACTCAATGTGAATGCCCAAGGACCTGTGTTTAGATTCTCACACCCACAGAAAAGCCAGGCAGGGGGGCATGCACCCATAATCCCAGCACTGGGGATCCCTAGATCTCACCGGGCAGCCAGTCTAGTTAATGGGGAAGTTCCATGTTCTGTGAGAGAGCTTGCTTCAAAAGGTAGAGTGGGAATCAATAGATGAAGAAACTCAGTGCCGCCCTTGGCTTCCACATACATGCACGAGAGCACACACATCATACAAGAGCTCAGAACCACGCCAGGGACATAGTGAAGTGCTCGATAAAAGTTGGCTCTTGTTTGTATTTTTAGAGCACCTTGGTGAATTTTTATCCACAGACCTCTCGGAGGCTTCTTGCAAACAGTAGGCCGCCAGCTGGGCCTCATGCACTCCACTTCTACCTAATCTTGGCTTGCACGGGTACTTTTATTCCCATTACACTTTTTCTCTGGGCAGCTCCACAGAGAGTCCTACTGAGTTCACGGTGGGATGTGCAGCCCCAGGTCTGTATGGTCCTTGCCTCCCTCCACACCTCTCACCCGGCAACAGATTTTGTTGACCGCATCAGGAGCTGGCAGAAGTGAAGCCATGACTCATGATGTCGCTCACCCGGCAGGGTTCTGGGAGTGCCGGGCCAGCCTGCACCAAGCTATCAGTCCAACCTTCGGCTCCACACAAACCAGAAGTGACGGCACCAATCTATAATCCTAGCTCTTGGGAAGTCAAAGCATGATCAGATGTTCAAGGTCAACCTCCACATGCATTGCAATGAGTTAGAGGCTAGCCCGAGCTACATGAGATTGTTTCAAAAGTAATTATAATAAATAAATATGAAAGAAAAAGAAAACTCGGATCCATGATTAAGCCCTTTTAAAATTCTATTTCCTCAGCCACTGAGTCATCCTTGACATTTCCTTTAGAATATAATCCCAGAGTAATAAAAGGCCTGCGTGGTATTTTTACATATTTTTGGTAGCACTGAAGGTGGTGCAAAGGTCACACTCAATGACAATAAAGGGCACCTTGCCCAAACCTGTCATAAAAACAACTCACTTTGGCCCAACAAGGACCTATACAAACAACCTAGAGCCAATGACACACAACTCCCCAGGGAGAGCTGGGCAAACAAAAGAACTCTGTTCCCTGTACGACACCTCTTCCTACTCACAAGGCCCGGAATACTAATGTCCCCATGACAGTGAGGATATGCTAGATTGCTAAACACGGAAGACACCATCCTCTCCCCAAAAGTAACAGTCTACACAGTTTGGACCATTTCTAATGTATTTACTCAGTCCTCACAAGAATGCTCTGAGATAAATATTTTCATCCCCATTTGGCAGACAAATAAACTGAGGCACCACACATGACAGACCTGTGACCATACAACAAAAAGAAAATGGATAAAAATAAAGAGTCTGGCTCCAAAGTTCATATTTTCTCCACTATTCATATGTGTGTGTGTGTGTGTGTGTTGTGTGTGTGTGTGTGTAATTAAATGATTTTAAAAATGTGTTTTTAAATGTTATGTATTTTATAAGCAGTTTTGTGTATATGCATTCACTCGTTATGCCTCAGAAGCTGTCTACCCTATCTCAAATCTACCTCATCTCCACAGCCTCATTACCAGAGCTTTTAAAAGATTCTTGTCTATTAATGACCACACAGCTTTCTTCCAGTATCAGCCAGACTCCTGACACTGAAAAGCCAGCCCCATAATTGGTCACGATTTGAAGCCATTTCTGTTGTTTGGGATTTCTCAGTTTTTACCTTAAAAGACAATTTATTACACTGTGGTTAGACAAGGGTTTTCTCTCAATCCAAATAGATGGTGGTACTAAAGATAAGTAAGATGCCAGCAAAAGAATGTTAATCGACCTCTCCCGGTTCTTCTGCCGCCATGGCTGACAAGAAAGCTGCCTTTGACGACGTGTGGAAGAACGTGTGATCAATGAGGAGTACAAAATATGGAAGAAGAACACCCCTTTTCTTTATGATTTGGTGATGACCCATGCCCTGGAGTGGCCCGGTTTAACTGCCCAGTGGCTTCCAGATGTAACCAGGCCTGAAGGGAAAGATTTCAGCATTCATCAGCTTGTCCTGGGAACACACACATCTGATGAACAAAACCACCTGGTGATAGGCAGTGTCCAGCTCCCTAATGATGATGTTCAGTTGGATACATCACACTATGACAGTGAAAAAAGAAAATTTGGAGGGTTTGGCTCTGTCAGTGGGAAAATTGAAATAGAAATCAAGACCAACCATGAAGGAGAAGTAAACAGGGCTCGGTACATGTCCCAGAACCCTTGCATCGCTGCAGCCAAGACTCCATCCAGTGATGTGCTTGTTCTCGACTACACAAAGCATCCTTCTAAACCAGACCCTGCTGGAGAGTGCAACCCAGATTTGTGTCTCCGTGGACATCAGAAGGAAGGTAATGGTCTTTCTTGGAATCCAAATCTCAGCGGGCACTTACGTAGTGCTTCAGATGACCATACCATCTGCCTATGGGACATCAGTGCAGTTCCAAAAGAAGGAAAAGTGGTGGATGCAAAGATCATCTTTACAGGGCATACAGCAGTAGTAGAGGACATTTCCTGGCATCTGCTCTACGAGTCTCTGTTCGGGTCAGTTGCTGATGATCAGAAACTTATGATTTGGGATACTCGTTCAAACAATACTTCCAAGCCAAGCCACTCAGTCAATGCTCACACTGCTGAAGTGAACTGCCTATCTTTCAATCCTTATAGTGGGTTCATTCTTGCCATAAATTCAGCTGACAAGACTGTTGCCTTGTGGGATCTGAGAAATCTGAAACTCAAGTTGCATCCTTTGAATCACATAAGGATGAAATATTCCATGTTCACTAGTCTCCTCACAATGAGACTATTTTGGCTCCTAGTGGTATTGATCGTAGGCTGAATGTCTGGGATTTAAGTAAAATTGGATAAGAACAGTCCCCAGAAGATGGCCCACCAGAGTTGTTGTTTATTCATGGTGGTCACACTGCCAAGATATCTGATTTCTCCTGGAATGAACAATGAAACTTGGGTGATTCGTTCTGTATCAGAAGACAATATCATGCAAGTGTGGCAGATGGCAGAGAACATTTATAATGATGAAGACCCTGAAGGAAGTGTGGCTCCAGAAGGACAAGGATCCTAGACATGTCTGCGCTTGTGGTTTGGACTCCCCTTGCTTTCCTCTGAACCCTGAGATGGATTGAGACAGACTTTGTTCAGCTCTCTGGCTACAATAGGTGCCACCAACAATACTATTAGCCCAAACCATGGGAGGGTTTCTAATCTTAACTGCGGGACTTAATTCAACAAAGCCACAGACATATTTAAATTTTTCTTCAGGAATTTTCTAGCAGCAAACCAGGTCTAAAGCATCTTCAGAAATGGGGGATATTACCTGTGATTTTTTTTCTTAGGCCATATCCCCAAGTTTTTTCAGATTCTCAAGTAAGAGGCCAGAGTGGATAAGGAATAGAGCCAAGTGAGGTAGGTGTCTGAGCCATGAGTATAACTATTGCAAGACATCATTTTTATTCAGGAATTAAGGGAGAGTCAAGTCATAGAGTTTAAAGTCCTCACAGCTGGCTTTCCAGGATGCACATTTTCCTATGTAAACCAGAGTCTTAGTTTCTTTAGTTAAGACAACACGTTCCTCCTTCCCCTTATATTTTTGCTCATTAGTGTATTTCTTGAGCTGTTTCCATATTATTCTTTTCCTTTCTGTGAAATGGTTTTTGTTGTGTGTGGTTTTTTGGTTTTGTTTTTAACTTGGGACCACCAAGTTGTAAGGTGTATGTTTTCAACTGACAGTCATAGCATTGATGAACTGTCAAGTTGAGAAAGAGTGAATTGCTAGTTTGTCTTTGTTTGTAAAATTAAATTAATCCTCGATAAGAGTTGCTTTTCTAGGGGTCACGTCTTGACCACTGTAGTTTGATGCCCTCTCCATTTTGGTTGACTGTCTCAGCATCGGGCCTGTTACTCTCCATGACTAACTGGGTAAGTGCTTATAATGGAATACATTGCTTTTCTATGAAAAAAAAAAAAAAAAAAGAATGTTAATCATTTTCAGCTAAAGGTATTTGTAGTGGACCCAACACTAAGGTCCATCTATCCTGATGATCTTCTCCTCCCTTCTCCCTTCCCATCCCTTCTTACTGCCACCAACAGCAGCACACTTCCAGACATCGTCACACCCAGTGAAAATGAACTTGAAAAGGTGTGACTCTGCCTATGAAAATACACCTTCCAGTGGCATTACGAACTGGGGGTGACACAAATGAAGAGTTATCTGCCAATAAATCAAAGGGCCCCAGCGGGATTTCTGTATAATGAGAAACCACAGAGACACACATAAAGTATTACTTCTAGAGGCAATCAGTCAACAGTGAAATGATTGACAAGGGAGCTGGCTGGGCTGAGAGACGTGTCTGTGGAAAGGGCCGACTCCAAAATCAACAACAGCCAGGAGTGTGACCAGGGACCTGGGAGAGACAAGAGACTGTTGGGCTACACAGTGAGCTAATCAAGGCAAGAGAGAGGGGGATCCAGCCTGCAGGGGGGCCAGACAGACTACACCTGTGTTCAGGGAGCAGGGAGCATGGCTATTTAACATCCTGGTTCTGCTGAGAAAAAGCAATCAGGAAGGTGAGGTATCTAAAAAACGGAGCTATTACAGGAATGTGATCTCTGGCTTGAGAAAACTGCTGCCCAAGCCCCTGGTCGTACATAGTCCCCTTCCTTACCCGACGACACTTTTCCCTTTATGTCCCCACCCAAGGCCCCTGTTACACCACATACACTGCTCTGACATAAATTCGTTGTTTCTTTTTCCCCTGGAGAATTCGGGTTTCTTTCCCATTTGGTTCACTGATGCATCCCGGCGATGTAAAACAGACACATAACAGATGTTCAGCAAACTGCATGAATTCATTAATTCTTCTGAAAATATTGTGGACTCTTATAACTGGAAAGGAGGAAGTGTAGGTGAAACTTAACTGACATTAAATAATGACATATATATTTCACTCATCACACACTCTGACACTGAGATGAGAGAGGTACTTTTCAATCTCAAATCTGCCATTTATATGCAGCTACACTTCTCAGAGAAACAGGCAAATTGAAAATACAAGCAGCTGAGAAGAAGAAGAAGAAGAAGAGAACACACTAAGTCTGGGAGGACAACCAGCATTTTCCCTGTGTGCTATTATGACGTCTAAATAAGAAAAAGGGGGACCCGCTTGCTACAATGCTAGTGGGTAGAGGTAGAGGCTGGAGGATGCCAAGCTGGAGACCAGACTAGGCTACAGAGTGAGAACATGTCTCATAAAAAAAATAAAATAAATTAAATTAAAGATATAAAGTAAGGTAAAAATATATTAAAGAACGTTTCAGATCAACCCATAATAAAAGTCTCAATGAATGATCGTCCATCCTCATGTACTCTCATTAGAGTTCTGTTTTTGTAAAGTGTCATTTGAGGAACTAACTCATCGTGAAAAGAGCCAGCTCATACTGACACCAGATCCAAATGTGTGCAACTTTTCCAAGCTCTGCATTCAGTGATGACAGTGGCCATGGGGGACACTGGTAACCACTACTGTCTGCCCAGAGCTGGCAGTGAACTCACAACCAGCACACTACTGAACACCCTTGAGGATCGAATCGGAGGCACAACCATGAATTCACAAGCAGTTTTTCCGGCTGAACCAGGAGCACTGCTTACACAGAAACTAGAAGACAGCACTTGTCAAGGGCAAGTGGGAAGAAATGATGCATTGTTTTCCTCCAGACTCAACTGTTCTTCCAGCAGGAATTCCAACTGCTCACGTTTCCTTTCTCTCCTGCCACCATAACAAAAGTTTGGCCTTGGTCCCTCTACTCAACTGTGTCCTTCCACCTGGAAAGATTCTAAAACTGCAACGCATA
This sequence comes from Peromyscus leucopus, assembly GCF_004664715.2. Classification (NCBI taxonomy): domain Eukaryota; kingdom Metazoa; phylum Chordata; class Mammalia; order Rodentia; family Cricetidae; genus Peromyscus; species Peromyscus leucopus. The sequence goes on from NC_051065.1 coordinate 110,194,150, forward strand.
TGCAACTACACAAGTCTCTTGGGCGCTTTCTAAATATGTACAACTTGTAAAGCCATTTTTTAAGTGAAAGGTGTAGTTCCACCTTTCAAAAACAACTACCTTCTCAAATAAAATCCAACCACAATAGGAGCTGTGGCAAAACTGCAACTTGTGACGTGTCTGTCATTACAGGCTGTAAGTAAAACAATGAGATCTTTTATTCAGAGGAACCCTCAAAATGAATGAAATCATTATAATCGAAGATGCCGTTAGCATTAGCCCTATGAAATACAATTATACTATGTGAGTAGGACCTGCAAACCTGTCATAGATCCCTTGCAGCAGTCAATGAAAAAAACCTGTGATAATAAACCCACATGGAGAGCAACCTCCTCCAACCTATTTATCTTTTCTCCTCCATCTAATTCAAACTCGCCTTACAGAGCAGCCTCTCACAAATGAAGGAAACTCCGCCTTCGCACAGGCAGAGAACAAGGTGAAAACAGGAAGGTGTTTACATCTCAGAGTCAATGCAATCCACAGGACACAGTGCAAACACCATCTCCTCAAGCAACCTGACACCTTTTCATGCTGCAAAAGCCATGAAAGATTTAAACCACAACTAACATTCACAAACTAAACACTACAAACCACAAAACAGGCTTGGAATAAATCTTAGTGGTGGAGTACTTACTAGAAGTCACCAGGCCCTGGGCTGGGTCCTCAGAACCAAAAACAAACAAAAGGCCTTACAACACAAACGAACTCATGGAAATGACTCAGGACAGGAAGCCAAGGGATACCAAATGGTTACAAAAGAGAAAGGTGCCTGGGTCAGAAATCCTGGGTTCGGGGGTATGGTGGCACAGCCTGAAGTTCCAGCACTTAGAGGAGGCTGAGGCAGGAGGACCAATCTGGGCTACACAGTGAGTTCCATGCCAACCTGGTTATACAGCATGACCCTGTTTCAAAAAACTAAAAGGAAGGGGGAAAAGTGAGAGGGATTACAAATCCATCCTGGATTCTAGTTCAGCCTTTGTTTTACTAATAATAGTGACTTTGAGCAAGTTTGCTAAAAACAAATTATAGTTCCTTTCATCACAGAGAAATTTTTTTCTTGTGCATCTCATAGCTGTCCTAGAAGACTAAATGACATTTTTTTTAAAAAAAATTGTATCTAAAGTAAAAGCCAGGTTTTTCCCATTTTGTCTCAGTCTTTCCTACACCCTCTGCAAGTCAGCTGGATGGACATTCATTCAGCAAAATGACCGCCTGGGTTCTGGTGGTTTCTTCATCTTTGCAAGTTGTATGCTGGAGTAATCAGCATTCTAGAAACATAACAACCTATGAATGTATCTGAACCCAATTCTAAGTCTGAAGCTGTGTGTGTGGAGGGAAACACTGTATTTTCTTATAACTTGTGTTCCATTCCACTGTAAACTCATCTACACAGACACGCTAGGAGCAGCATACTGACCAGTTACACCACATGTCTAAGTACTCCCTTCCCAGTAAGAATCCCATCACACTTAAACATATAGGTTGAATATATCTTACCTCAGACTCTTGGGAACAGAGTGCTTGCATATACAAAGTAAGATCTTGATAGTGTGACCCAAGTCTACAAACAAAAATTCATGTATGGTTTACGCATACTTTATACAAATCATCCAAGGACAATTTTATTCTGTTTTTAATAATAAAAGTAAAAAATAAATATAAATAAATCAAAAATACCGCACAAGAAAAAATGATTTATGTTTTGGGATTTCCCGGTACTCTGTCATGCTGTGCCAGATTTTAAAGTATCTCAGATTTTGGGTTTTCAATTAAGAATTCTCAACCTGTACCTCACTGGAGCTTCGAGGAAACATTCCAGGAAATGAAGGACACAGTAAAAAGCCTGAGAATCCAAGCATCTCCAGATAAAACAACCCTCACTGTGTTTTCTTTAGAAGGGCAAAAATGAGCATAAACCGCACAAAGAATTCATTGAATGGTGTTCCTTTTCAGTGAACATCTTCATCTGAGGTGTATCATTTTCTGCTCAATTCCCCTTCTATGTACCTTAAACTAACATAAAGAAAGCCTCACTGCTGACCTATGGAGCATACTGTGTTCAACTCCTTCACTATATTGTCCAACAGGAAAGGATTCCAGACATCCTGACCCAAACCTGCATGTAGCTAATAAGAGCAGCAGCAGTAGAGCCCCGAGGAAGCCGTGACCAACTGCATGTAGAATACGCCTCACCCTCACTCTCCTTTTGCTAAGTGCACATTTACTAGTGACAAGTTTGGAACACACAGGAACACTGCCTTTCCTAGCAGGGATCACAGAACTAAATTTTTAATGCATTCTGTAATTCTTGCTTTGAGATTGTGTAATACGCATTGACACGCCCCTTCCCACTTCGCAAAAGAAAACTATACCTCTCAGTGGTAAAAGATAGGACACAGAATCCACCATGACACAGAGGGAAAACGACATTCAAGACTTTATCATCTATTGCTGTCTTAGAGCAAAAAGAGGCTGGAAAACTGCTGTATTCTTCAGTTAGATAACATATCACTTTACTAAAACCAACTCCCTTGAAGCTCTTCTAAAACAAGACAGTTTCAAGTTATCAGGGCACCCACGGCTCCGCTTTGGAAACTGCGACCTCTTTCAGTCCCCCTCCCACCTACAACATACATCATCAGGAATGTGTTCCTGGAGGCCTTAGAATCCACCTATAGCAAAAGCCGACTGGCTTAGGAATAGACTCTCGTCAAGTTCTACCAATTCATCCTGTCTTCTGAGCATGCAAGTAAATCAGTCATATAATAAACTGGGGAACCCTGGGTTTTCCAAATTCTATCCTGTAGGTCAAAATTCAGACAAAGATCACCTGTGGAGGAAGATACTTTGAGAAAAGAATAGATTCAATAAGAAACCTCAGAACTTTCTATTCCAGGTTCGAATCTTTCCTGAGACTATTCCCTCCTTCTCTGCTAGCTCTCCTTTGCTCTCTGTTACAGTCTTTTCTACTTAAGCTAGTATTTGGGACAAAAACTGATTGTTCCTAGGGTTTAGATAAAGTACTACCCTATAGTATTCTACATCATCCTACATTTTTTTAAATAATTCTATCTATTCAATAATAGTCAAGAAGACCTGATATAAAAGAGGAAGCACCACCATCTACATCTAGGTAGGATCTAACCAAAAATGCTCTATTAAAAAGTGAGTATTCTGGGAAGTTTACATTTCTTTCAATAACTACCTTTGGAAACAATGTAACCCATTCACACATCCTCTCCTTGGACACTAGAGAGAGTACAGGGTGCAGTAGCAGCTAAACTGATAAGCATCTGTGGTCCCACAGTTTCATTCGGGGTCCCTGGCATGGTTGCAGTCAAAATGTCATGTGGAGTTTGATCAAGATGAGGGATCTTTTCCCATGATGGACAGCTAATAAGGATATTTGCCAAGAGACCTTATTTCAGCCAGGCACTCCTTTAATCCCAGCACTTGGGAGACAGAAGCAGGAGGATCTCTGTGAGTTTAAGTCTGGTCTACATAGCAAGTTCCCTGGGTGGCTGGGGGTAGGTGGGTGGTGTTGGAGGTTTGTCTAAGAAGAAATGGAAGGAGGGGAATTCCAAGGGTACACTGAAGCTGTGTTCTGAGCAAATAAAGTAGGGGACCTGTACAACTAGTCTCTGGCATGGATGGTGGGAGCAGGCTACTGAAAAAGCAGCCATTGTTTCTGCCCTGGGACACAGGATGGGTTTCTCAGGAAAGACAAAAACAAATTCTAAAAGGAATGAGGAACACTGTAATGACCAGGAAAACAGAGGAAACTCTTAGGAAGGGTTATGTTTCCCAGACATCTAGGGTGTCACAACAGGAACACCCTTAGAAAATGGCCTGAAGCGGAAGTCTGAAGCATATATAGCAGGCTAGCTAGAAAAATAATATGCAATAAAGAATATTCCAGATGGAGAGAAATGCATGGTTCCCGGCCAAAAGCTAAGGGAAGGGGGTAGTGGAAGGAACTGAGAGACATCCCATGATTGTCCTGTGAGAGGTGCAAGTGGCAAGGAGAGGGAGGGGCGGCCGGGTAGTTTGTAAGGAACCTCACCGACAGGTGAGTCTAGAACTTGCCCTGAGGAACAGGAAGTGCTGACAGTGGTACAGATGAGCTCTGTAGCAGAAGAGGCAAGAGGCTTTGCTCCTGCCAACACCACTACTGTGTAGATTTTGTTCTGTTCCTTAGAGATGGGGTTCTCCCAAGGCTGCCCTGGCGAGCCCACAAACTCCCGTGTTCAAGTGGTCCTCTTCCCTCACTCTAAGTTCACTCTTCCGGAATGATGTCCAAAACCACCAAGTACGGAAGCTGGTCCAGCCCCTAGGAGAAAAGTAACACTGAAGAGATGCAAAGTCTGGACCTTTCGGGGCCAAAGGGGCCAAAGGACAGGCACTGGAAGTACTTCCCAGTCTGTCACCAGTCAAACAGAGCAGATGGGCAAGACCGAGAACTCTCTCACCAGCCAACACACAAAATCACGAGAAATGGCAAACCATTATTTCAAAGCCACCAGTTTTTCTGGCTTTATCAGTCAGCAACAGAAAAAACTGGACGGCATCAGGCAAGATTAAAAGGACCCCAACCTTCACCCTGAAATCAACACAGGGGAGTATCATAATCTATCAGCACCAAGGCTCCCACTTCCATATTGTGGATATTAAATTATTATGAATGAATAATAGTCAGATGAAAGGAATTGACCATAAAATACAAAGAAAAGTGGCAGGATCAGGATTTCCCATGTTTCTGAAGCTGTTGGCAACCCATGGGTTAACCACAAATCTACTCTCACTTAGCTCCATATAGTATATGCAAAGAGAGTCCACGGAACATATGGGTGAGTCATGGTGGGGAAACCCAGCAGAGGCCTTTGAACCTTGATTGTCCCTTAAGTGGCAAAGAAAGCAGAGAAAAGTGAGGTGAGTTAGCAAAGAGCTAAAAGTGTTACTACACCAAGGTGCTAACCCACCAATAGAGCAGAGAGGCAAATTGTGTTTGCCTTGCCAAAATAAAGAACATTCGGCACACTTTGAATCAAACTGGGCTGTTTTTTTTAAGTCTCTACACAGCAACTTTCCTCCTGGTGCTGGGTATGTCTGTACTGCTTGCCAAAGCTCTCTTCCACTGGTCTCTATCAGAGACCCTCATTGGAAGGCGAAGAGCAAAAGAGGAAGGAGCCCGTATGCTGGAATCTCAATTCCAACACGTTAGAACTGTCCTGAGATTGCAAAACCCTGAGGACAGCAGCGTCACAACCAACAGTGATACTCAGTCCTCTCAGGCAACACATGGCCAGCCCTTGCCCTAATGCTTCTGATTTTCAAGGTTCGGGTCTTTGTGTGTTTTGAGTGACAACAGTCTGGGTTCAGTTCAGGAAATCCTCTCCCTCCCCAGATGGCTCACCAGGAAATTGTTTATAACTCAGCTTGTTCCTGGAGGTGACCTAACCCACTCACAGTGAGGTTGAGAAGGAACTTGCCTTTGGGGATAATGGCCTCCCTTGGCCAACCTGCAGCTGGTGGTTCAACCACAGAGCCACGCATGAGGCCATGAGAACATGTGTTTCCTGCGTGGCCTGCATTGGATATCCACAACCACAACTCATCCTGCTTGGCCTGCTAAACGGAAGTTTTTAAGGCCATTTTTGTAAGCGGAGAGGGTATTGGGAGTGGAACCCGGGGCCTCCTGGATCGAGGCAGGCAGGCGCACTGGCATTGAGCCACTACCTCCCCCACAAGCCAACTTTTGCTTCCATTGTAATTAACAGAACCGTGGAGTATTGTATGATACAAACAATGGGGGAATACAAAGAAACTGAATCAAAATTCCTAATTTTAGGGGCTGGAGTGAAGAACAGACAAGGCTCAGCAGTTAAGAGTACTACCTATTCTTCCAGTGGACCTGGATTCTATTCCCAGCATCCACATAGCAGCACATGAGTGCCTAAAACTCCGGTCCTGAGGGATCAGCACCCTCAGGGTGCTGGCCTCCACAGGTACGGGTGTACATGTGTATTACACAAACATGCATGTAGGCGAAACACCCACACATATAAAGTTAAAAACTGCTCAAAAGGTTGGTATTTTTAACCTAATGGATATTATTCTGTTAGATGACTGCATTCGCCTCTAAGAGTTATAAATAAGAGAAATAGGGCATTCATTTTACCAGAAATCAAAATGTAACAATTCCTTTTTCTTTTCTTTTTTTTTTTTTTTTATCTTTTTATGTCATGTTTAATTTCCAAATGTAAACATAATCTTAAATTGTCTACTTTTTTTTCATACACACACATTATGTTACAGCTCAAATTATGAACATGATTTAATATATTGTATTGATTTTCTGCTAAGTCTGCAATTTTTTTATTTAACTTTTTTGTGAAGAAAGTTTCAGAATCAAGGAAATGTGAACAAAATAATACTCTATTAAGAAATGTTTGACCAAGCCAGGCAGTGGTGGCACACACCTTTAATCCCAGCATTCCAGACAGAGGCAGGGGGATCTCTATGAGTTCCAGGCCAGCCTGGTCTACAGAGTGAGTTCCAGGACAGTTGGGGTTACACAGAGAGACCCTGTCTCGAAATAAAAATTTTTTTAAATGTTTACTAGATCTCTTGATCTTAAGAAATACATTCCATTAAAAAATTTTTTTCAAAGGAAATATATTCCATGTTACATAGTTTTTATGTGTAACTGTCCATCCAATTGAGTTCAGACACATACAAAGTAGAAATTTTTACCTACTAAAAATTTTCTAGGTCACAAGTGTGGCTCACTCGGTTGGTAGCATGCTTAGCTAGCATGCATGAAGCCTTGGGTTTGATCCCAGGCACCCATAAACCAGGCATGGTGGTACATGCCTGTAATCCTAGCATTTGAGTAGAAATCAGAGGCCCAAGGTCATCCTTGGGTACACAGCAAGTCTGAGGCCAACTTAGGCTATGGAGACCTTCTCAAAATATATGTGTGTGTATGTGTGTGTGCATATATATATATATATTGATTGCATCAAGTATCTAAGCTACAAATAAAAACAGCTCCTAAGATTAAAAGGGAATTTGATCAATGGATAGGAACAATTTAATTCAGTTTAACTAAACTAAATCAAATCCTAAGCTAAAGCAAATGTTTCTGGAGAATAGGACTTTTAAAATGAGTTTTGTTTGTTTGGGTTTTTTCTTGCTGCTGCTGCTGCTGCTGCTGCTGCTGCTGCTGCTGCTGCTGCTTTTGGGGAGGGGCTGTTAAACCAAACCCAGGGTTTCGCACAAGCCAAGCAAATGCTCTACATTGGTCCACCCTATCCCTGCACTCATTAATGGCTTTTAATAAATAACGAGTTCTCTTCTCACTTCCCTGGTCAAGATGACCAGAGTGCTACACTCAGACTCGGAATGAACAAAACGACCCGTAAGATCTTAAGATGACACTGTCGAAAACAACAACCTCCCCACTGGTTACACGGGGGACCTGATACCATTCTCTGCACTGAAACAGGATGACTTTAAGCTCGAAATAAAATAATGAAAATAACATTACGCAGGCATTTCTTTACATGTAAACCTCTTCTGAAGATCACAGGTGGGAGCTCCTAATTATCTAGACCAACAGCTGTAAGTACTCCTTGGTGTAACAATGACATGAGACTTATTTATAGTTTTCCTGAGACTCATTAAACATTTCCTGAAGTGAGACATCACTGAAGTCATTCCATTCTGACAGGCCAGCCCAGCACAAAGGGAAAGGTCCTCAGAGACAAAAGGAAAGGCTTCGCGGAGGGCAGTGCGTGCAGCCCTGTGTCCTTTGTGGTGAGGATGCAACCACTGTGGGTCAAGAGCAGCAGCAGGTGTATCCTGCTCTGCAGAACTCATTCCCTCGGGAGAGCCCCTAATGTAAACACCAGCGCTGTCCCTTCTTTCTGCGACCTCTTCAAAATCATTTTGATATGACTATGCAGCTAAAGAGAAAAATAGAAATATGTCTGCTCTTACTTTAAATTAACATACATCGTTCGTGGAAAGAGCTAACCAGACCACCGATCAAACACACTCTTTGGACTTCCTGTGTCTCTAGAGTGATACAGGAAGAATCTTTTTACGTGCGTCTCTTTTTCAAAACCGAGTTCGTGGCTCCTCAAAGTTTCCACATTTCTGTGACTATTCACAGGAAACAATGCAACATACAATCTCTAGTATCAGAAAACGTGCACACTATATTTTACCACCACGATTACTATTTTTAATTTATTCATGTTTACATTGTAGGGTAGGGGTGGGGTCCGTAGCCTCCAGTGCTAATTCTGGGCAAAGTACAAAGAGCTAAAAAGAGATGACTTGAGTTAGTTCTGAACAGAGACTGGAGAATGTAAGCTATTCCAAGGAAACATTAAAAAGCCTTAAAGACGTTTGTGGTCTAAGGTCAGAGGAGGTCTGCAATGGGGAACAGTAGACTGCAGACCCATCAGAACCCGTAGTCAGGAAAGACACGAGCTAGATAAACTGCCAGCCTCCACTCTGATCTGCCCGGGAAGGTACACGCCCACTGCATCAGCAGCCACTGAGGAAGGAAAGGGTGAGTGACTGGGAAGAAGGCAACGCACTCAAACAACACGGTATCCAGAACTCTAACGGGGGCTGGAAGCAAGGCTGATATGACACCTGCGCTTCAGAGACCTGTCACTCTTCCTGACCCTTCTTACTTGGAACACTATTTTCTTCTGCTCCTGCCACTTTTCTGTGAGGCCAGCAACACGCAGCAGGACTCTAAGCCTAGCGTACAGCCATTGTCTTTCTCTTATTACTACTACTAAATACAAAACCAAGGGGCTGGAGAGAGAGTTCAGCAGTGAAGAGGACTTGTTGCTCCTTATGAAAGACTCAGGTTTGGTTCCTAGCACCCGCATGGTGGCTCCCTATAACAGTCCACAACTACAGTTCCAGGGGATCCTTAGCGTGCATGATGCTCTGGGTTTTGTCTAAAGCATTACAAAATAACTTTTTTCTGCTGTTATCTGAAGTATAAATTAACATGTTTGTTTCCATTCTTCATGTCAAATTCAGTACATTGTTATACTGTTATGTTTCTTTTGATGCAATAAATATAGAAATGTTTTTCTTTTTTCTTCTGAACTCTCCTAACACACTCACAACTTGTGGGAGAAAGAAAACATTTCAGGAAATAGAAAACATTTCAGGAAATATATCCCTCCTCTGTAAGATGTGTGAATTGTATGTATTCGTTTATTCATACACTCAGACATTCTAGCTTGTAGTCCCTGTGAAGATTTCACTCCAGATAGTGGTGATTCATCCAACATGAGGGGGGAAAAAAAGTTTTTCGTGAGTAATGTATGAATTTAAAGACTTAGTGGTCAAGCGTTGTTTAACTCTGTATATCTTAATGAGAGTACAAGTCTTAAGGATAATCTGTTAATTCTATACAATTCAAAATGCTGAGGTTTTTTGTGACGTGGATTTACTTTTGACACTGAAGGTAAGTGTTGAGTATTGCATAGCTTAAGGAATCAAAGGCTAATTTTTTATTTTCTCAAACAAAAAAGAGAAGTCACAGGAAAAAACAGTCTGCTTGAGTCCATCTGAACGTGCCGGACCACGACAGTGCCTGACCAAATGCAGGACACAAGATAAGGGCCTGGGAGTCAGGAACCCATTCATCCATGTTTAATGTGCTTAAGGAAAGGTAATAAAAAGTGACCTACAATTGCTTTCACATTTGAAAAAATGTACTAGTTAAACAAGTAGGATCACAGAGACGTAAAATGCTATATAAATGCTAATGTCTTTCCAATGCCATGAAAAGATCCCTTTAAATATTATACATTCTCCATGCCAGAAACTCTAGCTCTAGAAAGAACCTTCAACTCACCTAGGAAACATTTCCAAAAAAGGTGCCATGCCCATATTATCAATTTCTTGCATCATTACAAACTAAGGGAATGTGGGAGGCAGGGAAAAAAAAATCCCACACTAGGGAAATGGCTAGATAATAAAAAATGTACAAAGTTTAAGCCAGGAGTCATGGCTCATGTTTATAATCCCAATGCTTGAGAAGCTGAGGCAGGAGGATCACTTTGAGTTTCAAGACCAGCTTGGTGAAGGGGGCACCAATTTTGTAGAGTTAAAACATTTAACAGTTATAAGTATTTCATTATATAATACACTCATTTATTATACTGAGGGCATTCGATATATAGTATTGTGGGGAAGGGAAGCGTGGAAGACAGACCATCATTCAGCCCTTTGTCATGTTCCAATACACAGGAAAAGCAACAGAGAAATTTGAAACAATGTGAGGCTAGGGCACTAGCGCTCAAGAATGAGGTAGCAAACAGATTTGCTAGAAAAGCCTCTCCTAAAATGCAGATTCTCTGGCTACTCACTCTCCCACACACGCTGATTGTGAAGTCCTGGAAAAAGTGGGAACAAGAATCTGTGCTTAAAACCACCGCGACCACCCAGGAGGTCACTGACCGTAGTACACTGATTCTAAGGAAAGTTCTTGAGTGTGGAGCATCTGAGTGTCAGGTCTGGGAGTGCAGCTACAATGCAGTGGCTTCCAAGCAGGAGAGTGGTGGCTTAAAAAATTCTTTAACGTTAAGGTCGCAGTTCTCAAATACTCCATTTTGAATGCAGAATCAAAATATCCCTGTGTTCTAATTCACTTTTCACTAAAAACAAAGAACAGGCAAGCAGCTCTCTGGGTTGGACCAGCCTCCACAGACACTGGCAGAGGCTGAAAAATAACTGGTACCCGCGCATGAGTGCCCCCTAGGGTGGCTATCAGCAGGAGGCCCTGGCATTTCCTGCCATGCCTGCTAACCCTGGCAGTACTGCCTTCCCAGGGAATTGAAGCTTGGAACTAGTAACCAGAAAGGGCAGAGACAGAGAAAGAGCGGAACAGTGCTACTGGGGGCATTTGTGGGTACGGGGGAAGGAGGATGGCACGGCTCCCCGCTGCCATCCTTGGCAACCCAAGGAGTTCCCTCAGAGGTTCCGGGATCTTGGCTGAGGGCAAACCAGGACTGGTGGCTTCTCCTGGGTTAGCCAGTTTATGAAGCAGATTTGGGGATTAAAGATCTTTGAGTACAGGTGTAAGCAGGAGAACTAAGGGAAGGCACAATAGCAAACCCCAGGTGTGGCTGTGAGTTCCAGGGAGAGAGAGAGGCTCCGCTCATTGTTTATATAACAGTCGTGTGTGTGTGTGTGTGTGTGTGTGTGTGTGTGTGTGTGTGTGTGTGTGTGTGAGTGTGATTTAGGTGGGGTTTGGGGTTATTCGCTTGTTATCACTGGGTGCTTCCTGAGGGGAACTGAACAGGATTACAATCGAAAAGGTAAAAGTCAAGCACATGACAGGGATGCAGGAAGGTAAGACGCCTTTATACTGTAAGCGAGTTCAGCTTGAGAGCCTTGAGGAACTGTCCAGTTTGATGCGAAATTGGAACAAGCCAGAGACACTTGGGGAGAGGGAGCCTCACATGAGAAAACGCCTGCACTAGATTAAGCAGAGGGCCAGCCTGTGGTACGTTTTCTTAACTGATGATTGGCGGCAGAGGGCCCAGCTCACGTGGATGTTAGCAATAAACAGCACTCCTCCATGGTCTCTCCATCAGCTCCTGCCCCGACTTCCCTCAGTCATGGACTGTGACGTGGAACTGTAAACCGAAATAAACCCTTTCCTCCTGAAGTTGGCTTTGGTCATGGTGTTTCATCCCAGCAATAGAAACCCTAACTACGGCACTCAGGCGATGCCTGTGAAAAGGAATGAGGTCCTACACACAGTCATATACATTCAGCCCGGGTCACTGATACTGTAAAGTGTCTATACATAAAATGAATATTAACTCTGTGCTGACAGCTTTCACAGCATATGTTCATTGTGCTGGACTTCTTGCTTCTCAGCTGGGGTGACGCTTCAGCCAGACTCTAGCATGACGAACTCCTTCCTCTTCTAATGTCCCCATAATTTCTCTCTCCACCTATCCTCACTCATTACTTCACTCCCCAAGAAGCCCAAGGTGAAATACTTTTTGCAAACCACAAATCCTCATCGCCTGTCACTGGTGGTTGCTGCTGCTGACCTTGGCCGTTAGAAATCACTCACCCTTTGCAACATTTCACCATGCGTTTCCTAATCTGGAACACTCCAACTTCACTGCATGCTGGGTTAGTCCTCTTCCACCGCTTCTTTAGGAACAAATTTCAGCAGGCTTTTCCAGGTGAATGAGAAACGGAGCCAAGGTGGCAATGAGATACAGCAGAGACCAAAGCAGCTACCACTATTGGTCTTGGCAGTGAAACTCAGTGAGTTGGTTATGTCATGTGCCCACAAGCCTGTTTTCAGTAACTCATTTCCTGAACACTGTATCCTAACTATGCAGACAGTCATGCATGCATCTGCACATGGGCATGCCGCACACCACATACACAAGAGCTGCCATGGACTTCAAGGTAAGCAGAGCAGGAGACAAAAAAAAAAAAATGATAAACAGAGTTCAATCGATGTGGGAGAAAACATGTAGGCATTGAGAGCTGTTTTTTCATGTGCGTATTAAGAAGGCACAAGAGAAAAGCAAATACTGAAAAAAAATACATCAGCTAATGAGTTTACACAATATACTTTGGAAGTAAATTTTAAGGACAGCCAGGCAGTATCTAAGTAACACAGTTAAGGTGTTTTCATCTCAGTTACTCCATATGAATTAATGTCGATTAATTGATTAATGTCGATTAATAACTAATAATTAATGTCAAGGAGAAGTTGGCCCCTTTGTTCTGTGTTGTGTCTGGTACTCTGGGACTTCCTGTGCTCAGTAACTTTCAAATAATAGTATGTGCATATTGCTATGTAAAGTAATTCCCCAGCTTTTCCTTTGTGTAGTCCCTGAAGGAAACAGATCCTAATGCTGAAAGAGAATGAGATGGAAAGCCACAGCAAACAGTAAACAGTTCTGTAAAGCTGTCCTAACAGGTCTGTATCCTTTTATGTTTATGGTTTCATCAACACTGACTATGGGATTCAAATCTGTAAGAACCTCAAATGTGTGGTAGGTAGATATGTTTAAATATAATTAAGAACTGTAGGATCATAGTCTGAGCTACTCAGGTAGCAAGGTCACACGTTGGAATCCAGCCTTGGCTACATAATGAAGTTCATAATCAGTCTGCGCAACTTAGCCAGACCGTGACTCAAGGTAAACACTTGAAAAGGAAGGCTTACCTACACACAAGGTCCTGGGTTCAAACTTCTGTACTACAATAAATAAATAACCCAGAGAAAAAATGCCATATGATCAAACTAATAGAAAAACAGAAACAGAATAAACTCATGTTTCTAAATTCTGCAACCTTCTGTATCTGCACCTTTTAAGTCTCAGTGGGGAGGCCTGGGAAGATGGCGCCCAGGTGAAGGCACTCTTCTCAAAGCCTGATGACTAGAGTTTGGATACCCAGAACCCATGTGCAAACTGGATACAGTACTGAGTATCTATAATCCCAGTGTACCCCTATGAGGAGATGAAAGGCAGAAACAGTTGAATCCCAGAAGTTTAGGGGTCAACCAGCCTGGCTAATCCAAAGAGACCCACCCTGTCTCAAACAAGGTAGAAAGGCTAGGACCAACACCTAATGATTGTCCTTGGACATCCCTGAGTGTCATGACACACTTCCCTCCCTCCACAAACACACCACTGCTGCCGCCACCATCACCGCCACCTCCACCGCCATCAATGAAAACACTAAAGCTAGCTATAAGCTACGCTGCACTTACACCAGTGATCCAATAAACATTTATTTAGACTGTGACAGCTTTCCATGAACACAGTAATCAACAGTGGCTTTAAAACCACAGACTAGTGTCTTCTTTGCCAACACTCAACTTGACCAGAGAGCCCTGTACTGTGGGAAGCAGACTTACTCAAGACATGCACACTTTAGCTTGTCAGCCTGCATTAAGGGAAAGAGGGACTAATGGCAGATTACCAAGCAGCACTAGCACATAGATAAACCATACCTCAACCTTCCTCAATGACCCCCTTCATAAAACCTTCCTCACCAGTGAATCCACACCCTATTGCCAGAACCTGAATAAAACGCCCAGGGCCTTCGGCACTCAGTTACACCAAACTCTTAAACTGCCCAGCCAGAACAGGACTGAACATTGCTCAGCAGCTACTCACAAGCCCACACTCAGCCCAAGAAATTGACAACTTCCTGGGAAATTCAGTATTACTGACCCTCCAAAACCACCTCACTCCAAACTTAAATGCTTGAAGTTTTTCTTTAAAAGGTAAGAATAAGATTACAACCAGCGCAACTTATTCTAAAAGGGGTATCAAAGGCCAACTGTGTCCTAAGCAAGGACATCTATCTTCAAATGCACAGATTTAACATGCTGTGCGGGCTGAGTAATATACTATTTAAGCAGCTGTTAAAATCTGTTCCTGTTTTAACATCATAAAACCTCTTAGGCCTTATTTGAAAAACAAATTTTACAAGTGATGAGGGTGGTGACAGGGACAGTCCCCATGAATCATGAGGCTTGATGTTGTCTTTCCCAAACCAAAATGAAGGCACTGAATCATCCAGTCTCATCCCATTGCCCGGAAACCAACAGGAGAAAGCAACCAGGACTGACTACAAGAAATACAGAGAAAAGAGCACGCAGAGAGGGTGCCACTCCACTGAGGTGTCCACCTTAGTCCTAACACTCTAGAGACTTCTCACCGTTTATAATCTCCTAAACCCGCTTCTACCACCCAAGGATACAAAAGTTTACTCATTTCAATAAAACCAAAAGTGTGGTTCCATCCAGCACGGGATGGAAAAAACCAACTGCCTTGGCCCAAAGCACGTGTCTACTGATCTGTTTCGGCACCCATACAAGCGCGCTCCATGCCCAGCATTTGTCTTACTGTCCTAGAAATTGACCTGACATGGCACACAGCCAGCAAATATGTGTTGAATAGTTGTATAAATGTCAACGGCTGTTTGCTATTACTGCTACTATTTGGCTAAAAATTGTTGTTTCTATTCAATGTAGACTTAATAGAAAACAACCAAAAGGATTCTTCTGTCTGAATCACCATTTGGAGTTGTCCAAGATTATTGTTGCCAATCAAAACTAGGGTTTTTAGGACAGAAGCAACTAAGAGGTAGGTTCAGCCATTCATCCCAATTTGCCAAACAAAGAGACAGGCAATGGTGAAAGTAGGGAAAGGAGACTTAATAGAGGGTCCAGTGATCCCAAGATCATCTTCAGGATGCAGACAGGAACTTCAGGTTTAAATGGAAGGAGCTGAGGTAAAGGGTAAGAGGCACACACAAATAAGCAATCACTGTCTCAGGGTCCTGCAGGGTGGCCCAAAGAAGCCCTCACTACCTAAGGGAGCAAGACAGTTCTCAGGAGATGACTATTCCTGGCATAATGAAAGGATGCAACCTCACCAACATGGATAATTGCTCTCACTGCGGGGGCTATCTCTGTCCTCCAAGGCTCTGCTCTTTCTGGAATTCAAGGCGACTGCAGGCTTATGGGGGGAAAAAAACAACTGGAGAAGACCATCATGAAACCTCTGGGGGTCTGGAACAGGCCACTCTAAGAGCTGACCTGGAGATACCTCAATTCCTTGTGTCTTCGTGCCTCAGTCTTGAGGGATGAAAGATGCTATTTATCACTGATTGGTTTGTTGCTGTTGCTGCTGCTGCTGTTGTTGTTATTGTTGTTGTTTGGCCAGCTCTCTTTGAATAATTAACAGGCCTAAACATGGAGGCGAGCAGGTGGCTGACCCAAAGCAAAGGGGACAGTTGCAATGAAGCTGAGATGCCACACTTCGTTCCTGCTTTTTAGTTATACTGCGAGTTTAGATGAAGAGCCAATGCCGTTCAGCAAAAGACATTCCCAAGCTCCTGTTGGGACTTTACAAGACGACACTTCCTCAAGAGCAAGAAAAGCACCATTTATTCCTCCCAGACGCCACAGTGTGACAGTCAGCAGCCAGCTCTGAGTCAGCACACATGCAGCATGCCACCAGGTACACACGGCAGCAAAGAGCTCTTCAGTGTCACACATCATGAGTGACACACGTAAGTATCCTGTCAGGTGAAGAGACACACTTGTATCCCTCCCTTCAGTTATGAGACTATTAAAAGAAGGGACCCCACCGCCACCCCCACCAAAGAACTAAAATTTCCTCAGGAACCCCATGCTAGAGGGATGGAAGGATGGACCCTGGGACAGCACAGAGTTCTGATGCTTTATCAGACCACCTTGTAGGACAGACATGAATTTGAGAAATCGTGGGTCAATGACAGGCTGAACATGGACTTGGGAAATCACTGGACCCTTTTATTTGTTTTTTCCAATGTAGGCATCTCCTCTGCTTTTCACCAGGACTCCTCTCTCAGACTTTTAAATGTACGACCCAATGTTCTATTTATTTTGGATCAGAACTGGCAGCCAGGCAGTGGTGGCACACGCCTTTAATCCCAGCACTCGGGAGGCAGAGGCAGGCGGATCTCTGTGAGTTCAAGGCCAGCCTGGTCTATAGAGCAAGATCCAGGAAAGGTGCAAAGCTACACAGAGAAACCCTGTCTCGAAAAACCAAAACAACTGGCAACATTATTGGTTCATTTTGTAACAGCTTATAAATTTTAACCAAAGGAAAGAAAAAGGCCGGACACAATACAAAGTCAGAAAAACAAGGAGAAGGTGGAAGAAGAGCTTGGAGAAGGCTCAGCTTAAAGAAAGCACTGGAGGATCCAGGCTTGTCAAACACGCTGGCCCATTTTCTCCAAGGAAGGAAATGAATGACTACTTTTCACCTGGAATGCCGAAGTGGATGCTGTCTGACAACCCGGTGACCTTTTGCTATTCTGTTATGAGCCAACTCCACCTGAGTCCCCGCAATGTCCTGAGACTTGTTTAAGCCCTAATGCTGTGCTTTGTCTCTCCGTGAATAAAGCCATCCCTACGAAAGAGACCCTACGTGACCTCCACCAACAGAATCTATCCTTATGCTTATCACAGATCCTTCCTCTGGGTCCTATTCCTGAGCTCTGTTCATCAGTCAATAAAACTCATTCTTACTGTAAAGGTCACAGGTACTTTGCTACATTGCTAGGGAGTTTCTATGTAGATATGTCTAAAGCTATGTTGTGATCATTGTCATGTGGAAATCTCTTCCCACAGTTTTACTATGCTTAAACGTGTAAGAAGAATAAACCATGAGGTCAGTCTCTGGAAGATTCTGACCTAGTGCCTGCAAAGACAGGACTGTCTCAAGTTTCATTCTTCACCTCACAAAGATCATCTCCCCACACTTGTGGGGTTCCTGACAAGAGCTAAACTATCCAAGTAAGTAACCAGTTGCCTTGCTAGAGTTCAGAGAACACTCCCAAGAGGGGCAGGGCATTTCTAATGTTAAAAAGTAGCCTTGAAGGGATCTCACTCAATCTGTGTGGTCCAAATGCCAATCTTGGATTTGTAGATTTGTCTTTGTTCCCAGAGACTGGGGGAAAAAAAACAACAGCCTTGTACCCTGCCCTGGCTGTTGAATGACAGTTAAATGAAGTAAGTTATTTCAACCCCACCCAAGCACCTTCAGGAAAACACTTTAGGGGAGTGGACTACAAACAAAACACCAAGAGTCCCCTATGTAACGCAAGCTCCATTATTACACCAAAGACCGCACGGAGAAAAGAGAATCATTTCCAAGGACTTCAATTCTCCCCACCTGGTTGGATGAGAATTAGAAAATCCTGTCCACCAACAGCCCTGCAAAAGATGCCGGAGTAGCTCAGTGCTATATGGTCAGAGGCAGTGTCATGGCTTGCTCTGGACAGGAAGGATGCCAGGCGGACCTCAAGGAAGATTCTCAACAGTCACTAGTGTTGCTGAACAAATTAGAAGCCTGTGAGCAGCTTCCTAAGGCAATCCCCATGGCACGCTCTTCAACCACTGTGTTTTCTGGAAGGTTCTGGATACAGCTAGACCCCGAAGCAGCATAGTCTAACAAGGTAAATTACAACTTTGGGCAACCATAGAGCTCCTAGGGCCCCTCCGGCTAAGAAGCTCAATGCTTATGTTTCTTTCATCTTCAGGAATTTCCGTGTAAGTACCCCAGTGCAAATAATCAGCCGGCGTATTGAGCTGGGAGCCCAGGAATTCGTATTTCAAGTGAAATTCTGTTACATGTAGACAGAGTAACAGTGATCTTGTAGCACCCAATTATGTAAGTCAGACCTGATGCAAGTATTCACCATAAGAAGACAAATGAAACATCTCATAACTAACTTTTAATACAGCCAACCTAATGAAATAATATTTCACATATAATCATATGAATAAAAACATTATTTACTCTTTTTAAAGCAGCCAGATGTTTTGTTTGATTTTTTTTATGTTTGTTTGTTTGTTTGTGTGCTTGCTGGTTGCTTTGTGGCACTGGGGATTCAAACAAAGGCATTGTGCATGCTGATCAAGTACTTTGCCACTGCAATAAATCCCCAGCCCATTTCTTTTTTGAGTCAGGGTCTCACATTCTTGCACAAGCAGGCCTTAACCTTGGGAGCCTCCCACCTCAACCTCCCAGGTAGGAAGGCCTGCACCACCACACTTAGCTAGGGATTTCAGATTGCATACAATTCATATTATGTTTATAATGGAAAGAAAAGTTTCTAAAGAAGCAAATCAGGGCTAGAGAGATAGCCCAGCGGTTAGAGCACTGGTTGTTCTTCCAAAGGACCAGGATTAGATTCCTGACACTCACAATGGTAGCTCAAGCCATCTGTAACTCCAGTCCCAGGGGATATGCCCCCCTCTTCTGGACTCTTCAGCCACTGCATGTACATAGTATGCAATATTATATATGCAGAAAAAACACTCAAACACATAAAAAAAAACTTTTTAAATTAAGCCAATCTGTTACAGCTTTCACTCTATAAATACGACTTTTGTGTGTGTGTGCCTGGACTCCTTTGGTAGTTTATGAAGCCTATGGGTACTGCACAGAATAACACATATAAGTAAGTAAAATAAATGTGTAAAAGTACAAAGGAAACCAATTATATTGAAACATGACTTCTAAAGTACTTGTAAAATAAATTTACAATACAGTAATGCATTTTCTTAATAAAAAACACTGAAGAATCATAAAACTGGATTCAATAACTACTATGACCTCTAGTTAGAAAGAGAACAAAGCATGGAAGAATCTGAGCATGGTGGTATACTCCTGTAATCCCAGCATTTGAGAGAGAAGAATCAATCAGCAGTTCAAGGACACCCTTTATTTATAGAATGTCTGGGAATAGCCTGAGCCACATGTCAGCCTGTCTGTAGCATGAATCTTAGAAGGTCTTAATAAAAACAAACCTGGAGCCAGGTATTGGGGTGAATACTGGAAGATCAGAGAAGCAGAACAAGCCACAGCCACCTCACCTCACAATTCCTCAGCTGATCTTGTTTCCTCAGACTGGAAGCCTCTGTGTCCTCATCCAAATGGATCTCAGCTGCACTGTGCTGCTCAAAGCCTAAAAGCTTAACCAGTCTAGTTCCTGATTTTCACGCCTTATATACCTTTCTGCTTTCTGCCATCACTTCCTGGGATTAAAGGCGTGAGTCACCATGCCTGGCTGTTTCCAGTGTGGCCTTGAACTTACAGAGATCCAGATGGATCTCTGCTTCTGGAATGCTAGGATTAAAGGTGTGAGTGCCACCATTTTCTGACCTCTAAATCTAGTGGCTGTTCTGTTCTCTGACCCCAGATAAGTTTATTAGGGTGCACAATATTTTGGGGAACACAATATCACACCTGTCTTTAATTTTTAAGGTATAAATAATACTGTAAGATATTAAAATATCTAAGCATGCTGCTGGTGACTTTATGGTGAATGCTGCTTACTCCACTGAGGCTGACTGGCTATGCTCATAACTGAAGGAAAGCTCAAGTTCAGCTAAGAGTTAGTAAAGATATGAATATAATTTTTCTTCTCCAAATTTATGGATCTCCTAACTTCTATACACAGGCCTCTTGTGGCCCCACTAACTCCAAACTAAGCATGCTTCTTTAATTCCAGGAGATTCGGTCTGTCACAGATGCCCCTATCTCTGGGGGCTCATTTCTGTTAATGCAGTGTTGATGACCCACAATTCTTGTTTTTGACCATAACCAAATAAATACAAGGAAGACTTTCCGTAACCGAGAAGACCATACAAAAATCAGTGGCACTTCATCTAATTCTCATTGTGTGTTACCATCTGCAAACTCTTGTGTGATACTGTGTGCCAGGTACCCTTCTGAGGAATGCAAATATTACGTTTTTAATCCTACCCTAAGAGTTGCATACTATTAGCCTTACTCACTTTTCACAGATCAAACAACTAAGGCTCAAAGAGAAGTTAAGTCCACGGTCACAAGATTGGGATTCCAGCAGAGTCCAGTTGCCTTGATTTTTCTCAAGAAGCAGGTACTACCTACCAAACAGGAACATGGAACCCGCAGACTACTCACAACAAGGGAGTCTTCCTTCCTGCTTCCAAACTGCTCAAGGGGCAGGATGGAAGGCAGCCTTCACACCTCCTTACCTATTCACAGGTTGGCAAACTAAAGAGAGCACTGTTCTTTATCATATCTGGGGCCTGGTATTTTTCACCTTATCTAAACTATGTTCCAGGAGACTCTAAAACCAGTGATAAGCCAAGTTTCGACTCCGCCACACCGGCTTAAAAGAGATTACACACATATTTTCGACTTAAGCAGCAAAAAGGACAGAGAAACCTCAGTCCCTCTGCATCCTGTCACTATTGACACTGGGTTGCCAGGGGAGAGCAAATCCTGGCTGAGTTAAGGACTTGGCAGTGAGGTTTCTGCAGGGAAACCAGCCCTACAGGTGTATCCAGGGAGGCAGGTGTACCAGCCACATTCCTCTCCCAACTGAACAAATGAAGGTTTGTCTCCGCTGTGCCAGACTGCCGGGGCCTGATAAGCTCATTTAGACAAGAACCTCACAACACAGGAACACTTGAGATAGCTGTGTCTCTGACAAGAAAAAGAAAATAAAAATGGCTGTCAAATGCCAGCCATGGAAAGAGAAAGGAGAGAGCGTCACCACAACATCCATCTAAAAAGACAGTGCTCGTCAGGTCGATGGTCCATGCACATCAGTGACTTTACAGAGTCACTGGTCCCTTTTCAAGTGGGATGCGTTTAAAAGCTTCACCCTGGCTGTGTGGAAGGGCAGCCCTTTCTGAAGGGAGAGCAATGGCAGCCGTGATCGTAAGTGAATCCATTTCCTCCAGAGAACTATTTTATCTCCACCACCCTCCAACTCTCCAGCGTGCCAGACTCCAATACCAAGGGGCAAAAGGCAGGCCTCGTAGGCCTGGGTCTTTCTCAGATTAACAACCTCGGAGGAATCACCCTAACAGAAAATATTGTCAAGATCCGAGTTCCTAACATTTTGGGACCAGATGAAATGTGAGTTTGCAGTTATGTTTTCTGAAACCTCTGAAGTCATTTGTTTCCCACAGTTTTTCTCAGAAACTAGTTTGTGGGGAGGGAGGGGGGAGCCTCTCCTAGGCAGAGGACTATCTCAAATAAGGTCACTCTGAAAGTCAGCCCACACTGAACCTGGGCCACACGGCAGAGCTGCGAACATTGACAGTATAGCACAACACAGGCACAGACGCACGTGCTGTGGGTCGGGCACACCGGACCTGTTGCTTCCAAGCCAGAGGAAGTGATGCCAACTGTGCAGTGGTTATCTCCAGAGTGAAACAGAGGTGGGTGGGTGTGACGGGAGGGCCAGTGTGCACAGGAAGTGATGCCATGTGCAGTGGTTATCTCCAGAGTGAAAGAGAGGTGGGTGGGCGTGACAGGAGGGCCAGTGTGCACAGGAAGTGATGCCAACTGTGCAGTGGTTATCTCCAGAGTGAAACAGAAGTGTGGGGTGACGGCAGTGGACAGGAAGGATGCGTGCAGGTCCGTGCGAGAGGTGGGTGCACTGTGTAAGGACAGACTCTGAACTGAGTCACTTCTCATTTAAGGCCAACTCTGTCACATATTAACTACAACCTCAGTCTAGTCACTTGAGCACTTGCTGTCTTCATTTCCTTGTCACTAAGCAGAGTTCCCAACCGACCCAGAGTGCAGTTTGGAGGGGGGAAGAACTGACTAAGCCAGAGTATTCGGAACAGGCCCTGGCTCAGAGCGCAGGCTAGGTATGGCCACTTGTTTCTCTCTTTGAAATCCATATGGTTGTCATTTTCTAACAGAACCGCCACAACAAACAGTATAATCCCTGACTCCATTGAGAGATAAAGAACTGAAGCTCAAAGATACGGAATTTTCTCAGAATCAAGCAGTAAAATGCTACGTAAAGGGATTCTATTTCTGTTGTAGGAATCCACACACCGGTAGTCTTGGTGTCTCTATCCACCGACCCATCCATCTTTCCATACATCCATCCATGTATGTGCATCTGTCTTTCCAAACATCCATCCATGTATGTGCATCTGTCTTTCCATACATCCATCCATGTATGTGCATCCGTCTTTCCATACATCCATCCATGTATGTGCATCTGTCTTTCCATACATACATCCATGTATGTGCCCCTTTCTCCTCCACTTCTCTTTCCTTACTTTTTGAAAGAAAGGTATGAGAGACACAGAAATAGACAAAATAAAGACCTAAAAATAGAAGACAGGAATAAGGATGAAGAGAAAGGAGAAAATGAAATTGTCTTGGACAATTTTTTTAACTGACTTAAAAAAAATCAACAACAACAAAACAAAAAAAAAAACATAACTTATTACAAATGGAATTCTCCAAGTAAAACTCTCTGCAAGGACATCATCATCAGGGTGTTCCTTCCTAGTCTCCTAGCCAGGCTTCTGGAAAGTTCTGCTGGACAAGTAAAACCAAGCAGAAAAATGCACAGGGGTGAGGGTGGGAGGGGTGAGGGTGGGAGGAGGTGAGGGTGGGAGGAGGTGAGGGTGAGAGGAGGTGAGGGTGGGAGGGGGTGGGGTGGGAGGAGGTGAGGGGGAGGAGGTGAGGGTGGAGGGGAGGGGAGAGGGGAGGGGGGAGGGGGAGGAGGTGAGGGTGGGAGGGGGAGGGGGGGGAGGGGGAGAGTACCAAGGGCGCCACCTGCACTGCTGGTCAGCTGTCCTTGAGTCCTCCCAGAGGCCAGGAGCAGAGCATGACAGATAACCTGGGCGTGAGGGAGGAAAGGCCCTCTCTTCCCCATCAGATGCCTCACAATTTCTCTCCAAAGAAAACTGACCTTGGGTTTCTTATTTTCCTTTGGATGGCCATTTTTAGTTCTGGCATTGCGAGGTTACCCTTCAAATATCAGCATGCCAACTAGGGAGCTTCCCAGTGCCACCTGAGGTCGCTGGGCAAGGGAAGGGAAGAGGACAGCAGCAACGACTGGGACTGCCAGTCACAACAGTTCCCCAGGCGGCAGGGCTTTGTTTTGCTTGCAGTGGAGGATGCAGAGACCTAACAAAGGAAAAATAAAACTCCTCTGCGTCTAAAACAAGGCCAAGCACCATTTCCTCCTCTGCTGTCCTGTGTCAAATGCAGACACATCCACAGCGCCCCTGGGGCTCAAGGTGTCCTTCAAAACATGTGCACTCAGATAGGAAGCGCGCAGGGTGGCTCCAGAACGGATGGATTGGGTTCTGATTTCTGACACTCTCCGTGAAATAGCTGTTTCCCCGAAAACTAAAGTGAAATAAACAAATACAGGAGTATTCCAAAGCCATGACACCAGGCCCTTCCTCCTGTGACTCAAAGACTTCATCAGCCTTTTGAAACTAAGGAGGCGCACCGTGGGAGGGCTGCAGGGCTCCTTGTACCAACTCCATGAGGAATTTTAAATGATTCCCATTTTGAAGACAAGGATACTGAGGCTCAGAGAGGCTCAATGTGTGGCCTCACATAACTTGGCACTAAGCATTTGGACCAAGATTCCAGGGGCTGAGGTCCTACCACTAACACTTAGAGCCTCCAATAATCACCTAGTGGTCCTTCAGTGGGAAGCCTTAGGTAAATTCAGACTACTTATACTCCAAACCTCAGTCAGCCTCTCAGTCAGTCAAGCAACCAATCTCTTGTGAGTTCGCTCGCACTCTCCCCGCCCCCTTCTCCCTCTCTCTCACTCTCACTCTCTGGGTGTGCATGCTCCCTCACCCACGATAAATCTAGAGCCACCAGGGAACACACTTCGGAACTATCTACTGGAATTAGATAAATACACAGTATATGTATGATCAGGTACTACGATTCCATCCAGGCTACACTCCAGAGAAATAAACATACAGGTGTATGCCAACATCATAATGTTATTTCTAATAGTTCCAAACCACATACAACATAATGTCATCAAAGCAGAACACAGGGGGCTGGGGAGATGATTCACTCCATCAAAGTACCTGCTGTGCACGCATGAGCACCTGAGCTTGGATCTGCACCCAGGTAAAAGGCCAGGTACAGCTGCATACATCTGTAATTATGGCACTGGGGAAGCTGAGCAGAGAAGACCCCTGGGGCTCTCTGGCCTGCCAGGCTAGCCGATCATCAACGAGACCCTACCTCAGGAAATAGAGAGCAACTGAGGAAGATTCCAAACACCAACCTCTGGCTACCACATACAGGTGCACACGTGTGCACACACGCAGAGTAGAGCACAGAAAGAAATGAGAAGGTATGTGTGCTACAAATATCAACAGAAACCAAGAGTCTGGACCTTGCTGATACACTACATGAACAAACCTCAACAACACAGCAAGAAAGAAAAGCCAGGAAGAAAAGAAGCCATACCAAGTTCATCTGCTCATATACACTTTGAAAGCTCATAAAAACTCCCCAGCGAGGATGAGGTCACCATGAGAAGGGGTTGAGGCCAAAGTAGGGTGTGTGGTTGCTGTCAGGTTCTCCTTGAGCTGCTGTCACTGACCCAGGTGGGTTGACTTGTGCTATGTCATCTCTCATGGATGTCATCATCATGTGACTTCCCTCCCTCTCCCTGACCTCACTCAAAGAAAGACATTCATTAAACCTCACTGAGTTCTTGAGACGAGCACAGGGAAAACGATACATGAGCTCAGGTATACTGAAACCAGCCCAGGATTTCTCACACACACAAACAACTCTGGAGAGACTACTTCAGTCCTCAAAGCTCGGCTTGGCAATATTTAAACTATGCTTGTAACAAATACAGATCTGCTTATCATGGCATCAAAGGGGCATAGTGCAATCCATCTTGAGAAGAGACTTCTGGACAGAGTGCCTAGAGCTTATCACACCAGCAGGCAGTCAAGTGTCTGACACAAAACAGTCTGGTTAGAAGCAGTGCACTCTGAGACAGTCACTAAGAAAAGCAGAGGATACAGCCTGAGGCTGGGGCCTGACATAGCTAGACTATTCCTAACAGTCATACAGGAAACGACAACATTTTAGGTAGTCTGGCACATATATTTAAGGTAGAAAGCCAACGCCCACGGTCCTAGGGAGCAAAGTACACATTCTGCCCATTGGCTATTATAGGCAGGATATCATTGTTTTGACAACTGCCAAGGCACAAATAACATTTCCATTTCTGGAAGTTTCTGAGGGGCCTAGTGGCCAAAGACACAAAGAACTCTGAAGTAGCTTGATTCTCTACCTTCTCCATTTGTTTAACTTGAAAACTATTTCAAACTCACTGTGTTTAAAACACCCCAGCTCTCCTTTACAGTTCATTAGGTCCCTACATTTCCACTGTCCTACAATGAGTTTACTTACAAAATTATTTGATTCACAACAACATATCATTCATCTGGCCATCAGAATTCACCAATGCACAACACAATGTCCATCCATAATGAGTACTAATAAAGGCCTAATAGGCAAGAAATTAATCCTCTCTCTTCCCTGTTCCTTTCTTGACCCCAACCCCTTTATGAAACAGGGTCTAGCCCAGGCTGGCTTCCAGTTACTATGTACTTGAGGATAGCCTCAGAGCTTAGTTCTGATCATTCTGCCTCCATCTAGGATTCTAGCTAAGTACTACAATTATAGGTGTGTGTCATCAAACCGAGTTTATGAAGTGCTGAGTATTGAGCCCAGCACTTAATGCATGCCAGGCGAGCGCTTCACCAACAGAGCCATATTTCCACTCCCTATATTCTCTTTTAATACCAAAATTAGGGCTGAAGAGATTGCTCAGTGGTTAAGGATGTTTACTGCCCTTGCAGAGGACCAGGGTTGGGTTCCCAGAACCTCTAACAGGCAGTTTATCACAGCCTAGAACTCCAGTTCCAGATGATCAATTTCTCTGGCCTCTATGGGAATCTGCACACATGTGGTGAACATAACCTGATGCAGGCATGCACATACATAACTACAAATAAATAAATTTCTAATATCAAAAAGCAATTTTTTTCTCCATTCTTCTCACACAAGTGACCATAGCCCTGTACTCTTCAAGACTGGTCTAAACTTGTTCCAGATGTTTTTTTGCTCTTTGGGAGTTTTTTTTTTGCCAGTGAAGCCAGTTTTCCTAAGCCTGGACTCCCGCTGCGGAAAAGCTCCCTGAAAAGCCAGTGGAGATAAGAAAGCGATGTCTAGACTATCCTGCTTAGCCTTCTGAAATTCTCCAGCTGCTTTGCTGAACCTCAGCGACCAAGTCAAAGTTCACATTTCACAGATTCCTCATCAGGGTTTTGACATCTGTGGAGAGGAGATCTTGGGGAGGGCAGACAGACATGTCTCTGCCTCTAACCAACACATACAATACTTTTAATAAGACGGACATGTTTCTGGCCCTTGGTCACCAAGTAAAAAGGTGGTCTGTCCCATGGGAGGACTCAAAAGGGGTGAAACGTACCTAATGGCAACTTAATTACGACATTTGAACCTAAAATCCACACGGAGCAAAACATCTAAGTTTGAAGCTGGAATTAAAAATCTCATTGTCCACAAATATACCCACTACTTCCATTAAGCAGAATTGTACAGGCAGGAGGACTCTCAGGTCCCTTTATCCATCCTTTTGTTTTTGTTTGTTTTTTTGAGACAGGGTTTCTCTGTGTAGCCCTGGCTGTCCCAGAACTCACTCTGTAGACCAGGCTGGCCTCGAACTCAGAGATCTACCTGCCTCTGCCTCCTGATTGCTGTGATTAAAGGCTTGCTTCACCACCTCCTGGCTTTCCTTCACCCATTTTAAACACTCCCCCCATTATACCTGGTAAATTCCCCCTTTATTTCTATAGAACTCCCCATCTTTGTTCATTTCGGGGGGGGGGGGGGTGTCAAGACAGGGTTTCTCTTTGTAACAGCTCTAGTTGTCCTGGAACTCACTCTGTAGCCCAGGCTGGCCTAGAACTCACAGAGATCCACCTGCCTCAGCCTCCCGAGTGCTAGGATTAAAGGCGTGCACCATCACACCCCGCTCCATCTTTGTTCCTGTGGAGTCATAAGCAAAAAACACTTCTGAGAAGCCAGGTTGGTAGCACATGCCTTTAATCCCAGCACTCAGGAAGCAGAGGCAAGTGCATCTCTGTGGTGATATTTTACTTGTGTTCTAACAAATAAAACTTATCTGGGGGTCAGAGGACAGAGTTAGCCACTAGATTAGACATACAGGCCAGACAGTGATGGCACACACACTTAATCATATCCCTCAGGAGACAGAAATCTGTCTGGATCTCTGTGAGTTCAAGGCCACACTAAGGAACAGAGCTAGGCATGGTGGCACACACCTTTAATCCCAGGATTTGAGATCTCATGTCTTTGCTTAGGAAAGATACACACCTTTAATCCCAGGAAGTAATGGCAGGAAGCAAAAATGTATGTAAGGCATGAGGACCAGGAACTAGAAGCTTTTTAGCGGCAGTTCAACTGAGACCCTCAGGGGTGAGGACTCAAGAGACTTTCAGTGTGAGGAAACACAATCAGCTGAGGAGTTGTCGAGGTGATGTTGGCTGTGGCTTGTTCTGCTTCTCCAATCTTTCAGCATTCACCCCAATACCTGGCTCCGGGTTGTTTTGTTGTTTTTATTTTTTTTTTATTACTAAGACCTTTTAAGATTTGTATTACACGGCATTGTGCGACGCTTAATCCCAGCACTCGGGAGGCAGAGGCAGGCGGATCTCTGTCGGTTTGAAACCAGCCTGGGCTACCATGTGAGTTCCAAGAAAGGCACAAAGCTACAAAGAGAAACCCTGTCTCGAAAAACAAAAAAAAAAAAAAAAAAGATTTGTATTACACACCTCTGTCAGTTTGAAGTAAGCATGGTCTATAGAGTGAGTTCCAGGGCAGCCAGTGAGACCCTGTCTCAATCAATCAATCATCAATCAATCAGATGGAAGGAGGAGGAAGGAAGGAGGGAGGGAGGGAGGGAGGGAGGGAGGGAGGGAGGAAGGAAGGAAGGAAGGAAGGAAGGAAGGAAGGAAGGAAGGAAGGAAGGAAGGAAGGAAGAAAGGAAGAAGGAAGAAGAAGAAAGTTTTCTGGGTTTAAAATTTTAATTTAATTTTTAAGAATTTTATAAAAAAGAAAGATGGAAAAAAAAAAGCACTTCTGAGAAGTGAGTCGAATGCACAGTTACACACACCTGTACTGATAAAACAGGTCACTGACAGACTTTCCTACACTCATCTTAAGCTCTTAGCTCCTGGTAGGCAAGGACTCCTATGTCTCAGAGTGGTCTGGCTGGCAGGGATGCAAACACTAATAGGCAAGTGGAATGAACATGTGAACTAGGTTCCCATTACAGTCAAACCACACACACCACACACACACTCTCAACTCCATACATCAGCTTTCAATTACAAGACGGGGATGAGAGCAGTCCCTTTCCCATCTGATGGTATCCTCCTGCAGCAAGCTACATCCATCTGTCGAACTGCATTAGAAGTGGTGTGCTAGACTGACTCTGAACTATCCCAATAGGCTTGGTCCTGCTGAGAGAACGGCTTTGGTAAGCTCTAGAAACCTGCAGGTGAAAGGGGGAGCTTCTGAATCAGTGAGACCTGGGATTAAACAAAATAAAATAAGAATAAAGCAGACAGTGGCAGAAGAAAATGCCCAATGGCCCCCTGTGGTCTCCACATGTGTGTGCATGGGTGCATATATCCAAACACCCAAGTGTGTGCACCACCCATATATTACCACCACCACCCCAAACCTAAGTAATCTCTGTCTAGTGAAAGGAATTATTCAGCATAAACTTACAGAAACAAAGTCACTCTGGGTGTGCTACTACCTACCCACAATGCATTTCCCAGCCAGTCTGAATTTATCCAGTTCTTTGCCTGCCCCGGCCCTTCTACCGAGGTTGTAACTGCTGCTGTCATTTTCAGCTTGAGTTCCTCAAGCAACAATGAGCAAGCAGAAGCGAACTGTACACTGCCAGCATTGACAACATGACCTGGACCATGAAGACTCCTTAAATAAACGAGGAAACGCAACACACACACAAAAAAAAAAATGCCCTGAACAATAATGTGTGTATTCAACACAGGTGACCAACAGCCTGCCGTGCCGAGTGTCTTAGAACACAGCATAGTTGGATGTGGGCTTCAAGGGCACCCTGCAGAAGACCAGGATCCTCGTACCTGGTTCAGTCAGCAGCTGAAACGAAGAGAGAATGGCATCCATTCTTCCCATTTCACATGCTTCAGAAGTCAACCTTTCCATAAAGACAGGCTTCATTACTCTTCTCCCAACATTCCTGCTGGGTTCCCTTTAATAAAGTTTCTGCAAGATCAACATCACAAGTGTTCCACTGTACTGAGGGGGTGGGGGGAGGAGGGTCCAGCAAATTGCTGAGTTAGCACTGAAAGTTTGGGAGCTATCTGAGCAATCAGCTAAGTGGTTTGAAAAGGTTGTTTCTCCAATTGGAACAGCTTCTGTGATTTGACTCAAGAAGCCTGTCATATACCAGAGGTTTCAGGGTAAGAAGTTACGCAAGGTGGGCTTGTTGGGTCTACTAGATAGACAATACCCTGAACTGTATTCTTCATATACATTCAAGTCCTTCTGAACAAATGGTCTTTCCAAATTCTGTCTGGAAGATGGGCTTTGCTCTACCATAAAGGCGCGTACCTACAGTCCCCAGCTACTAGAGAAGTTGAAACAGCCCAATCACTGAAGCCCAAGGGTTCAAAGCCAGCCAAGGCAATAGAGCCAACGGCCAAAAAAAGAAAGCTAAAAAACAGTGAGGAGAGAAGAGCAGGGGAGGGAGTATAACGAAAAAAAAAAAATCTAAACGTCCATTAGAACTAAGACAAACCACTGAGGAGCTGAGGTGTGGTGCCCCTGCATGGAGAGGTCATGTCCATACCAGTACCAACAACAAGGAAAAGAAAATGTCTACCAAGGGGAAGGACCCATCTCCTATCACCTTGAATTTCCCAACATGGCCCCATATCCCTACTCAGGAAGCGAACAGAAGACAACAAGGACTCCACAGGAGCAGGGGATGAGTCGCTGGCTCCTCTGTACATCCCCAGTTAAAAACAAAACAACCCTCCCATGCCCTTATCCACAAGGCTGTTGAACTGTCCATACTTCTTTTGTGATATGGCCTTGCCATTAAACTATCTTCCAATGATCCTCCCACCTCAGCTTCTTCAGGAACACACCACCAGGCTTGCTCTCATGCTCAACTCTTTCCCATCCAGACAAGCCTGCGTTGAAGCGGGGGTCATCTGTGGTTTAGGAGCTACTTCCAAGTTCTCCAGATACAAAAGATCCATCTCCTGGACATTCAGGCCACACAAGAAAAAAGGGGTTTTCAAATGAGACACACTTTTAGAAACTATGTCCATCAAACTCAGCTCCTTCAGCCTGCTGATGATACCAAGGACTGCTTCGAAGAGACAAGCGGGTTTGGCCAAGGCCCCAAGGCATAAACATCCTTGCTCTAAAACCTTCCAACGAGGCCAGAACCAACTGCATGTATTTTTCTTAGCTGAGAAACAGATGTAGGGTGCAAAGGATTTTCCACTGAATACCCCTGAAACAGATGCAACTATGTGGTAAATGTTCCCCTGCCCAGAGGATCCACTGTCAAGAGAGCCCTGACAGATGAACCCCGAGGTTCATGTCCATCAGCGCTTACGAAAACTTCTACCATTTGTATCCCACTCTCACGCTTACGTCAGTAAAAGTGCTGCTGCTACTATTTCACCTTTGTCCTTTTCCACAAACTCATTTGATGTGACTAAATGTGTTTCAAGCGAACACTCCTCAGTAAAAACTGATAGGTCTATAAAGTACAGGCACAGAACCAGTTTCATAAAAATACAGTAACTCTGAAAGCAAACGGTTCCATTAAAAACTAGTTTCTCTCAAGTATATTAGTATATGTTAGTGGAGCAGAAAAGCTTATTTTTTTTTTAGTATTAGTTAAAGGGGGAGGGTGAGAATAGGAGGAGGTGTGCACATGCCAGGCACAGGTGTGGAGGCCGGAGGACAACTTTCTGGAGTTGGTTCTCCTTCCACCTTTATGTGGACTCCAGGCTTGCATCCATCCGACTGGGCCAGCTTACTAACCCCATAAAATTGGATTAACACCTAAAAGAGACTTCTCTGAGGTAATTCCAAAAACAGAGAATTCAGGGGAAAACAAAAAATCTGAATGGAAGCAGGAGCTCCTGGGCACAGCATGAGGCACACAGGACACTGCTTTCCATGGGCTGCCTCTCAGAAGCAGAAGATGGTATCACAACCACAGCCTATAACCTGAAATGCCTTCTCCCAAAATGCCCATGTTTAAGATGGGGATAGGATCCATATTTACTTGTTTCCTGACCCTTTTTCCACAATATGCCTTCGATGGCAAACTGGGGAGTTTCTAGCACCCCAGATATTGACAAAGGACTCACTACCAAAACGCTCCAAGGTAATTCCCATCCAGCCAGAGCACAAGGGCAAAAAGACTGAGCTGGAAACTCAGGGTGCAGAAAGGTGTTTCTGCAAGATACAAAACACAGCAAAGTGCTCTCCCTTCCTTCCTCAAGGATAACCTTCAAGAACTCAAGGGCATGCCAAGAGTCACCATGCTTGGATGTGTCTTGTCTCCCTGTTTCTACAATTCAGATGAATGTTCTTTTCAATCACAAGATGGCTCAGCAGTTAGAGTATTTGCACTCTGCAGAGGATCAAGTTTGGTTCCCAGCATGCACGTGGCAGCTCACAGCCAGCTATAATTCGAGTTCAAAGAGGTCTGACACTCTCTTCTGGCCTCCATAGGCACCAGGCACATATATGATAAACACACATTCAGGCGAAACATTCACACATCTAAAATATTAATAGCTGGGTGGTGGTGGCGCACACCTTTAATCCCAGCACTCGGGAGGCAGAGGCAGGTGGATCTCTGTGAGTTCGAGACCAGGCTGAGCTACAGAGTGAATTCCAGAACAGGCACCAAAGCTACACAGAGAAACCCTGTTTCAAAAAACCAATAAATAATAATAATAATAATAATAATAATAATAATAATAATAATAATTTAAAAATAAGATAGTTTTTTAAAGTAGGAGCCACTGCTTAGAAAGGAGAAGAAGAAACACTAGAAGCGGGTGGAGAGCTCTAAATAAGGGACACATCAATGTCAGGGTGAAAGGACCCCTCCCAGAAACCTTCCCTCCCCAACCTTGCTCCACTAGAACTCTGTAAACACTGAATCAAGTTACAGGGTACCCCATCTGGAGGCCAAGACTGGGAAAGAGAAACAAATGGACTGTCAAACTGGGTCCTCTGCCAGCCAAGGGAGGGCAATCATCTCCCACCAAACGCGTTCATGGAAAGACCAGGCCAAAGGCCCCCAGGGGAACCTGTCTTCTGACACTGCACATGCAAGCAGATACCTCTGGTTCTAAAATGGTAAGGAATGCGGGCGCCTAACTGCGCCGCCTATCTTTATGCACTGGCGAAGGCCCAAGACAAGTTTATAGGCTCCAAGTCCCCAGCACTACAGATGAGGACCTGTTCTTAAAAGCCTCCCAGGCATTGGAACAGAGGAACATGCAGCAGGAGGGCCCTTGCCCAGATGAGATTGCAAAAGAAATGAAAGGAGGTGAGAAGGTGAGTATCGGCGTCACCCTGTCATGGAGGGAAACCCAGACATGCTCTCAAAGAGCACCAGCAGTGTTTTTTAAGCACACCCCTGGGCTAAGTGTTCCCCAAACTGGGATGAGACAAGCACTTGAAATAAAGTCTTGGCCACGTCTAGGCCAGGGACAGAAAGGAAGGACAGAAAGGATAGTAAGAAAACAAGGACTGGGTTTAAGTGCATCGGCGCACAGCTAGTAAAAGCAAAAGGGGGGCGTGCGTGTTCCTGAAAGGGCAATCCGGCAAAACCTACTCCAGGTACAAAGACGGCCACCTTTCGAACCAGCAACTCCACTGCTGTGGTTCTATGTTAGAAACAGAATTATTTGTGTACAATGATCCAAATCAAAGGGTACAGCATCACCAGAGCATTATTTGCAAAACCAAAAGACAGGAAGAAAGCGGTACTCAGCAGTGGAGAACTGGCTGAGTGCATTCTGTACAGAGCACTGAGACAGGGGTAGAGGCCAAGTCATCAAAAGAATAAAGTTGGGGCTGGAGCAATGGCTCATCAGTTAAGAACACTTGTTACTCTTGCAGAGGACCCAGGTTCGGTTCCTGGCACCCAAACGGTGGCTTACAACAGCCTGTACCTCCAGTTCCAGGGAATCTCTTCTCTTCTTCTGCTCTTCACAGGCACTTGGCATTCAGGTGGTGCACGTGCACACGGCACTGGCTGCACTCACACGTACACATAAAATTAAAGTAAGAAAAAGGGAACAAGAAAATCACACGCACGATTTAAAAACACAGGAAGTATATTTCTATGCTATGGTCAGACGTAATATTACACATACTCTACACTTAACCGAAGAAAAAGAAAGAGACAGAAATATGTTTTTAAGTGGTTGAGCAATTAATTACCAGAACAAGAAACAGCCACACTGGTGGTGGTGGTGCATGCTTTTAATCCCAGTACTTCGAGGCAGAGGCAGGCGGATCTCTGTGAGTTTAAGGCCAGCCTGGGCTACAGAGTGAGTTTTCGGACATGCCCAAAGCTACACAGAGAAACCCTGTGTCAAAAAAAAAAAAAAAAAAAAAAAACAAAAACAAAAAAAAACAGCTACAGTGGTTCCACAGGAGGACTAGTTAAGTC
The DNA here is from genome assembly GCF_004664715.2 of Peromyscus leucopus. Taxonomy (NCBI): domain Eukaryota; kingdom Metazoa; phylum Chordata; class Mammalia; order Rodentia; family Cricetidae; genus Peromyscus; species Peromyscus leucopus. The sequence continues at coordinate 110,228,416 of NC_051065.1, forward strand.
AGGAAGTTAGAGACTTTTCACTGCACTTTTTACGCTATATCCTCTGTATACTCTGAATTCTTTTACTGTACACGTGAAATCCTTTTTAAAACATACAGTAAACATTACCTGTCTGTGGATATTCTAAACCAGCACTCACGGAGTGTGGTGGCCTATGTGGACTTCAGTCACAGTGCCTTGGTGAGTGTACTACGAGGAATTGCTTCACACCTGTTGTACATTCTTGAGGACACCTTAAATGTTCAGCAGGCAGGGAACACATTAGTATAGCCAATTTTACACAAGGTGTAACTTGAAGGATTGGCTAAGTAATGTATTTAATGAGGTTCCCATAACTCAAGGCTGAACCCTGACTCAAAATAATTAGGTCCAAGAGTCAAGTACTGAGGACCTCCCAGACTCTAGGCCAGTGACTACAGCTGCTCTCAAGGAACATGCTTCCTCTCCTCTCGCTGCCCACTAGCTGCTTCCCCATGCTGAGAAGCACTGGCACTCACCCTTCCTGATCCTTAACAACGTATAGCAAGCAAAGGATCGCAACTAGGATTACACATGGGCACTTGATCTATGATGACTGTACTTGTACAGCATGCTACAATGTCTCTGCTTCTCTCATCCAGTCTGACAAAAACATTCTAGACACTGACGATGAAGACAAGATGCTGCTGCCTTAGACTCTGATTTTCAGTTTATCTGTAGTATCAGAGCTTTGATGCAGCTCACACTTTGCTGTTAACAGCTGAGTCTTCACACAAAATGAGCTGTTTTTCCCATTCGGAGCAGAGCAGTGATCTCTCTAGTTTAAGCAAGTCAAAAAAAAAAAAAAAAAAAAAAAAAAAAAAAAAAAAAAAAAAAAAAAAAAAAAAAAAAAAAATTGTTACACAGCATGCTTACAAAAGAGCTGTCCCATACACAAATTCTCTCTGCTTATTTATGGCTTCCCCAACAACAGAGTAATCAAAGAATGATGCTACTGCATGCTTTAGGATTATCTCTATTCTACAAGTACAGAAATGTCAGCTGTTCTTAAAAGATAAAGGCAGAGAATATGAATGCTGATGAATTAGTACTTATCGGACTCAATAGGCTCCAGAGCAGCAGTTCTTAAGCTGTGGGTCTCCACTCCTTTGTGGGGTGAAACAAGCCTTTCACAGAGCTCGCCTAAGGCTATATGCATATCAGATACTTTTACAATTCCTAACAATAGCATAATAGCAACAAACATAATTGTACAGTTGAGGGGTCAATACAGCATGAGGAACTATTCTAAAGGGCAGCAGCGTTAGCAGGGTTCAGAACCACTGCCCCCCAGCCTTCCTTAAGGGGCCGTGGCTTGTGGCCTTCGGTGGAGTTTGCATTCAGAAAACACACGCTGCACCTCTCTAACTCAGTATCCCACTCAGAGAGCATCTGATTTAAAGAGAAGCCAGTATTGTGTGTTTCAGGAGCATGGCAGGCTTCAGCATCCTCCCGGAATGATGTACTCCTCCCTGCAGTTGGGGGGGGGGGGGGGGCGGTTAGCAGGCAAAACATTCTACTGTCCAAGACCCTTGCCCAAAGAGAAAACACAATCTGCACCCAACTCAAGTGGGGGTTTGTGGTGCAGAGGAATCAAAGATGAACAACCAGAGAGCACAGGTGAGCCCTGTCACTTCCCCCAAAGACTGTTTCGGCCAGGAGCATCTCCTCCAGGCAGACATGGAGTTTTCTGCATCCTGCTTTCCTGCATGGTATGTTTCCTTGTTCTTCAGACCATGGACCACATAGTGAGAATAGATGGAGGTTTTTTTTCCCCCAATTATTTAGTGTATATATGATGGACATGGACATGGCAAAGGTAACTCTATCCATTGAGCCATCTCCCCAGCCAAGGAACGAACTTCCTGCCCTACCCAAGTTCAACAGCTCCCTCTTGGGCACATTTAACTATCGTTCTATACTTCAAGTACTATCCAATAGAAGGAAAATCCAAGGCAAGGGGGAAAAGACCTAGCAAGAGGACAAGAAGGAAACAAAAGAGATGAGATTGCTTATTATGGGCTCAGGGTTTTGTTTTTCCCGCAGGCTCACCCATTTGAACACTTGGTCTCTAGCTAGAGGCTCTGCTGTGGAAACCTGTGGAATCTTAAGGAGCTGGGGCCTGGCAGGAAGAAGTGAGTCACTGGGGGCAGGCATGTCCTCGGGGGTCTATTAGCCCTCCTTCCTGTTAGGCATTCTGTATGCTTTTGGTCAAGTCACAATATGAAGTCTGCAGGCACGCCATAAGGGACTATATATATATTATACATATCGACATACCCTCTCAGACCCTGAGACAACACAAACCCCTCCTCACTTCAGTTACTATGTCCAGTGTTCTGTCACAAGAGAAGTACCTGGGGCACAGTGCTGGGGGAAAGAGGGCAGGGACTTGTGGGGAGAGCTTTCCCAGGCCAGCCCCTCCAACAGAGCATAACCTCTAAGCCTGCCAGCTTCCACATCAAAGCAGTTCCTGCCCACTTCGACAGCAGGATGGAGTTGAAGGTCAGCAGAAGGGGGGAAGCACACACTGGCAGCCGAGAAGCAGTGAGGGAAATGCAAGGGAGTATGACACAGCCACCATTGTCCGTTCACATCATCCACTGCGGTTGAAAGATGCTAAAACCAGCCGAAGAATACCTTCGCTGCTTAACGGATTATACCTTGGCAGTTCTAACCATTTTCTGAGGCTCAAGACGTGGCATACTCTTTATTTCGTTTACAAAGGGATTGCTTAGGTAGTTCTGTTTACTTCCTTTGTTATGTGACCTTGTCTTCATTAGGCTGGAAGTACTGTGTTCAACAACTTTCATTCACCATTTCCATTAAGCCTGAAATCCCAGGTATTCTTGCTAAAACTGAGCTTTCCATGGAGGGTCAGGAGTTAAGGAAAGGATGCTAAGTTTGAGAGTGATGAGGAAGAAAAACAGATGGGAAACATACCAAGAAGAGCAACCCAGTATCCAAGCCGGAGTGATCAACATTTCTTAACCAGGTATACCCACATACTCCACCCTTGGGATAGCACTAACACATGTTAGCAGTACTTTACATAGGGAAAAGTAACTTCAAAAGGGGAATGGACTTGGCTGACTTCACCCATCTGGCAGACGTTAGTGCTCAGATTAAAAGGAGGGATTAAATGAAATATGGTCCTCTGAATCACTGCATTCCAATACTACCTCCTGGCAGATACCAAATGTATGGTCTTTTGTGTCTGTTTGTATTGTGTCTTGAATCTTTTCTTTTTTTTTTTTTATGTTTTTTTGTTTTTATGTGTATGAGCATTTTGCCTGAAGGAACCAGAAGAGGGCATCAGAGCCCCTGGAACTGGAGGTATGGATGGCTGTTAGCCACCATGTCAGTGCTAGGAACTGAACAAGGGTCCTCTAGAAACACAGCCAGTGCTGTGAATCTCTAAAGCATCTTTCTCCAAAACCCTTGTTTGGGTTTTGAAATAGGGTTTTATTTCACTCAGGCTGGCCCCAAAATCACTAGGTAGCCAAGGATGACAAGCCTTGAACAAGGCTTGTCCTCCACAGTGCTGAGATTTCAGGCATGGGCCAGCACCCTTGGTTTTACGCACTGCTGGAGAACGGTCAAAGCTTTGCGAAGTCTACACAAGTCTACACAAGCACTCCACCAAATCAGTGACACCCAATCCCCAAACATAACTTTGTGAAGAGGTAAAGACAACCTAGACATTCCCCTGGAGACATTACTCTAAATACCTTAGCCCCACTCTTAACAGGATCAAGTTTTAATGAGATGTGTGTGGGGTCAAGTATACAGTTAAGTGGTCAATCATTCAGCTATCATTTGTGAGACCTTGGGTTGGTGCCTAGCACTGAAATAAACAATGGGCTAAAGTAATTTTCATAAAAATCTTTAATCTGGCTTTTTCTATTTCTTTCTTTGTAAAATAAGTTTTAAAAAAAGTACCTTGGGGTTGCATGAGATTTGACAATATTCACCCTTAACTCTGACTACTGCATCCACAGTACTGATATACATGTGGACAAACTTTGCTTTAAGGACTCTGTTTAACTCTTAAGCAACAGTATAGATGTGTAAACTGTAATGTTGGACATGAAACTGAGTACCAGTGTGTATGTTTATACACACAATGGCAGCAGAGTGGCTGCATTTGAGGTCTAGATTAAAACTGATCTCCAAAGTTTACTGATTTTTAGAATTTGCAATAATTAACTGTCCTAAATCTTAGTTGTATTAACCACAAAATAGATGTAACTTTTAACACTTTGAGAAGATAAATGTAACACATACATATGAATTGCTTAGCCCAAAACTTAGCACACTGCAATCAATATTTTCAGTATTAAAACTTATTTGTTCAGCTCATCTCATTTTATTTCCTAAATTCTCTTGTTTTCAAAACAATCCATATAATCAGGATAAAATGTAAACAATGAGGATAAATAATCCAACTAAATAATGGCATAAATACGGATGTCATAAAATACATGCTGCATTAGTTGATTTTATCTAAAATTCATTTTGGTTTATATTAAATATGGCTTAAAGAAATGTTGACCGTTCCCCCTTAAGAATTAGCATAAAGCTACTATAAGGGAAAGATACACAAAAATAAAACATTAAGTTACTTTTGAAATGTTACTAGGGAAATGACAGGGTAGACCATGACTCTAGTTAATCAGCAGGAAATCACTCGCACCTTGAGGGCACAGATCCCAGAGTACACCTTACATCCTACTGACCAAGGCCAGCTGCAGAGACAGCAGACCCTCCAACAACTGAAAGCATAGACCAACAGAAGGGGAAGAGGGGAAGATTAATTAGGTCACCTTATGTCGCCAGTTTGTGATGGCCATTTATTGCTGTATAACAAATGAGTCTGGTTTCATTGCTTTCAAATAACCAATATTTATTATCTAATGGCCTTATGAGTTAGGGATCTCACAGTGGCCTGGTTGGGTGGCTGTGCTTCGGGTTTCACATTTCTGCAGTGAGGAGAGCTGTAGTTACTTAGCCACAGCTCTCAGGAGGTAGCTGTACACAGCGGGCACCTCAGTCTCTCAGCACAGAGGATCCCTCTGCAGCACCATTCATCACATGGCTTCCCCACAGGGAAAGAATCCAAGAGAGAAGGAGAGAGAAAAATGACTAGGACAAAAGAATTAATCTTGCAAATGGCAGGCCACAGAGATGCTAGGGAGCACACCAACCAACCCTGGCATACTTCAGCTACAAAACATATAAACATGGAAACACCAGTCTATTGGAGGAACTTTTGACTGTAGACTTACAAATCTTTATAAACTCTCCGACCCACACCTAATTCTGATAGTAATAAGTCAACGAGGCATGAGAGGCAGGATTATTTTGCATAGTTGCACCAGTTTACACAAGTCATTCATAATACACCCAAAGTTTAAAAAGGAAGTATCTTTAAAGAAAAAAACAGTAATTATCCATGAGAAATTCAAGCAAGACAGAAACTTGAATTTTCTGCCTCACCCAAAAACAACTGAAATGCTCTTGCTGTCCAACTTGCAACACTTGGCAAGAGGAATTTTCATTCTGAAAACTCAGGACTTGACTCAGCAAATACATCAGTGCCCAGAGACCAATTTGCAAAAACTTCTTATGAAGCATACTCTAGACACAAAAGAGAGGCAAGTCCAAAAATAGCCTCGTCATTTCTAACCCTTCTCGGAACACCGTATTTTATATAAGGCATGAGGTAAGAGCAAACACCCTTCCAGAATGCCCTATAAAGTCTGAAGCCAAGACAGTTTCTACATCACAAAAAGCTTTCTGCTGATTTCTCTCTGTGTCTTCATCTTATCCAATGTCACTCAGGCTTGGACTGGAGTTATGTCTTAAAGGGCAGGTATTGACTGTCTGGAGCTCCAGATCACCCCTTCCAGTATCAACCTTTGGCCTTCTTATTTGGCGCATTTTTTTCCTTATTTAAGATGTTTCCAGGGGACAGTGGTGTGTGTGTGTGTGTGTGTGTGTGTGTGTGTGTGTGTGTGTGTGTGTGTGTGATGTGTCTTCATGTGGATACTATTTTAGAGGATGCTCCTCAGGAGCCATCCACCACCTTGCTTTTTGAGACAGGGTTTCTAGGTTGGCCTAGACTTTACTAAGTAGGCGTGGCTAGCTGGCCAATGAGCTGTAAGGATCTGCCAGCATCCACCTCCCCAGCACTGGAACGACAAGCAAATATTGCCACTCCAGACTTTTGTTGTTGCTGCTGCTGCTGTTTTATTTTGGAGTTTCTGGATTTGGCTTGGGTTTTATTTCTAAGATGGGCTCTCACCATAGAGCCCTGGCTAGCCTTGAACTCATAAAGATCCTCCTGCCCCTGCCTCCTAAATGTTGGAATTACACCAATGTGCCACCATGTCCACTTCATTCCCAGATCCCTATGAAGTTTGGGGAAGCTCAAAACAGGTCCTCATACTCACACAGCAAGCACCTTATCTTGCTTGCAACTAACCAAGCTACCTCCCCACCCCAACATGTAGTAACAGAAAGTATTTCAAGTTATACTTTTCATCTGGGAGTGAAGAGGAAACATGAGCCATTCTGAATTCCACTAACAGTGGATGACGGAGGGTCCCCACACCAAAAGATAGTCTTTTCTGTGGCTGCTTCCAACCTGGAGTCTTCAAATTTGCCCTTTGACAATGTCTCACCATAGTTCCGCCCTGTGCTAAGAAGCCAGAGGTTTTGGTGAACTCAAACCTTCTGTCTAGTTGTGACTGCTGACACTCTTCCCCAGCCAGACAAACATGTGGCCTTACATGATACTGTGAGAGCTACTAAGTCATAAGACAGTCACAAATAAAGCCAAGTTATCACAAATACTTCAAATCTATCCCATCAACAGGCAGGCTGTGAGCTCTACCCTTGTAAACTCACGACACAGCATCTGTGCCCAATATGCAGATTTAATTTCTTATCATTATTCTCTAAACAATAAAGCATCACAACTATTTACATTTTTTAGGTAGTCTGGGGAGCCTAGAGATGAATTAAAGTATATAGGAGAGGCTACATAAGAGTATATGCACAAACCACACCACTATATATAAAGGACTTGGGTATCTGTGGTGTCCTGAAACCAACCTTCCATAGATAGCAAGGGGAAACATACATCTTTAACAACTTTGTTCACATTTAGGGAGCATGGGGGCATGCCATGGTGTACATGTGGAAATCAGAGAACAACTCACAGGGGTTGGTTGTCTTCTACCATATGGGTTCCAGGGATCCAACTTAGGTCATCAGGCCTGTCAGTAAGCACCTTTACCTGCCAAGCCATCCTGCTGGCCCCATTTTTTTATATTTGGAAAACAAACAAACAAATAAACAAAAAAACAACTCTTTTTTAAACACTAGTAAAATAGTAATTATATAAAAGTTATCTTAAAGCCCTTTCTAACTAATGAATTGAATGGTGGTTTTGTTTTTGTTTTTTGGGTTTTTTTTTTTTTAAAGTTTGAATCCCATTCTATAATTATCCTTGTACATGACTTTATTTGATCCAAAGCCAATTACACAAATCAATCAAACCACACACAGCACAGATAAAGCAGAAGGGCCCAGGAAATCCTGGGGCTGGCTGGCAAGCTTTACGGCTGGCCCTGAATCACACTGCACACTTCACACTTGCTTCATCAGGAAGTGCAACAGGTGGCAGGACTTCTCAGACAACATCTTCACTCACTGTGGGGTCTCTCACGGGGATTTTCAGACAGAATCCATTAGACTATTTCAAGTTAACAAGAAATGGAAACCATCCCAGCACGCAATCTTCCAAACCCCAATTCCAGGAAATCGGCATGTCCCTTCTTAAAGCACTTAACCCTGGGCCTTTCTAACAATGGACTGTGCTGGGTTCTACAGGTTTCTTCTGGCTCCATCTGTGCTTAGGCCATCTCGGCATTGAAAATGAGAAGGGAAGTCTTCGAGGGCTCTGCCACTTCACCACATCCCCAGCAGCAGACTCGGAAAGTGGTAGGTATGATCAAGTCCACGTCATTGTTAACACTTTATCTGACTACATGTGGAGCGCACACTCAAACAGAGTTCACAATGGGCCATGTCGCTGCTCAGGGACAGCCCAGCAGCCTAAAGAAAAAAAAAAAAAAAGCTGGTCTCCATGGCTGTTAAGGCCCCCATGTGACCTGTCCCCTGCCTCTGCTTTGAGCTACCTTCCATTTGTGTCCATTTGCTATGATTTGAATAGGTCAGGCTCATGTTTATGAACCCTTGGTCCCCAACTGGCAGCACTGTTTAGAGCAGTTACTAAGCCTTTGGGAAGTGGAGCCTACATGGAGGAAGAGAGGAACATAGAGTAGACTAGAAGTTTATACCACCTCTGGTTCAAATCTAGCTCTGTTTCTAAGTTCATGGCCAGATGTTGAAGAAGCCATTGCATTCTCCTGCCACCACTAAGCTACTCCAGCCAGGCTTCCCCACCATGGAGGGCTGAACTCTGAAACCGTGAGCCAAAATGAGCTCTTGTGGACACAGCAACGAGGAAATAAATACACCATTTGAGCCTCAACAACCTACTGCTCTTCCCCAGACTTGCCAAGTCTCCAAGGCCTCTGGGAACTGAGGCTCTGCTCTTTGTAGGGCCCTCTGACCCTGAACATGCCTAGGCCCAAGTCCTGTCTCAAGTCAGGCCTTTTCTGAGCAATGGACATAAGACTGTACCACCATGACTCAGATCCCTCACTGCAGACAGTTATTTCGGTCACCTTGTTCAGCAGTGCCTTTTATCTGCCTTATGTATACACATAAAATGGAAAACAGTAGCTAAGAAAAACTAAGTCTTATCCTATATGGAAGCTCTGCATAGATCCTAATCTAAGCACTTTAATTCCCAACTCTGTGCAAGGCAAGGAATAAGCTTGTTACAAGTGATCATCTAAAGCACAGAGAGGTTAATTTAGTCAAGACACACAGCTTCTAAGTAGTTGGTTTAGGATCCATATGCACACTCATTTTTTTATTAAGCGGGGCAGGGGGAGCATGTTGGTGTGTGTCCAGGTACAACGCATGTGAATCTGCAGCCGCACATGGTACGTGCCTGTGTGTGCAGCCCAGAGGTCCGGCCCCAGTGCTGGGATTACAATACATGCTATCACATCTGGCTCTTCCACATGGGTTCTGGAGATCAAACTCGGGTCTTCATGGTTGTGTAGCAAACACTTTACTGACTGACCTATCTCCCCAACCCCAAATCCATGATCTTACTCAGGACATCCTGGCACCTTCCCGAAAGAGCAGTGACCTTTGTCTTGCTCACTGAAGACTCTTAGAACCTAGCATGCTGGGAAGACAGGACTGCAGAGGGCTGACTCAACTCCTGCTCTAAATGGTTTTCTGGCTCCTATCCCATCCAAATAATCACTAATAAGGGACCCAATGGCCAACCTCACTGTTGACTCTGCCTTCATCACGATCACAGGGGCCATTTGAATCATACCACAGGGGTGAGTCAGTTCCCAAGTTCTTCATTCACAAAGCAGTGATTTGAAGGATCTAAAAAGGCAGCACTTCCCTTATCCTAAGCTAAAATATCCACCTTATTTACTCTTATCTCTTCCTTAACTCCAGGGCCCAGGCAGGAATCAACTTAGAAGAGTCAAGAGTTGTTTGTTTTGTTTTGTTTTGCTACAGCTATACATAGAAATATCAAGATCTCTGGGGAAAACACAGGGGTGGTGGCACATGCCTCTAATTCCAGCATTGGGGAGGCAAAGGCAAGTGGATCTCTATGAGTCTAAGGCTAGCCTGATCTACATAGCAAGTTCCAGGTCAGCCAAGACTACATAGTAAGACCTTGCCTCAAAACACAAAACAAGCAAATAAAAACAAAAAAAAGGAAAAATATGTAAGAATTTAGCATGAAACAGTCCAATTTTCTTACAGTCATTTGTCAAAGAAGGCAAAGTCTCAACCTAACAACCCCCGCCCCAACACACACACACACACACACACACACACACACACACACACACACACACAGCAGATCATATCTGTATCTTTAATAAATCACATTCCCAGGCTGGGAAGGAACCTGTTGCTTAATCAAAACGCTATCCAACAAAAACCATCCTAGCAGCTAAATTCCATTTCCTTCAGGAGCAGTTGGCTGCAGGCTCACAGGGACATGTGGTTTCTGCTATTCTTACACTTCAGGGTGGTGCTATTTTTCCTCCAAGCATCGTAGCCCAGCAACCCCAAGGCAACCTGATTAACTTCCTTAGGGATGTGCTTGTAAAACTCACAGCTCTTGTGGCTTCATGGAATCTAAATGGCTTTGCTTTCCTTTCATAAAAACCTTAAAACGCTCAGAGGAGGATGAGCAAAACCGGAACTTTCTTTGGATTTCACTCTTCTTCATTTTGTTTTTGAAAGGCGGGTCAAGATTAGGAATGGGAATTATGCCTCACCTCTTCATCTTCAAATTGTTTCGTTAGTAAACTGGCTGGAGTCCAGAGGGTTCCTAAATAAACAGCCTCCGTGTGAACAGGACGGGCTATATGGGCTGTGGCAGCTCATGAGAGCCCAAATACAAAACCATTCTACTCAAAATACCATAAGCTTAGAAGTAGTTCAGGATCGCACTGCAGCCTTGATGACAGAGGAGTCCTCCTGAGAGCATAGGCCAGAGACTCCAGAAGAAATGACCAATCACGGGGTCACTGCAAACTGGCAATAATGAGCCTAAGTTCTCCGAGAGTATCTCTCAGCAACGGATGGACCAGGATATCAGCAAGAAAAGGGGCGGGGGCCGCGAGGGCAGTATCTGACATAACTCCTGACTGTGGTATTCTGTCCGTTATGTGTGGACATTATGTGTGGACCTTATCACTAATTTTCATTCTTTAAAGGAGTACACTGGGGCTAGCAATGTAGTCCAGTGGTAGAGCACATGCTTAGCACATGTGAGGCTGTGGGTTTGACCCTCAGTACTAAAAGGTATAAAACAGGAAGTAATGCATGTGGATATAATACACTGATGAGGTTTCAGTTCCTCTTAAATTTTGTAACTCGGGCAACTGCCTCACGTAGTCCCTACCCTGGGTGTCCCCCTTCCTAGCTGAGTAATTTCTTAGTATATGAAGCCTCTCATGTTGGGCATCGCGCCAATCAATTTGCATACATATCTGTTAGTCACTTGATGTCATTCTCATAACTACCCTGAGAGGAAGGTACTATTGCTATCTCCATTCACTTAGGATAGTAAAGCATGGCACAAGTGGCATCACCTGCCCAAGAATACACACCTGGAAGAGCAGAAAGCTGAAGCTCTCCATCCCCGCAGCAACAACGGGGGACCATATGGCTACAACTGTCAACCCCAAGCAAGTAGACTTAAAACCTGACTCCATTACCTCCCTTCACTTTTAACGCTGAAAATAATGGCATTATCTTCAAAGCACCAGCCCCTAAATAGCTTGAAGGACTGAGGTTCAACATAAGCTAAACGTAAGAAATGGTTCATCAACATTTCAAATTTATGCATCCAGAAGAAAACAATCTCACCTTCCCATCTAAGCCAGAACAAAAGTTACCGAGGTTCCCTTAGGACATGTCCAGGGTCAGAGGACCAGGACCGCATGAATTTGCACCTGGAGAATATTAAACCAAGAGCAGGTTTGGGGGCAGGCTGGCCTGCTTCAATCCCTTTACCTAATTATACACTTCTGCTGTTCAAACTCAGAGATTTACCCTGGCTCAGATCCAACAGACAAATTCATCTAAAGGATAAAATCAGGATCAGGTGTAGCCCTGGCTGCTCTTGAACTTGCTACAAAGACCAGATTGGTTTCTAACTTATAGCTATGCTCCTGTGTCAGAGGCCTAACTGTAATTACTCATAGATTTTAACGCAGTCATTGGGAAAGTTCAAAATGGCAGTATTATAAGAATGTTAGGTTCAATGTTTCAACTTTGTTTCCAATTTGGAAAGGAGGAAAAGGAAGAGGGAAGAGAAAAAAATTAAGGGAGGGAGGGAGGGAGGGAGGGAAAGTTGAGCTAAATTGGGTCTATCTGAACTCACTGTCAGTAATGTTGGCTTTCTTGTGAATACAGCCTCCAATGTTCTGTGACAATATTGACATTTCCTTCAAAGAGACAGTTAGTAAATAATCATATATTAGAAAAGACTTTTTTAAAGCTTCAAGAGCCTAGAACCACCATTTTACTAAACAAGCATAATCCCTAAATATATTCTAAATATTTATCCTTCTATCCACAGATAAGTGTAGTCCTCATCAAGGAAGCTTCTCTTCACAACATATAATGACCACTGTAGAAAACCACAATCAATGACATCACAGAGTTGTAGAGCCCAGTCCCAAAGGATACGTCTACCACACAACTTCTGCACCTCAGGCCCAGGATCATTTTGGAAGAAGGAGCAGAAAGGTTTTAAGAGCCAGAGGAATAGGGAGTTTACTGTGAGACTGAGTCTCCTAGAAATGTCAGAAGCTACACCCATGAAGTCTCACCAACATGATTGCCTAACCCTGGTCTAAACAAGGATGACATCAACAGACATGCTAATGTGGACAGAGGCAAGCCATGAGTCCTCAACCTGACACAATAAACTACAGGCAACTAAGAAATGCTAAAGTAAGAGAGACAGTCTTGCCCGGGGAATAGCACACCAATTGGTTTTCCAATACCAAATGGCCAGTCCTGAAAGTGTGTGTGTGTGTGTGTGTGTGTGTGTGTGTGTGTGTGTGTGTGTGTGTGTGTACACACACATACATACATACAAGTAATATTATACGAACTGAAGAGGCTGTATTTATTTATTTAAGAATAAACTCATACAAGCTGGGTATGGTGGAGCATGTGTTTACTCCAGACACTCAGGACACAGAGGCAGGAGGATCTCTGTGAGTTTGAGGCCTACTTGCTCTACATAGTGAGTTCCAGGATAGCCAGGGCTACATGGTGAGACCCTGTCTCAAAAAAAAGGAAGGAAGAAGAAGAAGGAAGGAAGGAAGGAAGGAAGGAGGAAGAAGAAGGAAGGAAGAAGAAGGAAGGAAGGAAAGAAGGAAGGAAGAAGAAAATAATACACACACAACACATACTATAAAAAGAAAAAAAGGCTGTGGATTTTATAAAGAGCAAGGAGTAGGTAATGGAGTTTAGAGAGAGGAAAGGATAAAGGAAATGAGGTAATATATAGTATAAAAGAAAAATATATTAAAAATTAAATAAAACCAAAGCTAAAATGGCACCCCACCCCCACCCCCGACCTCCCCCACCCCCCTCCCACCCCCCAAAGGCCCCCCCCAAAAACCCCCCCCCCCCCCCCTCCCCACCCCCCCCCCCCCCAAAGTTTTTTTTTTTTTTGTTTTAATTTTTTTATTTTTTTTTTTATGTTTGATACTTTTTTTTTGTTTTTTATTTTGTTTTTATTTTTTTTCTTTTTTTATTTTTTCTTTTTTTTTTGAATATACGTAAACTAGTGGTTATTTTTATTTATTGTTAAAATAGATGCTAAATTTGTTTTTGTTGTATATTTCATTTTTTTTTTTTTACTTCATTCTGTGACACATTATTTGGATTTGTTTTAGTTATTGTGTTAATTGGTTTTTTTTTTTTTATTTTTTTATTTTTTTTTTTTTTTTTTTTTTTTAGGGATAATTACAGGGGATATAATTGTAAATTGTTTTTTTTTTTTATTGAAGTGGGGGGGGGGGTAATTTTCTTTTTTTAGTGAGTTAAATAGGTAATAAATGTTAATTTTACTCACAAAATTTCTATAAAAAATTAAAACTGTTTTTTTTTTTTGTTTTTTTTTTAAAGCCAATGGTATTCTTTAAAATGTTTAGTTATTTATTTTGTCTTCAGAAGTTTTTTTTTATTCTAAATATAGACAATTCCTACCTAAGCAGGTGAGAGAGTCTTGTACACATTCCATTCCTACCTAAGCAGATCAGAGAAGTCTTGTAATATGGTGATATTTTATTTGTGCTGAAATGTGATTTTATTTGTATGTTAATAAATAAAGTTGCCTAGGGGTCAGAGCTAATAGCAAGACATTTAGCACAAGTCTGGCAGTGGTAGCACATGCCCTTAATCTGATCATATGGCAGTCAGAGACTGTGTGTTCAAGGATACAACACACGTCTTTAATCTCAATACCAACCATAGAGACCTGGAGGTCTGTATAGACAGGCAATGACGAGGAGGTCATGTAGTTGGGTTTACAACCAATGAGAAGGCAGAACAGAAAGTCAATAAAAAGACAGACACACAGGAAGTAGGTCTCTTACTGAGGGGAAAGACGACAGCAACAGCGAGGGGTAAGAAGGAGGTCTTGGTCTTAGCTCTTGGCTGCTGCTCTGACCTCTTGGGCTTTTAACTCTGCATTTGGCTCTGTGTTTCTTATTTAATAAAACCATTCAGAATTACATCTACATTGTACACACTCCATTGACCTTCATTTTCATTAACCATTTGTAATGTGACAGTCCAAGGAAGTTTCAAAACGTGGAACATGGAAATAGTTACAATCTTTCTGTCTCCGTACAGTTACATTCCCAACCAGGAGGGCTCCATGTAACCACTAACTTCAACTACCTCTCCTTGTCCATTAAGAACATCTGTGCATAGGACCAAAGTGACCAGGCACCAAATGGGGCATGGAGGTCATTCTGCACAGAAGAAACTAAATTAAAAAACACGGGTGAGTTAAGAACTTCTCTGTGAGTTGGAGGCCAGTGCAGTCTGCAAAGCTGGTTCTAGACCAGCCAGAGCCACATAGCAAGACCTGTCCTAAAAATACAAAAAGCCTGTTGAGAAGAGGGTGGTGATATAAAATATAGACTGGCTACCACTGTCTCCTTCAGCCTAACAGAAACAGAATTTTTTTTTTTTTTTTTTTAGCTAAATAAATGCTAAGCTTGAGGATCCATTCAGGCAAAAACATGTCTTTCTTTAAGCTCTGGATTGTAAATCCTAGCACTCCAACCATTAAGACAGCCAACTAAGGACTGGGAAGACAGCTCAGCCGATAAAATGTTTGCCTTGCAAGAGTAACTTGATCCCCACAACCCACATTTAAAGGAAAAGATCAGGCATGGTAGGTAGTATACTAGTTTGTATTTGTTTGTAATCCCACAGCTGTGGAGGAGACTGGCAGGTATCTGGGCTCAGTGGCCAGCCAGCACAGCCTACTGGAGTTCAGAGCCAGGGAAAGACACTGTCACAAAAAAAAAACAAAGACAGGAAAAACAACTCAGTGATTAAGAGTGAAAAATAGCTCTTGCAGAGACCCCAAATTTTGGTCGCCAGCACCCACATCAGGCATCTCACAACCACCTGTAACTCCAGCAAAAAGAATCCCAATGACCTCCCCTGGCCTCCACAAGCACCTGTATGCCCAGCATGGACCATGCACAGCCATACATATATACATAATTAAAAATTAAAAATAAACCTGAAAAAACGTAAACAGTTTCTGAGAAATAATGCCTAAAGCTGACTGACCTCTTGCTTCCACATGTTCCACACACATATACATAAGCAGACACACACAGGCACTCACACAAACATATACAACATATTAAAACCTATTTTATTAATTTAACAAAATACTGGGGATCTTCATGGCATCTTCAAACGCACACACCATTATACTTCCTCTTCCTGTGCATGCTAAGCAAGTGCTCTTCTGAGCCCCATCTCCAGCCCTTCCGTCAATATCCGATGAGTAACACTGGATGAGTGGTGATAATGATGGCTACATACTGTGTGCTTCCCTGCGTGCTGTGTACCAGTGTACATCCTTTCTACAGATTAGCAACTCCCCACTTACTTATTTTATGCATGTGAGTGCTCTATTGACTTTATGCCAGAAGAGGGTATCAGATCCCACTATAGATGGCTCTGAGCCACCAGGTGGTTGCTGGGAATGGAACTCAGGACCTCTGGAAGGGCAGCCAGTAAGTACTCTTAACCACTGAGCCATCTCTCTAGCCCCACAACTCCCCACTTATGAGATGATATCACTACTCTCTGCTGTGGGATGTTCTGTATGTCCTGTGGGAGCCCGTTCTTGGGTTCCTCGTGGCTTTACCCAGCAGGTCCACATAGAGGATGATTAGGACCACGGGCCTGAGTGCAGGTGTCTGAGATGGTCTGCACTTGGCTGTGCTGGGGGATGGGCTGTATGTCAAGTTGCTCTGATTGGTCGATAAATAAAATCTGATTGGCCGTGGCTAGGCAGGAAGTATAGGTGGGACTAACAGAGAGGAGAAATAAAAGAACAGGAAGGCAGAAGGAGTCACTGCCAGCCACCGCCCTGACAAGCAGTATGTAAAGTACCCGGTAAGCCACGAGCCACATGGCAGGGTATAGATTCATGGAAATGGATTAATTTAAGCTATAAGAACAGTTAGCAAGAAGCCTGCCACGGCCATTCAGTTTGTAAGCAATATAAGTCTCTGCGTTTACTTGGTTGGGTCTGAGCGGCTGTGGGACTGGTGGGTGACAAAGATTTGTCCTGACTGTGGGCAAGGCAGGAAAACTCTAGTTACAACTCTCATTTTCCAAAGCAAAAGCCTCAGTCCCGAAAGGCTGGGTAACGAACTGACAGTACTATCTACACAGTGGTCGGCTGCTCCCAATTCACATCTCCCCACCTCTAGGAGGAAAGCTGAGTGAGTACAGGAGAGTGAGCCTGAGAGAACGAGGAACAGCGAAGAAGTCTCCAGGAACAACAAAGAAATCCCTTCTTTGAAAGACTGCTCACCAAGCCTTTAATTTGAATTTAAACACTTGAAAACCCGGTATTTAGCTGAAAACAAGATGTAGACTCAGAACACACGAAAACTTGGACCTGCCTGTGAAGTCATATTGTTCAGAGTCGCTTAATCCAAGCTGCTACAGCCATTTCAAAAGACAGAAGAGTTCACAGCTGAAACATTCACAAGTGGTTTGAAAGCAATTCCAGAGAGGCCAGAGAATCTCACTGTTCTCTACATTTTTGGAGATAAAAGAACTTTGCATAATTTTCACGACTTCAAAGGACAGCATAATCAAGCAATGGTCCATGCATTAGTAACTACCGCAGCAGAAAGCAAGAGGAGAAGGAAACAGTAAGTCCACAATAAAGAGAAGCAAATATTTATGTCATAGAACAAACTAGTTTAATGTATGATGTGCATTAGGTTTTTTTCTCTAAGAACATCACGCATTACAATATTTGTACTATTCAACATTAAGGTAACAAATTTAAAAAAAAAAACGAGACATCTCACTATGTAGCCAAAGGCTAGTCTAAACCTCACTTTGTAGTCCAGGCTAGCCTCGAACTCACAGCAATCCTCCTGCCTCACCTCAAGAGTGCTGCTATCACAGAAATGAACCACTATGCTGGCCTCATAAATTTTTAAAAAGATAAGGTCTATCAAGAAGTCTGAAAGTTTGAGTCTGGGTCTGCCAGCTGTTACAAATGGCTTCAACTTGAACTTCTGGCCCCGGCTCACACTGAGCCCGACCTCCAGTCACAGTCACGTGTGGACTGGAATGAAATAGCCGTACAATCACCAGTGTTCCACGTGAGCCCTATTAACATATCACATACGCCAGACACTTATAATTAATATTTTTATAAAACCCTAATTACCTCCTTTATGGCAGTCATTCCTCAAGGCATATTATAAATACACTAGAAGCATTAATTTATTGGGTGTAAATATTTAAATACGCCATCACTTTTATAGCTGGGTTTTGGCATTTCTTTTCTCTTTAAATCTTTCCAGGAAGTGGCCAGAGTTATCTCTGCACTTCTGCCTGACAGATGGGAGGAAATGGCTCCCTGGCCAGGGGCAGGAAGGTGGAGGACAGACACTTGGCCTTTTCCCTCTAGGCTACACCTTAAAGTGGGAGAAACAGCAACAGAGAGGAGCCTGGGGCTGGCCCACGTTGAGTTCAGGAGGGTGGGTCTTAAAACCTCAGGCAGATCTTAAGCTCACCTGTGATGGAAGCCCTTTCCTAAGCCTAGACTTCATCCTGAAGCCATGAGAAAATTGACAGATGGCCAATGCACTAAGCCCAGGAGGCAAGGACATGTCTGCATCTCCCGATTGAATCCAGCTCCAGCTAAGAAGAATGAAGGGGGGGGCGGGTGGAAAGGAAAAAGTCTCTTGCTTTTTATCTATAGGTACACAATTTTAAATCTCTAATCCTGCAACATTAAGAGTATTTTTACCTGGCACAATTGCTAAGTAACCTGTAGGGCTGGGAGATAGATGGCTTGCTGTGAAAGCATAAACATTTGAGTTTGATCCTCCAGAATCAAAGTTGAGAAACAGAAGAAAAAACAAAACAAAACAACTAGTGTACCTGGAATCTCAGCAGTGGGGGTGGAGACAGGAGGATCCTTTAGGTTTTCTAACCAGCTAGTGAGCGCCAGGTCTCAAAACACAAGGTGGAAGCCAAGCATGGCAGCACACATTTTTAATCCCAGTAATCAGAAGGCAGAGTCAGGAGGATCTGAGTTCCAAAGAAGCCTGGTATACAGAAATAGGTCCAGGACATCCAGGGCAACACAGAGAAATCTTGTCTTGAAAAACCAAGAATAATAATAAAATAATAATAATGTAGAAATCGATTGAAGACACTGGAGAATGACCTCTGTCCTCCACATGCTCTCTCTCTCATACACACACACACACACACACACACACACACACACAATGACATGAAAATTACACACATGCTATCTCTGGGCATGTATCACTAGCCGTTTCACACATCTAATATGATATCTCATATAACACTTCTCTGGAAGGGGCTGCAATATCCCAGTTTTACAGGTGATCAAACTGAAGCTCGAAGATACCAAGTGCTTTGCCCAAGATCAACGATACATAACCAAAGAAACCGTGTCTGCAACCTAAAGTCAGTTACCAGAACCCAACATCTTCTTTTTCCTTTTATCGGAATTAGATTCTTTTTCTCATACATTATACCCTGATTAGTTTCCCCTCCCTCTACTTCCTCCCAGTTCCACCTCCCTTCCCCTCCAGATCCACTCCCTTTCCTTTAATCTCATTAAAAAAGAATGGTCTTCTAAGAGACAACAACCAAACATGACAAAGTAAAATAAGATGAAGCAAAAACTATCATATCAAAGCTGGACACAGCAACCCAATAGAAGGAAAAGAGTCCCAAGAGCAGGCATAAGAGTCAGAGACCCACTCACTCTCAGTCAGGAGTCCCATGAAAATACTAAGCTGCTATGTATAATAAATACACAGAGGACCTGCTGTAGACCCATGTAGGCCCTATGCTTGCTGCTCTCTGTGAGCTCATGTGCACCTTGTTTAGTTGACTCAGAAGGCCATGTTTTCCTGGTGTCCTCTATCCCCTCTGACTCTTAAAATTTTCTGCCTACTCTTCTACAGGGTTCCCTGAGCTCTGAGGGGAAGGATTTGATGGAGACCTCCAATTTAGACACTCTATCCACATAATCTCTGGCTGTGGGTCTCTGCATCTTCTGCCAAAGGAAGCCTCTCTGATGATGACTGGATAACACACTGATTTATGAGTACAGCAGGATATCATCAGGAGTCATTTTATTGAGGGTTTTTTTTTTTTTTTTTTTTTTTTTTTTTTTTTAAAGAACAGTAGTGTTTGGTTTTACTCTAGGTCTCTGGGCTTCCTACTCTCTGGTTGGGTATGGGTTCCAGCTTGTGGAATAGTCTTTAGTCAAATCAGACATTGGTTGCCACTGCCACAACTACTGTGCCACCATTGCCCTGGCATATTTTGCCGGCAGGACAGATTGCAGGTCTAAGACTTAGTGGTTCAGTTGGTGTCCACATTTCTCTTCTAGTAGCCTATAGAGTACCCCCCCTGTACCCAAGAGACTAGAATGTAGGAGCAAGGGCTCCATGTAGGCACCGGCTCGACTTCAGGAAGTCAGGGATCCATCTTCCTCAAGAACTAGCTATACCACTCTTGAGAATGTCCAAAGGACACTTCAGCCTACCACAGAGACACTCACTCAACCATGTTCACTGCTGCTCTACTCATAATAGCCAGGAACTGGAAACAATCTAGGTGTCCCTCAAAAGACAAATAGATAAAGAAAATGTGGGACATTTACACAATGGAGTATTACTCAGCTGTTAAAAAAAATGACATCATGAAATTTTTAGGCAAACGGATGGAACTAGAAAAAAAATTATCCTGAGTGAGGTAACAGACCTAGAAAGATAAATAAGGTATGTATTCACTTATAAGTGGATATTAGCCATTAAGTAAATGATAACCAAGCTACAGTCCGTATACCCAGGGAAGTTAGGTAAAGAAGAAGGGTCTAGAAGAAATGCATGGATCTCCCTAGGAGGGAGAAACAGAATTGATTTTACAGACAAAGTCAGGGTGGGTAGGGATAAAAGTCTAGGACATCTGGCAGGGGAATAGATGGGGTGAAAGGAGAGAGTTCTGGGAGAGACTACAGGAATTGGAGGGCATTTGGGTGATGGTGTGGAAACCTGGTGCAGTGGAAACTTCCTGGACTCTATGAAGGTTGTCCTAATGAGGACTCCTAGGAATGGGGGATACAGAGTCTCAACTGGCCATCTCTTGTTACCAGGGAAGGCTTCCAGTGGTCAGACTGGGTTACATTCAATTGAGCTGTTGACCAAGGGGGTCCTATGGAAATCCCCAAACAATTCGGGCTGTTGCTAAGATAATGGGTTCCCCTCCACAAACTGACAGCAGGGCCCCACTGTCAAGAACAACACCCATAAAAACCAACTTCTTAAGAACCATGTTCCACCAACTCCTCCAAAAGCTGAAGAGAGGACCAGGAAGTTCATCTGCCCACTAAAAATTAATCATCCAAGAGGTCTCTCAGTGGTGTGATTTAAGTTACTAAACAAGGCAACGGATATAGCCACTGAGTTCTTAAACTGTGAGCAGTGTAATCAAAATATTATAGTCATAGTTTTATTTCATTGGAATGCATTCAACATCAATTACTTAAACTTAAGTGGCAAAAACTCTGGATCGGGTAAGGCCGGGAGCACAGGGGTGGCACTAATAAATGACATGACAATTCTCACTCAGTACCAAACAGCCGATGTTCTATGGACTGCTCTTCTCTATTGCCATCATTGACTTGTCTTTATCTCAGCAAGTAAAAACTGTGTGCTAAATCACAATGGCATCCATGTGATTTTTATTCCTCCAACATCCACGCACGGAACCAACAGTTGCTCAAAGTACAGTTCATAGAAGCTAAGTAATTTGCCTGATGTCACTCAAGAGGCAAGAACAGAGATTAAAAACACTTTTTACTGGCGCATTTTTTTTCTCTTGTCATCACTGTTTGCTTGTGTCATTAAGCAAGGATAATTCCTTTTTAATGACCTCCTCATGCCAAAGGGACAAAATGAGAACTTAAATCTGAAAGCACACTGAAGATACAATTGGAGGAGTCATTATCTGGCCACTTTTAAAGTTTAAATAAATTTAAAAAAGGAAGAGAGAGAGAGAGAGTGAGAGAGAGAGAGAAGAGAGAGAGAAACAACAACAAGCACCTGGCTTGTCAGAGCATCTCAGAAGGAAGACCGTGACACTGCAATCAAGTAAGAAAGTGACATGAGTGACTGACTGGAAACAATAACCTCTGCAAGTTACTAAATTTGTACTTGACCTACATCCAAGTTATATCTGTGGCGTTCTATTTTTCCTAACCTGCAAAGCCCAGATGCCAAAGTGGTTGACTAACTTTGAGTTAAAAATTAACAGAGGTTTAACTGCCTTTGCACAATGTCAGCAGCAACTCGCCCCTTAAGTAAATGTAGGATCCAAAAATCCCCCCCAAGTTCAGTGGCAGACCAGCAAGACAGCCATTTCTCCTCCCCTCCATCTTTCCACCCAACACATTCCATACTGTAATGTAAGACCGGTACCAACGGCACAGAAGCCTGCAGCTTCCAGGACACTGCCCACCAAGGAGGACAAACGTAGCGCAAATCAACAGTAAGAACAGCACCATGAGATGCAGTGAAGGACAGTCACGCTTATAGATACAGCAATCAGAACTGCCCATAGGTTTACTCTCGACTGTGACTAGCAGCTTCTGTTCAGTTCAAGTATTAAGATGAGCTCAGCTGTCTCAGATTGAGGACAATCACAGTCCAAGAGCAAGGACACAGAGTAGGCTCTGGAATTAGCAAGAATTTACTATTTAAAATTATCATCACTAATATGAAATACTTTCTCCTAAAAGGCCTCTGACAGTCTTTATCTTCCCCTAGACATGCTTAGGAACAGTATGTACTATACCCCCAATACCTTTACAACAGCAATCAGAGCACATAACCAACACAGGTGACCAAGAACCTGATACTACTCCAGGGACCTAGGGGGAAAAACAAATACTACTGTTTTTTTAAAAAGAGGAAGAGGAGAAAGAAAGAAAAAAAGAAGGAGGGAGGGGGGGGGGGGGGGAGGGAAGGAGGAAGGAAGGAAGAAGAAGAAGAAGAAGGAAGAAGAAGAAGGAAGGAAGGAAGGAAGGAAAAGAATAGCAATAAAATGTCTCCCAATGACATCTGCTATACTCATATCAGTGCCTTGCTCAGCCATCATCAAAGAAGCCTCCCCCTGCAGCAGATGGGAACAAATACAGAGACCCACAGCCTGACTTTATGCAGAGAGAGACCTTGGAACACTCAGCCCTAAATGGAATGTTTCCATCAAATCCTACCCCTCAGGGCTTAGAGAATCCTGTGGAAGAGAAGGTGGACGGTAGAAAGTGTAAGAGCTAGGGGGAATGGAGAACACCAAGGAAACAAGCCCTCTAAATCACCATGATTGATACTCATGAGCTCACAGAGACCGAGGCAGCATGCACAGGGCCTGCACGGGTCTGCACCAGATGGGACCTAGAGCTGAAAGGAGAAGTGGACACGTGCCCCCATCCCTATCCCCCACCTAGAAACTATCTCCAATTGACAGCCACTTGCAAATGAAAATTTGGTTTTCTCTAAGGGAGTCTCACTGGGGAAACAAACTATTCTTAAGGGCAGGCAGTAGATGGTCAATAGAAAACGAACTCAACGGCGTCTTTGGAGGTTCCTTGTATCATGATGTTATGTAGGTGCTTTTTTTTTTTTAATTTTTATTTTATATTATTTTATTCTTGTTTTACTTATGTATTTTTTTCTCTTTTTACCCTACAGGTCCTTTGTGTGTATTATGGCTTCCAATTTAGTGTTTAAATGGGATTCCTGAGTGTACCAGTGAGTGGGTCTCTGAGTCTGTTTCTTGTGCCTTTTCTTGAGTTCTTTTCTTCTGTTTGTTTTAGCCTATTCTGATGTGGTAGCTTTTGTTTTGTCTTATTATATCATTCCATATTATATTGATTGGACTATTCCTTAGAAGCCTGTCTGTTTTCTAATTAAAGACAGAGAGGTGGATCCAGATGGGAAGGAAGGTGAGGAGGAACTGGGAGGAGTAGAGGGAGGGAAAGTGTAATCAGTACATATATGAGAAAAAAATACATTTTCAATTAAAGGGGAAAAAATGTTCATTTCCTCACCTGACCCTTACTCAACTTGGAGAGAAACACACAAGGATTAGTCTCCCACTTGACAGCTGAGTTGACTATGGCTCCTAAAGACAGACAGTTGCCTGGAATCCTCAAGTTAGTAAGTGGCAGAAATAAGCCTATATGCTGAGATTGCTCCAGTCACTCCAATGGCTGATGACCTAAAATTTAATTCAAGTGCCCCCAGTGCAGACACTACTCAGAACCCTATCCTCATTTCTGTGTAGCCATAGAACCTGGAGATCTGGAAATGCACCTTCTAAGAGAATTAGCATACAAACAATATAAAGCCTGGGTTAAAACAGAGACTAAAACCAGTGTGGACATTCCAACATGTTCTAGACTTCAGGGATCTACACTTTACTCACTTAAGCATTTTTAGAAAAATGACCTATATCTATATATCATTCTCAGGAATTTTTATGCCATTAGTGATGCTCGGGACATGAGCATTTTCTCCCTTGCTTGTCCCTCATGAATACAATGACATGCTACCAGTCCAGGTATGTCCTGCCTTTTAACACTGCAACATGATCCCATTTACAAAGTTCACATTGGAGAAACACAGTCGAGTTAAAGAAAGAAAAAAAAAATCACACACAAAAAAATTCCTCATAATATTCATTAAATTTACAGCTTTGTCTCTGGCCACATTCATATCTCTTCTCAGCCACATGTGCCACACAGACTGCAGGGTGAGCATGCATTAACAGTATATGGGTAAGGGGTGGTAGATGAAAATGCTAAAATGGTTAAAAAAAATTCTCAAAGTTATGGGGATCAAATCCAGGTCCTCAAGCACAGTAGACAAGCACTCCATCTCAGTGCTATACACTCCAAATCCAGGTGCATTTTTAAATGCATTGTTCTCTTCGCATATGAGTATAGTGTCTGCATATTTATGTGCACCACATGGGTTCCCAGGTACAATTACTTTTCATGTTAACAGTCATGTGACTCATTTTAAAGAATATTGGGGAAAGCTAGCTGTCTTTTCTTAAACAGATTTTTCTAACTAAAATTTGCAAAGTAATTTGATGAAAGGAAAAACATATTAGTAAAGCCTATTTCAGGAGGTCAGTGGTGAAAGAAGTATGAAAGTGTTTAAGGACCAAAGTCAAGGACAGAGAGACAAGAGAGGGCAGAGGAACTGGCAAGACTCGGTGAGAAGAGGACGAGAGTGCAATTGAATCCTCACAGCAAAGAGGAGGAGAAAGAAGGCAGGTCCCAGGTCTTGACCAGCATTACTAACTACCAGCCAGTTCTCAGTGATTATTCCACCACTAGCAAAACAGAAAGTTGGCCAGGCCGTGGTAGCACATGCCTTTAACCCCGGCACTGGGGAGGCAGAGGCAGATCAATCTCAGAGAGTTCAAGACCAGTCTGGTCAACAAAGTGAGTTCCAGGATAGCCAGAGCTGTTAGTTACACAGAGAAATCCTGTCTCAGAAAGTTCAGGTTCAGACGTGAGTGATGAAAGACCAACATACAGACCAACTACACAAGTGTGTTTTCATTGGTAAGGGAAGCTCTTCTACTTTAGCACAAAGCACAAAACCCACAGAGCATCACCGTCAAGACTCATCTCCAGCACACTTCAAGTTTCATTCTTCAAATGTCAATGCCTGTGGTGGTGCTAAGTTCCAGCCAGTTTGCCCCTAGCACAGAGAAACAAACTGATGTCTAAGTGTGGTGAACTGGACACCTTGCTTCCAGACATGGCCCTAGACATGCACTGCTAACCATCAAAGCTTGATTATCAACTCAGACATGGTGATGCATGTCTGTAATTCCAGTGCTTTGAGAGGCTTGAATTTGGAAAAAGATTTCAAATTCAAGGCCAGGCTAAGGTGAAGTACTCCCCACTCCATCTCAACAAACAAAATCTTGAGTCATCTTTAAACTGCAAACTTCCAATTTACAGATGATTTTAAATGATATACAAAAATCAAAGTAAGAATGCATATGACATTTTTAGAGAATTCCTTCCTTTCCAATTCTCTTTGAATCAAAGGATGACAGGTTGGAACTACTAGGGGAGGGGGTCTCTGTTAACACTGGTTAGTGTTTTGTTGTTGTTGTTGTTGTTGTTGTTGTTGTTGTTGTTGTTTTGAGGGGAGTTTGAGATCAAACCCAGGATCTCATGCAAGCTAATACTGTTCTTCTTCCCTGGGTATTTAATGAACAAGCAAGACAGCTCAGATTCAGAAACTTGTGTCTATGTGTGTAATATGCCCAGCAACACTGTGAGCTTCCAATTATGATCACAGTCTAGTTTACTCTCAAAAGGTAGAAATTCTTAAACGTTGACTAGGGCTGCTGATTTGGCTTGGTGGGTAAATACACCTGCTGTCAGATCTGATGACCTTCGTCAGATCCCTGGATCCACATGGTACATGGCTGAAAGAGAGAACCGATTCCTGAAAGTTGTTCTCTGACCTTCACACCCACCCACACCACACCCACATTCACACACAACGTAAATAAATAAAAATGTTAAAATAAATCAAACAATAAGTCAGTAATTTGTGATCATGGAAGTAGCCATGAGGGTCTCCAATCCACCTCTGCCTCAGATACAGTCTCCCTGGGTTAGGAACGGGGTTTTCTGCACTGTATTTACCAAAGTGCAGGTGACTGGAATTTTCTTTTCTGGTTACTTTTCTTATTCCTAGATAACTGAGGAAACCACTTGAGCTAGCTAGTCCTGGCAGACTATATTCTGACCTATTTCTAAAGTAAGCGGGTGCAAATATTTACTAACCACCATTACATGTAAGACTCTGAAAAGTCAAATAAAAATCGTGATGTAAATATCTTCCTTGCTTAGATTCTGCTGTATATCACATACTGTTAACACCAAGACCATAAATCTGCGTACCATGTGTAGGATGCGGCCTGGAAGAGTTTAGGTATCAGAGAGTGTTGGGGTTTGAGCACAGGTCAGTTAACCTCAAGAAACTGTAAAATGGTTCTCAGGAGTCCCCTCACACAATGACTGGTATACAATAAGCAGTCAGTGTTCGCACTCCTGACTAACACGGACAGCTGGACAACTAAGGAAGCTACCTCAACAATGTCCTGACACTCATTCCATAAATAAACTCCACGTAGTTATTCTCTTCTCATAGGTCCTGGAATAGTACTATCACTGATTGCCTGTGATAAAATGAAGCGACTGAATGCCAACGGAAGAAAACTATGGGGGTGGGCAGCAAACACACACACACACAATGGACTGGTCTGGGGAGGTCACTCAGTTGGCAGAGTGTTTACCTAGCACGCACAAAGCCCTCGGCTCACTACCCCAGCCCAGCTGTGATCTCAGCACCTGCAGGGAAGAAGCAGGAGTTCAAAGCATCCTTGTGAACAAGAACAGTTTGAGACCTGTTTGGGGCACGGGTGGAGGTGGGGACTGGGATGGGAAGGGGAGCAGGGAGGAAGAGCAACTCTGTAGTACAGCTTAAAGAACATCCTTCATCTGATTTCTATCCATCTGTCTGCCTTTCAACATCACAACTAGCTCATCAAAACTTTCCTCCTACCCTCCCAAGGGATCTTGTTAAAATGCAGATTCTCGGGGCTGTCCGACGACCTGAGAGCCTGTATCAGATGCTGCTGGAGCCCACGTTGAATAGCAAAACCCAATTCCAGACCCACGACGGCCCTTACCAGTCCCTCCTAAATTCCTTTCTCTTTCCAAAAATCTAGGTATCGCTGGGTTTTATTTCTAGATGAGGAAATGAACTGTCTCACAAACCATCTCGTGTAATCAAGAACCACTGCAAAGGGCTTCATGAAGTTTTAATGACATTAATTTGCTTGTGTCTCATGGCTTTCCTGGCAACATAAATGATGCCAGTTTCCCCCAACCATTTAAAAATGGCAACTCTGCCTCACTTACTCTGCAGCATGTAGCCCTAAGTTAACAGAACAAGACTCACAGACCAAGAGGGTAGGACTCACCACAGCAGTGGTTCTTAAACCTTTCTAATGCTGTGACCCTTTCATACAATACCTCCCTGTAAGTTTGCGGTTAAGAATCGTAACGTAAATATCTGACACACAGGATGTCCGATAGGCGAGCCCTGTGAAAGGGCGGTTAGCGCCCCACCCCTCACCCCCTGCAAAGGGGTTGCAACCCACAGGATGAGAACTGCTGTGCTACAGACAATTCAAAGAACCAGCAAGCCCTCCCTGAACACCAGCTGAACAAGACCAACTCACATCAGAACAGGCATCATCCATTATCTCGTCATTCAGCAGATGATTACAGAACACCAACTGTTTCGGGTTACACCGGGAGAAGTAAGAATGTGTTCAGCACTGCAGTCGGGACAGCCTTCAGAGACACTTTCTTAGGTGGAGTCAAGTGGTTTTTCTTTCTTTCCCTCTTTCCTTCTTATTTTAAAACAAAACAAGGTCTCACTGTGTTGTACTAGCTGATCTTGAACTCACTGTGCAGCCTAGGCTGGTCTTGAACTTGCATTCCTCCTGCCTCTACTTTCCAAGTGCTGGGATCAAAGATAGGCAAAATACACCTACTTGAACTAAATGAAATGTCATTACAATAACATGGGGAGGGGATGCTGTGCAATGCCGGGTGTGATTTCTGCCACCATAAGGAAAGACTCGCCCTCAGTTCAGGTATCACTTGCACAAGCACACAGCCTGGGAACATTAGGTGAACTAGTGAGGCAGCTAATAAGAGCCAGCACCTTGGGATGAAACGGATCCCTGCTCCATTACAAAACTCATCCTTCTAATCCCTCATCTGTGCTCCCAACACAGCGGACTGGTTCCCTGATGCACGCACATGACTGTGTGGGTAAATGTGGGTAAATAGATACACACATGTGAGGCCAGAGGAGGACACTTCAGGTGTCTTCCTCTATCACTCTTTACTGCCTTGAGATGGTCTGTCCCTGAACTGGAAGCCTTTTCAGCTGGGCTGGCTGGCCAGAGAGGATCCACTTGCCTCTGACCTCCAGGGAAGGAATTAGAATAGGCACACAGAGCCATGCCAGTCTTTCTACAATGATGTGTGGGAGTCAAACTCGGGCCCTCACACCACAGAGCCAACTGCTTTTTCCCACTGAGCATTCTCCCCAGCTGCCTTTCACACCCATACCTGGGGGTCCCAGCTGGAATGGTAGGCACACAGCAGTAGGCAAGCAAAACCTACTTCGCTGAAGTCCCAAGACTCCTTTAAAGCAGTCACAAGCCCACAATGTTCAAAAACACACTCTGTACGTGTGCAAGCACTGATGCTGGGCTCACGGAAGAAATCCTGGTAAAGAGCCTAGGATAACATGCACACATAAAAGAACGAACAAACAATTTCAACCTCTGAATCCACTTCACTAACTGGATCTGTTCGGTTTCCCTTTGTTTTCCACAGAGATTAGTCCCTTGCACAGAGAAGATATAAAATTACCATTTCCCTTGACTAAGGTCTAAGAAGGAAACCAAGAGTCACATGGTCAAGTGCTAACCCTGAGGGGCAGAGGGTCCTTAGCACATTCCTCCACCAACACATAAGTTGCGGGGAACAAGGACACGGTCCACCTTAATCCTCTCTCTCACACAGACTGCAGGCTCTGAACAAACACAGAAGCAACTGTGAGCCTCCGATGATTCACTCCGCCTTGGCTTCCCCCTGGTGTAGACAGACATCAACAAACACATTTCCAGAAAGGTGCTAAGATAGCAACAACCTAAGAACAAGCGCAGTGCAGCCTAGAGATGGATCTGCTGGGTGGTGCCTTGCAGCAGCCAATCACCACAGTGGGCCCTGAGCAGTGCAGCGGCAGCCGCGGCCGTTCACACTGGCCACACTCAGAGCATGCAAGAAATAAAACAGATTTGGTCACACCAGAGCTCTAGGTTCATCAGAAATGCATAAACCTTTTTAACAGTACAGTTTAAAAAGTCAAAAATGTACATTCTTTTCACTTGTTTTCCCTATAGGATTTTACCACTCCCTTAAAAGATTTTCTATGCCGGGCGGTGGTGGCGCACGCCTTTAATCCCAGCACTTGGGAGGCAGAGCCAGGCGGATCTTTGTGAGTTCGAGCCACCTGGCTACAAGTAGTTCAGAAAGGCAAAGTACACAGAAAACTGTCTCGAAAAAAAAAAAAAAAAAAAAAAAAAAAAAAAAAAGATTTTCTATTGTATTATTATTGTTATTATTATTATTATTAGTGTGTGCACACGTGTGTGTGTGTGTGTGCGCGCGCGCGCACGCATGCATAAGAAAGTACATGTGACACAGAGGACAATATTCTCGAACCTTCCTGAAGGAATTAGTTCTTTCCTTCGACCATGAGTTCCAGGGCTTGAACTCAGTCACTTCACTATGTCACGTCACCAGCCCAGTAAGGAATTTTTGAGATGGGGCCAAATCCAAAGTGCATCCCTAGGACCCAAACAGTGAATTCAAATCCTCCTCAAGTTACCGAAGGGGGGGGGGGTAACTCAATCAACTCAGGAAGCCTGAGGCCCCAAGTTTAGCAACCTCACACTCCTCTCTTTGAGCCTGCAGAGGTCTACCCAGAACTTCTGTGCCTGCTTGTCATTGTTCAGGTATCCATTTCCAGAGTATTCATTTCTAGAACATTCTGTGCCTACCTACGTCTGTGTCCTAGGCATTCAGGGAAGAGATACTTTCAGACAGAAGTCTGTGCACCAATTATACAGGATATTTTCTACTTTCCAAAGCAGTAATCAGAATTCTAAGAATTTCAGCCCTACCGCATACAAATGTGGACTGGAATCTAGAATCTACCCTTCATGAGCTAGATAAGCTTAAGGAACTATTGAATTGACTCTGGCCTTCAGTTTCCCCACTGAATAATTACAACACCCAAGGAACTACCCTTAAGGTGTCCAGGAATATAAAAAACACCCGCCATCACATATGTCCAGCATTTTGTCCAAGACATGGGACACAGGAAACTCTCCACAACTGCCAGCTACAATTATAACTTGTCTTTTTATACTGCACCTAACCCTAAATTAACAGTGCAGCACTTCATCTTTTTTAAAGTCTCATAATTCTACCCCATTGAAGCCTAACTGGATTTTAAAATATACACCAAAAACTTAAAAAGAGACACAGACACAGCTGCCAAGCAGCCAGTAAAAAGCCATAATTTCCCATCATTGGAATATATTTAGTTGATAACTATAAATGAAAAACTAAGAAGAAAAAAAAATGCCCTGCTTCCAATCACCCCTGCAGTCCAACAGCCTGAAACCCACAAAACAAAGCCTGACTCCTAGTTCTGCCAGCCCTGCTCCTTCCTCCCATCTGTCAGAGCTGGGTGGAGAACACCCACATCCCCTGGGCTGGGCCAGGAGCTCTCTGCCAGGGAAGGTAAAGATGGCACCTTCCAGCTTGTGTAGAACAGCTGGAACGGTACTGGCCCCCAAACACAGCGAGCCATCCAATGACGGGCATGTGTCCAGCTCAACAAGCCACTCTTGCCATTGCTGGACAAGGCGACAAAGGACATCATCTCTACATACCCTTGTGAGGTCGTCTGCTGTCAACCTTCCCCCAGCTGAAAAGGAATTCGTCCTCTAGGAACCACAATTTGCTTAGTAGAGGTGGGTATAATACGTGTGTGTGTGTGTGTGTGTGTGTGTGTGTGTGTGTGTGTACATACATGCATGCATATATACACACACACACACACACACACACACACACACACACACACACACACAGTAGATCATGGAGGCTTTCTGGAGAACCATTTCTATTGTGGGGAGTATTTAAACATGTGTGTATGAGCATAGTCTCTCCCTCAATAGCTGTGGCCTGGCAGAAGAGTTCCTCAATTGCCTTGACCAGCACTATGAAGGACTACAAACCAAATTCAGACCACTAAAGCCTCCACTAACTTAATCCACAGACCAAAACCCACAGCTGCCAAGAGTTGTCACTATAGAGTACTGTCACACTGCCAAGAGTCGCATCTCAGTCACACAGAATGCAATACAAATGAGAAAAGGCGCATATTACAGTTTCACTGAGTCGTGTTCGATTCTGACTGCTATCTGCGACTCTCTTGCTTGGTGATTTGTTTTCATGTTCTGATCTTTTCTCCTCCATGATCACACCCATACAGGGGTAGAACTCCCATGAGAGCCAAGACCTCGTCCACCTGGTTCACACTGTAAACTTGGCCCCACAAGACACAGCAGTAATGGTGGTGGATTCTACTATTCTTTGGCAGAAATTCTTTCTCTCCTCTTACCCTAGGCTCCATGGGAGGGCTGTTCTTCATTGGCCTGCTCTGGGTATATGCTGAAATGACACTGTGTGATGTCAATTCCAAAGCTAGCCTCCACAGTAAGATGAATAGAGTTCCCCAGCCAACCTACACATCTGTGATTGTGGAGATGCTTCATGTCTATGAGCAAGTTCAGGGTGATTTGTTACCCGGCGTTTCATGCCGAGATGACTGCCACAGCAGGCTTGCAATAAACATTTGTTGGAGTAACAAAAGTGATCAAACTCAAATCATCCTTTTAATAAAGAATGTATACTTAGAAATAGAGACTTAAGAGACTAAGACAACCTATTAGGCCTTCATAATTTAATCACAGCCAAGAGATAATGACTATTTTTCAAATTTATAGATCATCCTCTGAAACAATTAAAAAAAATTTTTTTTAACTCTTGCCTTTCCTGGAATGCTGGTGTGCAGGCTGCAGGCTCCTAAGGTGCCAATTTTTATAGAGTAGTCTTCCTTTCATCTAGTGCAAAAAGCCTCAACGCTCATAAAATTGAGGTTGTAAACTTTTAAGGCACATAGCTTCATGGGGTTAGTGTTGATGTGTTCCCATTATTTGAAACATTTAATGGAAGTAGTTTTATAGTTCACTTACATATTATACTCACAATTACTTAATTCTTAACAGAGAATAGAATCATGTCTAAATGAGGATTAAAAACCATGATACATTTTACAAGTACCTTTTTATTCTGACCCTTTATCACTCAAGGCAATGGCTATAAAAGAAACCTTTTCAAAGACAATGCAATTCTGGAAGCAGGGAGAAGACAGAAAGGAGACAGGAGCAATAAATGTGAAAACAACCCATGGCAGTTCCCCATCTATGGCACTGGCATGCGTCCGTCCAAACACACCAAGCACCAAAATTTCATATATGTCCACCTGACTAAGGTACATCAAGACCTCCCCCTACTCTATCCCTGCTGGTGTAAAGTATCTGCATGTCTGTGTATGAAAGAGAGGGAAAGACAGACAGAGACATTGGTGATGCACTGTGCACTGGACACAGGGTTTGCAGTAAACATATGACAAAATATTCTAAGTCAAGTCTACTTTACCATGTATTTTAATGACCTCAAATCCACTTTCTCTAGGTGAGAAAGCTTAGGTCACTCTGGTACACGGTATTACTAGTTCCCTCTTTATTATCTGGACGCTACATTCCCTTGAAAATATGACTGATCAGTAGTCCTCAATCTTTTTGCAATCAAGAACCAGTTTCATCCTGTTTTGCAAATACAATCCCTTTACAGAGTTCTAATGAGTTCGGGAAACCAGGGTGGAAGTCAATTTTCAGGTTAATCAAAATTTGTCCAACTACATGACTTCATTTTCTGACTAAAAGTTAGTTTAGAAGTTGGGAGGCATGGTGATATACGCCCTTAATCTCAGCATGCAGCGGGGCAAGGAAAGGCAGATATTGTGAGTTTGAGGTCAGCCTGGTCTACATAACAAGTTGCAGGCCAGACAGGGCTACATAGTAAGAACCTGTCTCAAGCAGTTAAGAGCAATGGCTGCCCTTCCAGAGTACCTGGGTTAAATTCCCAGCACCCACATGGCTACTCACAACTGACTGTCACTCCAGTCCCAGGGGCTCTGGCCTCCGCAGAGGTGCACAGTCAAACATGCAGGAAAAGCACCCATACACATTAAATAGATAAATAAATAAATAAATAAATAAGATCTAACATGACAATAAACCATTAAAATAAAATCAACAATACAAAAATAACCCCAATGTACATTCTTTTGATGTTCTACCTTGGTTATTTACCAGGGTGAACGCCACAAAATGTGCCTTGTAGGCAATGAAATCTAAAAGCAAGCAAAAAGGACCCAGCAAGATGAAAGGTATCCCAGTCTAGAGTGTTTCAGTAAGAAAGTTGGTGGGCTGAAAACTTCACTGAACCTCCATACTACCTCTGGTAGGACATGACTCAGCTTAGGGGCTGACTCAAAGAAGGCACTTAACAAATACTAAGTCCCTGCCAGCGTCAGGGCAGTGTTCTCCATCACGGGCTCCATCTTCAACTATTCCAGAAGGACAGCAACTATTTCTTCCCTCAGTCTACCAACCCTACTGAGAATCCACTGCAGGTCCAGCCCTGCCTAAAATGTTTCACATGCATTATTTCATTGATTCCTTCCAGGGGTCTGACCAGCACAAGGAAAGTGAGGCTCGGAGTTATAGACAGCGTGTGTTAGACATTATGAAGGCATCTTGCCTAATTCAGGAGACAATGGATGGAAAGATGAAAAGTATTTTCCTCAATGGCCTGCTAGCACACACAGGAGACAGAAGGTATTTGGAGAGTGTCTGTGTGTAGTACAAACTAATAATCGAGTGCAGGGTGCTGTGAGGAGGCCCATAAACCTCCATTTGTGCTCGCTCTTGAACACCAAGTAGGGTTGTTCTGGTGAGGGCAGAGGAAGACAGATGGGGAAGACCCTCCAGAAAGGAAAAACCAACCTCAAAGCAACTTTCAAAAGGAAAAGTCTGGAACAATCTTTGAATCTTCATAAAAGTCACACAGCATAAAAAAATTACTCTAATTATTCTATAATGAGTATTGTCATATATGCCTGACAGACAAGGTCGCTTTACCCCCCACAGTAGCTGAAGGAAACAGTCGTTACTAACGTAATCAAATAAGTTAAATAATATGTGAGAATGAAAAGCCAAATGATGCTTGGACCCCATTAACGCCTGATATAGATATCATGCATAATGACTGTACCTATCTGCCCTTCTTATTGGGGTTCCTATCTGCTTCATTATAGCATTTTTTCCTAATCAAAAGCAAGTAGCCTCAAGAAAAAAGGAAAAATTTGAACATCTATGCCAATACCGATGAAATAGCTGCTAGCCACAAGGCCTTCGAAAACTGATTAAAGTCGCCAGGCATAATGGCACATGCTTTGAATTCCAGCACTTGGGAGGCAGAAGCAGGTGGATCTCTATGAGTTCAAGGCCAGCCTAGTCTATATGGTGAGCTCCAGGACAGCCACAGCTATACAGTAAGACCCAGTTGGAAAAGGAAAGAGGAGGAAAGGAGGGAGGGAGGGAGGGAGGGAGGGAGGGAGGGAGGGAGGAAAATAGATGAAAATTGAAATTTATTTCATACATATGAAACGAAAGAAGCTACCTGTAGCAGAACTAGCAAACGCCAAGTCTTCCCTCACCTCCTTGTACCCACAGCAACTTGGGTGTGCTAAACCCCATCCTAGATGTCTCCTCGGCCTCAGTAGGCTTAGAACCTCTGCAGCCTTTTGACATAGCAAGTGTCTCTATTTCATTCAGTGAGTCTCATAAACAAAATCAATGCACAACACAGAAATTTCTTACCAGCAAAGGGACTCCCAACAGTTCTGCTTGGACAAAGAGTAGCTTCAAAATTTAGATTGGAAATACAGCTTTTTTAATTAGTTTTTTAAGAAACAAAGGGTAATTTACACAAAAGAAAAAAAAAGTATGTCTGGATGAGAAGGGAAGAGCTCACTATGTGAAACATCTCCATAATAAAGAATTCTCTAAGCTACCATTTTAATCACTTGACATTTAGCTTCCTTTTAACGCAAATATACAGAAGACAAGCTCCAGGCTGACTCCTAAGGATATGGCTGTTGGGCAGGAACCAGAACCTATTCTAAAGATGTTTCAGAGAGCCAAAGAAGATCTATGAAATAACTGATTAAGATTCACATGCCCTAGGTGGGCTATTTTTCACTAACAATGCTTTTGATTCACTATCCTTTGGTGCTGGGTCCTTGATATTCTCAGGTCCCAGTGGCATGGGAAGAGCCATTTACCCAGCCAGGTAAATTACATCCAATAACTGGCACTAGCAGGAAGTTAAAACAGGGTGGAATCAATGGACACACATAAACTACTCAACCAGTAATCACTCCACATCCATATGTTTAAGGGAAACTGCCCTGACACACAAAAGAAATTACCAGCTAGTTCACACTATAGCATGTACTTGGAGTGTAAGGAGCTATGGGTTTAAGCCTTAACACCAAATGTAAATGGAATGAACATGCTGCTTAACTTTCTGCACGTCACACACACTAGTCATCTAGGAAGAGGGAACCTCAATTGAGGAACTGTCTTTTTAAGACCAAACTATAAGCGCGTCTGCGGGGCACTTTCTTGATGAACGATTAATGACTGATGCTGGCAGTGCCACCCCTATGCAGGTGGTCCTGGGTTGTATAAGCAAACCAGGACCACAGGGGAAGCAGGCCAGTAGGCAGCACTCCCCCATGCTGTCTACTCCAAGCTCCTGCCTTGGCTTTCTCGATGACGGACTATCAACTTTAAGCTGAAATAAATCCTCTCCCTCCCAAGTTGGTTTTAGTCTGTGCTTTATCACAGGAACAAAAAGCAAATTTAGCACAGGGGTGGGTGAATGTGATCAAAATACTATGTATGCAATTCTTGAGAATGAAAACCATCTAAAACAAAAGGAACAAGGGGAGAAAGGGAGAACTGATAAAGTGAATGGTTTCCATATCTGTACAACTGCACAACCTGGGCATCTGTTGCTAATTCCATTTTCCCTTCAAGATGGGAGTCATGAAAGTGGCCATAAACTACCTATTACTGCCTTCCACTGCCTATCCTTTCCCACCAGCCATTTCCCACCACCTTCCCAAACAACATGAGGCATTTCTTCCTGGGCTTGGGCTTCTGCCCACAAGGATGAGGTTAGGTCCCTCCTACCAGAAAATGTACCAACAGTCATCCAATCTGGGGAAAGAAAGTCACCATAGGTAGGATGCCATGAACGAAGACAGCAACTAGAAACTGGAAGTACAGTATGCTATGAGACATCTGAAAGCCAAATACTTCCCGGCTCCAACCTGGAAAGATGCTACAACTAGTCTGGAGCAAATCTCACTTCTTTGTTTTCACCAATGCAACAGTAACAAGAGAAGATGAGCTCACCAAGACAATCTATCCCCATGCCCCAGATTCCACCCCAAGCCCGGAATAAACTGGGCACAGTGGTACACATCAAAAATCTCAATACTCAGGAGGTGGAGGCAGAAGGGTCAGACGATCACAGGTAATCCTGCTGATTTAACTAACAATGTTTCTTCTTTCCTACATGGGAGAGCTAGCTGGAATCATGTGTAAGGCAATAATGCATTCAAAAAGCATGTATGTGTATGGGGCTGAGACTGTAGCTCAGTGGTATGCCTTCACTTAGCATGTATTAGGCTCCAGAGTCAATTCTGAGTACCACAGGGGGAAAAAACTGAATATGCATGCACACCTGCATGCATGCACACATGTTTAGGGGGTATGTGTGAAAAAAATGTGTGTGTGTGTGTGTGTGTGTGTATGTGTGTGTTTGGGGTATGATATATATGCATAGGTTAAAAGTGAGGTGTTTCAGGCAGCATGCATGCACAGGAATTACATACGGCATGCACTGTGTGTAGTGTTTATGCACGCATATATTCAGAACAAGACTTCAGTGAAGTCACACAGTGAAACACAGGTAAGCATGGCCAGAATAGCTCAGCTTCATTGTGCACTGGTTTTAAATTAATTTTGAGTCACTGAGCATTCATAAATCTTTCACTATTGCCAAATTTTGCACCATCTTCACACTGAGTTGCATGACCTCGGAGAGTCATGATCCACAACTTAGAAAACTGGCATGGCAGGTATTCATAATTCCAGGCACCAAAGCACGGTTACAAAGCAGAGGCGAGGGAAAATACAGACAGATAACCATCTCACACACCCTCATGGATAGTCAAGATCACTGCATATACAGGACAGGAAATACTCTGGAGGCGCACTTGTAAAAATTAAATATGTCCCGATGATAAATCACCAACAAAAGAATTCCACGAGTAATGTTAAGTGGAAAAATTCTGAGTTTCAGTCAGATACCTTTGAGTACAGCAGATTTAAAGCAAACACCTGGATGGGCAATAATCACAACAGAGACCAGAGGAATGATTTTAGCCACAGAAGCCCAAGACCTTGCCTTTGAAGCCATAATTACAAACAATGGTCCTGGTTACAATTAGAAGAATCCCCAGAATATATTAAATACCCTTGCCATCTTAATAGAGAATGGTTCCTTCTATATCCAATTGACATTTAATTTAAGCATAATATAGAAGAGTATTAAACATCTCCTGAAATATCATTCCAAAGTTTGGATTTCATCAAGATGAAATCCGTGAAGTTATGAATTTGCCATGTTAAATAGCTTTTTCATTTTTAATGGAACACAGGCAGCAGCTGTTTACAGAGAAGCACTAGATTTAATTTGGAGCTCACATGACCTACAGCTCTCTGGATGTGTTGCTTCAGTATCCCCAGCAGCCTGCTCTGAGATGAGAGGGGGAAGGGAAGGCGAAGTATGAAGTCAGTGTTCCATACCTGAGTGAACAGCAGCTTTTCCTCCTGACACCCGAAAGAATACCATCCAGGCTCTTTGCCTGTTTTCAGGGTATAGCAGCTATGATGAATCTGAAATGTCTCTGTCTTAGGGTTTTTATTGCTGTGAAGAGACACCATGACCACATCAACTCTTATAAAGGAAAACATTTAATTTAAGTGGGCACACTTATGGTTTCAGAGGTTCCATCCATTATCATCATGGTGGGACATGGTGATAGGCAGACAGATATGGTGTTGGAGAAGGAGCTGAGAATTCTACATCTTGATCCAAAGGCAAGAGGAAGTTAACTGAGCTACTGGGCATGGCTTGAGCATATATGAGACCTGAAAGCCCACCCCCACAGTGATATATTTCCTCCAACAAGGCCACACCTACTCCAACAAGGCCACACCTCCTGATAGTGCCACTCCCTATAAGCTTATAGGGGCCAATCACATTCAAACATTCCACAGTCTCCCATAGGCTGATATTCTGAATGTTAGTTCCTCAGCTTGTGGCACTATTTCCACAACTGTGGAACTTTTATGAGGGAGGAAAGATTGCCTAAGGGTATACCTTCAAAGGTTACAGACACATGTTCTGTGCCATTTTCTCAGCAATTCTACCACAATGAAGGAGCTTACATAACACACACACACACACACACACACACACACCCACACACACAAAGTAATGAACTCTGCCATGCCTTCCCTGTGATGATGGACTGAAGTCCCTCTGAAACAGTGAGCCAAATTAATCCCTTCATGCTTCCTTTCTGTAAGGC
The DNA here is from genome assembly GCF_004664715.2 of Peromyscus leucopus. Lineage (NCBI taxonomy): Eukaryota > Metazoa > Chordata > Mammalia > Rodentia > Cricetidae > Peromyscus > Peromyscus leucopus. Next base: position 110,267,541 of record NC_051065.1, read on the forward strand.
AGCTTGGCATAGGAATAAAAAAAAGATCAATCTACAACTTCACTAATCAGGACCCCATCCCTACCAGATGTTTCTAAATAACAGTTCCACCTCCAACTGTCTAGTAATCAACACTCACAGTCACTGAGTCTCCCCTGCTGGGAAAAGCTTTGGCACCTCCCACTCAGAACTAGCCCCACTCCTAAATCTCCAATTCCTTCCTATGTCTTACTACAGAGGATGAGGACACTGGTTTGTGAGAGCAAGAGGAGAAAATAAGAGTGTTAAACAAACTAGCAACCAAAGGACAAGGACAAAGAAAGGGAAGGGCACAAAGAGGAACATGGTGTCAATTAAGATAGACCTAGTGTTAATAAAGAACGAAGGAGGTAGAGACCTTCCAGACACCTGCCAGGTGTGCAGAACAAGACTGAGACACAGTCAGAGACCAAGGGCACCCTGGAATTGTTGCAGAAGGGAATTACCCAGTTCCTGGGAGTACTCTTCAAGAAATTTATTTCTACTACTGGCCCCTGGATTGTAGATACTAAATAAGACACTGCCTCCAGTAAGTCGTTTAGGGTCTCTACATTACATGGGCTACATAGAGCTGCTTTTCAAATGTGTAGAGGGGCTGAGGATGTGATTCAACTGATAAAGTTCCTGCCCAGCATGCACAAAGACCCAGCTTTGATCCCATAGAAGCATAGAAGCAGGTGTAGTGGCCCACACCTGTGATCCCAGCACTCAGGAGCTGGAAGCAGGATGGAGAGTTCAAGATCAGAGGCTGGAGAGAGAGACAGCTCAGTGGTTAAGAGAACCGCCTGCTCCTTTCAGAGGACCCAGGTTCAATTCCCAGCATCCATGTGGCAGCTCACCGCCATCTGTAACTCTAGTTCCAGGGGATCGGATGCCTTCTTCTGGCCTCCATGGACGCTGTATGCATGTGGCACACAGACAAATATGCAGGCAAAACACTCATACACATAATTTTTTCCAAAGAGTTCAAGATCATCCTCAGATACATGTTGAGTTTGAAGATAACCCGGACTTCAAGAGACAAAAGGGGGATGTGTGTGTGTGTGTGTGTGTGTGTGTGTGTGTGTGTGTGTGTGTGTGTGTGTGTGTGTGTGTGTGTGTGTGTAGACAGAGAGAGAGAGAGAGAGAGAGAGAGAGAGAGAGAGAAATAACTTGTAAAGTAACAATTCATTTCTTTCTGTACTTATGACTTTTACCACTAGTGACATTACAATGCAGTGTAAATAGGAATCTATACAGCTGCATTTAGCACTGTCCATTATTCCTAAGGAACATCTAATTACCAGGCCAGAATCAGCAATCTAAACAGGAAACATTTATGTTGTCACTACACAAATAATGCCAGCAAATCAGAAGCAAGTTGTAACAGGCTGAAAATTTAATACCGCCAGCAGTAGACAGGAAGAAAAACAAATTCCTACCTTTGAAGATAAAACACAGTGAAGATGTTTTAAAGTATGAAAATTTCCCCATAAAGCCAAGTAAAGAATTTTGCATTGTGATATATACATATCCATTTCATGTACATGTGGGTGTTTATATGTAGCTATATGCATTTGTAAATGTGTATGTATAACTATGTTTGACTAAAACAAACTAGAGTGACTTACTTTCAGCAAGTGCCAAGCCCGTGACAATCCCAAAGAGAAGCTTTTTTTGTTTGTTTATGCTCTGGCCATCCTGTGGTACCAAAACATGAGCATCTAAGGATACCACAAACAGCACTGCTGTTTAAAGAAAACACAGCATTTGGGCATCTGAACAGAGACACATAAATATCACCAAGGAATGAGACTGTGAGTTCTTAAACTTTGTTTAGAACTGGTTTTGGCTTGGTGATCCTATGAGAAGGGGTATAGAGAGAGAAAGGCAGACAGACACTGAGGCTGTTGTGTGAATGTGTTATGTGTACATAACTAGATGAGTATATCACCCATGCAAGCCCATGCAGAAATCAGAGCAGAGTATTGTGTGTCTTTCTCTATTGCTCTCTACCGTACTGCCTTGAGACAGGGTCTCTCACTACACTGAAAGCTCACTGGTGTTTTTTGTTGTTCTTTTTGTGTGTTTGTTTGTTTGTTTGTTTTTGCTAGGCTGGCCAGAGAGCTCTCAAAATCTGCCTGACTCTAGCCTCCAACTCTGGAGTTACAGGCATACACAGCCATGCTCAGATTTTTCTAAGAGTCCTGGGAATTTAAACTCAGGTCCTCATACTTGCAGGCCAAGCTCTCTTATTCACTGAACCATCCTCCCAGCCCCACAGTCCTATCTTTAAAGAGTATATATTTCTTGCACAGTCTATTGAGCATCACTACACACAGAGCAGGATGCAGATACACACAGAACACATGTGGAGTCCCCGGTGCTCCAGAGAGGTCTGCATTCTGGCCCAACCCCAACAGAACTTCAGCAGCTCCATCTCATTATCTCTTGCAAGCTCCAGGTCACCATGGTGCTCCCAACTCCCCAGTGACATGCTGCCTCTTTCCTGTATTATTAATTAACTGGCAAGAATCGAGTTGCCAACGAACAAGATCATTAGAATCCCAAGAAGCAGAAAAGCTGGACATCCACCCCAAACTGAACAGATGCCTAATAATCAGCAGACTAAACCTACTGACAGAGCATGTCACCAACGCGGTCCCACTGCAGCACAAAGGAGGAGGGCAAGGCGGGGGAAACCAACCGTACACAAAGGGAAGATGATGCAAGCACCCAGATCAGTTCCCTGACTCCATCCTAAGCGGCTGTCCTCGGTACGCTCTAGTGTTTAGGAGTAAGCATTTCAAACTTCATCAAGGACACTGGAATAGAACTATGCAGGGGCTTGATGCAAATGAGAAAAGGTACTGCAGACAGGAAGAAACACAGTGTACAGAGCCACAGTGTAGAAATACCGTCTCACTGTATTTGCTACACTTCCCTGGAAGTGGGGAAAATGCAACACGAGGGAGGGTTAGATCACCTAGATAGTTGTTCTCCAGATCTCACTGGGTTCCAACACATGCTCCCTAATCTGAGCATGGTGCCGAGAATGTGTGAGGGCATCCGGACCTACTGAAAGAAGTCTGCACCCCCAGGTACTTCCCATGCAATCAGGCTGTGGACTACCCCGTATTGGGCCATATAGACCTGGGGAAAGCAGGGATTTCAAGTCTTCATCTCTTCCCTCAGGAAGTCTAGAAAATATGAGCACCATACTAAAGGGAGGACTCCACTACATGTCAGCCCTATACCTGGCAAGTGTTATGAATACAATGAAGGAAAACCAGTAACATCTTTAACCCTACCACAGTGTGGTGCTGAGCACTGACGGGAACAGACCCTACTGGCACAACCACAGATGCGTATCAAAGCACAGCTGTGCAAAAGAACACACAAGGCTTCCTCCAAAGAAGTGGTAACAGAAATAGAACGGCCAGAGCTAACTAGGAGTGGAGGGGAGCGGCATCCAGTAAGAGAGGAGCGGTAGGTGGGCAAGGGCCTCCCGGCCCAGCCCATCAAAGGCATCCCTGGAACAGCCTGCCATGAGACTGGTGAGAGAAGCAGGGGGCAGACCCTAAAGGCTTCTGGACCTCCACAAGGATGCTGTGAACGCCGCTAAGTCCCTGGCAGTGTGTAAGCAGGACACACCAAGTGAGGAGAAAACGGCGGAGGAGGGAAGCATGCAGAGTCCACGGATTTCACCGAAGATTCAGACCCCGGACCATCTGAGTTCTATAGAACCATTTCTCTTCTCTTCCCTGAGACCCAGCTCTGCACCGTGGGTACGCCTGTCCCTGATACCAACCCTGCAAGACAAATAGTGTCTCTTTCCTATCAAAGGAACAAGCAAATAGTGGCCTGGTGCTAAACAAAAGCCCAACACTGCAAGGCTGGTGAGCCAGCCTCGCGACTGCTGCAGGGTGTCAGAAGAAATGTGGCGGACTCATTAAGACTCTTAGGAACAGGGAGTACCTGAATTCCATCATAGGGCAAGAGCACATTAACTCTGAAAGAGAGAGAGAGAGAGAGAGAGAGAGAGAGAGAGAGAGAGGTTTGTTTGTTTGTTTTTTGAGACAAGGCTTCTCTCTGTAAACAGTTCTGGCTGTTCTGGAACTAGCTTTGTAGACCAGGCTGGCCTCAAACTCAGAGATCCGCCTGCCTCTGCCTCCCGAATGCTGGGATTAAAGGCGTGCACCAGCACCGCCTAGCATAAATTTATATTTTTTTAAATCTTATTTTTGATATGGGTACAAAGTCATGCAAGAGTATGAAATAGGTGCTGCTATTAGCCACACTTCACAATGGAACACAGAAGAGTACGCAGTGAGAAGAGGGGGGCGTCCAGGCAGACACCGGGGCTATAAGCAGACACAGCCATCTGAGCGTTTCACAAAGGGCTCTCCTTGCCTGTCATCGCCCGTGAGCTCCTGGAAGCATGAGGCTCTTGGTCAGCATATTCTCTGACGCCCGGTAAAGCCCGGAGCACACAAGGAAGGGCGGGCATGACAGAAGCGGAGACCCTCTGTGCAGGGTAGAGTTAGACAGGTAAACAGAAAGGCTGGACAGAACTGCACTTCCTAGGTGACCGCCCCCGGCAGCCTCCTAGTCAACACTGACTTTCTCTGGCTTGGCTGGACTCCAATGTCATTAGTAAAGCCGTTACCTGAAAATCCCCAAGGACTCGTTTTTTGGTAAAATGTAACTTCCTTTGCGGAATTTCCTGTTTGTGGGATGTGGAGGAAGCTGTATAAACCCTGCTTTATTTCGTTTTCAACTCTCTTTGCACACCACACACCCCCGACTTGGTTATAAAGCACCTTTGGCCCCAGCTTTCCAGGCAGGAATAACAATATACAGGAAATATTTTATCGCTGCTCTGATCCTACCCAGTGCTCTAGCGGTCCTTAAGAAAGCAGTAGGGTTTCAAAGCTTTCTCCATGAAAACCAAGTGTGACCGGTGGCATTTCAGTGGCTTGGGGTCTGCAGAATCGAGGGCTCCCTGGGGAGCTGGCACAGTGGCACCAATGTGGGAAACAGGAGAGAGGACTGGAGTGGATACTCCTCTTCCAGCAGGTGAGTCATTCAGAACAAATGTTGGTATGCTGAAGACAGCCAATTTAGGCAACTGCATTATGTCCCCAAGAGGCACACAGAAAAGGAAAGAAACTACCCTAAGTATTCTCCTCTAGGTGACTAATACCGCAACAGCTACATAGCAACAATACACGTGTAAGCTAAATTAATTGCCATTTCTCCAGAACTTGTTAAAACACAAACTTGAAGAAAAAAAAAAAAAACACAAACACTAAATTAGTTTATATAAGCAGGGCACCCAATAGATGCTTTTTCCCCCTCCGGTTCTAACTCTCCCTCCAGCATCCAAACGGTCCCAATCAGATCTGTTTTTCTTCGTTTTAATTGGATGCTAAACAAAGCGGGTTTCTGAAAGTTATAGTTTTTACATTCAAAAGAATGATAGGCAATAAAGAGTTTTGTCTTGGGCAAGCAATCAAGGGCTAGCTTAGAATCTGGAATGGGGAAGAGGGAGGCAGTACACCATACTCCAGTCAACTTGAATAACCCACAGATACTGTATTCCACAGACACTCATTCTACAATTGTCTTACAAATATAAAAGGAGACAGTATTGGAAGTTTCCAAGCCCCGCCACACCTTGAAACATAAAATGACGCCGATGGACCAGCTATTTGGAGAAAAGCAGAATTGGGAACAAATGAGAAAGGAACATCCAAACGGGAGAACACACTGGAGCACCACAGAGTTTCCCAAGATGAATCATCAAACTAGCCAACCATAGGCCTGCATGCACAGCCTTTAAAGAGAAAGGCATGCCCGGCGCCCGCGTGGAGCCCAAACCACTGAGCCGCTTCTAAGCAGCAGTGCTGGTGTCTGCTGAGCACAAGGTCTCATGAATGTTAAAGCAGACACTTCATCACAGAGTTAGCTATACACCCCCGGCCCATAGCATCATTTTCAAAAAGCTGAATGGAACCATATGGAATGACTAACATGCATCTTCCTGGTTAAAGTGCGTCCTAAAATGATCGGAACCAAGGGGAAAAAGAGGACTGACAAGATCCAAAGATGTTTCCACCTTCTCAACATTCTGACCAGAGTCATTATTCATTAACAAGTAAGAATGTACAGCTACTTTGTTCCAGATCCCCAGGTTTTAAACAAACACAACCCTGCTGCAAAAAAAATGACAATGACCAAAAAAATAAATAAATAAATAAAAATTGACCTTGGAAAGTTTACACACTACTAAGTACAGGAGTCCCTACCTTTGCTTGGTAACCCTTAACTTACCCAGATCCAATGTTAGTCCTCTAATTTGCTACAGTGTGGTCATTCTCAACCAGGGACAGCTCTACCCTCCAGGAGACTTTTGCAAAGACATTCTTTGTGACAACCAGAGGTAAGGAGAAAAGGGTAGGAGTCACTGGTGCTGGTGGGTAAAGGCCAAGGATGTGGCTACAGTGCCAGCCACAGGCCCCAACAAGAAATCAGACAGGTCAAGATGTCAATAAGGCTGAGGCTGACAAGGTCTCTTAATAGTGGAGTTAGTACTCAAATTCCAAGTCAAAGCTGGGCAGGGTGGTGCATGCCTATAATCACAGTACTCAAAAAGCAGGAGGACCGAGTTCAAGGTCATCCTCAGCTATATAAAGATCACAGGCTAACCGGGCGGTGGTGGCGCAACACCTTTAATCCCAGCACTCGGGAGGCAGATGCAGGTGGATCTTTGTGAGTTCAAGGCCAGCCTGGGCTACCAAGTGAGTTCCAGGAAAGGCACAAAGCTACACAGAGAAACCCTGTCTTGCAAAACCAAAAAAAAAAAAAAAAAAAAAAGATCACAGGCTAAACACAGGCTACATCAGACAGACCCTGTTTCAAGCAAAAACAAACAAAAATTAAATTACAAATCAAAGAAGACTGGTTTGAGGCCCAAGCATCTTGGTTAGGGACTTAGTGTTCTGAGCCTCAGTTTACACACACACACACACACACACACACACACACACACACACACACACGCACACACACAAGAAGGATAATATGGCTCAATATTTCAGTGAAGAATGAAAGATGTGACAGATGTGAAGTCACCCAGCACACAGCCTAGCACACAGATGTGACAGATGTGATGTCACCCAGCACACAGCCTAGCACACAGATGTGACAGATGTGACGTCACCCAGCACACAGCCTAGCACACAGATGTGACAGATGTGACGTCACCCAGCACACAGCCTAGCACTTCAGAAGTGCCCTGTGACATTTTTTTTTGCTGCTGGTGTTGTTTGAGTTGCAGCTACTTCCTTCCCAGGCTCATTTCCTCTGGGGTTTGACCAGGAAGCAGAGAAAAGTGGACCACAGCCAGCTCCGCCATGGACTCACCGTGGAGCTCATTTAATGATTTAGACTCCTATTGGGTCTAAATTGATGTTTGAGGAACCTGGGGATGAGACGATCACAATTTCACAGTCTTCCAAAGAGTGTGTTGTTTTTCTCGGGGAGAATTTCAATCCAACAACATAGGCGTTAAATGAAAGAAGGAAACGCAATAACCCCCACTAGGTCTTTGTAAAACTGGATGACTTGTATGACAATGAAAACCTTCAGTAATTTTATGGGTGACTTACTGGAGTAGAACAAAGTAAATGTTCATCTCACAGGGAGAAAAAGGTAATTTCTCCATCAGAGATGACCATGTAATGGTCGGTCAGCAATGGGACATTATCTGATACAGTAAAGTCATAACCCTCAAGTTGCCTTATAAAAAATTCATGCTTGCTATAAACTACGCCAGCAGGTCACAGGTGTAACAGCCTTTTCCCATTACTCCTAATCCTCAGAAAAAAAAAGACAGAATAACCATGTAAGTCCCTTTCCAAACAAGACACTAAAGATGTAAAGATCACACTATTAATAATCATATCATCATGTGTAAACCAGCTATTCTCAAAAAAAAAAAACAAAAAACATGTCACCCGGTCCAGAGGCATCCATGGGGAAGTGATCCATGTTGTTCCAGACACCCACCAAATGGGTTATAAATTTGTTCCTAGAATGGAATCACCTAATACAGCCTTTTTCATTTACTGTATCATCCACTGATATGTCAGAACACAGACTCAACTCCCCACTTTAACTAGCTGTAGACTATGGGACAACAGGGAGGTACTATAAGCTTTCAACCATCATAACACACGAGTCAATTCTTTCCTAGCAATACCATAGAGTGCACAACCCTGCACACAGCATGCCGAGTGTGAGTGTTTCCAGAGAAAGGTTTCTAGTGGTGAGAATTGAAGGCCAAAATGTTACAGTTTTTAATGGGTTCTTCCCACATATTCTCAAATGAGGCTTTATTTATCAAATCATTTCAAGACCCAAGTTAATGAGCACTCCTGAAACACAGTCAGGCTGGGAAAGGAAGCATACAATCCCATTCCCCTCACTACTTGGGGCCCACAGCCCCAAGTTATTTTCCTGCCTTCATACCACTGCTCTGGCTGTCCCCTCTACTCAAACTAACACCCCACCCCAACTCTGTAAATAGCCTAGACATCAAAAACAACCTCCTCAGGAAGCACTCCCATGCCCAACTGTGAGCAAGGACCCTGTAGCACTGATCTCTCCGTCACCACCACAAACCCTGATTGGTCTACAGTCAACTCTACACTGCAGTCACTCCGCGTCATGGCTGCGCACATGCAGGGGCTACACACACCCAGGAACACATCCTACTGGTACCAGAAACCTAGACCACATCGCTTTCTCTAAACTCCAGACCTCAGGATTCAACAGGAGTCCACAGGGATTCAAAACAGGACAAAGGTTTACACTTAAGTGAGCAAATATACAGAGACTATTTAACACGCAAGAGGAGATCAAGAAATACTAGTAATTTCATTGATTATTGCTTAATAATAGGACTGATTCCTGAAGGCTAAGTTCCCTGCAAAAGTAACACATTAACTCAGACACAAAAATCAGAGTGAGTGAGTGAGTGTGTGTGTGTGTGTGTGTGTGTGTGTGTGTGTGTGTTTGCTATTTCAACAGACCTCTAGGTAAAATGACATTAATAGAAATATTTATGGAATGCTTAGTATGTACTCAGTAGTCTGTAAATATTCCTCATACATTACACTATTTCATCCTCACAAACAATTCTATAAGGCACATAACCTATGTTGTTGTTGTTGCTGTTTTTAATGGAGTCTGAGAAAGATATAAACATAACCCAAGGACAGAGTAGAAAAGAAATTCAGACCTAGGGCCACCTGACTCAAATCTGGACCCTTAAAGGTCATCTATCCCGCACATTGCAAATACCACATCACACAGAGAAGAGCAGTCCATTCCTCACTCTACACACTAACAAGTCACAGAATATACAAATAGCTGTGTATGTATGGGGCCTGGATCCTCACAGGGGAAAACACTGCTCAAAGTGTTCACTACACAGTCATGCCTAGGTCCCACAACCCCTACATCTCCTCTCAAGTGATAAAAAGAATGCATTAAAAAAAACAAATGAGCAGCTGACAGCGTAGTCAGCTCAGTGGTAGAACACATTGCCCTGCACAAAGCCCAGTGCCCCTCCACCAGCATTGCGAAGTAACTACAACAAAAATGAAATGCAATACAATAAACAGTGAGCATGGGCGTCGGTCCTCCAGGTGAGGCCCAGCTCAGGGCTCTTGAGGTCTACCTTGCAGGCAGCCTTCAGGTCCAGGTGCACACTCACACACTTTTATTTTGTTGGTAAGATAGGTACTATGTAGCACAGGTTGGCCTTGAATTTATGCTCTCCCTGTCTCAATCTCCAGAGCACTAGGATTACAGTGTGTGCCATCACACCAGCCTTAAAGCATATTTTTTTAGGCTAGAACCAATAAGCATCTAGTGAATAAATTGTCATCCTATCCACAAGTAACAGAAAGAAAAACTGCCCAAGCCCCGTCTGCCACAACTCATTGGACAACATCTATATTCATTCTCTATCTCACGGCAATCATTCCAGAACACTAAAGAGTCAGAGATCCTTGAATTATCCCATAATCATTTGTAGCTTCCTCTAGAGGGTGGTGACTAAAAATTCAGACTCCGAGCCATCTTACAAAAGAAATAACAGGAAAACATAAAGACAGTATACTTAGAATGAATTTCTATCAAATCTGCTCCATAAAACTTGGTCCAACAAACTCAGCTCCATAAAATCTAAGTGGAGGTGGTAGTGCCAGGAAAGAGTATAAAAAAAAAAAAAAAAAAAAAAAAAAGAGTGTTAAACAGACGTGTTTTGAGTCAATTACATAGTCAGTTCCGCGCCTCCACAAACCTAGACTCAAAAGTTATCAGAGTCAAAGCAGGAAAAATATCAGCTATTTGGTTCTGTTTTTACTCTATGTTCTATGCTGGGGCTCACTGTGTCATTTCATTTAACTCTTGCAGCTACCATTCATGATGTTTCTTATTACTGCTACTTCCCAGAAGTAAAATCCCATGTCCAGAGTTATATACTAGTTCAGTCATGGGCCTCCAGTCAAACCCAGCCTCCATGAAACCCATATCTTGTGCATGTAACAAGTGAGTGTACTGAATCCTTCCCAAGAAGGTGGAAACGCTAAGTAGATTAAAGCCATTGAGGGCACTGAAGACACAATCTATAAACTGTTCCAAACACCAAAGAAGACATGAGCTAACACTGCTGGCCACGCTCTACCCTGGCGATGCACCGCCTGCCTTCAGAGCCTGGGGCTTAGGTAAGTAGTATGCCTGAGAGACCTGGGAAAGAGGGGAGGGAGCAAAAAAGGAGACTAAAGACTGAGGAAACCTTTGACCCCAAAGTGAATAAAACCAGGCAAGACAGTGCATGCCTATAATCCTAGGATTTGGAAGACAGAGGTAGGAGGATAAAGAGAAAGTCATTCTCGTACACATAATAAGTTTGAGGCCAGATAGGCATATATGGGAGATCTGTCTCAAAACAAGAACAACAACAACAACAACAAAAAACCTAAATAAATAAAATCTGATTCTATATACCTGCTTCTGAGCAGAAGATAAAAGACAAACAGAGAAAGGGGAAAGGGAAAAAAAAAAACAAAAACAAAAATCAGTTCTCCATGGACAGATTAACTATGAGTAAAAGCGAGGCCTACACAAGCAACGGAACATGAAAGCCTTAAAGGGAAGGAAATCATGGCAAATGCTACAGTGTGTACGAACCTGGAAATCACGGTGATAAGTGAAATAAGCCAGTTACAAAAAGCCAAATAACATGCATCCACAGATACACTGCTCTTACAAGAACCACATTCAAAGTCAGAAATGAAGTTGCGGTTGCTAGGGGCCACAGGCAAAGAGGAACAGGGAGTTAACAGGAACAGTTTCCATTGCAAAAAAAAAAAAAAAAAAGACACAGTTCTCTGGAGACAGGATTGTGGCGATGGCCTCACAACAGCATGTGTGTACCTAACACCTAACATGCTTTAAAATGATTGGAATGGTCCATTTTATTCTACACATACTTTTCTTTAAGTCTAGCAGAACCCCCACAAAGTTCAAGTTCCTTTCCTTGGACCCCTGAGAAGTGTCTAGTCAGAGCTGGAAGATGCAAACTTATGTCTAGACATGCACAGGGCGTGGCCACAGATGGATAAACAGTGCAGCTTTGTGATGAGCCAACCTGGCCACATACACCCTCTTCCCTGGGGAGGGTGTAAGAACTGCAACCACTAAAGGTTAACGCTGGGCCTCAGCTGGGACCTGGGACCAAACTCCAGGAGGTGACCCATGCTACATGTGGACAGTGACAGGGCACAGTCTCAAGAAGCTCTCGTCACCCATCACAAAATGATAAGGAAGCATCCAGGTGAATACCTGGCGAGACTGTAGCTACCAGAAAACTCATGTCAGTTAATCAGCCGAGAAACCTCGGTCAAGCAGTTCTGTCTGATCTCTGACATGGAGGGGAAGGGAGCAGGGTTAGTGCATGAATGTGTGACCCTTGAAAGCAAAGCCTGAGCCAGGCTGGGGAGATGGCTTGCTTTGCAAGCATGGGGACCTGAGTTTGCTTCCCCAAAACCCACCTAAGAAAAACAGCGGGGCATTGTGGCACAGACTTGCAACACCAACATCGAGGAGGCAGAGATGTGGAGCGCTTGGGCTCCTGGCCAGCCAACCTAGCCAAACCAGTAAATGTCAGGCCCATGAGAAGTCCTGTGTAAAAAAAAAAAAAAAAAAAAAAAAAAAAAAAAACACAAGGTACACCACATCCTAAGGAACACCTGAGGCTAACCTCCGGCTCACACACACTCACACAGGAGGGCACACATGCATGTGCACCCATACACATCCACATACGTATAACTAAATAAATACATGCCTGAACTGACAGATACTAAATCAAATTCTGCTACTGAGTTATTGATGGGGTGCTCAGCTCCTCATTGTCCACCAACACAGGTGAAGCCCAACAGGCAGATAAGAGGCAGGACAGTTGGGCAGGTGAGACAGCTAGAAGTTTCCCAACTCTGAGAAGAAATGAGGACTCCAGGATAACACAAGGAGGGGAAAGCCCTTAGGAGTGCAGAATGAGAATGTTGAGAACCAGAAGGAAAAAAGGAAAAGCAAACACCTTTGCTCTTCTTTGGACGCTAATATCTGCTGATTGTTTATTATCTTTGAATCATTTCTTGTTTTTTTCTCCTTTTATCTTGGCCAGAGATGGGGATCCATAATCACTGGTTGACTGTACTCATACACACAACTATGAACCAAAGAGGGAGAAGTGGTGTGTGTGTGTATGTGTGTGTGTGTGTGTATGCAAATGTACATTCAATGCTTTATATTTTCATTTTATTTGTATAAGTGCTTTGCCTATACCTAAGTATGTGCATCACGTGCATACCTGATGCCCATGGGGTCCAGAAGAGGGCACTGGATCCTGCTGGCAGTAGAGATGGCTGTGAGCCACCATGTGTATATACTGGGAATTGAACCTAGGTCCTCCAGAAGAGCAACAACGCTCTTAACCACTGAGCCATCTCTCCAGCCCCCTAGCTGTCTTTTTTTAAAAGCCAGAAAAAAATACCTTCAACCACTAGTGCCAACCCCCACTGCCCACCACCCACCCTGATTAGTCCCTGCATGTTTTCACATTTGTAACTTACTGCTGGTACAAGGTGGGGAATGTAAAAGCAGACCATTCTCCCCCAAAGACTGTACCCAACGAACAACACCTGGGCATGCTCTTCCTCCAAAGATGACATAGTCCTCTTCACCTTCCAGCCAGGGCGTTTGGAGCCAAGATTTCAACCCTGGATGCCAGAATTCTTAAGTACTGAGCTATGTGGCCTTAAGCCAGGTACGGAGAGCCAAGAACCACTGTCGTTTCTTCTTATATAAGAGGAAACTGAGACAGAGAGGTTGGGCAGCGTTTTCAAGGTCACACAGCTGGTAGGGGATCGGACCTGTAACCGCCCACTGTCACCAATGCAATCCCCTGCCTCACATGGAACATGTCCCCTTGGGGCCTAGATTCCAGGTGAGCCTGCTCCAGCCTTGGGTAACCTGATGGCCTGGGGACCTTCTTAGCAAGCCAACCCTGCTCCTCCTCCGAAGTCTAAATGCTCAGCTACAGTCAGCAAGCGAGTTCAGTGTCTCTCTCCACTCAGCCCAGCATGGGCTGGTGCTGGGTATGTATCTCCTGTTCTCCTATTTCAAGTCATTGCTTGTCCAGCTTTGCCAGCAGAATGAGAACTTGTTGTCTGATCAGTTCTCACTCTGCCCTTTAGGAGTCCACAGTGCATCCATTATTCTATAGCCTACTACAGAGCTTCGGAGTTCATCCTTTTATCGCCCCCTGAGCCATCTCCGTCCCTCCACGAACCTTCCCACCCAAATAATGCAGCTCTTTCGCTTGGTTCATCTATTCATTTCATATAATAACGCAACTCAGCTGCCAGCTGCTGCTTAGTCAGGAGAGCGGAACATATGGATGGGATTACTGCCCTCCAGCCGCTACACCCCAGAAGGCCACCAGAAAACAAGGAGGCTCGCCTCAGATAAGAGCATCACAAGTGAGCAGATAAGATGCAGGGCATCTGGTTCCCTGAAAAGGTTCCAGTTGCGCCTAGGCTTCCCCATCTCAGTGCTGCTGTCCTTTAGAGACAGGTGACTCTTTGTTGTGGTATTATCCTGTACATACTAGCATAGTAGGACACCGAGGCATCCCTGGCCCCCACTCGCCATCTGCCAGTAGCACCTTCCAATTATAAAACCCAAATCTTTATTCAGAGATTCCCTAACATTTCCCAAAGATGGCGGATGGGAGGAGCACAGCTCATGGTTTTTAAGGAAAAAAAAAAAAAAAAAAAAAAAAAAACAGCTCCCAGATTGGTTCACAGCAGAGCTTCTAGGATTGGAAACAAATTCAAGTCACGGCTCACTAGCTGTCAAACTAAAGCATGCTGGGGTAGGTAGGTGTGGGAAGGGGTCACCAACCAGCCATACAGTTCACAACTTCACCCTTTATAACAGTGCCACTTCCTGATTATAAATCATGAATAATGTCTCCCCAATCATGCAAACACCACATGGTCCAGACCCAGGTGACTAACCTCACTTTCCCGCGGCAACTACGCTTACCTATAGAAGCCCGGATGGTTGACTTAAACACTGCAGAAGAACGGACTCAGCACACAACATGTGGCATTTGTTTGAGCCTCTCCCCTCAGCTATGAATATGAATACACATCAGCTGAGCATGGTGACATACGCCTTTGATCCCAGCATTTGAAAGGCAGAGGCATGCAGATCTCTGTGAGTTCAAAGCCAGGCTTGTCTACAACAGTGAGTTACATACAGGTCAGCCAGAGCTACACAGTAAAACCTTCTCTCTCTTAAAAAAAAAAAAAAAAAAAAAAAAAAAAAAAGGAAAGAAAAGAAAAAAAAAAAAGCAAGCATACACCACACCCCACTCCCCTCAACCCCCCTTGAACACATCACCTATCTACAAAACAGAGAGGCAGCCTAAACCCAAAGGAATGGCAATGATGGAGAGCGCTCTGAAGAGTTGGGGTTTTTCAATATAGAGGTAGAGAGTACACTTGCACAGCTGGTAAGTCTAGGAGAGGCATGGCAGTGGCATATGAAGAGCAGACAGCCCTGAAGCTGATCAAACGCTAACTGGTGCTCTGTCTCCCTGAAATTCTTAGTTTTAGGCATCAACTAATCCTTTTAGGCCATCTGAAACCATTTGAACTTTTATTATTAATTATAACCAAAGAACTGAGTTTAAAAAAAAATTTTTTTAATAAAAAACTTTAACTATACAATCTCAGCATAGCCCAGAACCCCCAAGCATAAAACCCCAAGTAAAATTATTTTCTCAGGGGGCTAGAGAGATGGCTCAGTGGTTAAAAGAACAGCATAATGCTCTTCCAGAGAGCCTGGGGGTTCAGGTCCTAGCACCCCCACAGACATCTCACAACACCTGTTACTCCAGTTCCAGGAGGTCAACAGAGTCTTTTGGCCTCTGAAGGCACCTACATACATGTGGTGCACATAAACTCACATAAGCACATAACATTAATAAAAGAATCTTTTTAAAAAAGATTTTTCCGACCATCCAAGATACTCACTTATTAAGTGTTGGGGATAGAGCAGCAAGCAGAAAAACATTATCCCCAGGTTCATGGAAAATAATTGTTCTATACAAACAGTTTAGGGAAATCTGCACACTACCATACACTCAACTTCTTTAAGAGCACTGTGATGGGTAAATGCAATGATCAGGAGAAAAAAAAAAACTAAAACACCACAAATATCAAGTTCAAATTTAGGAACCATCAAAGTGTCGCTCCAACCACATTTCAGAGCAGCCCAATGTGACAGCAAATATTCATGACTGTCCTTGCCATTCGGAATGGCGCTGTCATTTGTACTGTTCAGTATGGTAGGCATTAGCCATGTGTGGCTTCCTAGACTTGAATTCATTATATGTACATAAAATGTCAAGTTCAGTTCCTCAGACATACTAGTAGCCACAGTTTAAGCCACCACAGCTACCTGTGGCTACTAAAGTAGATACAGAATGTAAAGGATAGCCAAACATCACACAGTCTATTCTACTGGGCAGCACAGTCTTTCCTGTGGAGGACCATCCCTGTTTTAGAACGGCAAATGTACTATGGAAGGAAAAGTCCCTTTACATTACAGACTGATGCTAGAACCAGTCTGTAGCTGTAAAGCAAGAAAACCATCTATATACTCCTATATACACATTCCCAAATATGCGGCTCCCTCAGATAACTCAGTCTGCCTTCCCACTGCTGCTGCCTTCTCTAAATCAATGTGTTTTCAAGTGTGCACTGGGGTCTGCCACCATCATTTATTAGGAAATTAGAATTGGAAAACCACATCGAGAAGCCTAGAGCCTCAATCTATAGACATCCCACCATCAATCAGAACTGTTTTTACACCATGGCTGCACAGAATACCCACCCCAACCCCAGGATTCTGATTCCATACTGTCTAAGCTGAGACTGTGGCATGCCCATAGTCAAAACTATCCTTGCTGATTCTAACTTAGGGGTGGTTTGGGGGAACATTCTTTGGAATTGGACACAGGGACTAGGCTATGAAACTCAAGTTAGAATAGCTAATGAAGCTACCACTCCAGATGCTTGGACCTTGTAGCATGCCCCAAGAACTGAACTCAATATGCCAGCCAGTGTTTCCAAAGCTGATCATTTTCTCCATGTATCCAAGCCTACGATGCAATCAGCAGCGTTCAGGTGAGTATGAGCAGCATTGCCTGGTGGCAGGTGCACAGGTCCACACACCTCCCCAGCCTCTTCTAAATCTCTCTTTGCCCTTGTGGATTCAGAAAGCACAGTGAGTCACCGTGTTTTATGAAACCCCATGGATAGGGGTTCCTTCTACCAATAGTCTTCAAGAGTAACAACCAGAAATTATATCCCCATCAACGACTTCTTCTCACAATTATCCTTTTTTCAAGATAATTTATTTCACAGAGAATAGCTTGAACCTACATTTTTAGCTAAAATATCACAGAAACAGATTCACACTGCACAAGAAAGCTGGGTCCTTTCTTCCTTATGTCAGTATTTTCCAAAAGAGTTAAAGAGACACAAATAGGCAGCAGCTACAGGGACATTTCCTTTACTGGCTTTTCTATATAAATATACCAACATTGAAATAATGCCCTGTGCTTCCAAAAGAAGTCTTCTTTTTTTAGTTTGAAATGAAAAATGAAGTTATTAGAACAACAAATTCAGCTCACGGATTCCAGTGGGGGAAAGCCAGGACATCTCGGAATGCAAGCAAGCAGCAGAAATGGTAGGCTAGTCTGGTGTTCTTTGGCTGGAATGAATGGTTACTACGTTCCTCCCATCTTTAATTTTTGCCTCACCCAACGCAAGTGCAAAAAACCCCAAAGTGACCTAGCTTTTTGACCACGTGTTAGCAATTCAGACATGGAACCTACTGTCTCAGTTACCTACTGTACTGCTATTGAAATACCACACACTAAGCAATCCTGAAGCCTCAGAGGCATGGGACAAAATGTGTTAATTAGATATTCACCTGGGATTCACTCAGGATCAGCTGGGCAGCTTTAGAATCCTAGCCACCACAAGTGAGCTTTCCCACACACTGTCCAGGTGCTTAACTTTGGATCAGCCCTCCAGCACATCTAGATTCTTCAACAAAAACAGAGGGGCAGAAATACTACCAAAGCTCACACAGCCCAAGCAAAAATGGCATTTGTGCATTGCATACTACAATACATCTTTGAGCATTGCAAAGTGGCAAGCTAAGGCCAAATTTCATGCCAGGATGGAGACATCTGTGTGCCACAAATGAGGCTTTGAAAACAACAGGAAGTTTGCCAGACCATACAATAGTCTCCATTGGAAAACTCCTCTTAGTTCTATCCTATGCATGAAGTTCTACATTACAGATAGACTATCCTACCTAAAATCTGAATTCCTGGACAGTCTACGAGAACATTCCACATTCCATTCTGATAGGGTACAGAGGGAAGGAAGGTGACCGACGAAGGGAAGGACACACAAAGCAGACCCACATGAGTCTTAACTCCTCGTTGGCTTTAACTGCCAACTGCCCCGTCTTGATCTTGTAGCGGCCCTTCCCTTACTTGGCTCCTTGATAGAAAATCCACATTGACTAAGCTCTGGTCTGAAATACTGAGTCCTGTTCCTCAGCTTCAGGCAGGAAAGCTGGAGTTCAGCATGAATTATGTAATGCAGAACAATCCGTTATAAAGGCAGGAAAAGCAGCAAGGGCTACAGCTCCCAGAACACAAAAGTCTACCATGTAACAATGGCACTTCAGAACAGGCTCCAGAAGTTCACCAAGTCTAACAGCACGTCTATCTACTCTTGAAGGAAAGGCTGGAATCCTGACTTATCTGTAGAAGACCCAAAAAAGATGGTCTCAGGCACTTTCCTTTACTATTTAAAACCTTCCGGGCCAGAAAGACAGCTGAGTTATTTAAAGCAAAAAGACTTGAATTCAATTTTCAAAACCTACACTTAAAAAAAAAATGTAAAGCCATGTGTGGTGGTTTGAAAGAAAATGGCCCCCAAAGAGAGTGGCACTATTAGGAGGTGTGGCTTTGTTGGAGGAAGTGTGTCACTGTGGGGGCGGGCTTTGAGATCTCACATATGCTCAAAATATCACCCATTGTCTCAGACCACTTCCTGTTGCCTGTAAGACGTAGGACTCTCAGCTACCTCTCCAGTACCATGTCTGCCTGCAATGCCACCATGTTCCACCATGATAATAATGAACTGAACCTCTGAATTGTAAGAGAGCCACCCCAATTAAATGTTTTCTTTTATAAGAGTTGCCATGGTCATGGTGTCTTATCACAGTGATAGAAACCATAACTAAGACACCATGTATGGTGGTGATGTTGGAGAGACAGAAAATGACAAATGGGGCTTCCTACTAGGTTAGCTCGAGGCCAATAAGAGATGCTTTCTCAAAAACAAGATAGGGCTGTAGAGATGGCTCTGTGGGTCAAGGGACTTGTTGAACAAACATAAGGACCTGAGTTCAGATCCCAAGCATCTACATAAAAAGCAAGGCATGGCTGCAAGTGCCTATAACCCCACCACTGTGGAGGAGTGGGAAAGAGGAGACAGAAGAACTGTTGGGGTTGGCCAGCCAGTCACCAATCTAGCTACAGGGTCAGTAAATCCGTCTCAAGGGATAGTGTGCACTGGCGGGCACGCATACACACATGTTCACACATCACCCACCCAAATACTACACACACAAAAGGAAGGGAAAATATAGATAGCCCCTGTCTTAGTTAGGGTTTCTATTGCTGTGATGAGACAGTGTGACCATGACAACTTAGGGAGGAAAGGGTTTATTTTGATGACACTTCCTTATCACAGTTCATCATAGAAGGAAGTCGGGCAGAAACTCAGACAGGGCTGGAACCTGGAGGCAGGAGCTGATGCAGAGACCATGGAGGGGTGCTGCATACCGGCTTACTCCTTTTGGCTTGCTCAACCTGTTTTCTTATAGACCCCAGGACCACCAGCCCAGCAGTGTCCCCATCTACAATGCTGGGGAATGAGCCCCCCATCAAACACTAATTAAGAAAATGCCCTCCAGGCTTGCCTACAGCCCACTCTTATGGAGGCCTTTTCTCTATTGAGGTTCCTCCTCTCAGATAGCTCTAGCTGTGTCAAGCTGACATAAAAACTAGCCAGCACAGTGCTTGAGGAACAACACACAAATGTTATGCTCTGGTACATACTTGCATGCATACCCACACACCCATATACATGTACACACATACACACGCACACCATTCCTAAGCAGCAAACAGAGCTCACTCATTCTTTTATTTATAAGACTATACATTTCACAGTGAAATCATCTCTAAGCAGAAAATAGATTCTATTCCCACACTGGGAATTCAAATCCATATGAATGTCAATTTCAAGATGTGATTTTGCACCCAGTTCTCAGTTTCAGCCGACCAGGGCCCTGAGACAGAATATTCCAAAGATTATAATCAGCTGTCAAAACAGACTCTCTCCCCAACTCTTCTCAACTGGAATTGGAGAGCTGTCACCAGCTGGGCCTCAATGAACCTACATGGGCAAGTTCTCGTGCCAAACTAAACCACTTCCAGAATGTATTATTCATTTCAACACACATTTCTTGGCCTGTGTGTGTCTGTGTGTGTGTGTGTGTGTGTGTGTGTGTGTGTGTGTGTGTGTGTGAGAGAGAGAGAGAGAGAGAGAGAGAGAGAGAGAGCGCTGGTCACCATCCTGGGCCCTGAGAACACAGATATAAGAAACATGATTGCTACTCTTACAGATGTGACAGGCACCGATGGAGAAACTAATACATACAGGAAGCACTGCAAACTTGTCATGTGACGGCCAAATATGGCCCCCAGATGCGTTCTCTTTGGTTCACCCATGTTTTCAAAAGCACTTTGAACCAACATTTAAAAATCGGTGAAATACATGTCTTTAAAAATTCCAAGCTTCTGTGGCTTCTTGAACTTGAGAAGAGCTAATGACCCTGGACCAACATTAGCACATGCCAGGTGACCACAGCAGATCAGAATACTTCCCTTTAGAATGAGGAAAACCCTTTCAGTTGAGCCCAGTCTCTAGCACTCCATATCCTTTATACAACCTCAGAACATGAGCTCAGCATGACTGCCATAAAAAACAATTCCAGTAGAAGGTATTGGGCATGTCAAGTAAGGTCAGGGAAGAACAGGGTTCTCATATACAGTCAAAGGCTATAACTTGATTGCCAACTAAAAAGAAATAATCATATAAGCCCACAAAACTAATTCTAGACATTTGTTCAAAGAAAATATCTGAACATGTTCGCTAAAATATACATACATAGAAGGATATTCATCAAAACCATGTATAAAACATGGAACAAGTGAAAATAATGTAAATGTTCATGTTCAAAGCTTGAAAACATACTATAGAGTGACCAAAACAGATCACATAGCCATTGGAATATTTATTTAAGTAAATTTATATGTGTTTAAAAAAATGTTTTAGGTCCACAGACACAGTAGCCCACTGCTAGTCCCAGAATGAGGAGGCAGAGGCAGGCAGATTTCTGAGTTTGAGGCCAACATAATCTAGCTACATAGCAAGTTCTACACCAACCAGGGTTACATAAGGTCCTGGGTTTTGTTTTGTTTTTTTTTTTTATTTTTTTGTTTTGTTTTGTTTTAAGGCCATATTAAAGTTCCACCAAGCACTGTTATACATTTCATTTTAGTAAGAAGGTAGTCCCCAGCCTCTCCCTCCCTCTCCCTCTCTCTCTCTCCTCTCTCTCTCTCTCTCTCTCTCTCTCTCTCTCTCTCTCTCTGTGTGTGTGTGTGTGTGTGTGTGTGTGTGTGTAAGCATGGACGGATAGATAAAAGTACAATGTTAACACATACATTTCTCTAGGGTAGAATATTAAGTCATGTGCATACATTTTTTTTCCACATTAACATCTTTCTGTATTCTACATATTGTTTAAATGTGGAAAAAAAATGAGACAAACAGACGATAGATTGATAGGGATGGATGGATGGATGGATGGACAGATCTACTACATACAGTGACCAATAGTTATATGAGGTCAATGTGGCATTTAATTTTTAAAAGATTAGAAACCAAAACCTTGATGTACATACTTTTTATTAAAAAAAAATAAAATACACATGCTCTAACACCAAAGAAAGTTATGTTTTAACAACTTGAGCTTTGAATTCTTAACCAAGGCGCACAGACCGAAGCAGGCTGATGATTGGAGGGGGAAATGAACTCTATCAGATGCAAATTCCATGGCCTTGCCAAGAATCCAGGTGCTAAGACACTGGCTCTATTTCAATCAGGGCCAAAGTGGTGCCTCCCATGGCCACCTCACATAAGCAACTGCTGCTCACATCTGGCCAGAATAAAGGCACGCTAAACCTCCAACACAACTAATTCAATGTTTTCTCTACAGTTCAAAACGCTGTAACAACTGGCAGACAACCATCTTAAATCATCACAGAAAAGTCAGACATATGGCTAAGTATATTTAATATGCCTTAAAAATAAAAAAGTGGATTTCCTCGCCAACAAGATCCTAGGCAAGAATTTATGCAAAAATTATGTCTAGCTTTTAACCCTGCGAAAATTTCAGCAGAGATTTCCTAAGTACCTACACAGAGCAGAGATTATACAATACACAAAACAAGGATGCTTCCTACAAGAAACACATACACAGCAAAGAAGACAGTCAGGCAGATTTACAGTTACGAAGCACGGGCATGAAAAACACCCAGTACCCAGGAGGAAGGGAACTGACAGATTTAGTGACATTAATCATAAAGAGCAGGAGCCCATGGCAAATAAACAGAATTGCCTGAAGATATGTCGTAGCACATTCTGATTTCTGGCTGGTAAATTTGGGAGAATACTTTTTTTTTTATTTCTAGAACTATCTTAGATGAGGTCACTAAGCATATAATACTGTATCTGGCACCTGTCTAAAACAGGTACTTCCACACAAACATAAGGACATGAGGGCTCTAGACATTTGTAATATGGAAGTCCAAGGTAGCCAGGTAGCACCAGGCAGACGTACGATTGAGTCTCGCTGTCGGTGACTAACTTAACCTCTGAAAATATACTTCTCATGGTTAGGAGGAGAATAAGGTCATACACCCAAACAAACTCTCTAACCTGAGACTCAGAAAAGTTCATAGGCGTTATCATTACTAATCTACCATTCCTAACTCAGATTCCCAGTCTCTATGAAGTAGTACCTTAGAGCAGGCTTTCTCAACCTCAGCCTTAGTGATATGTTTGATAAATTTCTTGTACATTATAAGCTGTTCAGTAACTTTCCTGACCTCTATTTAGGAAGTGTCAATACCACCCAATCCTTAATAGACATGAAAAAAATGTTTTTACACACTGGCAAATGTCCCCAAGGAGGGTAAGTGAAATTCTGCCCAGTTAAAAACTACTGCCTTAGGGGAACTCAGTGTGCTGGGTTTCTATTTTTCAACCAAAAATGATCATAGATGATCATTATTACTTATGAACCAAGAAAAGCACTGTTTAATATACATTATCTCGTGTTGTCCTCACAGCCACCATATTAATTCGCTTCTCTGTTGCTGTGATAAAACAGTGACCAAAAGCAACTTGGGGAGGAAAGGTTGTACTTGGCTTATAGGTTACACAACCTATCATCAAGAAAAGCCAAAGAATGAACCTGGAGGTGGGAACTAGAGGAGAATTACAAGCTGGCTTGTTCAGCTAGTTTTCTTCTATATCCACACACACTGACTTCAAACCTACAGAACTAACCACTAAACATCACTACCTCCCCAGACATTTTTAGCGTGGGAGCCCAGACATTGTACCAGAAAAATCAGGGAACCTTGGTGGTCACAATCTCAAGGATCACTAATACTGGCACTGGCCTGCCTGGCACATCAATAAATAAAGAACCTACCATCCCTCCAAACTTTATCACAACCTGGGACCTCAGAACATCATTAGGACCAATTCCTCACCCATGCGTGTAGGCACAGACCTCCACCAAACACATGGAAAAGCTTCAAGCTTCCTTCCTATTTGTCTAAACCAATCCTGTAGAAAGAGCATCTGAATCATACAGAAAGGTGAAGGCTGTTTCTAGACTTGAGAAACACCCACAGAGAACTATGTACCCAAATCTCCATCCCCCCGAAAATCTTTCTTCTCCCTGAAATGCTTTCAAATGGGGAATATTAACAGAAGCCAACACTTTCTGAGCAATCACTTTGTGCAGGCCCAGAGCCATGTGGCTTACTCAGATTGCATCTTCTTCCTACATCAGCCCTACAGAGTAAGCATCTTCATCATCTCCATTTTCAGAGGGACCATCATGGCTCAGAGAGGTAAAGCATTGTGCCCCCTATAACTCAACTTCTACATTAGCCAGACTGGGTCTAAAATCTTAATTACAGCACATCAATTAATTGTTATTCATGGATTAGTCTACAAGCAGTTTGACAGTCCAGTTAATACTGCATATAGCAATCAATAATTTTTGAAACATGGCTTATCATCAGCATACAAGCAAGCACCTTTTTGATTGCACCATCACACCACTGTCCATAAAGAGAACCGCAAGCCTTGTCTCCCAACAAACTAAAGGATTAGCCTTACTGCAGAAAAGGTAACTGTAGCCCATTAACAGCACACACAATCGACTCTGCTACACTCACAGTAGGCTTGATGCCTCAGCAATGAGAATAGAATTGTCTTACATAACTCCTTCTCCAAAACACTAGAGATGGTTACAGAAAAGGTACATAGGCAGAGCCTGCAGGAAGAACCTGCCACCGACCAGGGGAGGGCTGAAAATGTTCACGACCTTCCTGGATACACTCAGCACAAAGCTGCTGCCCTAAGCCCAGAATTCCTCCCTCAACAAAGTCACTTATTTGAACACCTGGTTGGCACCTTGCCTCCATCTGCTTGCGTTTCCGAGGACCACCTCCCAGATAGGCCTGTAAATTAGTTTACATTCAACTAATCCCTGGGGAGTCCGAGATAGGAGGGTTGCCACCAGTTTGAGGCAACTTTACCAGTCACACAGTAACATTCAGGCAAATTTGAGGAATAAAAGACTGTCTCAAAAAATAAATAAATAAATAAAAATTGAAAAAGCTAATCTCAGATGTGCCCCTAGAAATTCAATTTAAGACACACATGATGGTGGAGAGCAGTCAGGGTGGCAAACAGACTGAGGTCAATGACTTGGGGATGTCAACGAGATCCGCAGGGTGGCTCCAGTGAGTCTCCAGTTTAGATCAACCACCTGGTGACTCTAAGTACTGCCACCACAAAAATCCAGCATTCAGTTAGCCTTAAAGTCAAGCCAAGATTGAAAATGCAAGTTAAGGATAACTGTATCTTTGACCCCCAAGGAGATTCTAACATATTCCATTCTCCTGTGCTTGGTGGGAGACAAAAGACTAAACGTGTTTACTCTAAAAACCCATAATCCCAAGTCTACTGATGCAGGCCAGAACTGCTGTCTTCAAAAATATTTGTGGACCACAAATCTAACTCTATTCCGCTCCAGACGGAGAGTATGACTATTAAAAGTCACACAAAGCTTAATGCAGACCATCATGAATTACCTACATTCCCATAATTTGCAGAGACAACTGAGCTCGAGAGATATGTTCGCATTCTAAACTTGACAGTAAACACTCAACAAATACATGAACAACGACTCCACAGCACCCTGGGCACCAGGGAATCAGCATTAGTGAGGAACCAAACCACCCTGCACTCTTGGAACTTATGTTCTACAGGCAACTTCCTTAAGTGAGCTGCATATCCCAGGGTCAAATAAAACCCGGAAGGGAGGGAGGCCATAGGATGACACGTGGCCGTGGAGTTGGCTTTACATTATGCGTCGGAGGAAGCCTCACTGAGAAGGTGACACCCGAGAGAGGCTTCCGTTCACAAAGAAGGCGGTCCGTCAGATGTGTAAGCGGCAACCTGCAGACTGGGCAGAGATAGAGAAGCAATGGCAAGGGCCACATCACAGAAGCCTCGGAAGTTTCTCTATGAACTTTGCCCTTTACCTCTCACCTGGGGACTACAGGTGTGAGCATAAATAATGGACTGCTCCACTATCTAACTGCTGAACTATAAAAATAGATGATTACTATTTAATCATAAGATACACTCTTCAAATACATTTTCTAATTGTATTGCATACCTCCAGAAAAGGTGAGATTCGGACGACACACTAGACCTTTTCTAAGAGACCCAGACCATAAAGCAGAAGTCAACAGACAGGCCCAACCTTGACATCCATGGGCTTTGCTTGAGGAACCAATGAAAGGAAATCACAAGAAACAAAACACAATGCAGATACCCATGGAGTCAGCATGACTCATGAGAAGACTCGGCAAGGTTATCTTGCATATGAGTGGGCTACAGACAGACGACGATTCAGTAACCTACTTTTTAGGACACGAATGTCAGCCCTTAACAAATCTGACAGCCTTTATTCTCAGTGTATACAAAATTCAGCATATCCTGTTACACATATATACACACTCAAGGAAAGGACCACTAACATCACAGGGTGGTGTTGTGCATTAAATAACCACTGTTTATAGAGCAACATCCTTCATGTAAACCCCTGTGGGAAGGAGATGTCAGAATGTTTTCTCTTATAAACCACTTAATTCCCCTTGGTGGATATCATCAATTCTGCTAGCCGAGATGAGCGGAATACTGCATGCCAACAACTGCAGTGAGCCAACTGTACGCCATTGCCTCATAAGGTCAAGTTAATCTACTTTAAATGGCACAGCCAATGCCAAAGGGTGGTCACAAGGAACAACACACAGCGTGGGCTGCCTATCCTTGCACTAGTTCCGTCCTGTAAAGGCCATGAAGTAGTCCTCAACATAGGCTAAAATTACGCCTCTGACAAGGGTCTTTTGGCACCAAGAACAAAAATAGACTGATTTTGAAGGTTTAAGTTAAAAATATATAAATAAACACAAGGCATAATTTAAGAGTGAGAGAAAGGACCGAAGCTGTTTTATGGAGCTAAGAGTCTGTCTGCTGCTGGTGAAGGTAATTAAAGAGATACTATTCACAGAGACAAAGCTTCCATAAGACAGAGCTAAGACATCATTCTCAGACACTGGCTCACACCAGAGCACACATGACCTGAGCAGGAAACCCCTGCCTGCTGAGCACCTGATTTTTACAGCTAAAGATGGGTTAAATTTCAGTTAGTAGAGTCAACAGGCAGAAATACCTGAATGTAACTCATTAGGCTCTGACCATTGTTATAGCCCAGAATACACTAATTGACACTGGGAGTCAGCTAACTGGAAGAACTGGTGGTAGGAAAGTAGACACAGTAAGAGTCTAAATAAGAAAGGATGAACAGAGACAGAAAGAAGAAAAGACAGATGCCACAGCTGCCCTAGTTACACACTTCTCTGAAACCATCACTGTGGCGCACACCTTTAATCCCAGCACTCAGGGGGCTGAGGCAGGCAAGTCTCTGTGAATTCAAGGGCAGCCTGGGCTACACAGAGTTCCAGGCCCACTAGGGCCGCACCGTGAGATGCCGTCTCAGAAAACAACTCCTCTCAGTAAGAAGAAAACCACGGAAAATATCCGCCTGGGTAGAACAAATTTTAGCGAGTACCTAGTTAGTGCATGTCAGGTAGTGCTTTAGGTGCTGGGGTTAAGGTGAATAGAGGTGAGCTGCTTGTCTTCACAGGAGAGAGAGGAGGGCACAAAAAGAACCAGAACTTGTAAAACCGTGACAACAGAGCGGGGAAAGGGACGCTCTCGACTCAGGGTTACCATCCACGTTTCCAGTGGTGTCTGATAATAGCTCAGTCTAGACTAGGAAAACCAGCGCCTTGAGCCCCTTCCCAATTCCGGTTCTGCTACAAGCCAAGGTCTTCCCACTCCCACCAAGACCTGAGGAAGAGGCTGGCAAGAGAGCACAGTGGAGGGAACAGTGCTTGCTGCTAAGCCTGATGACCTGAGCTCGATCTCCAGGACCCACACAGTGGAAGAAGCAAACGCCCTCAAGTTGTCCTCCACAAGTATACCATGGCATATTTGTGAATGCATCACACACACACACACACACACCAAATAATAAATAAACGGAATAACAATATTTTTTTAAAAAAAAATCTTAAGAGAGAACACCAGGAGGAGGACATAGAGAATGAAGGCAAGTCAATGAGAATCTCTTTGAAGTAACAATAAAAGCCAAGGGCCAGGAGAGACGCCAGGGCTGCGCTGCCGAGTTAGGTTCCCAGCACCTATTTCAATCAGGTGAATTACGACTCCAATGGGATCCAACACCTCTGGCCTCTGCAGACGCCTGCACTCACATGTATATGCCCACACGAGGACAGAAATACATAATTCAAAATTGAAAAAGGAGTCAAAAGCCAGGCACAGTGGGGCACACATGTAATCTCAGCATGCAGGAAGGGGAGGCAGAAGACTTTCATACAGCCTGGACTATACAGTGTGTTTAAAGGCAACAGAGCAACACAGTGAGCTGTGTGCCTGAAAAAAGCAAAGAGAAGGCAGGTGATATGGTTCGGGGTTAAACAGAGTCACTGCACAAGCCTGAAACCCTGAGTTCAATTCCAGAAAAGACATAAAGGTGAAGAGTAGACCAGACTACAGTTATCCTCTGCCAGTAGGTAGCTTATATAGGCTGTGGCATACACTTGTCCCCAGGTACACATCACACACACACACACATAAATAAACAAACAAAACAAAATTTTAAAAGCAAAGAGAAAAACGATTTTTAAAAAGCAATTTGATCTAGAAATAATCTGGGAGAAAGGAAGCAGATCAGACACTCACAGAAAAAGAAGAAACCAAGAAAGACACAGCAGTGCGATTTGAAACGAAGGGAAAATGGTCACAGAATTTCAGAGCTGATGCCATATATTCCGACTCACCAACACGAACACACATCAAAACAAACAAACGCAAAGGAAGAAACCTGCACCAGAACTATATTCAACTCTATGGCACAACCCCTGCCCTGTGGTGAGAAAGGTTTGGTGCCAATGTTAGAATTTTAAATTGGGTCTTATTTATTGTCTCCCACTCGCCTTAAGAAGAGAATGGAAAGGCAATTTCAGTTCCTGAGTAATTTTCAAAACCACAAATTCATCCACAAAAAAAAAAATATGAAAAAGCATGCCCTATAATATACTCTTTTGAGAAACTGCAATCAGACCTTTTTAAACCTCAAGTCTGAGTTATTTGTGGCCCAGAACTTCACTAGAACAGTGGCTCAGGAGGGAGGCCATGGCTCCGGAGGAAGGCCGTGGCTCAGGAGGGAGGCCGTGGCTCCGGAGGGAAACATACCCACTTATACCGGGCATTGAGAAATTGAGGCCCACAGAGGGTGACTGCAAGACCTTGTTCCGGAACAGAAGGTCATCTGTCCATCTTCTCCACTTCAGGCTCTACCCTAGGCCAATACTTCACAAAACTCCCCCAAGGACCCCATGCCCAAAGTTTCTGAGGCAGAAGCACTTTGGGAGGCAGAATTTACATTCCTGATGAGGACCCTGGTGAGCTTAGATCTGCTGGTTGGGGAACTCCAATTCCAGACCCAGTGTCCCCAGAGTTAGGAGCAGAGGCTCTGGGACGGCACTGGGCTAGGGCCCCCTCTACCTCTGCTATGTCACTAGGGCTCTCAGCAAAGTTTCCAAGATCTGTGTCAAGTTCAGAGGATTAAGAAGAGAATGCCCACAAAGTTCTAGGCTAGCCAACCTGATATGCTCTTTCCATCTTCTTGGTTTACTCTGGTGCCAAGGTGTGAACCCAGGACTCACGTGTACTAAACACACACTGGCCTGGCAAATTCCAATGTGAGAACTTAACAAAAACTAGCTACCTCCTATCCAACATTTCTGTAATTACTTTCTTTCCCTAAACACTAGAATGATTAAAATTCAACATAGGTAAGATTAAAGACTGGCAAAGACAGAAAATAACTGGAACATTCATAGCAGTCAAATGTGCACCTAGAAGCAAAAGCAAATGGGAAAAATACATACTAGAGAATAGTGTGCAGAAAGAAAAAAAAGGGAGCCACAGAAGAAGGTACACACACAACATGAAACTTCCAAAACCTCCTGGGTGAAAAAAGACACCAGAGTATATAATCAGTAGTGAATAATCTAAATATAAATCAATAGTAAGAATGAGGAACCAACACCCTTTGTTGGGAGTACATTAACTGGAAAGAAATGTGAAGGGAATTTTCAGGTAATGGAAATGTTATATATCTTCATTTGAGTGATAGAAAGGTGAGGAGGTACATGTGCCAATCATGTGCCAAAATTCATCCAAGTAGACGCTTGGTATCTGACCTAAACTTCTATAACATATATACAAGTATCAAAACACTGCAGTGCACTAGGCCTGGCAGCAGACACTGCAGTCCCAGCACTGTGGACACTGACGGGAGGACCATGCATTCAAGGCCGCCCTGGACCACCTGCCGGGGAAAAATGTGTATAGATGCCCGTATGTATCGTTTAAAAGTGTATGTAGGGTTTTTTTTAAGATCTGGATTCTGCTACAAGTGAATAATATGCACACAGACCCAACTAACATATGCACATTTATAATATTTTTTAGGCATGTTATGACCAACAACTGCACTCTACACTTGCCATGAAGAAACTCCAGCCTCGTGGGTCCATTTAGTCTGGTTCCCAATCCACTCCCATGCCATATGCCATGTGCTATAGACTATTTTGGTTCTCAAGTCTCTCCGGAGAACTGCCATGCAACAGAAAGAGTACAATCTTCTCACACAAGACTGTGACATTTCCACACAGACAAGTACCCAGAGGGACTGTGTCCCTGTGAGGGGCTAACTGCAAACGGAAACACCATAAAAATATCATGTCTTCCCACAGACCAACATAGTCTACCGGATACGATAAAGACACAGTAACAAAGAAAGTCAGGTACAATCAGCCCTATAATGTAAATCACTTTGGAAACATGAAAGAAAGACTGTTAAAATGGTTCCTAGGGCCTTCTTCACTGTACCGTCAACACTGGACAAGTAACTGTGTCCATGTAATTATCACACGCAACAGCATTCATAATGTAGTGGATTCCAAGCCACCCCTAGCCCATTGCAGGATGTTCAGAAGCATCAGCCCACTCTTTCTTGTGAACATTTCTGTTGGCAAAAGAAAGCCCTAGGGGAGGAACTGACACTTGAAGGCAATACAGTAGCTGTCCAATCCATAGGCATCTTTCCCCACCTACACTGATGAAGCACACACACACACACACACACACACACACACACTCACTCACACAGGGGACAGGGGTTTGCTAAGCAGTGGAAGGACTCAGCTTCAGGCAGCTTTTTGCCCACAAGTCTCAGGACCCATTAATCACCCCCCCCCAGACATCCTACTGGATGAGAAATCTTTCTGCAAAGTGGCCCTGAACTCAAACCTAATGTTGCTCAATAAATGTCGAACATAGTATTTTCTCAATGGCTCTACCGAGTCATAACCACCCGGGGAACCGGCATTAAATTCCTAACTAGGATAGACTGCTTAAATTCAACACTCTTCCAACAATGACAGCTGGCTTCTACTGAGCACCGACCGTGAACCAGCACCATTCTGCACACTTTCTGTTAGGAATTTTATGAGCAACTCGGAAGGACATACTCATCAGACAAGGCCAAGTTGAGAGATAAAGACATTCCATGGTTAGGTGTCAGCCCCTGGCTCCCAACACCACTGACAGGCCTGGCTACTAGGCTACCCACACACATACTGCACCCCTCCTCAGGTCATCTGGAAGAGGCCGGCTGCTGAGAGGAATGGTTCAGCCCAGCCTTCCCTTTGACACATTTTCTTCGGCTGCTGCCATCCTGACAGGAACATATGGCAACTTTTCACCACATTCAACTCTGCCGCCGCTCCTCCTCCGGTGCCTTCATCTGGGAGAACCTGCCTGCGTCACAGCACTTGGGTGCAGGAGGGATCCCTTTAAGCTCGGCAGTCATTCTCCGATGGCCAGAGAGAAGATCAGACCTCCGCTCAGACCAAACTGAGAGTGACTAATGTACATGAGCCATTAAAGGTGTTTTTAAGGAAACCATTCCCATAATACATACTTCTGCGGGAGAAATTTGCTTCCCTCTACCACAGCATTCAGTCCCTAGAGGTCATGCCCCAAAGTCCCTCCTTCTCCTTGCTTAAGGCTTAACAGAAAAGGCTCATAAACTTTTAGTAGTCGTGTGACCTTGGGCAAGTCACTTACTTAAGGTCAGTCCCGGCTTACTTATTATAATACAGGACTTACAAAACAAGTCGATGGTATAGCACTGTTTGTGAATCAGAATGAGATAATGCAATTAAACCACTTTACAGAGAGGCTCTCACATAGTAAGCTGACAATGAATTGTAACTATCAACAATCATCCTCAATAAGGACGACGGTGCAGGAGGAGGAGGAGGCGGCTGGATAAACTTGGACTAGATTCGCGCCAAGAGCGAAACACCCCTTCCCCCACTGTATGTCTCCACAAGGAGGAGACACAGACGTCACCCCGCTGTGGGGTGAATGCAGCCTCCTCGGGCGGCCGGACTGAAGAATCTCCAGGGGGTCATAACCCAGCCCACCTGGAGGGGCTGCAGGGTGAAGGCAATTTCGTGATGGAAGAGTTCCAATCAGCCACAAATAGACCCTCCCCTTCCACGACCCACTCTCCAGTTCTGGGAACCTAAGCAGTGCTCAGAGAACGCCACCAGCTCCCAGAGCTTAGTCGCCGCATAAGAGACAAGGGGAAGCTTCCACCTTTGCCCTGCCTCAGTCTCCTAGCTGCCACAAGGTGCAGAAAAGGCTGCGCAGCTCTAACTAGGTGGCTGCGAAGAGAAGTTGGCACACCCGGCCTGGGAAGCATCTCCACTTTCCAGCGCAACCTCGGCCCCTGCCCGTGGCCACGCAGGTGGTCGCCAGCCCACAACCTCGCAACTTTGCTTGCCTCTGGCCCGGGCCTCAACTTTGGCTCTCGGCACTCGGAGCAAACGGCGCCCCTGCAGGCCTCCCCTCTTTTTCTGGGTGCGCCCCCCCCCAACGGCACGCCCCGTCTTACCTTGTCTGACGGCTCTGAAGGTGACGGCCTCCTTGCAGCTGTCGATGACTCCCAGCACGTCATAGCGGGGCAAGCCGGACACCCGGACCCCCTGCACCTCCAACAGCAGCTCACCTTCGGCTAGCTTCGGGCCCTCGCCGCAGCCGGGAAGCACCGCCACCTCGGCTGCCGCCACCGCCCCCACGTACAGAAACTCCCCGTGCTCCGCGCCCCCCAGCACCGTCACTCCCAGCTCGCCCTGGGGTCCCCGCTTCACGGTGCACTCGTGAACGCGGCCAGTCCAGTGGTTCTTCTTCTGGATCACTTTCGACATGATGAGTTACAGCCCCTCCTCAAAAGGGAAAAAAAAATAAAATAAAATAAACTGCTAAAACGAGAGACAGGTGCCCCCACAGCACGAGCCCCCGGCGCGGCGGGCTCACGGGACAAGCATCTCTCCGAGCGCGGGAGCGAGCCACTCGATCCTCCTCGTCCGACTCACTCGCGCTCTCAAGCCATCATAAAACAAACTTTCCGGGCTCCGTCGAGAGCCCTGCACGGGCGCCCGCGAGCTTTGTTTGCATTCCGGTGCCTCCGGGTCCGCGTTCCGGCGCCGATCGCGCTCCCGGGACCAGAGTCCACTCCGGCGCCGCCCGGGCCCCGCTCTCCGCTCCGCGGCTTTTCTCCACACGCGCCGCGCCTGCTCCGCGCCGGCCGGCCGCTCCTCGGCGCGAGGGAAGCCCTTTCCAAGCTAGTTGCCGGGAGCCCTGGAGACGCGGCGGCGCGGGGCGGGGGTGAGGGGACGCGAGGGAAGTGGCCGCGGCCCCTTTAAGCAGATACAAAGGCTCGGCTTGTTTTGTTACAGTTCATTCTACTCCGCTCGGCGGAGCGCGGCGGCCGGCTGGAGGGGAGACGCGCGCGCATGCGCCCGGTGGCCGCCCGCGGGCAGGCCCGCCCCACTCCTCCTCCTGGAAGGGAGAGATTCCAACGCGCCTCCCGCGGGGTCCTAAGGCCGACCCTCCATTGACGCCGGCTTGCTCCTCTCCCTGCACCCCTAGAATTCCTCCTCTCCCAGTGTTGTCCGCCCAGCGAGACCCTTTAGGGGAACACGTGCGCGTGCCCCACTCCAGCTGTCTAACTTTTGGAACACAGAGAATCCGGCTTTGGTGTTTGCAAATCGGTTCAAACAGGTGGGGGCTGGGAGACCAATTCAGTGCCGGGCTCACTCGTGTGCCTTGCCAGCCGAGTTCCCTTGTCGCCCTCGGCCGGTGCCTGGCCACGCCATCGCTCACGCGGCTCCGCTGCCTCCCGCCACATTCCCGCGCCTGCTCCCCGCCCAGGGGTTCAAGTCCACACGCGGAGCCTGGCTCTTGTCTCTGTGACCCTTAGGACCCGAACCAGCAAGTCCCACACACACTCTTTGCATCCCTGTCTGTGCCCATCAAACGCGCCTACACGTGCACTTCCACCCTTAAACTTTGGGGCCAACTTTTTAGGACAAGGAGAAAACTGCCGGCGAGTGAGAAAAGCCAAAGGCTAGCGTGGCCTTCAGCCTAAGAGGTCTCACTAGCCTCTCATTGTCCTTCCAGCAAAGAGGCAGCGGCCAGCCTTCATTGGCTTCTGGAGGAGCCTAAGGACTGCTTTTGGGAGTAAAGATCACCGCGGGGTGCGTGCGGGTCCTGCACCCGCGTCAGCGGGGCGGGGAATGGGGGGCGGGAACCATCTGGGAATTCGCCGCCCTGGGGCGGGGTGCGGTGATCTGGGCACTGGCCAGGTTAGGACAGAAAGAACAGCCTCCAAACGCCAAGAGGCCGGTGCAGTAGTGGCCCAAGCAGTTTCTTTTACCTGTTAGTGATTTCCAACAAGTTCCTCTTTGGTCACAGAGTTGTGAATCTACTAGATAAAGGGAGGTAAGTTAGAGCCACTAAGAGGTGAAAATACCACTGAACTGGGTTGAGAAAAATCTGAAGTTCAGATTCCTCAAGCATCTTCGGTATGACATTCAGTAAACTGACCTCTCAGAGCTTCCACTTGCCAATCCAATGCTGGAGGAATACAGCAAACCCCCACCACCCCCCACACACACACAGTTGTGAGGAATAATGCACAGGCACTGGAAACTTGCAAAGTAAATAATTGTATAGTGGCATATGTAAAACTTCACAGTCTGAGAGTTGGGGTTGGGATCGGAGTCCTTACTGCTTTGGTTTGGAGGGTGGAGATAACCCATTCTCTAGAACTTTCAAAATATAAGCATGTATTTAAGCCCTTAAAGCCTTGTTTCTAGAGTGCTAGTCTAAGTTAATAAAAATAAAAGTCTGGTGTTTCACATCTCTAATCCCGGCACTTGGGAGGTTGACGCAAGGGGATCAAGAATTCAAGGCAAACCTTAGCTATATAGCAAATTATAGGACAGTCTGGACTCCACAGGACCCTGTCTTTAAAAAAAGGGGGGAGTGAGTATGTTAATAGTCTCACCCCTGATTATCTGGAAAGGTGAGAGGAATTTCATGTGCAGCCTCTGAGGGATTTTGTGTTTAGTGTTTTGTTTTGTTGTTGGTTTTGTTTTTGTTGTTGTTGTTTTAGGTGGTGATGGTGGTGTTTGGGAGCTTGTTTTGTTGTTGTGGGGTTTTTGTTGTTCTTCTTGTTCTTTTAACTCTTTCAGCACTGACAATGTGGAATGAGCAATGCCGTCAAACCTAACTCCCAAGCCCTAGCCCAGATCTAGCCATCAGAACCTTTAGGGTGTTCTGATTGGCTTTTTGTTGCTATGATAAAAACACTAATCAAAGTCAACATGGTTGGAAAGGGTCTATTTAAATAAACTACAGCTTACAGTCCATCAAGGGAAGCCAGGCAGAAACTGAAGCAGAGACCGTGGAGGAACGCTGCTTACTGGCTTACTTCTCCTGGTTTGCTCAGCTGTCTTATACAGCCAGGCCCACCTGACCAAGGATGTCATCCCAGACATGGGCCCTACTACCTCAATTAGCAATCAAGAAAATGCCCCTACAGACATGCCCATGGGCCAATTCCTCTACTGTAGCTTTTCCCAGCATGTCTAGGTTTTTCTCAAGTTGACAAAAACAAACAAAACCAACCCATCCATTGTCAGCCTGACACACAAACATTACTGTTAAACCATAATCTTTCTTTGTCCCTAAGGTTTCATGATAGTATTAATAATCATAATATAAAATACGGTTTTTAAATTAAAAGTCCCACATCTTTAAATTTTTTAACATTTTAAAAGTTCAAGAGCTCTTAACAAATCCAGTTTCTTAATTGCAAAGTTAAATCTTCCCTGTAAAATCAAATCATTACAAGAATGAATACATCTCATTATTTCTCTACTGTTTGTGTTGGACCATGTCTATAACTATCTTTTGCCTGGAATAAGATGGATTGAACACCTATTTTTTTCTGTTTTTGAGACTAGATCCAACTCATTCTGCAGCCCAGGAGGGCTTCAAACTCTTCCCTCTCCTTTCCTGCACCTCCTAAGTACTAGGATCACAGAAGGATGCATCAGGCCTGGACAACATCTGGACTTCTAAGGATTCCCTTAAGTGGTGTTGCTATGCAATACTAAAGGCCACAAATTTAGCATCTTAATCCCTGTGTATTTTTTTTCACAGTCCCTTTGGGAGAATAAACATATGACACAATTCTCTGGAGTATGTACTCCAGGATGGCAATGAACTCAGACATTTTGGGTTCCCGGCATACTCCCAGTCAAGAATACTGGATTCCTAGTACTTCATGAGTTCTCAAGTGTGTGTCAAATGAATACTTTCTGCCCAGTGTACATTTTTAAATATTCTGTTTGAGATGCATTTCAAATTCACTGGTAGGCTTGACCTTGTGTTTTTTTCTTATCACTTTATTTTCTGTTAAGACCTATTTGCCAGACATACCCTTACCCACATAGAACAAGTGGTCCCTCACTTCCTGACTTCACTCTCATCCCTGCCAGGAGAATTCCAAGGGATCTGCATGAGGCTTATGATTCTCCCAGGGCAACTGAAAAGGCAGACTTAGAATTTACCCCAGTTCCCTTTTTCTGTTTTGTCTGGGTGGGGTTTGGTTTGGTTTTTGAGTCTTACTATTTAGCTCTGGCTAACCTGAAACTTACTGTATAGACCAGGCTAGCCTCAAACTGCCGTAATTCCACCAGCCTCTGCCTCACATGTGCTGGAATTAAAGTTGTGCACCACCACACATGGTTGGATTTTGTTTGTTTGTTTGTTTTTTGTTTTGAGTTTTCAGCCTGAGGGTTTTATTTTATTTTGAGACAGTCTCATGTAGCCAAGGCTAGTCTTGGTCTATATAGCCAAGGATTGCCTAGAACTCCTGATTGTCCTGCCTCTGCCTCCCAGGTGCTGGGAATACAAATGTGCCTGCTGACTAACATACATACATATATAACATACAAACATACATCTTTAATTTTGTTTTTCATGTATGGGCATTTTGCCTGAATGTATGCCTGTGTACCACTTGAATGATGCCTGGTGCCTATGGAGACCAGAAGAGGGCATCAGATCCCGTGGAACTGGAGATACAGACAGTATGAGTTGCCCTGTGGGTGCTGGGAATCAAACCCTGGCCCTTTGGGGGAGCAGACAGGGTTCTTAATTGCTAAGACATCTCTCCAGTACAGACAGACAGATAGTGAGATTTTCAGTGCTGGATTTCAAACACCAAGTGTTGTATATGCTAGGAAAATATTCTACCACCAGCCTGCACCCCCAGCCAACACCTAAGGATATAAGTGTGGAATGACCCAGAAGAAGATAGATGTGAGAGTTCTGAAAGCAGTTCAGAGGAAATACAAGAAAAAATGTGGTCCTTCTGAGCAGTCAGGGTTAGAAACTTCCAGATACTGAGTTTGGTATGTACCTTCTGACCCTTCTCATCCACTCTGTTTCACATGCTCTCATTCCTATAGCCACCGTGGAAGCAACTTCAGGGCAGAAACTACATCTCTGATATCCAACCTTTGAATTCTCCTTCTCAAATGTATCTCACAGCGAATGTACTGGTGCCTTAGTTAGGGTTTTTAATGTTGTGATAAGACACCATTACCATAAACAGTGTGGGGAGGAAAGGGTTTATTTCAACTTAAAATTCGTAAGTCACATTCCGTTGCTGAGGGAAGTCAGAGCAAGAAATCAAACAGGGCAGGAACCTGGAGGCACGAGTTGAGGCAGAAGCTGCTGTGGATATCACTCTATGTAAATAAAACACTGATGGCCAATGACCAGGCAGGAAGTATAGGCGGGACAAAGAGAGAGGAGAATTGGGGAAACAGGAAGAAGGAGGAGAGACTGCAGCCACCGCCAGGAGAAGAGCATGTAGAGACGCCGGTAAGCCACCAGCCACGTGGCAAGCTATAGATTTATAAAAATGGGTTAATTTAAGATAAAAGAACAATTAGCAAGAAGCCTGCCACGGCCATACAGTTTATAAGTGATATAAGCGTCTGAGTGATTATTTTATAAGTGGATTGTGGACTGCGGGGCTTGGGAACCTGGAGAGAAGCCCTCCAGCAACAAATGGCGCCCAACGGCTCGAGTTTCCACCTTAAACCTGAGAATATTTAATAACCAATTCTAAACAGAGCCAAAACCAGGTTCCTGCTTCTTGTCTCATACGGGCAGCTAGATACGGCAAAACGCAAGTTTGGACACTGGCGGGTTCCTGGCGGGTGCGTTTGACCGGCAGTATGGCGGAAATGAGGCATCTGCCAGCGTCAAATTAAGCTGTGTGGTAGATTTAGTCTTTACTAGTATTTAAAAAAAAAAAAAAAAAAGAGGTTTCTGGGCTACACGCTGCTTTGATAAAAGCTTAGACCCACTATTTCTGAGATTTGATGACTCCCAGAGCTGGCAGAAAACGTACCACTGCCATGTTGGGAAGCTGAAGTGGGCGGAGCCAGCAGCCACAGCGCCCTTTCAGGCTTACAATGGTACAGTTTTAAAGCAATAGGCTCAAGGCTCATGGTAATATAAAACATAAGCCACATAAAGATGGCTACCACACAGAGAAACTGGATTACGTTCTCTTTGATATTCATAACTAAAGAAAAACATTTGATTACAAAACCTGTTGAGTTATGCCAAAATGTATATTTTAAAGGTACCTTGACTTCAAAATTTGGATATAAGGATGTGTTACTTTGGAAAAGAGGTTCTGCTTTTGTTTCCACAGAAAGCCAGAGGCTGTGGACTTGTTCCAGATTAAGATACATCAGGTTTCACCAGCCAAGACCCCCTGAAAGGACTCCGATGACACCATGGCCCAGATGATCCAACATCCAGATCGGTTTCAAGGCAACTGGTTCACACAATACAGCCTCACGGACTACCCATAGGTCTAAAATTTTCTTTGCGTCCCCATAAGATACAGCGCCCCCCTCCAGCAGGAAGTAGTAAGAGATGCTACGCCCAAATTCCCAAATATACCAAGCTGGCTTTAGAGGTGGAATTGGCTCACTCCCCCTCTAAACCCAGACATATTGCTTTAAAAAAAAAATGGTTAAGTGATTCTTGTGTCCCAAATCAGAAGAGCCCTCTGGTGTGGGACAGAGAAAAACCAATATTTTTATTTAAAACAGGTTGATTATAAATGTGATCTCTTTCTAAAAAACAAAAGGGGATATGATATATAGGAGGATATGGAGATGATAAGATAAAAGGGTAGATTAATGAACCTACTTTTAAAGAACAACTTGTTTAAAATGTTTTACATTGGTATAGATTTTAATTTATGTTTAAAATGTTTTACATTGGTATAAATTTTAGTTCATTGATACAAACTTGAAGTTAATTTTGTTATACTGTATATATATATATATTTCTATTCTTGTTTGAGGTATTATGTTTATATAACTCATTTAAAATTGTAATGGATAATTAAAAAATAGGTTAATAATTAGTCATCTATGATAATCATATCTGTAGCCATGTTAGTTAAGTCTTCTAGGTATACATAGATATATTTCAGATAGATAGGTAATCTTCAAACACTTCATAGACCTAGAGAATATGGCATTTAAATAACTTAGAATTCTGTTGACATGAGACACAATTGCTCCTGGCTGCACCAATTTGATCCCGAGAGAATGTTGGACTTCTAAGACATTTCCATTTGGAAGTTTGTCTTCTTGGCACAAAATGGCCTACTGGGCAAAGAACTGCCCTTGCCTTAATGGCTGACAGTACAAATGGAATGCTGTCCTTTCTGGACAAGCGGGACACAAGGAAAGCGACCACTGTACTCTGCCAAGACAGGGTAAGATGGTCTCTTAAAATTCCTGCTTCTGAAAATGGTCTGTCAGATACTCTAGGCCTGTAGCCAATTTGAATGCACCAACAATGCTGAGAAACATTAGGTGACTGTCCAGGCTGCCAGCTGTCTTGGTCTACTCTTGCAAGATTCCCGAAAGTTGCTTGCATCCATCTACCATTTCTCAGGTACCATTATGTTCCTTCTCAGGTCTTTGATGTGGTTGAAGACTAGATAGTCGTAATTTCCTCAGTTATGATAAAAGATAAGTTAGCTATAAAACCTTAAACTCACAAATATAAGATAGATAGGACATCTTCTTTAATATTGTAACTATAATTCTTGCTCAGTAATTGTTTTGTTATATGTAATTTTACCATGTTAAAGTTAAAACCTTCCTTTTTAAAAAAAGAAGAAAGGGAAGTGCTGTGGATATCACTCTATGTAAATAAAACACTGATGGCCAATGACCAGGCAGGAAGTATAGGCGGGACAAAGAGAGAGGAGAATTGGGGAAACAGGAAGAAGGAGGAGAGACTGCAGCCACCGCCAGGAGAAGAGCATGTAGAGACGCCGGTAAGCCACCAGCCACGTGGCAAGCTATAGATTTATAAAAATGGGTTAATTTAAGATAAAAGAACAATTAGCAAGAAGCCTGCCACGGCCATACAGTTTATAAGTGATATAAGCGTCTGAGTGATTATTTTATAAGTGGATTGTGGGACTGCGGGGCTTGGGGAACCTGGAGAGAAGCCCTCCAGCAACAAGAAGCCATGTGGAAATGCTGCTTACTGGCTTGCTCCTTATGACTTGCTCAGCCTGGTTTCTTATACTGTCCAAGACCACCAGCCCAGGGGTGGCACTGCCCACAGTGAGCCCGGGCTCTCCCACAACAATCATCAATCAAGAAAAATGTACCCCAGGCTTGCCTCCAGGCCATCTGGTGAGAGCATGTTTTCATTGAGGTTCGCTCTTCCAAAATGACTCTATCTTGTGTCAGGTTGACATAAAACTAGCCAGCACAATTGACCCCTTCTCAACTTGACACAGAAACACATTGCAGTTGAACTATAACCATTCCTCTCATTCATCCCCAAGATCTCAATATCACAATATAAAACAGTCCAACTTTTAACAGTCCCACAGTCTTCACAAATTAAAACACTTTAAAAGTCGAGTCTCTTTAAAAAAACATTCAAAGTCTCTTTCAAAGTTCAAATTCTCTAAAATATCCATAGCCTCTCTAAAATATCCAAAGTCTCTTCCATGTCTCTCAATTCTGGGCTCCCGTAAAAATCAAAATGAGTTAAAAAGCTCTTGCTTCAAGGACGAAGAACCAGGGCACCGTTACAATCTGAACAAAGCAAAAAACTCCAACAGCGCAAATAACTCGGTTTGATTTCTGGGACCCACCCAACAATCCTCTGGCCTCTCCAGGGCTTTGGACAGCCACGCTTCTCCAGCTCCGCTATTCACCATACACAGCCTGTTTCCTAGGCTCAGGCTGACTCCACTTCAGAGCTATAGCTCTCCTTGGTGGTTAGCCCATGATATTAGCATCTCCAAAAACGCTAGGGACTCGATTGCCAACTGGGCTGCACCTTCACCAGTAACCTCTCCTGGGCTCTCTTCAGAGACTCTGATCCTACGGCCATGATGCCAAGCTGCAATCTCTCTCCAGGCATGACCCCTTCAATCCTCAGGTTTTCACTGCTGCTGAGGCTGCATGCACATTCACCAAGGGTAGGCCTGGCCTCTTATGGCGCCAAGCCTCCACTGCTCTCCGTGAATCCTTTATGCCTTCAAAGCCAGTAAAACCTGGGAGACTCTTTAACAATATCAGGTTCAGCTGCCAGCATGAGAGACCGCCTCAGCCACCTGTACCACAGCTTTTATGTGCTGACCCCGAGGAAATCCTTCCCGGAAGATTTCAATGGTACCAGCAAAGCAAAGGTTTCACTTTGGTGGTTCTGATCTCTTCCAACTCTTCAGCTCCAGCTGACCAGAATCGCAGATTCTTAATTCAAGATAGCACATAAAAAGCCCTGATAAAGCCTTTAATTCCCTCTGCAACTTCACAAGCCAGGCCTCCATTGTCTGCAGGGCTCTCAGCATTCTTACCTTCCCAGCTCCCACAGCACAGCCCACTGTACTCTGAATACTCAATGGTTTTTCCAGGCCAAAGTTCAAATGCTACCAAAATTGTTCCCAAGATTCACTTCTTGTCTGTCATAGTAACACTCCCATGACGTGGTACGAATTTCTGTCTTAGGGTTTCTATTGTTGTGACAAAATACCATGATCAAAAGCCACATGAGGAACAAAGGGTTTATTTCAGCTTATAAATCTCAAGTCACACTCCAAGGCTCAGAGAAGTCAGGACAAGAACACAAACAGGACAGAAACTTGGAGGCAACAGCTGATGCAGAAGGCATGCAGGCATGCTGCTTACTGGCTTGCTCTGACAGATTGCTCAGCCTGGTTTCTTACAGCATCCAAGACCACCAGCCCAGGGGTGGCACTGTCCACAATGAAATTGGCTTTGGTGGAAGGGTCCCTTGAATCTGCCAAACAGTGTGCTTAGGTTAATGTAGTTTTCCCATCTCTTCCTATCTATTTGAAGGAATACAGTGTTCTACTTTGGGGTGGGCCTTTGAGCTATCTGAAGATCGTGTACTTCACAGGAATGTAGGGAGGACAGACTTGCAAACATTTCTGCAGAACATAGGGATCTGAGTGCTAAATGCAGTGCAGGTGAGGTACAACGCATTCTTATACTGTTGACACATAAGATTTCCAACCCTTCACTTTTTGTTCTTTTCCCTTTCTTCTCTCTCTCTCTCTTCTCTCCTTCTTCTTCTCTCTTTCTCTCTTCTCTCTCTTCTCTTCTCTTCTCTCTCTCTGCCTCCTTCCCTTCCTTTTTTTCTTTTTTAAGACAGGATCTCACTATATATCCCTGGCTGGCCTGGAACTCTCGATGTAGACCAGGATGATTTCAAACTCTCAAACTCAAGAGTTCTACCTGATTCTGAATCCTGGCTACTGGGATAAAAGCTAGGTACCACAGGGCTCAGTCTCTTCTTTATTTTAGAGTTTTCTTTTTAATGTGTATATGTATATGCCTACATGAGTTTATGTGTACCATGTGCATGCATGTACACATGGGGCCAGAAGAGGGAATTTGAGCCCCTGCAATGGTAGTTACAGGGATTTAGGAGACAGTGGTGTGAGTGCTGAGAATCAAACTCGGGTCCTCTGCAAGAACAGCGAGGACTCTTAACTGCAGAGACATCTCTCCAGCCCCAACCATGAACTCTTTTGGTTTGGTTTGGTTTGGTTTTGGTTCTTTAGTTTGGAGGGGGGCAGTTATTTGTTTGGCAGGCTTTTGGGTTTTTTTGTTTGGTTGGTTTAGTTTGATTTTTCAAGACAGGGGTTCTCTGTGTTACTGCTCTGGCTGTCCTGAACTCACTTTGTAGACCAAGCTGATCTCAAACTCACAGAGATCTGCCTGCCTCTGCCTCCAGAGTGCTGGATTAAAGGCGTGTACCACCACCACCCATCTTGTTTTGGTGTTTTGGGAGCAGGGTTTCTCCGTGTAGCCCTGGCTGTCCTGGAACTCGCCTTGTAAACTAGTCTGGCTTCAAACCCCGATCCCCTGCATCTGTCTCCTGAGTGCTGAGATTGAAGGCATGAGCCACCACACCCAGCTACCAATGATGAGCTCTTAATAAGACAGACTAGAATTGAATGAGAAGTAAGCTGTAGCAATAGAATCTCCACAAATTCAGATCTGACTTTTATATAGTTCTTTATACTATAAGGAAGAACAAAACCATAAATCAGAAGGGTTCATTTCTTCTGCTCCTCCCAAATTTGTTTCTTTCTAAAGTCTTGAAGCTATGAAGAAAGATAGTCACACTAGCAGTCTGTGCTGGGAGGAGAG
The DNA here is from genome assembly GCF_004664715.2 of Peromyscus leucopus. NCBI lineage: Eukaryota > Metazoa > Chordata > Mammalia > Rodentia > Cricetidae > Peromyscus > Peromyscus leucopus. The sequence goes on from NC_051065.1 coordinate 110,311,552, forward strand.
GACCTCAATTGAGGAATTTTGTCCATTAGGTTGGCCTGTGGGCATGTCTGTGCAGGCATTCCCTTAATTGTCCATTGATATAAGAGGACCAGGCCCACTGTGGGTGGGGCCACAAGTAGACCTGGGCTGTATGAGAAAGATAACTGAGCAAACCAGAAAAAGGATGCCACGAAACGGCTTTCTTTCATCATCTCTGCTTCAGTTCCTGCCTCCAGGTTGAATTCCTGCTGTTTGGAAGAAATATTCTCAGTGTCGCACAAAGTGAAAATAATCTAACAAAGCAATTTATTTTTGCCAAAAGGATGTGCCATGACTCAAACCAGACTAACCAGGACACACTGGATAAGAAGTTCACTTAGATCTTATTCTAACATGGGAGGTGACAGTGTCTGGAGGGCTGTCTTAGGGGTGTACAGACAGAGCTTGGACAGACAAACAAATACACATAAGTTTCAAGGCGGGGAAAGTTCATGGGATGTTTCTTTGACAGAAAGAAACATTTCTCATAATTCCCCCTCTTTGTTATACATTTTCACTTTTTTTCTTCAAGGTCAACCAGGGTATGCTAACTTTCTGTACTCTCTAGTAATAAATCATTGTTATTATAAATTACTGGGGATTGTTTGGTGACAGTAGCCTTGAGGAGGCCCTGGACAAGGCTCCTAACACAGAAACTAACTATTTCTCCTATTCAACATAGCTGAAGGTGAGCCCACCTTCCTAAGGAAAGGCTGTTGGCCAGGAGACTGCCCAGGCTCCATTGGAATGCTGGGCCTCCATCCAAGCCAAAGGGTCTGTTCTCTTGACCGTAAGATTTCTCCAAATAGGCTTTACCGCTGCTGTAACATTCCTGAGGACGAACGTCTGAGAGACATTTGCAAACCAGATCAGAAACCAGAGCCTCCGAAACACTTTTGGGCATCTCAGGCCTTTGGCAAGGACGAGGCTACCAAGGGGCCCAAGGACATTTCTGGCTTTTAGCTGAGACAGAGGCTGGGTATTTTTCTTTTATTTCTGGGGTCTTTTACCCTAAACTGCCTAGATAATTTTTGGCCTCCTCCTTTCATCATCCCCTCTCCAAAGAGGTTACCCTAACTGCCGTATGGAACTGGGGTTAGGACTGATCTGGCTTATTCCACTTGAGTGGGGGTGTCAGATATGGCAGCCAGCGTATCTCTCAACTGGATCTATTTAATGGACCCCCTCAAAGTGCACCCATGCTTCCATTTATATAATGGACAGATATGGGTGGGGGGGAGAAAGTACTTGACCAATGCCTGGGAGGAGATGTGAGGGGAAATAAAGGCAGGAGCTATTAGCATTACAAATCCTAGGCAGAGAACCACAAAAGGTCAGAACAGAGGATAATTTTTTTTAATCTCCAAATCACAGTCCATTAGCATTTCTTGATGGGCTCACAAGAGCATCTGTCTATTGGACTCCTCCTCATTTTTCATTGGCCTCTTAAGACTGCTCTCCAGAATGCTGAAACCGGGATCTGCTCTCAGACCCCTTGATAGCTGTTGGAATTGCTAGAACCAGCCTGAGATCCCTCCCAGATGGGTTCTAGAGATGGAGTGAAAAGGAATTGAGCCATCATAAACTTTTAGGTTAGAATAATAGTGGGCTTGCCTCTCGTGGCTGTAGGTAGGTATTGCGGTGAGCCTAGGTAGGAAATTTGATCTGGGTAGCATTTTCTTTTGAAGAAGAAAGTCCTTTGTGAAAAAATAGTTGTTAATAGTCCTTTGTGAAAAAATAACACCTCATATGGATTTAAGTTTAATGTCTAGGGAATGCAAGCCTTTGGACTGTAAAAGAAATGCACCAATCATTTTAGTCTTTGGTTATACTTCCATGTTGGGTGTTTAAGACCATGTAGATAGCCAACATTTATCATTTTCTTTTTTTTTTTTTTTGATCCTAATCAATTGAGGATCTGGTCCTTAGGGGTTATTTGGACTTGAGAAGAACCTCTGGCTCCTCAAATCTTCCTGTGAATTGAAAGAAAATGGCCCCCATAGGCCCTTAGGGAATGGCACTATTAGAAGGTGTAACCTTGTTGGAGTAGGTATGGCCTTATTGTAGGAAGTGCATCACTAGGGGTAGGGTTTGAGGTCTCAGAAACTCAAGCCAGGCCTAGTGTCTCACTGTCTCTTCCTGCTGCCTGCCAATCCAGAGGTAGAACTCTCAGCTACCTCTCCAGCAGCATATCTGCCTGCATGGCACCATGCTTCTACCATGATGATAATGGACTAAACCTTTGAACTGTAAGCAAGCCCCAGTTTAATGTTTTTCTTTGTAAGAGTTGCCATGGTCATGGTGTTTCTTCACAGCAATAAATCCATAACTAAGACACTTCTTCTTCTTTTTTCTTTTAACCAGTTTTTCATCTATGTGAGGATGTCAAAGCTTTGCTCAACCATGCCTTTGTTTGGAAACACTGAAGAAATATTTCCTGTGTTGGCCCTCCTATTCATTGTCTGGTTAGAGTTCACCAGCTAGGTCTCCATGGCCTCTCTAAGCAAAAAAATAGATGACTCCCAACAGTTACAGGGTGTTTCAAGAGTTGCCCACAGTCTGAACCTAGTTGACATTGGACAAGAGGCAAAATACTGTCCATTTTTAATCCTTCTGACCACATGAGTGTAGGACTCCCAAGTATGGTTACTGAACAAGGAGAATGTCAGTTACACCAGTCTGGTACCTTTGGAGGCCCACAAAGGTTTCCTAGTGAGATCTGAGCTTGCTTTACCCAGCAGGGCTGTATTAGAGGATTGCTTGACCACATGCATGGTTACCAGGTATGTGGAAGGGTCTGCACTTGGATGTGAGGTATGCTTTGGTCTAGCAAGTGGAGGTCTTGTGCCCTGCCCCTTGGCATTCCTTATAAAGCCCTTTAGATAAGACAGAAGGAGCCAGTGGATAAGAATCTAGGCCCTCCCAAGGCTATCCTGTGCTTCTATCTGTCTGTCTCTGTTAGGATTCTGCCGCCACTCCAGCAGCATGGCCACACATGCGCAGTTCAGCAGCTAAGTAAGGGGTCTTGCATCTTACATCGTCATCAGAGCCCGCTGGTGATTACGTGCATGCTGTGTGGTCATGCAATTAGTGCATGCATGGTGTAGCTCTGTAAACCCACCTGTGCATGTTCACAGGAACCCTTATAAAAGCAGGACACAGACTCCTCCCCACCTCTGTTCTCTCCTGCCCCGCCCCCTCTGTTCTCTGCACAATGCTTCTTCCCCAGGCCTGGTTCTTTTGTTCGGCCCACCCCAATGAAGCTCTGATACTGGGTCTTGTCATGGCTCGTGCCTCATGACCTTTCCACACAGTAACCAGGGCCACTTATCATTTTTAAAAACAACACTCTCCCCTCTATCCTTTTATCTAAATATTTCTCACTTCTCTGTCCTCAAGAGTACCCTGGGGACTCTTGTGGGAGTGTGTCTCCCACAGGTACCTTTAACTACTGTGCAATATTTAGATAAAGCTGAGCCCAAAAAGCCTACACATTTTAAAATGAACTTTGATTACACATATAGTTTTGTTCTTTAAGCCAGTCCTTGTAATTGTTATGAAAAACAGACCAGTAACTTCATTAATAGAAGTGAACTTTGACCTTAGAAATTTCAATATATACATAAAATCTTTCACATACCTTAAGTAACTTAATCAGGCCTTTATAACTTGCTTAAGCTTTCAAGCTTTCTTTTTTCATTCTGGAAAAACATCCACCCTTCTTAATCTTCATAGGAAAGTCCTGCTTTAATAAAATATTTCTATTTTTACATCATTCTGATGTTTTCTTCTACTTCCTAGTTTTCTTTCTTAATACCATGAGAATTTTCTCCTGGGGGAGTGGAGGTGAGGATGACTTGACTATGTTGATTTCCTCTTTTTTTTTTTCTTTCTTTGAGACAGGGTTTCTCTGTGTAGCCCTGGCTGTCCTAGAATTTGCTCTGTAGACCAGACTAGCCTCAAACTCTCAGGGATCTATCTGCCTGCCTCTGCCTCTTGAGTGCTAGGATTAAAGGTATATGCTACCAATTGGTTTTATAACCTTCTAAAGTCCTAATGATAAACAGAAGTTTTATTTTATCTGAGTTTACCGTGGAGAACCAATAAGTTTCTTGAGTTTACTTACAGAGAATGGGTGGGTGGGGGACTACTGAAAAGAATGCGGGTGACCTGAAAGCAGTCACATTGGAAAGTCAAACTGTATGGATGGTGGCTTTCCTAAAAATGCATATATGTAACCCCTCTCCTTAGTCTTCCCAAGCCTATATACTCCAAGACCCCAAGACCACATGCAATTGAGGCAGAATCATACACAGTTGGCTAGATATTCCAGTGAGGCTCCAACTACCCAGACCATCCCTCTTTCTATGAAGAAACATCAACAAACTTAACTCTGATGATCCTTTTTCTTTCTTTCTTTCTTTCTTTCTTTCTTTCTTTCTTTCTTTCTTTCTTTCTTTCTTTCTTTCTTTTCTTCCTTTCTTTCTTTCTTTCTTTCTTTCTTTCTTTCTTTCTTTCTTTCCTTTTTTTCTGAGACATGGTCTCTCTGTGTAACAGCCCTGGCTGTCCTGAAACTCATTTTATAAACCAGGTTGGCCTCACAGAGATCTGCCCGCCTCTGCCTCATGAGTGCTGGAATTAAAGGCGTGCTCCCCCATCAGCCTCTGCTGATCATTTATAAGCAGGCACAACTATCTTCTGAAGAAGGCAGTGGTTTGACTTAGATGATAGTGCTGGGTAACAACCACCTCATTAAATGAAAGCTGAACCCAAACTATATGTAATAATAAACTAATATTACCTATACATACAGTTAAAGTATGGGTTTTGTAAGTTCCTGGGTAAATCTTATAGAAAACATAAGATATGCCAGGCAGCAGTGGTGCACACCTTTAATCCCAGCACTCAGGAGGCAGAGGCAGGCGGATCTCTGAGTTCGAGACCAGCCTGGTCTACAGAGCGAGATCCAAGACAGGCATCAAAACTACATGGAGAAGCCCTGTCTCGAAAAAAAAAAAAAAAAAAAGAAAGAAAGAAAGAAAGAAAGAAAAAAGAAAGAAAGAAAGAAAGAAAGAAAGAAAGAAAGAAAAAAAAAAAGAAAGAAAGAAAGAAAGAAAACAAGATACCCAAAAGTCTTTGAGGAGAAGGCTGGAAAGATGGCCTAGCAGTTAAGGCCACTTGTTGCCCTTGCAGGTTCCCAGCACCAACACTGTGGCTTACAACCATCTCTAACTCCAGTTCTGGTGGACCTGACAAGGTACCATGAATGCACATGGTGCGCAAAATACCTATATACATGCAGGTACTCAGACACATAAAATAAATAGATCTAAATGCATAAAGTTTTTGTGGTGTGTACAGTCCACAGAATGATCTGCCATTGCTATGCTTTTGGCTTTGAGTGAGTGCAAGTAGAAAATAGAGAAAAACACAGTAACACACCATCAAACTGAACACAGATTCACCTCAGGAAGTGCTGTTAAAACAATGACCCTGGAGTTACTATTGTGGGATGATGATGATGATGATGATGATGATGATGATGATTTATTGAGCAGACAGTCCTCTCTGTCCCCTCTGCAGACTGTAACAGTCTTTTACTTCACTTATCTTTCATTTTCTACCTCTAATCTAGAGATTACAGAACACAGAAAACAATAACATCTAAAAGACCCTATAAAGGTGGGCATCAGCCTGCCCTTTTTTCTTAGCCTGTCTATGTCATTTGTAGCTGAAATTAAAAACAAAAGCAACAGGCTCAAGGGAGGTGCAGGAACAAAAGCAGACAACAAGCATGGACCAAAGGAGACTTGAGAAGGGAAAGACAATTCTATGTGTCGGAGAAAAATGGCCACGGAGATGCTGAGCAGAAAAATCAGGCGTTAAGACCAGCAGAGCCTGCACCTCCAGCCTCCCACCCAAGCAGGTTGTTCACTTTTCTCCTCCAGCTCTTGCAGCTGCCCACTGGCAGAAGCTTGTCTAGCACCTGGCAATCTTGTGGGTCTATGCTTTCCCAAGTTTGCTCTTGGCTGTTGCAGATTCGTCTGAGTATTCCCGATCTAACCATCTCAAAGTGTCAGCTCTCGTTGGTAGCTGACTAGTGTTGGAGGCACTATGATGATATCATTGGAAAAAAAGTATTGCAGAACATTATTTTAAGGTGTGTTACTTTTGTTTATGTTGCATTTGTTTAACTCTGTGAAGCTGTGTTATGTGTCTGTCTAAAATGCCTGATGGTCTAATAAAGAGCTAAACAGTCAATAGTGAGGAAGGAGAAAGGATGGCTGTGCTGGCAGGCAGAGAGAATAAATAGAAGGAGAAATCTGGGAAGATATAGAAAAAAAAGAGATGGAGGAGTGGGAAGGAGGAGAAGCCAGAGAAGGAGAGGAGGATTCTGAGGGGCCAGCCACCCAGCTACACAACCAGCAGCAGAGTAGGAAAATATACAAAAACAGAGAAAGGTAAAAGCCCAGAGGCCAAAGACAGACAATATAAAGTCAAGAAAAGCTGGCTAGCAACAAGCCAAGCTAAGGCCAGTCATTTATAATTAAGAATAAGCCTCCATGTGTGATTTATTTGGGAGCTGGGTGGTGGGCCGCTCAAAAGAGTTAAAACAAACAACAACAAAAAAGGATAAAAAACAAAAAAGAAAAACTACCATAGAGGTCTGGTATTACTGCCTGAGTTTGATATAAAATTCCATCAATCTTATCACCTGGCATTGTTGGAGCCTCCTCTGCATCTCCCATTTCCATGATCCCATCAGGCATCCAGGGAGGTAAAAACCCAAAATGAAAAGGGTTGGGATGTGGGACTGAATGCCTGTGGTATAGGAAATTTTAGGGGTTTGGTGATCCGTGGTGCTGAGAAGTTTTAGGGGTGCATGAACCAAGATGGCAATGACATCATATGGTCCTTATCTTCTTGATGATGTCATTAGTAAAAGATGGCAAGTGTGGTGGTTTGGCAGAAAATGGTCCCCAAATGGAGAGGCACTCTTAGGAGGTGTGGCCTTGTTGGAAGAAGTATGTCACTGTGTGGATGGGCTTTAAGGTCTCTTTTGCTCAAGCTTCCCTTAGTGTGACTGTCTGCTGACTTTCTGTTGCCTTCAAGATGTAGCACTCTCAGCTCCAACACCACATCTACCTTCATGACAGCCAATATTCTTGCTGCATTGATGATAATGGACTGAACCTCTGAAACTATAAGTGAGCCACCCTAATTAAATGTTTCCTTTCTAAGAGTTGCCATCATCATGATGTCTATTCACAGCAATAGAAGAAACCCTAAGACAGCAGGTAGGTTACATGGTTACTCAATCTATCTATCTATCTATCTATCTATCTATCTATCTATCTATCTATCTATCTATCTTCCTTCCTTTCTTTTCTTTCTTTCTTTTTTCTTTTCTTTCTTTTTTATTGTTGTTGTTGTTGTGATCTGTCCATATAGGCTCTGGCTTTCCTGGAACTCTCTACATAGACCAGGCTGATCTCGAACTCACAGAGATCTGCCTGCCTCTGCCTCCTGAGTGCTAAGATTAAAGGTACGTGCCACTGTGCCGGTTGGTTGCCTCAGTCTTGATGACATTACCAGCCAAGATGGCACCATAATTACTTTTTGCTTATGATGGTCTGAGACCCATGATCAAATGAGCCCATCCCCATCAGGGCCTGTGGTAAAACACAAATCGTAACTGTGAATACCAAGGGGCATTAGCTGGATCTTACTTTTGGCTTCTGGTCCAGGCTCTTGCTAGAACGGAAGTGGAAGGAATGGGAGAGATATGATCAATGCCCATAGGTGGCACTGTTGTTCGGGGAGCACATAGAGAAACTAGGAAGGAGAAAGCAACCTTGCCACCATTTATTTCCCTGCCAAGTATGGCGTGGGCTGAGATCAGACTGATCTGTGACACTCAGCAGTAGCAGGAAATTAAGTCTTTGAAAAACTAACTTGTTAAAATAATTGAACCTGATTTTAAACCTCAGTAATCTTTTTTCTCTTGCCTCACATTTAATTTTTTTTAAATTAATAATTTATTTTACATCCCAACTACAGTATCCCCTCCCTCCTGTTCTCCCAGATCCTCTCCCCTACCTCCTCTCCTCCTTTTCTATTCATCAATGGGTAGGCCTCTCATAGATATCAACAAAATATGGCATATCAAATTGCAGTAAGACTAAGCACCTCCCCTTGTATTAAGGCTGGGCAAGGTGACCCAGTATGAAGAATAGGGTTCCAAAGGCAGCCAAGAGTCAGAGACAGCCCCACACCTACTGTTAGGAGTCCCACAAGAAGACCAAGTTTACACAGGTCAGTCCCATGCAGGCTCCCTGGTTGTGGGTTCAGTCTCTGTGAGCCCCTGTGAGCTCAGAAAAATCTCAGTAATCTTGTATGGTTCTTCTACCCAGTTAGAAAAGCAACTGCCTGGAGACCTCACAGCCTAAGGCAGTGTTGAACCTAGACACACCAAGCAAATATCTATTCTCCTCCCTTCCTCCAAACCTGATCCACAGTCTCCTAGCTGGAGAGGGAAAGAAAGGAGAATCCCATGCCTGAGAGAAGATGGGGAGTTAAATGTAGGTTTTGAATATTTCTTTGGCATTGTTCAATCTCTTCTTAGTTGGGGCAGGGAGAGGCATGTTGAATGGATAGAGGATTCTCTGGGCCGGGCGGGGAAGTTGGTTCACCCTATTTGAGGGAATTCATTTCTTTTCTTTATTTTTCTTGGAGTTCAATTTGTCCTGAGTATTTCCCATTTCAGTCAAAGTCCCTTAGAGTGTAACCCTCCATCCCTTAAGAGGAGGACTCTTTCATCTCAGTTGAGAGACTCTTATAGTTCAACCCCCTCATCTCTAAGGAGAAAGTTCCTTGCACTCCCAGTTGCTCTCAGTCTTTGGAATGTCCCAGCGTTTAGTAATATTGTGCTGTTCTCCATAATGTTTCTTAACTTGGTCTGTGTACAACTGTGCCTGGTGGCCCTGGGACTTTCCTAGGTTCCTTCCCACATCACAAAGAAACTTTCTGTCCTGAAAGCATTACCAATCTGAAAGACTGTCATTTGCCTGAGACCCTGGGGGTCACTGCCATGGCACCATGGAACATGTATCCTTCAAGGGAAGAGATTCAAGCAAACACTCTTCCAGATGAATTTGAAAACTGGGACCAGCCCCCAAACTGATGTTTTGCACAAACACACAAAGTAAAAGTAACCCAGCAAAGCAATTTCTTTTTGGAAAAAAGGGTGTTCCATGACCCAGACCAGGCTAGCAAGCATACACTGGGGTGGAAGGGTCATCTACTTTATATTCTAATGTAGGTGGTGACTGACTGTGTCATACCCCATTAGAGTTCTACCTCACAATCTGACATCATCAGCTAGTTCATAATCAGTGTGTGTGTGTGTGTGTGTGTGTGTGTGTGTTAGATCAAATCTCAGGAACATACACAAGAGTTTCAAAATTGGGACCTTTATGGAACATTGGCCCTTGGTGAGTCTAGCCACCTTTGATACAAACAAACAAACAAAATATTTCTCATACTGCCTTGGCATCCCTTGATGATCACTTGTATTCTGCAAGCCAAGTGGATCCTTTCTGCCTCACATTGGTTTGGGTCCATGTTTTAGCACAGAAACAGACACGCAAACTAGGACACGGCCTAGAGTGGCGTTTTACCTCACTCCTCCGGAAATGTAAGGATGGGCTATAAACTTACCAGCTCTTCACGAAATGTAAGAGCACGTAAGTCAAGGGAATCACTATGTAGACCAGCCTAGCCCTGAATTCATCATCCTTCTTCCTCAGCCTGTCAAATAAACCTTAATTCCTGTAGAACACTGCTAAGAAGGTTCATTAAAGATGTCAGTATAAATATCTATGCATAGGAAGGTAACTAACTCCGCACTGCTGACATGGAGCACAGACCAACAGGGCAGATTGAAGCCATTGGTCCAGGCAGATTGTAATCAGAATAAAGGCACTTTCCTAGTGAGTTCATGGAGGCATTTTTGTGATTCACCCACTAACACCTTTATTTTTCTCACCAGGCAGATGATACTTGATATGTACTTGATACTCACTGTATTTCACACAACCCTCCACTGTGCATAGTATTCCTGACCACCCCCACCTTAGTATCTTCAGCTGAGAGCAAAGATAAATAAAATATTAATTTTTGTGATCTTTCTAAATATCAGATATGAGCTTCTATTTCAATATACCAGAAAATAAAGGCCAAGAAGAGAGAGGATTTAAACTTTTAAATCCTGACAAACCACCTTGTTTACTTCCATTAACTGCTTCCCAAAAATGAAGGCTGGAAGATTTGAAGTTAGATTGTATGTCAAAGGAGCAAGGAAACCCCAACATTTTATTGTAGCACTCCTAAGACTTCCCAAATTGTTCAGTAATATAAAACACTGTGTAAAATCAGCAACCCCTCCTGCATAATTCCCCTGAAAATGCATAGAATGATGTTGCTCACTGTAGACAACAGGATATTTGCATTTTATTCAAATAAACACTCTCTGTCTCTGTCTCTGTCTGTCTTAGTGTGTGTCTCTTTATACCTTTATTTATTGACTTATATATACACTTGTGCTCTTTATTCATTTGTTTACATCCACTTGTGCAAGTGTACATATGTGTGTAGCACATGTATGCCACAGCACTTGTGTGGAGATCTGAAGGTGACAAGTGTAGGGGGTCCATTATCTCTTTTCACCCTGTGGCGCCCAGGAATTGAACTCAGGTCGACAGATTTGGATGCAGACACCTTTGTCCTCTGAGTCAATATGCATCATTCTGTGGCTTGTTGTTTTACTTCACTGGAGAGCAGGTTTGAGTCAGGATCTTTCTTTATAGGCCTAGCTAGTCTGATACTCACCACGTAGCCCAGGCTGACCTCACACTCTGAACAATTCTCCTGCCTCAGCTTCCCAAAGGTTGGGACGATAAGCATGTGCTGTGGTAGGTAGAAGAGAGGACCTTTGAGAGCTGAGAGGAAGAAAAACAGGAAACAGGCATGCAGGCTGGACAATGTCCATGAGTGTGTGCACATGCAGGCTGGTCAGCAGCCTCTGTGTGGACATGCCAACTGACCACGCCTCTCCTGTAATCCCCTTCCTTCCCCCTCTCTTCTCATTCTAACCCTTACTGCCTTGTGGTTTAAAGCACCAAACTAGAATGCATAGTATAGTCACATATCAGAGATAAAGAAGACAAAAATGTATAAAAGCCTCAACCTTGTTTGAGGCCAGCCTTACTACAGTATAGCAAGTTCCATGATAGCCAAGAGTACAGAGAGAGACCCTGGCAAAACAAAACAAAACAAACAAACAAACAACAACAACAAAACCACAACCATGTAACATTCTGGGCTCTTTAGCATTTGGATAATTATGCACTAAAAGCCTGCTTCCTATTAAAAGCAGCCCCAGGGTCCCATTTCTTTTTTCTTTCTTTCTTTCTTTCTTTCTTTCTTTCTTTCTTTCTTTCTTTCTTTCTTTCTTTCTTTCTTTCTTTCTTTCTTTCTTTCTTTCTTTCTCTCTCTCTCTCTCTCTCTCTCTCTCTCTCTCTCTCTCTCTCTCCCTTCCTTCCTTTTTTTTTTCTTTTGGTTTTTTAAGACAGAGTTTCTCTGTGTAACTTTGGAGCCTGTCTTGGAACTCGTTCTGTAGACCAGGCCAGCCTTGAACTTACAAAGATCTGCCTGCCTCTTCCTCCCGAGTGCTGAGATTAAAGGGGTGTGCCACCACCGCCCGGCTTCAGGGGCCCATTTCTTATACTAGAATGGTGTCACCATTCCTCATTCCTGGCTTGGATATTTCTTTTATCCCATTACCCATCAACTCCACAAAAATTCAGCAATTTAAGCATAGGACATGTTTCAATAGTTCTAGTTTTTATTATTGATTTATTATTATTATTTCATTATTCTACATTCTGCCAGTTCTTCCTCTTGCTTATTGTGAATCTTTTCCAGTTCCTATACTAAAACAAAATTGAGAGAAGAGAAAGATATGCACTGAAGCCAAAGGTAGAATGCCTGTGTTTTAGAAATATAGTGCCACTGAGATGGCTCAGCAGGGAAAAGATCTTGCCATGCAAGCCTGATCCTGAGTTCAAGTCCTGGGACCCACTTAAATGGTAAAGGAAAGAACCAACTCCAAATATTGTCCTGTGATCTCCAAACTCACGCATTTGTTCAACTACACAATCACACACACACACACACACACACACACACACACACACACACGCCAAATACACACAATAATAAATTTTTAAAAAATTTATAAATGCCTTAGTAGCATTAGTTTTTGGAAGACAGTAAAGTTATATATAATAAGATAGCATTAAATTAAGCTGTTCAAAACCCTATTAAGAAAAGTTAAGCACTTACATTTGAGTGGATTCCCACTAGGACTTTGTTGCTGTGGTTTGGGGGATGTTTGCTTGTCTGCTGTTTCTTTAGACGAGTTCTCATTGTGTAGCCTGGAATGGCTTCAAGCTCTGGGTCGCCTTGCCTCAGCCTTATGTTCTGTTATTACCAGCTTGCAGTCCTGCTCCCAGCTTCCTATCAGTACATATGCACACAGCAAAGCCTGGGCATGCTGGCACATGCCTGTAATCCCAGCACGTGGGGGTGGAGGCAGGAGGATGCTGAGTTCGAAGTCACACTTGGCTACCTAGAAACTTTAATGCCATTTTGTGCTAAATGATATCTTTCTTAAAAAAAAAAAATTCATGAGCTTGGCGATTGGGAGTGTGCACACACATCACACACACACACACACACACACACACACACACAGAGAGAGAGAGAGAGAGAGAGAGAGAGAGAGAGAGAGAGAGAGAGTTCCTTCTTAAGATTCTCTCCCATGTGGAATTTAGTTTATTTGTAAAATAAAAGCAATCTTGTTTGTTTATTTGTTTGTTAAGACAAGTTATTACTAGTAAGTAGACCAGGCTGTTCTAGAACTCATAGAGCACCCTCAGCAGCTGCCGCCTGAGTGCTAGGAGTGCCACACCATATCTGGCTAGGAGTGCCACACCATACCTGGCAAAGTAACCTTTTTTCAAACTTCTCTTGATTTGTCATCAACTCCCCTTGTGTAAACATAGACCTATGTGTATTACTTGCAATAGCTGAATAATAAATACCCTGTTTGGCATGAACCAAAATAGAATGGACCAATGCCCTTTTAGTAGTTATTCTGGATTTTGAATGAGACCAAAATAGCAATTTGTAGTAGGTTTGGGTTGCCAGCGACATACCCAGTCTAACTAGCTTAACCCAAACAGGAAATGTATTACTCCACATAACTGGCCAGGCTGGCCTGAGGACGGCTCTCAGCATGTCTGGATGAAAGGCTTAACTGGCGCTGCCCTGGTTAATCTTGATTGTAAACTCGATGAGACTTAGGATCCCTGTGGAAACAAACCTCGGGGGATGTCTGTTAGAGATTTTCTAGATTAGGCTAATTGGAGCAGAGAAGACCCACACTAAAGGTGAATGGCACTCTCCTACTTGCTGGAGTCTCAGAATGACTAAAAAAGAGAAAATGAGGGACTTGAGAGATGGCTCAGTGCTTAAGAGCAATGACTGCTTTTCCAGAGGAGCAGGGTTCAATTCCCAGTGTCCACATGACAGCTCATAACTGTCATGCAGCTCCAGTTCCAGAGGATCCAAGACCCTCACATAGACATACATGCAGGCAAAACAGGAATGCACATAAAAAAAATAAAATAAAAATGAATTGAGAAAGGAGAAAACAAGCTGGGCATCAGTATTTGTCTCTGCCTGCTGACTGCAGCTAGTGACCGGCTGCTTCCGGCTCCCAACACCATGCCTTCCCTGCCCCATGGAGTGTAGCCTCAAACCGGGAGCCAAATACAAGTAACTAATACACATGTCCTCGGCTATGTCTGTCTGTCTGTCTCTTGGATCTGCCTTCCTTCAACTGTCCCCATCCTCTCTAGCTCTGTGAAGACTAGCCTTGTCCTGTCTGTAGGGAAAGATGTCCAGAGCAGCTTTCATAGTCTGGTTTAGCAGAGTGAGGAGGACATTTTTCAGTAGGGAAAAGCAATCAGAGAGACTCCAGTTCTTGGTAAAGTAATTCAGTTGTTGACAGTAGAGGTAGAAACTATGTTTTAGAGGTTTAACAACCACCACCAATGATTTAAAAATATCAGGCTCTGGAGGTGAAGTTCAATGGGAGAACACCATCTTAGCATGTATGAGGACCTAGGTTCACCCCTAGAATTTCCCCCTTCAGCTCCTAAAACAATCGCTGGCTATCTAAGCATGACAGCCTGTTTTGTGGACATGGAGATAGTCGTGGAAGCCTCAAAAAGGAGAGTACCCTGCAGACTCTTATGGTTACTTTTTTATGCAACTGTCTAAAAGTTCCAAAAATTTAAATGTAGTGTGAGCTTTTACCAATTGAAGCTGCAGCGTCTGGCCCATGTTTCTGTAGACAGTTTAAAGATACTATAAAGCTGGCAACGTTATAGTCTCAAGCCCTTTGCAATGGGAACCAGTCAAACATAGGTGCTTAATATGATGTCTTATTAAACCATATAACATCAAGTTCAAATGCTTCAACAAAAATCTTGGGTTTCTATTTAGGCTAAGCTGAAAAAGTAAAAAATGGCATATGACCCTTGAGTATTAAGAACATTATTTTATTCATTTATTCCACAAAAATTGATGAACTACTTATTTTGTCAGTTTTATTAGGGACTGAAGGACAGGACTGAAAGACACACTAATGTTTCTGTCCAGAGCAACGAGTTTCAACCTGTGGGTGGTGACCTCTTAGGCGGTCAAACAACCCTTTTACAGGAGTCACCTAAGACCATCAAAAAACACATATTTACATTACGATTATAACAGTAGCAAAATTACAGTTATGAAGTGCAGCAATAAAATAATTTTATGGTTGGGGGTCACCACAACATTAGAAACTGTATTAAAGGGTTGCAGCATTAGGAAGGTTGAGAACCACTGCTCTAGAGGAATCTTACCTCAAATTTGGCATTCAGACAAGAAGAAAACTACAGTGTTTTGGAAATTCACAGAGAGGGAGACCCAGAGTGGCCCTAGGGGAGTTCTCCTTAGAGAGGATGGCACCTTGTAAACGGAAACTGTCAGAAGAGTTTCCTGTCTCCTTCCTGCTATTGATCTGATCTGATCTGGGGTTTTGATCACATTCCAGTGCTCCAAGCTGTGTTTCATAGTCATTTGGGTCCTTGGGTGGTTAAAGTTGCCCATGGTGGGACTGTGTGGTCCCACAAAGCTCATCTCAGCCTTCTAGCACAGCAGATCCCAGCAAACATGAGGTGAGGTTTGGGAATATGACTCAGGAGAAAAAGGCAGTGTGGGAGTCTCGGCGACCTTGCTCCTTGAACTGGGCCGTCTTTGGAAAACTGCTCCCCACCAGAATCATGTAGCCAGCTGAATGAGGACTCCAGAAATAGGTATGACTCGCTCTCCAGACTCACCACGTTCCTAGAATTTCAAACTCATTTTTTTTATGGACTGTTGCCCAGGTGAGGAAAGACTTGGCCCAAACCAGAGTGGTTATGAGCAATGCCTCCCAGGGAGTCGTTCCCAAATTTGGAGTCCTTATATCCTGAACATTTCTGACAGTCCTGACTGAGACACTCTGCCTGTCTGCCTTGGAGCCTGGCAAAGATTTTGGATGCAATCTAGAACTGCTGAGTTAAGCTTCGTATTGGTAGGTACCAAGGTTTTAATTATTGAGTTAACTTTCGACTTTACTGAATGCACAAGCTGGCATATGCTGGGGAATGTTTCTGCTTTCAGTCTCACAGCATCTGCATTTTTCAGATGTTTGACCTTGATCTTTGACCTTGCCTCTAGAATTCAGACAGCGCTGGGAACTCTCGCAGCTGAGTGATGGGAGCACACACTAGACAGCACTTCCTTCTTCTCTTCTCTCATTGGTCTTTATTTTAAAACCAGGGTTACCCTATTTTAGACGTACTCAGCTTCCTTCAGTTACTAATTTTACTTTAGCATGCAGTCTTGGTATGACTTTATTTTTTTTTTTAATTGACGCCATTAAATGTAAAAATATTACAGCTATGCCATCCCCTCGCTAAGGCAAGCTGGCATTTCCTGCCACTGCTCTCCAGATGGCTGGGAACTGTCTCTAGGTTTGTGTCTTACAAACTTTTAGGGTTGCTGTTCATGATAAGAAAAGCAGTGTTCATTTCTCTCCAGCAGATCTTACACAAACACACTTGTGCATGTGACTGAAACCAAGTCTCAGGACACCCTATCATCCTTTCGCTCTGTAGAGGTCATGGTCTACCTCTCCTCCATTCTTTAGGCTGCTCCTGCATGACCCAGGAGCTAAGGCTGGGTTTATGTTTTTCAACGGACAAAAAGCAACTCAAAAGAACATTTCTATGGCGTCATATTTCTAACATGGCATACGTTGCCATAATTCTTTGTGTTTATTGTCTCGTTAAATCGTTACAGCAATTCATCTTTGCCGTGATCAAAATCACAGCCATAGTAGCAATGATGGGCAACATTTTCTTAGTGACTTCTCACTATGCTGGCATGCTGCTGAATGCTTTACATAGCACATCTATTTAATACTCTCATTTTATAGGCAGAGAATTTGCCCCACTTTACAGATAAGGAAAAGGAAACTAAACAAGGCTGTGTAACTAGAAGAGGGCCGTGCACCTCGGAAGTGGCAGTTGGGATTTGGGCCAAGGTTCTCCGCTTCCACACTGATGGTTTTGGGTATTGTTCCTGGTCCATGACCTAATGCACAGTGTGGGGTCAATGCATACTTGATGACTGAGTAAGAACTGTGCAAATTAGTGAAGGACACTGAGAATGTGATAGTCTCCCATGGATCTTGATCAGCCATAAGAGCACAAAGGAAGCACTCTGGGCTTTGAATGCAAGGAAACATTTCATTTAAGAGATTATACATGAGTGCTTCAAATAGGTTTCCACACTTGAGTCCCATAATGGCTCTGCAAGGGGTGATGGAGAGACCGGGGTTTAGAGAAGTTAAGCACCCTGCCCAACATGATACAATCAGTACTCAAATCTATGTGACCGAAAAGAAAACCATGTTTTTAACCACAGTGTTTAGGTACTTCTATTATTTTTATATTTCTGAGGCCAGATCTCACACTGTAGCTCAAGTGGATGTGAAACTCACTATGTAGCTCAGGAGAGCTTCAAACTTTGTTAATGCCCCTGCTCGAGTCACACACAGCTTCTCCTATACTCACTGTGAGGGCTTTTAGCCTGTGGGTGTTGTGGGCAAAGCGAGACACAGCTGAACCTTCACTAACAATGCCAGGGTATGCCAGTGATGTATTTCTCTATCAAAAAAATCCAAGATAGAAGAGTTAGCAGAGGTGCAGAGGAGGCACCTTCTAATGTATTTTATATGAGTCTATGTTACTAAGATATTGTTCTATTATCTTTTCAACTTTTCTCTAAACTTAGCCCCTTTCCCCTAAAAGTTAGATCTTGTTTTTAAAAACACCATGAAACATGTGAAGTGGTTTTTAGCTCCTTTAGTCATTAGGAAAGTGTAAATGAAAGGCATAAGGAACCTCTCTATACCCACTAGGTATGTAGGTCTGCTATACTTAGTAAAATGGAAAATAACAAGTGCTGACAATGGGAAAATGTCAGAAGTTTCATGCAACACATGGGGAAATATAAAACAATACAGTGGCTGTGAACAGTTTGGCAGTTCCTCCACAAGCTACATTATACACAAGCCAACAGTTCCAAGGTATGCACACCCAAAGGACAAAAACTGTACATAAATGCCCATAGCAGTATTAGTCACAATAATCAAAAAGTGGAAAGCACTCAAATGCCCTTCAGTAGATAAATGCATCAACAAAATGAGCTATATCCATACAGTGGAATGTTCTTCGGCTATAAAAAGGAACTAATTACTAACATGGCCAAACAAGGAGGGGCCTTGCATGAAGGAAAGCAGAAAGCCCACAGAGCATCTTAGTTTGTCACTGTGACAGAATAACAGACAAGAAGCAGTGAGGGGGCGGGGGAGCAGATTTATTTGGGTGTACAGGACCCACAATCCATCATACTCAGGAAAGCATGGTGGCAGGAGGCTGCTGGTCACATTGTACTCATTGTCAGGGAGCAGAACACAAGCGCACCCAGTCTATAAAACCCCAAGGCTGGCTATGGTCTCTTCCTCCAGCAAGACCCCAACTCATAAGGGATCTACAATCCCCCAAATAGTACCACCAGCTGGGGACTAAGTGCTCAAGCATGTGAGTCTATGGAGGACATTCTCATTCAAACCACCGCACAGTATGATTCCATTTAGATGAAATATCCGGAATGCACACAATCTAGGAAACAGATCAGTGGCTGCCCGTATCTATAGGAAGGAAAGCAAGAAGAGTCTTAAGAGTTCTGTGGGGGAGCCCACAGAGGCTCCCTAATAAGACCTTTTGCAAGGTCAGAAAGTCTGAGCTTGCTTTACCCAGCAGGGCTGCATAATAGGACGATTTGGCCGAAGGTATGGTTACCAGGTGTTTTGAAGGGCTACACTTGTTGGTACTTTTATACCTTGACCTTGAAAGGGGGAGGTCTTTTGCCCCCCCCCTTGTTGACATATAAAAAGCCCATCATGAATAAACTCTGGGCAACTGAGTATTGACCCAGGGCCCTCCCAAAGCTATCCTGTGTCTCTATGTTTTTTTCATCTACATCTATATTTCTTCCTATTATTTCTCAATTCCTCACTCCTCCCTCCAAGAACCCTTTGACAGGTCAGGGCTGGACCCTGACAGTTCTGGAATTTCTCTAAGCAGGTGGTGAACTAAGATGAACATAGGATGCTACACACGCTTGACAATAGTCAACTCAGTGTTTCAAAAGAACTACTATAGAGGATTTTTGAATGCTACCAAAATGAAGTTATGCCTGATAACCACTCAAAGTGCCAAGTATAAGTAACCCAAAGTGCTCAGCTATGGATGAATCACCCAACCTTCCGCTGTCTAAGGCACAGAGAATATAGAGAAACAATGGCTGAAGTAATGATATGAGACCTGACAGATGAGAAAAGAAGCTGTGAAAGTTGACATGGTTGATGCACATGTCAACTCACAGTGGCTATGATTATCTGCACATGAGCAAGCTAGTCAAAATCCATGCACAAACTGGAGAGGAGCCCCCAACACCCTACCTTTGGCAGAGAAGCTGTTAGCTGTTCTTGGTTTTCTTGGGAACGGGTCACTTTCCTTTTGGGTTATAGCAATTGGTATATTGTCCATGTCCCAGAGGATGGCCCCACGTCCATGCACACATGGGCAATATTAGCTGGACTCAGGGGCTTAGTAGTAATGATAACAAAAAGAATGGATGACATAAAGTTGGGAGGAAGACACGGGGGAACACTGGAGGGAGTTGGAGAGAGATAGTCAATTGATCAAAATATATGCATGAAAATTTCAAAGGATAAAACAACACTAAATAAGGTTATGTTCGAGATGACAGGTATGCCAATTACCCTTATCTAATCATTATATTTTATACATACTAATGGCTACTTTGTTGCCAAATACATATATATGATTACTGTACATGAATTAATGAAAATATAACTTTAAATTTTTCTGGGACTAAAGATACAGCTCAGTGATAGGGCACTTTTCTAGAATATAAAAGACCCCAAATTTAGTCCCAGGACAATAATAATAATAATAAATAATTAATTTTATGTGAATTTTACCTGAATTTTAAAAAACTCTCTAAGCTGAACATAGTAGTGCATACCTTTAATCCCAGTACTTGAGAGGCAGAGGCAGGTGGATCTCTGTGAGTTATTAGTCCACATAGTGAGCTCCAGGACAGCAAGAGCTTATAGTGAGACCCTGTCTTAAAACAAAACAAAACAAAACAAAAAAGTTTCTAACATCATTAAAGATCATAATAATCTAAAACAACACAGAGTGTGCTGGTGTATATCATATAACTTACAAATGAAAAAAAATTACACATTACAAGAAACAGTGTTCGGTCAGCACATTGTCTCAGGTATAGCCAACTCATGGGAAATTGGCCACATGCTCCTCGGTATAGCTGTGGCCTCACCCAAAAGTTTGAACTTTTATAAAACATGAAATTTGTTGTAATTCAGTTGTACAGTTCACAAGCGTGAATTTTATAGAAGACAATTTCAAAAGAGCTAGAACCTCACACTGCCACACAATGCCTGGTGTGTCCTTAGACAAGTTTGCAACCTGTCTGAGCCCCAACCATCTCCAAACACAACACGTGTATGATTGCTGTTAGTTATCGAAGAATACTTCTCAAGTAGGTTGGCACTTAGCCGAAGAATGATGATGATAGCTAGCATGTCCCTCATTCTTTCTTTCTCTTTGTGTGCGAACTGAGTGTTACTAATCGTCTTCCTGATCATTAAAAGCCAAGTGATCCAGGTTTGGAGAGAGAATCATATTTCAAATGGCTTTTTATCTCCGCATGAGGCTTCCTACATCCCAGGAGAAATATTCTATGAACAGGTCTTTGAAGTAGTTTCCAAAGGAGTAGAGCAATTTATAATAACCATTATGTAGGATTATATGGAAATTTAGGCTAAATTGCTATAGCTAGAATTTTGAGGCCAGTCCCAACCTGGTGTTAAGCAAGAACAGTCATGGGATTTTTGCACTGATAGGAAAAAAAAAATTTTTTTTTAAAGAATAAAAGGTAGCCTTTCATCTCCCCCTCCTCTTGAGAGTAAATAAGCTGTCACTGTGAATATTAAGACTGCTATTTTTTTTTTTGTATCTCATATGGCACCCCCCCAACCCCACCTCAGATAATGATCGACCAAAGCCTGACACAGCCCAGAAGAAACTATACAGCTGCCGAGAATAGTTGTAACCAAAAGACTGAAATGTTTAGAGGCAGAGGCAGTCCCTCTCCCAGGCACAGGCCTCTGAGCCATTCTGTATGGTTTCCCCCCCACTCAACTTCGCCGCCATAAGCGAATGACCCTTCCAGAGCCCTGTCCTCCAGCCTCTGCTTTTTTCCCCTCTCGCTTGCTTCTCCGGGGAGTTGAGGAACGCAGGAAAATAGCTGCAGGGTTTGGCTTCCAGTTGGTCAACCCTGATGCTAATTTCTCTATGGGACGTTTTTAATCTCCATTCTTGGCAAGAAACTGCGGAACCACAAAAGCTGCCAGCTGCATGAAAATATGCTGAAGAGCGGGGGTGGGCCTGGGGGGAGGGGCGTGGAAGAGCAGGGTGTCTAGCAGGGTGTCTGGGAGTGACGGGCTTTTCAGACTTCTCATCCCTGAGCTAGACAGTCTCATCTAGCTACCGACACACTTTATCTATTGCATGAATATAATCAAAAGGACCGGAAAGCAAGCAAACAAACAAACCAACAACCCCCCCAAACCTGAGTGTTTTGTTTTGTTTTGTTTAATTGTTTTCTTCTCCTTTCTTTTCTTCTGGGCAGGGTCTCATTATGATGACCAGGCTGGTCTTGAACTCACAATCCTATCTCAGTCTCCCAAGTGTTGGGGGAGTATGTTTCCATACTAGGCATGAAATTCTTTTCTCTTTCCTTATACTTCATGTGACGCCTCTAATTAAGCCAAGCACCCTGTGTTTGCTTAGTATCTTCCAACTTCTTTATGCCTTCTAAAATATATACCAAGTGCCCACTGTGGACCAGATCATTTGCTACACATTATATATGGATTTGTGCTTTCATCCATTAAATATGGTTTGCACACCTAACACATTGTGGTAGCTTGAATGTAATTGGCCTCCCTAAGCTCATAGGGAGTGGCACTATTAGGAGGTGTGGCTTTGTTGGAGTGGATATGGCCTTCTTGGAGGAAGTGTGTCACTGTGGGGGCGGGCTTTGAGGTTTTCTATGCTCAGGATATCATCCTATGTCTCAGTCAACTTCCTGTTGCCTGCAAGATGTAGGACTCTCAGCTCCTCCAGTACCATGTCTGCCTGCATGCCGCCATCCTCTCCATCATGATGATAATGGACTGAACCTCTGAAAACTATAAGTGAGCCACCCCAATTAAATGTTTTCTTTATAAGAGTTGACGTGGTCATGGTATCTTTTCACAGCAATGAAAACCCTAAAACACACATGAAAGGCAATATTTGACTATAAGGAAAACATCACCAACTAGATGGGCAAAGGTCTACTCCCCTCCCCTTTTCTTTTATTCTTGTTTTATTTTTGTGTTTTTTTTTGATCTCGAAAATTACTGTTATCAACCAGCAGGCATCAAGCTTACAGCAATCCTCCTGTCTCTACCCAAAACCCCCATTGGAAAAGCTTACATTTTTCATGGGACAATACACAAAGAAAAAAATCGAAGATCAGTATAATGGAGGGGTCATGGGAGAACTGCAGTGCTGGGGTGGAGGTGGCTATTGTCTCTTAGATGGCAAGCGAAGATGGAGCGGTGAAGTTCTTATGTGAGCAGAGACCTGAAAAAAGCAAGGGAGCTGATCAAAGAGTTACAAGTGGGAGGAAGGCCAGGGCATAGACCCTGGGGTGTGGCGTGAAGTCCAGAGGCAGAAACAGTGTGAAAAGCTTTGCCCCTCAAGGAGCATAGAGCTGGAAGGGGAAAGACTAACCAGGGATCTCCCTAGTAGCTGTCTAGTCTAAAGTGCTGTACCAAGGGGAAAAGCTCAGGCAGGTTGGAAAGATCCTGTAAAGACTCCTGACTGAGGGCTGGAGGCGTGGCTTGGTTGTCTAGCAACCATAACATCTTGGCTCTGTACAGCCTAATCTGGACACAGTGAGACAGGAATTCAGAGTCATCCTCTGCTACTCAAAGTTCAAAGCTAAACAACAATAAAAACGGCCTATCAAATCTAGGGAAAGGAGTGGCCTAGGCCGTAGAAACTGAAATCAAAGATGCGGAAGTTAGTGAGATAAAGAGAAAGATGGCTCAGATTCAAGAGGAGTAAAGGAGGCCGTGCTGGCTCTAGGAGATAAACGACCACAGAGGCTGGCCAGGAGAACACACGAGGTAAGAGCCTGCCTGAGACAACTCACTAAAGGGTCTTGGCATTTACTTAACTGATTGAATAAATATGGGGACAGGCTCTGCTCCCTGGGGGACCAAACAGAGCTACAATCCTGCTTTATTTAATTCTGTGTCCTCAGAACCTACTCAGAGAAGTATTGTATAACAAAAGCATTCCAGCAGTCTGATATCACCGAAAGCCTTAATAATGAAGACAACAGGTTTCCGTCGGAGTTGGGGGTTTAGAAAAGGTCAGCTGACTTGGCAAATTTTGACTGTTCAATATTGCGATTTCTGTTTGAAACCTGGAGATGAAAGCTGACCATAGGGCCAGTGAGATAGCGCACTGGGTAAGAGCACTTATCACAGACGCCTGGTGACCTGAGTTCAATGCCAGGAAGTCATGGGATTTAGTTTGCTTCTCTGGGGAAGTGGTAAACACCAGAGTCAAGAACCACCTGTAGAAGAGAGGGTTTATTTTAGCTTACAGGTTATAGTGAGTCCATCATTGAGGGGAGTCAGGCCAGGAACTCAAGGCAGGAACCAGAAGGCAGGAAATAAAGCAGAGGGACCGTGGAGGAATACTTAACTGGCTTGCTCTCCATGGCTTTCTTAGCTTGCTTTTTTTTTTTTTTTAATTTTTATTGATTTTTTTATTTTATGAATATTAGTGTTTTGCCTGCATGTATGTCTGTGTGAAGGTGCCGGGTCCCGTGGAACTGGAGTTATAGACAGTTGTGAGCCACATTGTGGGTGCTGGGAATTGAACCTGGTTCCTCTGGAAGAACAGCCACTGCTCTTAACCACTGGGCCATCTCTCCAGCCCCCCCAGCTTGCTTTCTTATGCAACCCTGGACCACCTGCCCAGGGGCAGTACCTCTCATAGTAGTTTTGTCTTAACTAACCAGCACCTCAATTAAGGTAGATAGAGAGAACTGACCCTGTGAAATTGTCCTCTGACCTTTATACATGTTCTGTGACCATTGCACATCTCCCCACACTGATGAAGGTTTTTGGTTTGTTTTAATTTAAACTGTGACAATGGAAAACTTCCTCAAGGAGCAGAATTCCCAAGGCCCTTTCATTGCTTCATGGCATTGAGGTGAGGATGAGGAACATCTGGACTAGGCATCAGTGTTCTGGGTTGGGGGCCTCTGCTTACCTGATACAAAGTAATGTGGTTGACTACAGATAAGACTACAGCACTTTTTCACTTTGAGATTGTGTAGTGTTTCTTTTTTCTTTTTCTTTTCTTTCTTTCTATTTTTTTTCTTTTTTCCCCCCGAGACAGGGTTTCTCTGTATAGCTTTGCGCCTTTCCTGGAACTCACTTGGTAGCCCAGGCTGGCCTCGAACTCACAGAGATCTGCCTGGCTCTGCCTCCCAAATGCTGGGATTAAAGGCGTGCACTGCCCGTTGCCCCCTCTCCCCACCACCAGCTCTGTTTTTGTTTTTTTTTCCAAGACAGGTTTTCTCTGTGTAGCCCTGGTTGTCCTGGGACTCGCTCTGTAGACCAGGCTGACCTTGAACTCGGAGATCTGCCTGCCTCTGCCACCTGAGTGCTGGGGATTAAAGGTGTGAGCCACTACTGCTCTGCAAATGTAGTGTTTCTGACCAGGACACCTCCCTTCCCTGGGAGAAAAGAGGTGATAGGACTTTCGGAGCATGTACAGAGATGGAGCCAAATCTCTTATTTTTATTTTATTTAAAAAAGTGTTGGGGGGCTGGAGAGATGACTCAGCGGTTAAGAGCACTGACTGCTCTTCCAGAGGTCCTGAGTTCAATTTCCAGCACCCACATGGTGGCTCACAACCATCTGTAATGAGATCTGGCACCCTTTTCTGTATACATAATAAACAAATAAATCTTTTTAAAAAAATGTGTTGATTTTGTGTGTGCGAGCAGACACTAGTTGGTGTACCAGGGGAGGCCAGAGGACTTCTTTTGGGAGGCAGTTTATTCTTTCCACTGTGTGGATCCCTGGGGGATGAATTTAGTTCCTCATGCTTCCCAGCAGGTTCCCTTACCCACTAAGCCATATCAATGACCTAAACTTTGTATGTTTGTAACTTTGAAGACAAATATTTTGGAGACAATTCCTAATATTTGCTCTTTTTAAAAAAAAATGTGGTGTTGCTGGAACTACAGATGCACACAACTCTATCTGGCTCTGGATTTCCCTCTCACAGTTGATGTGACAGGTTTGATGTTTTCCACATAGGCCTCCACTTCCCTTTTTCCTACTTCCCAGCAGACCTCATGTTCCACCAGAGGGAAAGAGAATTCTCCCAGGACAGGAGCAGATGTTCACTGTACACCTCACCACCATACTGAGTTCAGCTGGTTGATCCAGCGCTGTGCATGTGACCTCCAGGGTTCTGGTTGGTCCAGCGCTGTGCATATAACCTCTGGGCTCTGGTTGGTTGCATGTGGAATGTTCTGATAGACTGGCACACTTCTCTTTGATTCAAGTCAATGTGGTAGGTGGTGATGCAGATACAGGTTCTGGAAAGGAGTGGCAATTCATGCCACTCACAGAGTCACCCTGGGGTCAGGGCTAATGCAGAGGAAGCCAGAGCTTCAAGGATGGAAGGAAGACTCTGTAGGTCCGGGAGCCAACTCGCACCTGGAGACAGCCCTGCTTCTGGGCTCTTCCGAGTAAGTCCCTACATTCACTTCATTTATCATTTAAATTGAGACTTTGAGAATTGGAGGTCAAGTTTTCCTAGGAGGTAAGAAATTCAGAGACAATGTTGTACCCTCTAAAATAAAGCAGTGTGATCGGTAATCAAAGTAAGGATGGAATTGCTCCGAGATCTGCCTTAAGTGTTTTCAGTGATGTCTCCCAAGAGTTAATGCCGTAAATATATTAGTTAAATTTGAGTAAGTAAAAATGCATGCTTTATTTTTTGAAATTCCCAACAGCTGGAAGAGCTCAGCAGTAGAGCATGTGCTTGCCATCCACAAGGCCCTAGGTTCAAGTTCCCATGTGCGCGCGCGCGCGCGCACACACACACGTGTGCAGAGGGAGGGGTTTTGTGAATGGGAGAGAGACAACAGTCGTTAGTAGTAAGTGCTGGTCTTTGTTACTTTCCCCTCCTCAAAGGCAAACTGTTGGCTCCCACTACAGTTTCTAGTGGGTTCTTCGTAAAATATTCTGGGCATGGACCTCCCTTTTAGTTGACATGGAGGTACTCTAGATAGCCTCTTGCTTTTCTGGTTGGGAAAAATAACTTATAGGGTTATTTTGTATCTGAAAAAAGTGTAAGTTACATTTATTATTTATTATGTGTGTGACTTAGAGTCCTAGCAGGTGTGTGGAAGTCAGAGGACAACTTTCCAGACTCTCTCTCCTTCCACCCTGTGGGACCCAGGGTTTGAACTTGGGTCGTTAGGTTTGGCAGCAAGTGCCTTTAGATGCTGAGCCATCTCACTGGCCAAATATCAGGAAATATTACAGTTGTTTCTTACCTAACATAGTGCGGCTAGCAGCCCCCTACTTTTCCTTATATTTCTATAGACTCCACCTGTGTGAAAAACTTGTTTTTTTCTAATAAAGGTAGTTGGCCCCACAGAATGGCCATATTTCCTGAACCTCCACCTTCCCCTTTACATCAATTAGCTAATAACATCAGACTGTGGAGGTGAGCTCCCACCGGCGGGATGAGGCACAGTCACCACTGACTTCAGGGATACAACACAGAGGCCCTTTTGGCTGAGTGTGCTCATTAGCTGACTTTGGGTGTTGGCCCGCCAGTTTTACAAGAAGAAATTCCCTTGCTGAATTACTTCTGCCTTGTCCATGTGTTCCTTTGTGTAACACTGAGGTTGTTCTTTCCCAAACTCTTTGGGGGCTTTCCAGGACTTAAAGTCTACCTCTGAGAGTATTCAAATACCCTCCCTGGGGGGAGGCACACTCTGCCTCCACTGCTGTGGCCCCCAAGTGAACAGCGCTCCTGCAGATTGACAGTTCCTGGACAGAAAGTTTCTCCGCAACATGGAGAGGGCCCAAGAAAACACTGTGGTAACTAGGTAGCTTTCATGCTCAAAACCAAAGTAGGAAATGTGAAGAAGGTTAAAGTAGTTCTTGGTTGGTTGAGTTTTGATGGAGTCTGACTAAGAGACAGCAGATGAGACTTGTCATTGACATAAAGTGAATGTGGAGTCCTGATCATGGCTCCATAAAGGTGTCCTTGGAACTTTTGTTTTCCAAGAAGCACCTAACATAGGACATGGTAGGTCATGGCCTTGTTGTGGAATATTACTTTAACTATGTAAAGATGTGTTTCATTTGTTTGTTGTGGAATATAACCTTAATGATGTAAAAGGTGTGTTGCATTTCTTTATGCTGCATATGTTTAACAATGTAAAGATGTGTTACTTTGCCTGCCTAAGGCACCTGATTGGTCTAACAAAAAGCTGAATGGCCAATAGCTAGGCAGAGGAGGGAATAGGCAGGGCTGGTGGGCAGAGAATAAGTAGACAGGGAACCTAGGCTCAAGGAGAAGCCAGATGTCAGCCAGTCAGACAACTACCAGACAGACAGACATGGAGTAGGACATACAGAATGAAAGAAAAGTAGAAAGCCCTGAGGCAAAACATAGATGAAGAGAAACAGGTTAATTTAAGTTAAAAAAGCTAGCCAGAAACAAGCCTAAACTAAGGCTGAGCATTCATTACTAATAAGTTTCCATGTCACGACTTGGGGGCTGGCAGTCTGAGAAAGCCTG
Organism: Peromyscus leucopus; assembly: GCF_004664715.2. Classification (NCBI taxonomy): domain Eukaryota; kingdom Metazoa; phylum Chordata; class Mammalia; order Rodentia; family Cricetidae; genus Peromyscus; species Peromyscus leucopus. The sequence continues at coordinate 110,339,370 of NC_051065.1, forward strand.
TTACATGGCCTCATGAGGTAATTGAGCTATTCATCTCAAAGCATTCAAAATCAGAGTGCAACAAAAGCCTCCATTAGGGAAGCCTGAGATTCTGATTAGCTATGGGAGTGTAAGAAATCCGTATTATGTGGGGTTGAGACTCTGATGGCTAACTCTGACAAAGCCAGGATGGGAAACAGTTAGGTAACAAGAGGTAGCTGTAAAGAAACAGACCAACTCCTCTGGAAGACCAAAGACCCCCCACCCCATTTTATATTCATAGGTCTGTCTTATTTTAGTTCACATCAGGCTCCGGTAGGACGAAATAACACCAAGGTCATGTTCTCCTGCCCAGTTTCCGAGTATCATCCCCAAACAACAGCAGCACCATGGTGTTGGGCACACTTCCCCATTCTACAGTCTACTCTCATGGGTTCCCCTTCTCAGCAAGAGTTTGGTCTTCCCCAGGAACTAAGGGGAGATCCACATGGGATCCAAAGAACGATGCTTGGTGTTCACAAGAAACAGTTGTGGTGAGGCTATGGACTCCTTTCTTTTTGGGCAAGACTATGAATTTTCTCCCCGTTTCTTTCCTTTGCTTTTTTGGGGGAGATGATGAGGGGGGGAGGGAGTGCTTGCCAGTGTCCTTTCCCCCTCCCAACTGTACATTTTGTATTCCTTCCTGCCCTGCTTGTTTCCTATTGTAGAGGTGCATAAAATGATTACTAATAACCACACAACAGGTGATCTTGAAATCTGTTTCACCAAAGAAATTAGTCCATTACTGTAGTAGAATATTTTAAGGTGTGTAACCTTTGTTTATGTTGCATTTGTTTAACTCTGTGAAGCTGTGTTACTGAGCCAGTGTAAAACACCTGATGGCCTAATAAAAAACTGGCCAATAGCAAGGCAGGGGAAAGGATAGGTGGGGCTGGCAGGCAGAAGGAATACATAGAAGGAGAAAACTGGGAGGAGAGAGAGCTAAGATCTAGGAGCCAGAGATGAAGGAAGACTCCAGGGGCCAGCCACCCAGCTACACAGTGAGCCACAGAGTAAGAGTAAGACTTACAGAAGTAAGAGAATGGGAAAAGCCCAGAGGCAAAAGGTAGACAGGATAATTTAGGATAAGGAAAGTTGGCTAGAAACTAAGCCAAGCTAAGGCTAGGCATTCATAAGTAATAATAAGCCCTTGTGTATAATTTATTTGAGAGCTGGGTGTTGGTTCCCCGCAAAAACAACAAAAGCCTCCAACAACACATTACTTTAAAATTTAGCCTCAGGCAAGTTCTTAGGATGTGGGCAGAAAGCATCCAAATTCTTTGCCAAAAATCACGAGAATGGTCTCTAACCCAGTTGTTAATATTCTTCTTCTCTGAAACCTTCAACAGTACACATTGCTCTCAGCACTACTAACTCTCAGCCTTCTACTAGGATGGCCCATAGATCCCCACTCACAGCATCCAATTGCTAGAAAAGTCTATAGTTCCAAGGTCTTCCACATTCATCCAAAATCCAGTATGATCAGGAGGCTCACAGCAACACCCTACTGTTGTCAACTTTTGTATTAGTTGCTTTGCTGTGATAAAACGCCATGACCAAGGCAACTTATAGAAGGAAGAGTTTATTTTGGACTTATGTTCCAGAGAGTCAAAGTCCATGATGGTAGAGCAGAGGTAGCAAGTGGCAGGTGGTGGTGGGAGCCACAGCTGAAAGCTCACATCTTTCTGTTTGAACCACAAACAGCAAAGAGAGTACACTCAAAATGGTCTGAGTCTTTTGAAACCTTAAGGCCCATCCCCAGTAACACTCTTCCTCCAGCAAGGCCACACCACCTAAGACTCCCTATCCATCAACTTGGGACTAAGTATTCAAACTATGAAGACTATGGAGGATATCTTGTTCGAACGACCATACATGTGAATTTGCAGCAACCCAGGGAAAACTTGGCAAAGTCCATATGCCATTCAAGACCTAAAGGATGATTGCCAGGTGCTAGACAAGCTACTGCCAGTAGGCAGCCACTATAGCTGGAGGCAAAGGGAAATCAGCCTCCTTGGGCAGGAGGCTGGAGATGCAGGCTCCGCTGGGTCCTAATAAGTGCCCTCTGTGCAGCGTCTCCAACCCTGTTTTTCTCTAACTGGCACATGGTATTCTTTCCATTCAAGATTCCTTTGCTCTATATTTTAGGTTTGCTTCTGTTTCTGCTCCCCTGAGCCTTGGGTATCCTTTGCTTTTGTTTTTATTTACCAGTTACAGTTGCAGAGACAGGCATGGAAACAAAGAAACTATGAGGATGCCATCCCTTTCTAAAGTCGTTTTAACTCCACTGTTGTGATTTTAATGGGGCTTCCGTAGATGAGTTTGTTAGATGTTGTAAACATCATTTTGATAATATTTTGCTCTGTGTTGCTGCTTTTCTCTGTCTGCTACTTGAACTCATTCAAAACCAAAAGCTTGGCCATGATAGATCATCACAGCTGAGACTGTTGACTATTGATAAAGACTATGAAGGCTGGATTCCCCCCAACCCCAAGAAAGGGGGAAAAGTGAAAAGTTTAAGTAGGCTACAAAAGTCTAAGCAAGTCACATAAAGGTATGTAAAGATGAGACTCTGTATATGATGTTAAAACTGATAAGGTTAAAGTTCAATACCTCAGTGTCAAACTGCTGCTTAAATGTATGTCTATTTTAAAATGTGTAGGCTTTTTGTTGTTGTTGTTATTGTTGTTGTTGTTACAGTTTTATTTAACTATGTAACTTTTGCACAGTAGTTAGAAGAACCAGACCTGTGTAACCAACATTCGGAGTTCTCAATAACCATACTTGGAGGCCTAAGATCAGAGGGATTAAAAAGAGACAAGATTTTGCCTCTTGTCCTTTAAGGTCAACTAGGTCCCAGGGGACTGTGAGCTGCTCTTGAAATGCCTGATAACTGTAGGGAATACCTGTTCTTTTCCTCAGAGATGCCATGGAAGCCCACGTGCTGAACTCTAACTGGTGTCAAGTCTGCAGAAGAGAGGACCAACACAGAGAAAACTTCCTCTGTGCTTCCAAAGAATCGAGCAAGGCCACTGGCCTCTCCTCACAGAGACGAAACAACTGGGAAAAGGAAATCTAGAGGAGCCAGAAGTTCTTTCCAAGCCATGTGATGATCCTGAGGACCAGACCCTCAACTACAGTAAAAAGTGATTCATTTTGACCAACTAACCACCCAACAGGGACGTAATAACCAAAGACTAAAATGATTCGTATGTTTCCTCAATAGTTCCAGTAACCACACTCTCTAGACATTAGTCTAAAATACATGTAGGATGTCATTTAGACAACCATTTCATTATGGATTTTCTTTGTAATGTTAAAAATGCTGCCCAGATATAAGAATTCTGACCTTGGCTCTCTGCAGAACAGACTTATGGCCAGGAGACCTGCTCATTATTATTTTAACCAAAAAAATTAAATGATGGCTGCATTTCTTTATTCTTCTCTCTAGAACCCATCTGGGAGGGATCTCAGGATGATTCTAGCCATTCCAACAGCTATCAAGGGGTCTGAGAGCAGATCCCGGTTTCAGCATTCTGGAGAGCAGCCTTAGAGGCCAATGAAAATGAGGAGGAGTCCAATAGACGGATGCTCTTGTGAGCCCATCAAGAAATTCTAATGGAGTTTGATTTCGAGATTTAAAAAATATCCTTTATTCTGGCTTCTCCTGGTTCTCTGCCTAGGGCTTGTAATGCTAATCACGTATGCCTTTACTCCCCCCTCACATCTCTTTTGGGACACCATTCAAGGCTTCCTTTCCTCTCTGCATTTAGCTGTTATACAAAATGGAGATTCCTCTTTGAGAGTTCGAGGCCAGCATGGCCTACAAATTGAGTCCCAGGACAGCCAGGGCTGTTATACAGAGAAACCCTGTCTTGGAGAAAAAAAAAAAAAGTTCCAGTGCACTTTTGGGTCTTTCAGCTAGGCTTCCTGAAGCGGAACACTGACTGTCAGGACCAACAACCCCATCTAGATGGAAGAAGCCAGATTCATTATTGCCCCAACTCTATCAGGGCAGATAGGTGTTACCTCTTCAGAAAGAGGGGAGATGATTTTTAAAAAATGTATGATAAGGGGGGAAAATTGTGAGAAATGGTTTTGTTTTGTTTCTATCAAAGGCAATTAGCTCTTCAAGGGCCCATATTTCCTGAACTGTCCCTTTCTTCTTTGTGCCATTAGCCAATTGTGTCTGATGGTGACATAGAGCTCTCACCAGTGGGATGATGTAGTCACCAGGGTTAAAAGGCAGAGGACATTTTGTCTGAGAGCCTTTGCTAGCCTGGTCTGGGTTCTGTGGTACCCTTTTTGCCAAAAGAAATCACCATGTCAAATTGCTTTGTGTGTGTGTGTGTTCTTTTGTGGGGCACTGAGATTATTTTCCCAATAATATGGGAAAGGATGAGCTGCTAAGTTTATTTAATCAGTGAAAGGCAGCAGCAACAGCAATAGCAGCAGCAGCAACAGCAAACAATAGCAGCAGCAGCAGCAGCAAACACCTGCAAATGATTGCAGGTTTTCTTGTTTTTTCTTTTGTTTTATTTTTCAGTTCTTCAACGAATTTAGCCAATCTCCTGCAGAGAGCTCTTTAGGCTGGAACCTTGAACTACCTCATGCAAAACTGCCCCAAATGTTTTTATATCTGCTGCTTTGTTTGACAGTTGTGTGACATGCTCTAAACAACAGCATATGTAAATAAAGACAGTTGAACCAAAACTTTGCATTTGAGGCACTTGGAGGATTCAAACCCTTTTTGTTGTAATTGGTTTGGTTTTGGCATGTAACTCTCTTTGATCCTCCATGTATATGGATTCCTTTTCCTTTTTTACTGAACTATCTATTAGTTTATTCAGCATGTACTTATGTATGTGGAAGTTTCTGTCCTGCAAGCCGCTGCCAAGTAACCACACAGAGGCTTAATATTAATAATAAATGCTCAGCCAATAGCTCAGGCTTGTTACTAGCTAACTCTTACATTTTCAATGAACCCATATATATATATATAATATAATATATATATATTGTTTTTCCAGACAGGGTTTCTCTGTGTAGCTTTGTGCCTTTCCTGGAGCTCGCTCTATAGACCAGGCTGGCCTCGAACTCACAAACATCCACCTGCCTCTGCCTCCCAAGTGATGGGATTAAAGGTGTGCGCTGCTGCTGCTGCTGCTGCTGCTGCTGCCGCCGCTGCTGCTGCGCCGCCGCCGCCACCGCCGCCACCACCACCACCACCACCACTCGGCTGAACCCATATTTTTATCTGTGCTTTGCCACATGGCTTGGTACCTTTTTGTCCATCTTGCTTCTCTCTGCGTTGGCTCACTACACCCCTGATTCTACCCTTCTTCTTCCCAGCATTCTCTATTTGGCTCTCCCCCCAACCTTAGCCTGTCCAGCCATTGGCCAGTCAGCTTCTTTATTAAACCAATCACATTGACATATATTCACACAGTGTAAAGGAATATTTCATATACTTATTGTGAGGGAATATAGGGTACTTATCCTTCCATCCAGGGCTTCATGTTATGCGTTCTCCTGAGAACTGGCAATGGGGCTGATAAGTGTAGTCTTCAGTGGTTATTAAGAACTAACATTAAACAGATACTGGTTACCATGTTTCTATTGTTACCTCTATAGATACTTAGTTTGGGACCTGTATCAGAAGGGGCCATTACCCAGTTAGACAATTGAATATATATAAGGAAAACAGGCAATAGGAGCCCCCCAAAATAGAACACTATTACTGAGCCCTTATTTCATATAGACAGAATTCAGTAAATAACTACATGTTACCTACCATAGGAGTGGTAATGAGTCCTGTAGTTTGTTCCTTAATTCATTAATTATAACATTGCTTATTTTGTACTTTAAAAAACGCTTAATTTCCTCGTTTTTATTTTTCTTTAATTGCCAAATATGGAAGAACTAGTGTTGGGTTATCATTTGTAGTAGGGTGTGTGTGTGTGTGTGTGTGTGTGTGTGTGTGTGTGTGGTGTAGGTATGTCTGGGTGTGTATGTATGTGTGTGTGTGTGGTATGGTGTGTGGGTATGTGTGGGTATGTGTGTGTATGTGTGTGTGGGATGTGTGTGTGTGTATGTGTGTGTATATGTGTGTGTGTGTGTGTATGTATGTGTGTGTGTGTGTGTGTGTGCGCGTGCGCGCGCGCGCACAGGTTATCTGTGAAGGCCAGAGGTCGACATATGTCTTCCTCTATCACTCTCCACATAATTTTTTTGAGAACGGGTATATCACTGAACCACAGCTAAGGGCTGGGACTTTAGCTTAGTGGTAGAGCACCTGCCTCGAATACATGAGGTCTTAGGTCCAGTTCCTAGTACTGAGGGGAAATGGAGCTAACCAGTTAAGTAGACTGACTGACTGGTCTGCAAACTCAGTAGGAAAGGCTCTGCCTGTCCCCTCTGACACCGTGGCTGGGGTTACAGATGTGTGCCATTGCACCTGGCTTTTACATGAGTGCCAGGGATCTGCATTCAGGTGTTCGCGTTCCATGACAAGCACTTTACCCAATGAGCAATTCCCCGAGGCCCTGCAGTGTTTTTATAGTTGTAACATTTCATTCCGTCACATAATCCCCACAATATTAAAGCCTAAGATGTTAGAGGCATTGCTAGGGAAATGAGTTTGGACTCATCTGTGGCCCAGATGCGCTGTTCCTGACAAAGTGGTACATTATTAAAATACTTTACCTATAAGGAAATCCGTGATCACAATCGTTACAACCAAACCTAGAAAGAGCTATTAAAAAGTTAACTTACATCAGCCACACCCTTAGAATCTGGGACTTCAACATGCCTTTCTTTAAAGAAAAATTTAAAAATATTTTATTTTCCATTTTCATTCACATATACATGTGCCTATCAGTGTGAGGTGTGAGTGTATGCAAATATGTGTATGGGTGCTCAAGGAAGACATTGAATCCCTTGGAGCTAGTTATAGGCAGCTGTGATCTGGGAATTGAACTCAGGTCCTTTGGAAGAGCTGCAAGGTCTCTTAATCACTGAGTTATCTCACCAGCCCCATATCTCTTCTCTTTACTTTCTGTTCATGCTCTTTATCAAGCATATATATGTATATATATATGAAATACACATATGGAAGAAATAGATGTGGAAATATATATATCCTGTTTTTCTCCTCCACTGGACTCTAAACTTCATTGGTGAGATCAGTCTGTCTATCAATTTTCTCTACGTGTTGAACACTGGATAGATGCCCAATAAATTGAATTTATATTTGGCCACAAACTAGTCAAATAAACCAAGGCAAGAGTAGTTTGTTGTTTCAGACGCTGTTCCTGTCACCGGGACAAAGTTCCTGATGAAAGCAGCTTATGGCAGCAAGGGTTTGTCTTGGATGGCAGTTCGAAGTTGGGGAAGGCGTGATGGCAGAGGTGTCACTATATAGCCCAGTCCATCCCAGAACCCGTCATCTTCCTGCCTCAGCTTCCCAGATGATGGGATTACAGGTGTGGACCACCGTGCTCAGGCTATGGATTTTCTTATGTTTAATTTTATTGACAGGTCCCGTATTTGTGGCTGAGGGCCAGGAAATGTGTTTCTTCATTTGGTCAAAGGAGACACCCACCTTCATCAGCTTCTGAGAAAATATCCTAAGATGATTGCACTCCATGTACTGTCAAGACATTGTGACAGAGCCCATCATAAAAAAATGACTTGTAGACCTGAATGGACCCTTTCATCAAAAGACCTTGAGACATTGTACAAATGATAATTCTCTCTTTCATCATCCCCTCTGAGGTAAGAATATTTTTCTTCATTCATAACTTAGTCTATATAAAATCATTTCTCCCAGACTCCCCAGTCATAGCTGGTATCAGTCACCTCCTGAGCTATGTATCAGTTGGCAAATAAATCACATTGTAAAACAAGAAAAACTTAAATTAGGGGAAAGTTATGTTGGGGCTGTTGAGAGACTAAGTCATTAGGGACTTTTGGATTTCAAATAAAAATTCTCTAATGATGAGTGGAAATATATTCGAGAAGTTTCAAGAGAAAAAAAACGTGTTCAGTTATATGTCATATTTTAATTCCATTTTTAATATTTGGATGAACCAAGAGATAAATGGGCTTCAGAATGCATTCTGAAGTTGTAGGTGACCTGGAGCCAAAATAAAGAATATCTGACCAGCTATACATTCTCAGAGGAATGATAATAAAAATCTTAATCTGGGAGAATGTTTCATTTTATTGCTCAAATCCATGGAAGTTCACCAGGGCTGATCAAACTTTTAATATCTGGTCACAACAGGACATCACTCTTGATGATCCCCAGCTGCACAGTACGTGCTTGAAATTTTCATTCCCACCTTTGTGCTGCCAGGGAGGGATCCTGCATTTTTTCGGTCTTATACAGTTTTTAAACATTGGTTCACAAATCATTTCAAGTATCAAGAAAAATCATCAGCACAAAAACTCCCACGTACCCATGAATTGAATTCACCAATTAGTGCCATTTTGTCTATCCATTCTTCATGTATAAAAATTTATTCCTGTTGGTGACTGAGTTGTATTCACTATGGAGCATTACCTATCAGCCCTTTGTGTTCTCTGAGAACATGGGTATCCTTGTATGTAACCACACTGCACTTACCTACTGAAGGTAAGTAAGTATCGATCAATACTTTTATTGAATCTACTGTCCACATGCCAGTTTTGTCAACTGATTCAATAAGGACTTTTATTAATTTTTTTTTAGTACAGGATTCAGATCAAAATCAGATATTGCATTGTGACTGTCTTCTTCAATTTTGATCAATGCCTTTCTTTATATTTTATAATAATGACATCTGGAAGAACACTGGCTCATTCCTTTGAGAGGGCAAGAACAATGAACTTTATTGATGATACTCAAGACAGTGGGGTTCCCCAAGCCCCTCCCCCTTCTTCTAGGTATCTGGGATGGAAGCTGTGAGGTCCAGATGCTCAGCACCAGGAGCTGAGTTGGGATAGGGCCTCCTCAGCAGTCAAGGGCCTCTTTCATCCTCTCTGTTCTTGCTAGGCTGAGAGGTCCAGAGCTTCTTATTTCTTAGAGGCTGTGTAGCCCATGAGGTCTACCACCCTGTTGCTGTAGTCATGTTCACTGCCATACCAGGAAATGAGCTTTACAAAGTTGTCATTGAGAGCAATGTCAGCCCCAACATCAAAGGTGGAAGAGTGGGTATTGCTGCGAAAGTTGCAGGAGACAACCTGGTCCCCATATTTCCAGGACACCCTTGAGGGGGCCCCTTATGCCTGCTTTACCGTCTTCTTGATGCCATTGTACTGGACAGCTTTCTCTAGGCAGCATGTCAAATCCATGAAGGACACACTTAGGGTAGGGTATGGAAGGCCATCCAGTGAGTTTCCTATTCAGCTCTGGGATGACCTTGTCCACAGCCTTGGAAGAGCCCGTGGATATAGAGATGATGTTTTGGGTATCCTCATGGCCATCGTACCACAGCTTCCCAGAGGGGTCATTCACAGTCTTCTTTGATCATGAGTCTCTCCACAGTGCCAAAGTTGTTATGGATAACCTTGGCCAGAGAGGCTAAGCAGTTAGTGGTGCAAGAGGCATTACTGGCAATCTGGAGTAAGCTGTCATACTTCTCACAGTTCACACTCGTCACCAGCATGGTGGCATCAGCAGAGGGGGCAGAGATAACGAAACTTTTGGCTTCACCTTTCGAGTGGGCCCTGGCCTTCTCCATGGTGGAGGTGACATCAGGAGACTCCAAAACACACTCAGCACCAGCATCACCCCATTTGATGTTGGCTGGATCTCACTCCTGGAGGATGGAGATGGCCTTCCCATTGATAACAAGGTTCCCATGCTCAGCCATAACTGTGCTGTGAAACTTATACTGGACTCATGTAAACTACGTAGTTGAGGTCAATGAAGGGGTCATTAACAGCAACAATATTCATATTGCCAGAGTTGAAGGCAGCCCTAGGGATCGGGATCCCAAAATGGCCTGATTTTTTTCACTCCAACTTCCCCATTAAAGCAGTGCCTGGCATACAGGCCTAGTGCCTAGTGAAAGTCCTCAGTGCAGCCTTCCTTCACCAAGCACAGTGTGCCAGGTGGAAGAGGATCACATGCCAGTCTAAATGGCAGCCACCCCTTTCTTTTTCTTCTGTCTTTTAATCACATTCACTGTAATTATAAGACGGGAAGTAATTACGCAGTTGTTGAAAGCCTGCCTTTTCCAGAAAAGTAGGATTTCCCAGCAGACATCAGGGAGACTCCTGCAAAGAGCATTTGGTTTATCCGCCCCCACCCCCCCCAAACCTTAACACTCACCGAGTGTTCTGCCTTTTTTCTTTAGGTCAGTGCTTTTCATTTTCTTTCTTTTGCTGTTCCTTCCTTCTCTCCACACTGTGGGATACAATGGCTTGCTTAGGTTCTGCTGAGCTGAAATTGTGGGGTTCTTGATAAGTTCTCCATCATCTAAACATTCTACACCCATTTTGAGAAAGTAGAATTTTTTTTTTTTTTTTTTTTTTGGTTTTTGTTTTTTCGAGACAGGGTTTCTCTGCGTAGCTTTGCGCCTTTCTGGAACTCACTTGGTAGCCAGGCTGGCCTCGAACTCACAGAGATCGCCTGGCTCTGCCTCCCAAGTGCTGGGATTAAAGGCGTGCGCCACCACCGCCCAGCTGAAAGTAGACATTTTAAAGGGTGTGCTGTCACTCGGGAGGCAGAGCCAGGCGGATCTCTGTGAGTTCGAGGCAGCTGGGCTACCAAGTGAGTTCAGGAAAGGCACAAAGCTACACAGAGAAACCCTGTCTCGAAAAACCAAAAAAAAAAAAAAAAGGGTGTGCTGTCAGTCTACTTAAGGAAATCATCGGTGCCTTGCTTGGGCACCTTTTGCTTATAAAAAGCAATGAGTTAATGGCGGGAAAGTGTTTACTGCGGTTATCATTTAGAGAACAGAGACTGTTTTTGTTTACTTTGCTTTCATCCTTCCTCAACCATCTTCCAACCACAGACAATGTAATGGATGCTTAGAGAGAAGTCACTAGCCCAAAGTCAGGTGGGATCTGAACACAGATCTCTAAGTTCTACTCTTGCTGGATCACTCTCTGCCAGGTTCATTTGATGTATATTGGTGCCTATTGCCCCGCACCCTGGCAGGCAGACTAAACGTGTGCTTTGGAAACAGCAAAGCAACACCCCCCCACCCCCCCCCCCACATACACAGGTGGGGCTGGGGACTTGGTAAAGTGCTTGCCATGCAAGAATGAGGACCTGAGTTTGGATTTTCTGCACTTATGTAAAGAAATGCCAGGCACAGCAGTGTGTTCCTGTAATCCCAGCACTGACAAGGCAGGACAAGGAGGATCCTTGAGACTTATTGGTCAGCAAGTCTAGCTGAATTGTTGCGCTCCACATACAGTGGGAAATGGAGTCCCAAAGATAAAGTGGGCAGTGACTGAGGAAGACACGCATCATGGACCTCTGGCCTCCACACATGGACATATGTACATGTTCATGGACACAAGCAGGAATGTGTCTACACAGACACACACACAAAAAAAATAATGAAATGTATGCTATACCAAGAAAATGAATGATGGGATGCTCATCTTCTTTTCATTTCTTTTAAGGTTGTTTTTGTTTTGAAATACAAGGGAGATGTGGAAAGGGGCCATTACTGTCTCTTTAGGCCTCCGAACCCTCTTAAAATTCTAACTCCAGTTCTGGGCCCTTTAAAAATAATAAAATGGTGTTTCATTTTAAAATATCATTTTCATTACTTTAGAGAGGGCTTCTCTCACATGGAGCTAATGAGCTTTCCTGGCAAAACATGGCTGGAGAGAATGTGCTTTCCAGTGACTGCTCTCCAGGTACTTTGAGTGATAAGAGGAGCTCCCGAGAGAAAAGAAGGGACATGGTAGTGCACACAGTCTCTGTTTCAGGACGCTACATGGATTTTCTCGAGTGACATTGTTTTTGGACTTTTCATTCTTTATGCTAAGTCAGCTAAGGATTACATTTCCACTTTATATTCTGAGGAAGTGTTCTTCTCTATGCTTAATAGGCAACTGTACTTATTACTGAAGTTTATTTCCATGTTTCTCCTCAACCACCTCCATCTCCTCCTCCTCCTCCTCCTCCTCCTCCTCCTCCTCCTCCTCCAGGTTTTCTCATGTGGTAGATCAGGACGGCCTTGAATTCACAGAAATCTGCCTGCCTTTACCCTCCAAGTGCTGGGATTAAAGGCATGTGCCACCACCACTCAATGCCAGGGCATCTTGTATGCTAGGCAGGCAAGTAATTTTACCCACTCAGTTACACCCCCAGCCTCATATGTTTCTTTTATATCTGTGATTCACTGTTTCTAAATATAATTGACTTCATTTAAATTATATATATATATATGTATATGTACTCAGTGTTGTTTGCCTCAAAACAAATCACGATATTAGAAGTCCCCTTTTCTATTTTACTTATATAAACAGGTGAACAATTGTTGTCTAGTAAACAAGTGTATGTTTATAATAAATGGGGTGAGATTGTCCTGCCTCATGGCTGGTGGACATGCCAGCTGGTGCAATAGCCATGCCTATTGACTGAAGGAGCAGTTGTTATTTGTAGGTATGTCAGAAGGTATTTCATCCTCACCTAATTCTGACCTCAAACCTCAGGGCCAGTCACTGGTATAATCTGCTTTAGTAGATTAAGATAGTGAGCCTAGAAAAGATTACAGATGAGCCAAGGCAGCCACAAAGCTCCTGATCCCATTCCACCTGACTCCATGGGCTAGCCTTTGTTCTGGGTAAATCTTGCTTGCATGGGTCAGGAGGTGCTTTGGAAGGGTTTGGGTAGTATTCAGGAAACCAGAGAAGGAGCTATTGCAGAAGTCTAGGTATGTGGTAACAGAGCCAGGTTTAGAATTTCAAAGGTGAAAACAGGTACATGGATTGTGTTGGGAGGGTCTGAGAGTGAACAGTTTAGGGACACGGAGTGTCCTGAGGTCCGACCCTGTTGTGACAAGGACAGGTGGTTTTGGAAAAGCCACAGAGGCTAAGATCCTTCAAAGCCTTTATTGTGAGGTTGGGGAGATGGCTTAGTAGTTAATAGCACTTGCTGCGCTTGCAGAGACCAAGGTTCTGTTCCCAGCACTCACATTGGCTACTCATAACTACCTGTAACTCCAGTCCAGAAGATCTGACACCCTCTTGAGGACTCTGGGGACACTTGCATGCATGTGGTACACAGATTTACACTTATGACCACACATACACATAAAAATACATAATATTTTTTTAAAATCTTAAAAAAAAACTTTTGTGTTCTAACTCCTCAACAGAAAACAGCCAGTGAAAATTAGAATAAGGTAGAAAAGATGAAATGTTTGGAAGGAAATAGTTTCATCATTTTCAGGAAATATAACAAGGCTACACAATGATTCCCTGTTCTACCCTGAGACTTCTTTAATTACGAAAAAGTCTACAATTCACATATCAGCTGGATCCAAACCAGCTTCTGGAGTGTTTGAAGGTGATTAACTGCAGTTTGCTTTTTTGAGTGGTTTAAACACTCCCTTTGGAAATCTTGCCAAGCTCATCATTTGTTTCCAAACTCATTCTCCTTTAAAAAGGGACAAGATAAACTCTGGCTGAGCCTGTGTCCCACATAATGAGGTTTACTCAATTAGAAAATATCGACTTGCCAAGGGAACCTATATCTTCTACATCAATAGAAGCACTTAAAAAAAGATTTATTTTGTTTATGCATATATATCACTGAGTGTATTTGCATGGATGTGCGTAGTGCCCTTGGAAGACAGAAGACATTGGATACAGGTGTTCTGAGCATCCTAACATGAGTCCTGGGAATTGAACTCAGATCCTTTGAGAGAACAGCAAGTACTCTTCAACTCTGAACCATCTCTCCAGCCCTGAGATTCACTTTTTCTTATCCCTAGATCTTCCTTCCACTTAAGCTTTAGCTGGCATTAAAGTCTGTTTTAGAGACACCTCTATTTATTACTTTGTCTTCTACTAAATAAACTGGTACAAGACAGGGGTAAAGGCCAGTGAGGTGGTTTGAATGAGATGGCTCATATATTTGCATGCTTACTCCATAGTTGATGAACTATTGGGAAGGATTAGGAGGTGTGTCCCTGTTGGAGGAGGTGTGTCACTGAGAGTGGCCTTTGAGGTTTCAAAAGGCCACATCAGGCCCAGCATCCCTCTTTCTACCTGCTGCTTGATGATCAGAATGTAAAGTTTGTTGCACAAATACTAAATGGTCTTAAAATAAAAACCCAGAGCCAGACATTGAGGTAAGTGCTGAGAGATCAGAGAGACAAAGGATCAAGCCTCAGCCACTTCTTACCTCGCAAACTCTACAAATCCTGAGACTGAATGCCTCTGAGTCCTCAGCCAAAAAGGACTGTCTCCTTCTGCCTTATATTCCTTTCTTTGCCCAGCCATATCACTTCCTGTCTCAACCTTCTGAGATTAAAGGTGTGTGACTCCCAAGTACTGGGATTAAAGGTATGTGATCCCAATGCTGGAATTAAAGGTATGTGCCACAACTGCCTGGCTGTTTCTCTTTTAAACTGGATTAATCTTGTATAGTCCAGGGTGGTTTTGAACTTACAGAGATCCAGACGGATCTCTGCCTCCTGAGTGCTAGGATTAAAGGTGTGCTAACTCTGTGGCTGGCTCTGTCCTCTGATCTTCAGGCAAGTTTTATGAAAGTACAACAAAATATCATCACAAAAGCTCTCATCTACTGTTCCAGTGTCAAGCCTGTCTGCTTCCCACCATGATGATAACTGACTGGCCTCTGAAACTGTAAGCCAGCCCCCAGTTAAATGCTTCATTTCAGAAGAGTTACTTTGGTCGTGGTGTCTCTTCACAGCAATAGAACACACACATCTACACAACTCATTGAACGTGGACTTGAACTGGGGCCTCCATCGAGCCCGCATCCCTACGTTCTAGTGTCTTTGGTAGAGGAAGGTACTTTGCATGCTAGCGAAGGAGAAACATAAACACCAACCCAGCCACAAACCCTTTGATCTGCAACAGTGTCCTGCCTGAAAGACTATGCTAGTGCCATGTGTGGCACAAAGCTTGCGGAAGTAACCAATGAATATCTGATCTGACTTAGAGCCCACTCCATGAGATGGAACCCATATCCAACATTGCTTGGGTGACCAGAGACTAGATAGCCCAGGGACCTAGGGGAAAACTATTCTAAAAAAAAAAAAGTAGCTATAAAATTACTCCTAAGACATTCTGCTGTACTCATAGATTAGTGCCTGGCTCAGCCATCATCAGAGAAACTTCCTTCTTGTGGGAGACCCACTCCCACCCCCCCCCCCAGGGTACTCTTGAGGAGAGAGGGATAAGAAACATTAGTTAGAAATGTAGTGGGGGAGAGAAACAGACAGAAACACAGGATAGCCTTGGGAGGGCCTGGATCAATATCCACCGGCCCCTTCTGTCTCTTCTAAAGGGCTTTTTATAGGAATGCCAAGGAATGGGGCAAAAGACCTCCCCCTAGCTCATCCAAGTGCAGACCCCTCCAATCACTTGGCAACCACGCATGTGATCAAGCCATCTCTTAATGCAGCCCTGCTGGGTGAAGCAAGCTCAGATCTTACTAAAAGACCTCTGTGGGCCTTCATACCTTCTGCAGCACATAGGAACAAATACAGAGACACACAGCCAGACATTATGCAGAGAGGAAGAGACCTTGGAATACTCAGTCCTAAATGAGATGTGTCCATCAAATTCCTCCCCTCAAGGTTCAAAGAACACCTTGGAAGAGGAGGTGGAGAAAGTGTAAGAGCCAGAGGGAATGAAGGGCACCAAGAAAACAAGGCCCTCTAAATCATCATGATCAACACACACATAAACTCACAGAGACTGAGGCAGCATGCATCGGACCTGCATGGGTCTGCACCAGATGGGTTCCTAGAATTATAAAAGGAAGTGGACACATCCCACCACCCCTAATCCAGAAGTAATCTCCAATTGATAACCACTTGCAAATGAAAATCATATTTGTTCTTCTCTCTTTTTTATCCTGCAGGTTCTTTGGGTGTATATTATGGCTTCCAGTTTGAGTGTTTTTATAGGATCCTGAGTGTGCAAATGAGTGTGTCTCTTTTTCTTGTACCTTCTTTTGGATTCTGTTCTCTGTTCTTGTACCTTCTTTTGGGTTCTGTTCCTTCTGTTTGTATGTTTTGGCCAATTCCAATATAGTAGCTTTTGTTTTGTTTTGTTTTGTTTTATTTTATTATTGTCCTGCAGAAGCCTGTTTGTTTTCTAATGAGAGACAGAAAGGGGGTGGATCCACATGGGAGGGGATGGGGTGAGAAACTCAGAGGAGTAGCAGGTGGAAAAACTACAATCAGGATACATCATATGAGGGGGAAAATGAGTTTTCTATAAAAGGAAAGAAAAAAAAACTGTAACTAAGATAGGCAGTCTCATGACATGCCTTGCCTGAGATATATGAAGGATGAAGGATGTAGGCGTGGGGCTGTCTCCTCTGACATTTGCTGAATACCTCCCAGGCCAGGTTTCTACCTTTATTACTTTCTTTAGCTCTCCCAACCAGCAGATGCAGGGACAGCAGCAGCACTCCAGGTGAGCATGTCAGGCTCTCTGCTGACCATTTTGACTGTTCATTTCACAAACGACTCGGAGGACTCACTGTGTTTCTTACCTCCTCCCTTTCCTGGTTCTATCATCATCTAACCTAGACATTCTGGTTCCCTTAGATATCTATTTCCTTCCTTCATCCTTGTGTATCCATTCAGTCATTCAATCCCATTTGTTTAGTTGTCTATTCTGGATTCATTTTTCTATCATGGCTATAAAATGAAACCACACCATAACCGCTTCTCTTTCTCTGCTTCCAGAGTCGCATGGCCCTTCTTCTTCTTCTTGTGAGTCACATCTCTCTTCTCACTTGTATGTCACTTGGGATGCTCACCCAGGCACAACAGGACAACCTACTTCTCTTGGTATCTCTAGTCCAAGGAGGGAACACTTATAGTGTACAGATAACCTTCTTTCTGCTCTCCACTTTCCTGAGCTTGATTTTTGTAGACCCCACATGTGTATCT
Organism: Peromyscus leucopus; assembly: GCF_004664715.2. NCBI lineage: Eukaryota > Metazoa > Chordata > Mammalia > Rodentia > Cricetidae > Peromyscus > Peromyscus leucopus. Next base: position 110,356,499 of record NC_051065.1, read on the forward strand.
GTCCCTGGGTTATTTCATTCCACACAGTGTCCTTTAGATTTGTTCACATTTTACACATGACATGATTTCCTGCCTCCTTTTTTTTTAAAATAGCACCTCACTATCTGGTTTAATCTGGTCTTGCACCCCTAGGTTCAAGCCTTCCCCCCATCTCAGCCTTTGGAGTGTCTAGGTCTAGATGGATGTGGCTAGCAAGATATTCTGCTTAACCTTCCTTCCTTCCTTCCTTCCTTCCTTCCTTCCTTCCTTCCTTCCTTCCTTTCTTTCTTTCTTTCTTTCTTTCTTTCTTTCTTTCTTTCTTTCTTTCTTTCTTTCTTTCTTTCCTTGTGTGTGCACATGCATGCATGTGTATGTGCATATCATAGCTTGAGTGTGGAGGGCCGAGAACAAGGTGCAGGCGGCCTTTTACCTGTGTGTTCTGGTGATCAAATAAAGACTGTCAGATTGGCAGCAAGCACCTTTACCTGCTGAGCCATCATGCTGACTCACACTCTGTCTGTAAAGGCCAGGTTCTATTTCAGTGTTCATGCATGTTGCATCTTAAAATCTTCTCACTCATCCCTTTACAGGCAACTGTAATTCTCTTCCTTGGCTAATGTAATCATGACTTTTCTCATTGCTGGGATGAAATCCCTGTCAAAATCAAGTCGTGGAAGACAGGGTTTATTTTGGTTCACAGTTCAAGGGAAACAGTCCTTCATGACAGTGCATTCACAGCAGCAGAAAGAGGAGGCAGCTGGTTGCGATTGCCTCTGCTGTCACGAAGCAGATAGAAGCTGGGCATGGTGGCCCTCGCCTTTAATCTCAGCACTTGGGATCACTGAGTTTGAGGTCAGCCTGGTATACAGAGTGAGTTCCAGGGCAGCCAGCTCTATGCAGAGAAACACTCTCTCAAAAAACAGAACAAAACAAAAATGATTGAGTCCAGAACCCCAGTTCTTGTAATGGTGTTGCTCACAGTTAGGGTGGTCTTCCCACCCCACTTAACCCTATTTAGAAGGCCCCTCACAGACAGGACCAGAGGTGTATTTCTGTGGTGATTCTAAGTTGCATCAAGTTAAAGATGGTGACTGGCCATACAGCTATGGTGAACACATCAGGACACACATCGACTTGACATTCTGATTTCATTTCCTTTTGGTATAGACCCCAAAGTAAGCTTCTTGGACCATATGACAGTTCTATTTTTATTTCTTGAGGAACTTCCATGTCACTTTTCAAAATTACTGTTCCACTCATTCCTTGCATTGCCAGCACAAGTCACCTAACATAGGTGGAACCTTTCGCTGCTCCAAGCAAACGTCCGCTCCTCCTAGCTGGTTGATAGAATGTCTACACAGCAGCACAGTGAGATCCAACAGGAAGGGCCAAGCCTCCGACAGCCTTCAATACAAAGTGAGAAGACAGAAATTAGGGCAGAAAGAAGAAAAACACCTTGTTTGGAAGGGTAATTTAACCTTCCTCAGGTATTTTGTTATAGTAACCAACAAGGGGTGAACATACACTGCAAGAGTCATCCTTGGGACTCTGCAGTTAAGGGCACTTTTGCTTTTCCAGAGGACCAGAGTTCAGTTTCCAGCACTGTTGTGATCAGTTGACAATCACCCATGACTCTAGTTCCAGGAGATCTGATGCTGTCTTCTGGCCTCCTTGGGCACCAGGGCACATGTGGCATATGCTCACACATACACATGACTATAAAAACAAAATAAAGTTTTAGATGTGTAAAAGTTAAAACCTTCCTCTTTAAAAAAGAAAAAAAGAAAAGGGGAAGTGCTGTGGGATGGTCTGTATGTCAAATTACTCTGATTGGTCAATAAATAAAACACTGATTGGCCAGTGGCTAGGCAGGAAGTATAGGCAGGACTAACAGAGAGGAGAAAAGAAAGAACAGGAAGACGGAAGGAGTCACTGCCAGCCGCAGCCAGGACAAGCAGCATGTGAAGATGCCGGTAAGCCATGAGCCACATAGCAAGGTATAGATTTATGGAAATTGATTAATTTAAGCTATAAGAACAGTTAGCAAGAAGCCTGCCATGACCATACAGTTTGTATGCAATATAAGTCTCTGTGTTTACCTGGTTGGGTCTGAGCGGCTGTGGGACTGGCGGGTGACAGAGATTTGTCCTGACTGTGGGCCAGGCAGAAAAACTCTAACTACATTTAGAAGAGAATTATCCTCATCCACAGAGCCCCAGGCATGGACATCTGGGACTTGCTGAAGCTTCTGGTAGGTTGTCGGGGGCTCTTTTGGGATATGACATTTCTGCCTGATGAATAACACCACGGAGATGAGGCAGGTGACACAGCTCCCGTTTGTAGGGCAGAGGACACATTGTGGGCGTTGGCTCTTGCCTTGTACTGTGTGGATCCTAGGGATCAAACTCAGGCTGTTAGGCTTGGCAGCAAAGGCCTTTAGCCACTGAGCTGTCTTGCTAACCCTTCCCTACACATTCTCATCAGCATTTAAATGTTATCTTCGTACTATCCAGTTTAACAAGTGTGAAGGGATAGTTCACCGTGGTTTTAGTTTGTATTTCCCTGACGACTGGTGATGTTGAGTATTCTTCCTTATATCTCATTTGTATGTTGTCTTTTGAGAAATAGCTGTTTAGATCTTTGGCTCATTTAAACATATCTTATTATTGAGTGATTTTAATTTCTTATGTTTGTATAATCTCAGTTGGTGTTCATAAGAGCTTCAGTATCTCACAAAACCCCATTTGCAGTGATGAAATAGTGTGGTTAAATAACAGCTGTGTGGTTGTAAGTTTGGAAAGGGAACTCAGACCCAGACAGCCTGGTTCATGGAATCCTGACACTTCACTGGTTCCAGACAACTTTACCCATGTCAATGACAGGTACAAAGGAAATGTGGTGGTTTGAAAGAAAATGTCCCCCAAAGGGAGTGGCACTATTGGGAGGTGTGGCTTTGTTGGAGTTGGCACTGTCTTATTGGAGGAAGTGTGTCACTGTGGGGGCAGGCTTTGAAGTCTTATATATTCTCAAGCTTTACTCAGTGCAATATACCGTCTATTTCCTGTTGCCTGAAAGATGTAGGACTCTCAGTTACTTCTCTGGCACTACGTCTGCCTGAATACCACCACGTCACACCTTGATAATGGACTGAACTTCTGAAACTGTAAGCCACCCATTAAATGTTTTCCTTAATATGAGTTGCCATAATCATGGTGTTTCTTTACAGCAATAGGAACCCTAACTAAGACAGAGGGTGAAAGAATGATTTCAGAATACATGTCACACTAGGCAGGAAAAATTCAAACAGTATAATATTTGAGATTAGTGATAAATAAGCTGATGGGAATGTACCTGTCCCCTTTGGTCTTAGGGAGAGCAAGTGACTCATCCAAGATCACTTTGGTTAATGGCATAGATAGAGGTATGAGTCTAAGTTCAAGTACTTTAAGATACATGAGACTTGCTATAGTAGGGAACGTTGGAATTAGAGAAATTTCTTGGTGGGAAAAGGCACTTGCCTCAAACTTGGTGACCTGAGTTCAATCCCTAGAGCCCACAGGGAAGAGGAGAGTAGCAGCTCACACAAGTTGTCCTGAGATCTCTGCATGCCTCTCTCCAAACAGAATGAATAAATGTGAAGCAGAAAAATTAAAATAGAGAAAGTCTAATACGAGCATCTTATTTAATTTTAGGCTTAAGAGAAGCCTAACCTTATCACTATCATTATTATTCAACTCGATTATTTTTTATTAAATTGGTCAAGTTGTACATGTAACTATTACTATAATTCAATTTCAAAACATTCTTCTCATATACTTATTTGCAGTTCATCTCTGCTTCTACCTCAGGTAATGCGCAATCATTCATACCTCTCCTGTCTCTGTAGACTTGTACATATAAAAGAAGTATAAAATATGTGATCTTTTACAGTGACTTCTTCATATGATGTTTTAAGATGGATATACATTGTAGTTTATATCAGTACTTCTTTCTTTCCTTCTTATTGTGGGCTAGTCGGTCATGCATGCTTCCTTTTTACGGTTGACTAATACTTTTCCTTAAACCACATTTTGCTTGCCGTTAAATAGTTCAGTCTTTCTGGCTATCATGAATAACTTTGCTATGAATAGTCACATATAAGGTTTTGTTTCGACATATGTTTTCATTTCTTTCAATATGGAGAGCTTGAAATGGGTTGGTTAAGTTACATGGTAATTTTGTTTACTTTTATTTATGTTTAATTTTTAATATTTAATTTTGAAGAAAATATGTCCTATCATTTAAGCCAAGATGTGAAAGCTGGAGAAAGAAACGAACTAGGGAAGGGGGAAGGGAAATGGTCTAGGCAGTAGAAGAGCACTAGTTTCTTTGTTCCATATGTGATAAGGAAACAATTATCTTTTGCATTGAAAACCCAATTCAGAATAGCATTAAAGGAGGCTAGAGAGACCCCAACACCCATGTAACAAGCTGGGGGTGTCCTTGGGTACATGTAACCCCAGCACTGTGGGGAGCATAAACAGAAGGACTGATGGGGCCTTGCTGGCTGCCAGACTAATGAGAAAATATGAGTGCCAGGTTCAAGAAACCCTGTCTCAAAAGACCAAGACAGAGTGCGACACCCAGTGCCTTCTTCTGGAGTCCACAGGGGCACAGGCATGTTCTTCCCCCACAGTACATGTGCATAACACACACACACACACACACACACACACACACACACACACACACACACACACTAGCAATATGAGAGAAAATGTGACCCTTTCCTGGTCTGAAATAATAACTGCAGGATCTCCATGACTCAGGGCAACAGCATGATATCTGAAAGGCATTTTGATGAAGGTCCAGTGATGAAGGTGTGACAGAGGCCTTGAACCAGACCAGTGACTCATAGCAATGAACACTTGGGGGTGGGACTGTTCGGACAAAAGGGTATACTGCCTGACACACCACAGCTCCCAGTGCCACTGGAATGAGAGAAGAGGTGTTAGAAAAGCAGGAATGACAGAGGATCAAGGTTCATTTGTTGTTGTTGTTGTTTGTTTTTAATTAATTTTGGGGAGCTTCTCTGGGGGGCTGTAGAGGTGAGGGCCAGATATGGAAGGACTGGGAGGTGATTGGGATTGAGGTGCATGATATGACGTTCCCAAAGAATCAATAAAGAATTATGTTATAAAAGAAAATGTGTCCCTTTCTTGAAAGTCATAAATATGCCTGCATTACACCAGGGCTGTCTTTTCCAAGTTTGTATTGAAAAATCCAATGAGAAATGACTTTCTGAAACCCCACACTAATTAAAAACAAGACAAAGCAAGCAAGCAAACAAAAACCCAGACTCTGGCTTGATACATAGGTTGGAAGGGCATGTGCCAAAAGAAAGAATGTGTGACTGCTTCTCACGTTCCTCGTCTGTGTTGGGGCAAGCCACCTACCTCCCACGCACGGCAATAATGTTTGCAGAGTCCGAAAGTCACAGTTCTGACTGCTTCCCAGAAGAAAACCGGTATTGGAAAAGTATAGGAGAATGATCACATTCAAACCTGTCGTCTCTCTGAGATGCTTTCTTCTTCTTTGTCAGATTTTGTGAGCACTGTTTTGTGTGTGTTCCTGGGTGTTTTCCCTCTGTCTGCTCTTTAGTGCAAGACAGAGCAAGTATTCGTGACTCTGGTTGAGCCAATCAGTTGAGTACACAATACCTTGGTTAATCCAAGGTAACCTACATGTTTAAACATTGCCTGCAAAGACAGCTTCAGTACAACACAGTTACATTAAAAACCACGGCATGTAGTTTGGAGATGATTTCTAATGGGCCCCAAAGAGAGCTTTTAGTTCTTAGGCTTATGACCAGAAGTTCATGGCACATTAAGTTTCCCATCTGAAAAGCAGGAAAGTCCCTTGCTACAACTTATAAAAGCGATTGGAGACGGAAAATATCATGTGTTTCTCTCGATGGTAAGTACCCTCCGAGTGCAATAATAGAGCTCCCGTTTCCTCTCTGTGATTTCAAACTGAACAGGAGACAAGGACCGGAGGTCTAATCAGCTCAAGGTTACTGCTGACATCTTTTTTCATCACCTGCTTGTAACTCTTGCTTTGAACTTTTGAGAATGGCCCTTTGATTTTCCTCTGTGACACAGTATTGTTAAGTTAGTGTGGTTTGTTTGGTCTGTGACATGCCCCGATGGTAGGCAAATTACCTAGACCCGAACAACTGGAGAAAGGCAGATCTCTAGTCAGTGTGATTGGCTCAGAGCTGGGCACATGATCCAACCTGAGCTGTTGAGAGGCCTAGAGCTTTTGTCAAGCCAAAGAGCCCTGTTTACTGTGGATTCTTCGAGTGGGAGAATTTCTGTTGAGAGCTACTCGGCAATATTTCTGATACCTGAGATCTTGGAAAACTTCCCATAAAAGGAGAGAAAAATACCAACCTCGAGGACAGTGGAATCCAGAGATAAGCAAATGCTGTGTGGCATCATCTCAGCCCTGGGCCAGCAGAACTACAGCACTGACTACTTAGTCACGGGTAAGCCGTTTGCTCTGTGCATGTCCAAAGCTCTGTGGAAGGCACAGGAACACAGTGGGAATGCCGTCTCTCAGACATCCTGAGAACAGGCTCAGCAGTGAGGATGGCTTCAGCATGGTTTCCATCTATACACAGGTGCCATACGTCAAAACTTCAGTAAGTTAAAACTGGAGGAGTCCCGGAAGGCTTGCTACTTCAGAGGGAAAGTGACTGTCCCTGGGCCACCTGCTGTGGTGTAATTGGACTGTCGTGATGTGGGAGTCTGCTGAGTATACTATAGTAAAATGGATTTCAGAACTGAAGATCCTTCACAGGAATGAGTTCTAGGGTCAATTACTAGACAGTGATCAGCTTTTCAAAAAACAAAGAGAACCGAGAACATCAGAATACATCATATACAGCAAGTATAAAGATATTCCGTGAGGTTTTTTGTTTCTGTTGACTCTAAAAGCATAGATGCACATATATAAAGATGCTTATGTAGTGAGTCTGATAGTCTATGTATTTTTACTGTGGCTCAAGGTCAAAGTTTGAAAACCTCTTTAGAGGATATTAGAATTTCTTTTATGGGCGTGTTTTTGTCAAAAAGGAAAAGCAGTATATTTTCCATATCAGTAAAGGGTTGCCTAGCATCGAAGTCAAGGCAGCCCCTGTAGACAGCATGGATTCTAAATGAAGGCTCTGAGCCGGAGTTATAGACACATTTTCCCTGTTTGCCTCCTGCATTACTAAGCCACCAGTAACAAGGGTGTGCTTTACAGTGCTTTGGGATTCTTTGGGGGTTGAAAGTGCTGCATAAAATCAAGTCTAGTCTGTTTATGGATGTAATTCCCTGTGCCCAGAGATCAGGATGTGTGCTGTGGTCTGAATTACACTGCATCTGATTCTCATTAACTGCTCGTGATTCCCCCCTGATCCGGTTTCTCTGCCCTCTCTGAATTACTGTGCACATGGCTGGCTTCTGGAGAGTGCTCAACCCTGGCCGTCGGCCGTCAAGTCTGTTGCTCTCTTATAACCCAAGCTGCAATTGGAGTAGACCCTAGGAGGAGTGTTTTAGAAAAACACACACACACACACACACACACACACACACACCCTGTCTAATGATCAAAGAAACTCACTGAGCTGCATGTTTCTGCACTGGTGAGCTGATTACCAAACACTATGAAGAGGGATGTGTGGTTTGATTTCTTAGGTCCAGAGAAAAGAAACTAGACAATAAATGTTTATTATCGGCGCATGCATAGTGCTCTGGACTGAACTGTGTTCCTTTAACATGGGTATGTTGAAGATCTAGCTCCCACCATGATTTGCAGAGAGCCTTTAAACCGTAAAGGATGTATGAGGAAGTAAAAGGGAAGGTCTAATTCAATAGGCTTGGTGGCTTTATGAGCGGAAAAGCAAGGGAGAAACCACTCTCCTTTGTCTCTTGTGTGCCACACACACCAAGGAATGACCAAGTGAGCCATTTGCCAAACAGGGAGAGAGCCCTCACCAGGAACAGACCATGATGGTACCCTGACTTTTGGATTCCAGCCTCCAAAACATCAGGAACACAAATGCCCATTGTTTTAGCCATCTACTCCATTGTATTTTGTTATGGCAACCCACGCTGACTCAGACAGATGACACACAGCTTTTCTTGATTCCCTCTTCACGCAAAAAACAGTGTGGCACAGCTCTTAGCATAAAAAGTGTCTGTGCGTGGTGCCCACTGTGTGGCCAGCAAGATCTGAATCCTTGGGGATTATTAATTCGTGCAGGCTTCATAGCAGCTCACAAGCAGGTTGAGCTAATATTCTGGTATTTTTTTGGTTTTGTCGATTTGACACAAGCTAGAGTTACCTTGGGAAGTGGAAGCCACAATTGAGAAAATGACACCATCTGACTGGTCTGTGGGCAAGTCTGGTGGCTTATTTCCTTGATTGAGGTGGGAGGGCCCAGTCCACTGGGGGTGATGTCACCCCAGGCAGGTGGTTCTGGGTAGTATAAGAAAGCAGGCTGAAAGGCTGGAGAAGTGCTCAGAGGTTAAGAGCACTGGCTGCTCTTTCAGAGGACATAGATTTGATCCCTAGTACCTACATGGTAGCTCACAACCATCAGTAACTCCAGTCCCAGGCGATTCAGCACCCTATTCTGGCCTCTGCAGGTACCAGGCACACATGTGATATGCAGACATATATACAGACATACATGCAAGCAAAACACACACCGAATGCTGTGGATATCGCTCTATATAAATAAAACACCGATGGCCAGTGACCAGACAGGAAGTATAGGCAGGACAAGGAGAGAGGAGAATTGGGGAAACAGGAAGAAGGAGAAGGAGACACTGCAGCCACCGCCAGGACAAGCAGCATGTAAAGATGCCGGTAAGCCACAAGCGACGTGGCAAGGTATAGATTTATAGAAATGGGTTAATTTAAGATGTAAGAACAGTTAGCAAGAAGCCTGCCACGGCCATACAGTTTATAAGTAATATAAGCATCTGAGTGATTATTTTATATGTGGATTGTGGGACAGCGGGGCTTGTTGGAACCTGGAGAGAAGCCCTCCAGCAACAACCGAAAACAATTAAAGAAAAGCAAGCAAGCAAAAAAAAAAAGAAAAGAAAGCAGACTGGATAAGCCATGGGGTGCAAGCTAAGAAGCAGCATTCCTCCATGACTTCTGCTTCAGTTCCTGCCCCTGGGTTCCTGCCTGGGTTTCTCTCAATGGACTGTGCTTCAGGATATGTAAGATGAATAAAACACTTCCTCCCCAGAAGCGATAGAAAGCAATAGAAAGGAATACCACAATGACAAACTCCCGGAGTTCAGTATACAACACCATACGTGGAGCTTTCTTCCTCTCCCGTGGACCTGTCTTGGGTCTGGAGTTGGAGAAGAAAAGTCTTCCACCTGGAAGTGAGTCATGCCTTCTTGCTTTTCAATGGCTAAAGCAAGGCCCAGGAAACTGAGGAAGTGCTCTCCTTCCATATTGGGAAGAAAACGAAGCAGGCATCTTCCTTGAGCAGTCAAGTATCACAGCCATCCTATGAAGAACGTGCTTTCACTGATAAGACACGGAGAATTTACAGACCTGTGCCCTTGTTTGTGCAGCTAATAAACTGAGTAAAGTTGGCAGGCATTGCAAATCAAAACACGTAACACCTAGTTACATTTGGAATTCAGATAAACAACAAATAAATTTTTAGTGGAAAGATGTTCCAAATCTGTGTAAGGAATATACTTACACTAAAACAATGGTTGTTTATCTGAAACACAAACATAGCGTCGTACTTTGTGTTTTAGGCAGGCAACCTTAATCCAGACAATCCCCAAATAAGGCTTTGGCTCCAGAGAAGAATAATATTCTATTCAGTGCCATTCCTCTGCTTCTGTGACCTTCTTTTGTGCCTCTGCCAAACTTAACATTTATTCCTTAACCATATGACTAAAGCTGAGAGAAAATTTAGGACCTCTCCATTGGAAGGGAAAGAAAGTGCTTTGGAAATGCTTTCCCAGTGATCACTACTTGATGAGGAAATAGAGTCTCCTCTGGAAAAAAAAAAAAGGATCCTGCTCCATTCAGACACGTTTAGTAAGCTGTTGCCTCACGTTTCTCAGTTAATGGAAGGGAAGATGTGGAGCAGATAATCATAATGACAGTCAATCCCCCAAACTTTCTCCTAGGAATTGGAAACTGGTCATATTTGCCTTTTTCATTATGAAGCACTTAGGCCAATAATGCAATTACTTTGTTTCCTCTGACCAAAGTTACTGAGAATTCAGGCTCAAGGGGTTGAATCCATACCAGTGATAGACGGTAGTGATGTCATCATGTGTGAGGGTGGGGGGGGCATGAGAGGGCAAGTTCACAGCCAGCTGAACCTTCCACATTTCTGGTTTTGTTTTGGTGTGTGTGTGTGCGCGCGCACACGCGCGCGCGCACATCTGTGAGATAGGAGGCCAGAAAAGAACCAGAGGAAGATGTTGGGTGTTCTCTTTTCCCATGTTCCATTTTATTCCACTGAGACTGGGTCTTTCACTGAAACTGGAGCTAGGCTGATAGCCAGCCAGCCCCAGGAATCCTTTGGCCTCCACCCCCAGCAGCACTGGAGTCCCAGGGACACTTCACCATGCCTAGTTTTTCAGATGCGTGCTGGGATCCCAACTCAGGTCCTCATGCTTGTGTGTCGGGCACCCTTACCCACTGAGCTATCTACCCCTCTAGCCCCAGGAGTCCACATTTGTAGATGGCTTAGGCAAGTAATTAAGTGTTGACAATGGATGTAGCTGACATCTCATTAATATTTAATTAATAACTCTTCACTACCTGGCACCAAATCTGGCATGGAGTGTGAATCAAGTGTTTTTTTTTTTTTTTTTTGAATTAATTGATAATACCATGTGAGGTGCTGACACCCTTCAACGCCCGTTTTACAAATGAAGAATTGGAAGGTAGGCTGAGTGAGACTCTGATTAAACAGGCCAACTTCTAAAAGGCACTGAGAGTAGGCAATGACTGACTTATCCGAGGATGTGTTTGAAGGACTCATCACTTCTCTTGATTTGACTTGGACTTCCAAGGTCTGGCACCAAGTGGCTGAAACCAGTGACTCATGGTCCCCTCTAGGAATAATGACTAACAGTTAGGAGGAATGGACTAGCAGGCTTGATTCCTTGCATGAAATGTAATCAGTACATGAGATTAGTTTCTCCTTGCCACTGTGTGGCCTTAGTTTCACTTCTTAATCCTCTGAAAAATAAGACAAAACCTTTCCCTAGGCTAGGTTTTAATCCACAGTGTTTCTTATAATTTGCTGACCCCAGCAGGTGAAATAGCTTTCACGGATTTCTTGTCACAACCTGAGTATTCCCATTCTAAAATAACTGTTTTATATAAAACGTACTATTATGCTTCTTCCCTTGTTTGTTTGCTTGGTTTTTTTTTCCCCAGTACTGAATATTGAACCATGAGCCTCATACAAGGTAGGCAAGTGCTCTACCACTGAGCTATGCCCCCAACCCAGGTTGGTCTTAATCTTACTACCTACTAAATCCAAAAATAGTGCCCTGTCAGTGAGACCTTTTCAGACTATTGCTGACAGGAGCATAGATTCTTACCATGTGTCTTGGGGCAAGGACAAGAATAAGCAAATGAAAGCTAGAGGGAGTTTTTGTTGAGGCTGTTCAACTTTGATGGGTTCCCACAGCTATTTAAAGATGGGTATCACATGGTGGGCAGTGGCAGCAAACACCTTTAATCCCAGCACTTGGGAGGCAGAGGCAGGCGGATCTCTCTGAGTTCAAGGCCAGCCTGATCTACAAAATGAGTTCCAGAACAGCCAGAGCTGTTACACAGACAAACCCTATCTCGGACAAAACATAAAATAAAATAAAAAAAAAAAATGGACATCTCCCCTTGTGGACTTTCATAATGAAACAGAAAGTTCTTTGTTGAGGATACTAACTTTTGTTTATTACTATTGTCCAGGTGCCGCCCTAACTAACATCTTTGTAAGGATTGTAGTTTACAACTCAACACAGTCTTGTGGACTATTGTAACATTGCTGTTTGGCTACCCAAGCTGGAATGGGCAAGCAGGTTTTAGATTGTGGTACAGGCCCCAACTTAGTTACTGTTCTGTTGCTGTGAAGAGATACCATGACCAAGGCAATTCATAGAAGAAAGCATTTAATTGGAGGCTTGCTTACAGCTTCAGGGGGTTAGGCCATGGCTAGCACAGCAGGGAGTGTGACAACAGGCAGGCAGGCATGGCATTGGAGCAGCAGCCAACAGCTTACGTCCTGATGCACAGGCAGCATGGAGAGAGAGAGAGAGAGAGAGAGAGAGAGAGAGAGAGAGAGAGAGAGAGAGAGAGAGAGAGAGAGAGACTGGGCCCAGTGTGGGCTTTTGAAACCTCAGTGCCCACCCCCAGTGACACATCTCCTCCAACAGGCGCACATCTACTCCAGTGAGGCCACACCTCCTAATCCTTTTCAAATAGTTCCACTGATTAGGGGCCAAGCATTCAAACAGATGAGCCTCCGGGGGCCGCTCTCATTCAGACCACCGCAGTCACACAATAGAACACTGAATGGGGCAAAGCAGATGATTCATCTACAACTGCATCCAAAAGGACGAAGGCAGCTGACAGTGTTCAACCAGGGAAGTGAGACATAGGAAACATGCTGTCGTATGACATTTTGATGAAGGACTTTTTATCTTTTAAGATTTAAAAAAAATGTATGTGTATGAGTGCTTTGCCTGCATGTATGTATGTGCATCATGTGCATGCCTGGGGACCACAGAGACTAAAAGAAGGCATTGGATTTTCTGGAACTGGAATTACAGTCAGCTGTGTGTGCACTGGGTGGTGGGAACTGAGCCTGGGTCCTCTGGAAGCACACACAGCAAATGCTCTTAACCACTGAGCCATCTCTCTAGTTGCTGGTTTTTTTTTTTTTTTGTTTTTTTTTTTAAATAAATTTTAAAAGCAGGTAAACATTCTGCAAGGCATCAAATAGTGGTGTTGCCCTAGGCAGAGGTCTAAGGTCAGTTCATGATCTCTGCTGCCCAGTGCTTGTCCCTTATATTAGACCTGTCCTTGAGGACAGTTGTGTCTTCTGATGTGCTAGACTGTCACTTTTTTTTTTTTTTCTGGAGCTGAGGATCGAACCCAGGGCCTTTCACTTGCTAGGCAAGCGCTCTACCACTGAGCTAAATCCCCAACCCCTAGACTCACTTCTTACGGTCTTAGTCTAAAACATGCCTTACCTTCTTGGGGTTTGAACACTTGTGGTCCTACCGGGCAGGCTGTGAGCCTTTGGGAGGTAGATGCTGGCTGCAAGTGCTAGGCCACTAGGGCCAGGGCTTTGAAGATTATAGCTGTCCCTGGCTTTGGTGTGGCTTTTTCTGAGTCCTGTCTGCCAGCCTCTGAACAAGCTTCCTCTACATGCTCCAACTGCCATAAGCTATGAAATGCTTTTGCCTCCATAATGGACTGAAACACACCCTCTCCTTAGTGGCTCCTGCCAGGTTTCCCGGTGACAGTGACAGGAAAACGAAAACTAATACATCCCTCTTGCCATTAAAATGCCTAATTGCCAAGCTGGTGATCTGAGGTGGGCTCATGTAATTGGGTGAGTTCTTGAACGAGCAGAAATAGAAGAAGCCAGAAAGAGAAGGTCATTCTGGTCCAGGAAGAAGCAACAGCTGTGAACTGCCTGTGGGGACTGCCGGCAGCCTGTAGGAGCTGAGAGCGGTGTCTCGATAACAGGCTGAGCTGAAGGTGTAAGACATGCCTGTGAAATGATGAAGCCGCGTGGTTTTAACTGGCTCAGTTTGTGGTGTGATGGGCTTTCTAAGGACAGAGAGCTAGTGCAGATGGCAGGATGGGAGGGGCTGCCGACGTGCTGGAAGCGCTCTCCGTCTTGATCTGGTGAGGGCTAGGTTGGAGCCCTGAACTTGCGACATCACCAAGCTTCACGTTTAGAATGGATGTGCTTCTCTCTACGTATTTTGCGTCTGATGTGAAAAAGGTTTTTCAAAAGCTGGAAAGATGGCTCAGTGTGTAAAGTGCTTGCCTTGCATGCACAAGGATTTGATTTTGATTCGCAGAACCCACATTAAAAATTAACAAGCCACCAGATGTGGTGGCATGCATTTGTAATCCCAAGACTGGGGCCGTAGAAACAGATGGATCCCTGCAGCTCACTAGCCAGCCAGTCTAGCCTACTTGGTGAGTTCCAGGCCAGTGAGAGATCCTATCTTCTCCCCCAAAAGGGGACTTGAGGAACAGCACCCAAAGTTGTCCTTGGACCTCCACATGCTTACTCATACATGTGTATGAACCTGAGTGTACACACAAACGTGTGTACACTTTTACATAAACACAAATTAAAAATCACATGTAGGAACAAGGTTATTGATGCTGATCTTAAGAATACAAAACCAAGAGACACCCAAATACAGACCCAATGGACTCCATTGTGCTAGGCTGTACTGAGGCTGGCCCTGCCCATCTGTGTTCAGGCTGTGGAAACCTCCCCCGTGATGGGGCTACTTTTGGTGGAACACTCAAAAAGAGAGGAAAGAAACAAAGGAGAGGCATAATCCTTTAGACTGAATCAGACCTTTGAGATAATGTCATTTTGATGATACAGGACACCCCAATATTACTTCCAGTCATTCCCCAGTGAGGGCATAGGTGACTGTTTCTTGTCACCCTGCAACTCCTCCCAGGGACCAGCAACGATGGTGTCTAGGAAAGAGTATGACCTTCTGTCCCTGCTGCCAATAGCCGGGGGATGGAAAGAATGCTAAGGGAGAGGTAAGAGGTCACGTAGGGCATTTGTAGGGGAAGGCATCCTTAGGCCAGAGCTTCCTTTAAAGATGAAACAAAACAAATTTGGAAAGCCGTCTTCTAAAACTCACCAGTCTTTTAAGCAGAATCAAACAACTTCAGAAATTAAACCCTTCTAAGTGTTTGAAAAAAGAGTCTCCTCTCCAAACAGAGCCATTATTAACTCTTGAACAAAGCTTGTCCTTGCTTCTTTAAGAACAATCTGGTGGGGGGTGGGGTGGGGACGGGGCAGGTGTGATGGTACATGCCTTAGTTCCAGAACTTTGGAGGCAGAGGCAGGCTGCTCTTTGGTAGTTTGAGGATGACCTGGTCTACACAGTGAGACCCTGTTTTAAAGAAAGGAAGGAAGGAAGGAGGGAGAGAGAACAGGATGAGGGGAGAAAGAGGGAAGGAAATAAATGACTGAAATTATAGCCAAGAACTGGACACTCACTAATTTTTCAGAATGATAGCACAGCACATACACATTTCAAAAACTGTACTGTCCAACACATGTGGCCATTTAGCTCTTGAAATCTAATTAATCTCAATTATTCCTATGGAAATATATGGGTAATTTTAGACTTAGAAAAAAGAATGCAATATCTCATGAAATTCTATTGTTTATATGTTAAAATGATAATTTGGGCATATTAGTCTATATGGCATGTTTAAATTATTGCATTATATAGGGTCTCTGTCTGTGGCTCATGATAGATTTCTGTTGGGTAGGTTGATGGCTAGAACCCTGAAGATATTTCATAAAAGATATCTATAAGAGAAAAACTAGGGTCTTAATTATATGGTATCATCATTAGTGTGTGTGTGTGTGTGTGTGTGTGTGTGCGCGTGCGCGCGCGCGCGCGCGCGCGCGCGCGCACATGTGTTTCTAGGGACTGAGCCAAAGTCCATAGACATAGTAGGCATATGGTTTTTTTTAATGATCCTTTTCTTTTCAGTTTATAAATACATACTGAGTATCCCTTATCTGAAATGTTTGGGACCAGAAAGTGCTTCAGATTTTGAATTGGGGGAGGGGTTGAACATTTATATATACATAATAAGCTATTTTAGTGATGGGCTCACAATCTAAAATGAAATTCATTTATATTTCATGGGAGGATTTTATATATAGCCTGAAGGTAATTTCACACATTTATTGTGCCTTCATCTTGACTATGATCTATTACATGAGACTGGGTGTCCTGGTTGGTTTTTGTCAAATTGACACAAGCTAGAATTATCTGAAAAGATGAAACTCAATTGAGAAAATGCCTCCATCAGATTGCCTGTAGGCAAGTCTGTTGGGCATTTTCTTGATTAGTGGTGGATGTGGGAAGGTCCAGCCCATGGGCAGGGGTTGGGAGTGGGATTGGGGTTTTCATCCCTGGGCAGGTGATTCTTGGTTGTATAAGAAAGCAGGCTGAGCAAGCCATAAGGAGCAGGCCAGTAGTGTTCTTCTACAGTTTATGTTTCAGTACCTGCCTCTAGTTTCCAGCCTTGAATTCTTGCCCTGGCTTCCCCTGATGGTGGACTATGGGCCAAAGAAATCTTCTCCTCGCCAAGTTGCTTTTGATCATGGTGTTTATCACAGAAATAAAAAACTAAGAGACGAGGTCTGGAATTTTCAACTTGGGATACCATGAAGGTCTAAAAGGTTTGGATGTGGGAGCATTTGGGGTTTACAATTTTCATAGCAGGAATGTTCAACCTGTATATCACAACACAGCAAGAAAATAAAATCAGAGATGTAGAAAGTCATAATTAAGTAGCAAAATCTCCCATAATAGAAATTATAGTTTGTATTAACATTATGGCATATATCCTTATGAATTATAATATACACATATGCATTATATATTATATGCTCTATGAACTTCTTTCACTAAACTTATCGTAATTTTTTCCCATAATGGTATCTATGTGACTATTTTTCCATAGAAATGTACTTTATCAAATATCTTGCTCACTTCAATTGTGTTCGGTTTTTCTTTTATTTTTTTTCCCATATGAAAATTGCTACTACTTTTGATGATTTAATACATACCTCTTATGGTACTTGTTCAATCATTTCTTTAGGATTTATTTCTAGAAAAAAAAAAAACATTCCTGGGCAAAAGAGCAGAAATGAAAAGCTTTAGGCCCATACGGTGCCTTTTTCGCTAGATTTTTTATTTTACTCTTGGCAGTATCCTGCCAGGTAGACAGACTGTTTAATTCCCCCACAAGTTTATGGGCAGGAACCTAGGGGTTACCTCTTTCACACACCTTACCAGCTTTTGAATTTGTTATAGCTGGAAAATCACTTGGGTTTTTTTATGGCGGAATCTAGTTGCAATAATCAGGGACTTCTCTAATTCTTGAATCATCATTGGAGGTACTGTTAAGCTTTCCAGTGCCAGATATTGGTCTCAACCAACATTGAACAGAGTGGTGGAGACCCATGGGGCTCAAGAAAGCAATCTAAGTGTAATGGTACCTTCCACAGATAGACACTGATACCAGCTTGTCAGCTAAAGTCCCTATGGTTGCTTAAATAAGAATGGCCACCATAGGCTCATGTATTTGAATGTTTAGTCACCAAGGAGTAGGGCTGTTTGAAAGGATTAGAAGGATTAGGAGGTGTGGTGGTTTGAATGAAAGTGGTCCCCAAAGGCTCATAGAGAGTGGCAGGCATTATTAGAGGCGTGGCCTTGTTGGAGGGAATGTGTCACTGGGGGTGGGCTTTGAGGTTTCAGAAGCTCAAGCTAGATCTAGTAGCTCACTGTCTCTTCTTGCTGACTGTAGATCCAGATGTAGAACTCTCAGCTCCTCTCCAGCACCATGTCTGCCTGCATGCCTCCAGTCTTCCCAATGTGATGATCATGGACTAAACATCTGAACTATATGCCAGCTCCAATGAAATGTTTTCCTTTATAAGAGTTGCTGCGATCATGATGTCTCTTCACAGCAGTATAACCCTAGGACAGAAGGTGGTACCAGGGACTGAGATATTGCTGTGATGGGCCAGACCATGCTTTTGTTTGGAGGAATATGGAACACTTTGGGATTCTGGACTAGAAAAGCAGTTGAATGCTTTAAGTAGTACTTAAGGGGCCATACCATTAGGAACATGGAAGACAGTGGTACTGAGGGTGATTTGAACTGTGGAGGCCTGGATCAAGAGGTTTCAGAGGAGAAAAATATTAATATGTTGTGTTATTTTGGGGAAGAATGTGGCTGCTTTCTGCCCTTGTCCAAAAAATCTGTCTTAGGATAAATGGAAGAGTTTTGGATTAACAGCTTTAGCAGAGGAGATTTCAAAACAGCCTAATATAGATTGTGTTGCATGGTTGTTAGTGGTCAGTCTTTTGCAGATCTATAATGAAAAGAAGCAAGCTGAGCAAGGAAAATACAAAATGTAGATAAAAAGTTTAAAAGAAAACCTCTAGCTAAGAGAAATAAAGTGAGTGGTGACTTCAGGGCAAGATCCCACCCAGCTAAGCTTCCAATTTGTGAAAAGGGATTTTAAAAAGCAAAAAGGAATTTAAAAAGCTTAGGGCCAGGTGTGGTGGCACAGGCCTTTAATACCAGAACTCAGGAGGCAGAGGCGGATGGATCTCTGAGTTCAAGGCTAGCCTGGTGATCTACAGAACAAGTTCCTGGACAGCTAAGCTTAGGCAGTGAAGGAAAACATTGAAAACAGAAAGCTGGTAAAAATGTGTTTGAACAAGAGGTCCGTGTTCCAGCCCCAGCAAGCAGCAGAACTTGGCAACTTCATCCATGTGGTTTTGGCTTTAGAGTCAAGGACACAAGAAAGGGGTTATGGAATCTCCCTCCACGACTAAAAAAATCCACTGAGGCCAGGCATATGTCAGGGAATATGTCCCTTCATGGAGACCTAGAGAAGTCATTGTGTGAAAGTATGAAGATGAAGCCTGGATTGTGTTGGAGACCCCAAGGTGTTAGAGATGCCAGAGCTGTGGGATCTGAGGGATGCCAAGCAGTGCTGCTAACAGGGAGTAGAACCAGTCCAAGAGAGAGAAGTGTGTTGCAGTCAATAAAGCTGAAAGGACTTGGAGATCTGAAGAATACTTTGACATTAGATATGAAGATACAGAATTTGGAGTTTGCCCTGCTGGTTTGGGGTCTTGTTTGGTCTAGTATTTCCTCACTCTGGTCCCTTTCCTCCCTTTTGAAATGGTAATATATATCTGTGCCATTGTATGTTGTAACTATGTGATCTGCTTATTTATTTTGATTTTACAGGGAGTAACAGTTAAGAGATTGCTATTAGTTTCTAAATAGACTTTGGACTTTTAAAGTGTTGAGACTGTGATATACTATGTGGACTTTTGAAGTTTTGGATTGAATGCATTTTTGCATTATGATGTGACTATAAGCCTATGGGATTCAGGGAGTGGAATTTGGTGGTTTGAGTAAGAATGGCCCCCATAGGCTCATATATTTGAATTCTTAATCACCAGGGAGTGGAACTGTTTGAAAAGAGTAGAGGGATTAGGTGGTGTGGTCTTTTTGGAGGAGGCATATTTGGGCTTTGAGGGTTCAAAAGCCCATGCCAGGCCCAGCCTCTCTAGCTCTGCATGTCGCCTATAGATCAGGATGTAAAGCTCTCAGCTACTACTCCGTTGCCATGCACGCCACACTCCCTGCCATGTTGATAACTAACCTCTGAAACCGTAAGCAATCCCCCAATTAAAAGCATTCTTTTATAATAAGAGTTGCCTTGATCATCCTGTCTTTTTATTCACAGCAATAGCACAGGGACCAAGACAGCTCCTTTAACCAGGACTGCACAATAATAGTTTATTTTCACTACATTTGAGTCTGTGAGTGCTAAGAAATTTTTGGTGTAAGTGACATCTCACTGCATCACAGGTGCATAATTTCAGTGTCCTTGCCAAGTGCTTGAGTCTTGGTATCTACTCAAGAAGCACTGTTAAGTTGAATTGACTTTGAAGAGGTCATACATACCAACTAGCCCAATCACTGTAGGGGTAGGATCAGAACCACCATGCAAGATATCCTGTCATGAGCCACATTCTGGAAATGCATTTCAGTCCTAGAGTGAATAACTCCAGGAGTCAAAGCCATGAAATTAATGTTCTATATGATACATTTCTCTTTCATGGAGAGAAAAAAATAAAAATGCTACCTAGGAGAATCCCAGGAGTGCTCAATCATAAATTCATAGCAAGTTTAGTGTGCTAACTCTTCAAGCAGTGCCTCATGCCCAATTGCTATAATTAAGTGAATTAGAAGAAACATTTAATGCCATGTACCCAGTCATTATGCTAGTAGAATCAGCATTAGTTTTTAGGAATGTAAACTATTACATATTCTAGAGACATTTTTTTGAAAAGTACACACTTCTCTCTAAGGATTTAAAACCTTTAGACTAACATCAATTGGCTGAGGACAAAGCTTAATTGGTAGTGCTTGCCTAGAATGCAGGAAGCCCTGGGTTTAACCCCCAGCAGCCCAGCAGCTGTGTGTGGTGGCATATGCCTATTATCCTAGTACTCAGGAAGCAGAGGCAGTAAGATCAGGAGCTCAGACCATCTTTGGCTACTGTGATAGTTTGAATGAGAATGGCCCCTATAGGCTTATTTGTTTGCAAACTCAGTCCCCACGGTATAAACTGTTTGGGAAGGATGAGGAGGGTGTGGCCTTGTTGGAAGAGGTGTGCCACTGGGAGTGGGCTTTGAAGTTAAAAAGCCCATGTGGTAAATCATAAGGACGTAAGCCTCATGGGTGAGCTTCCATAGGGAGAGAATTTGTAATTGTTGGACAGACATATGAAAAGGTTCCAGTATATCCTGTAGAGCCAGCTGCCAATATATAGACTTGTAAGTTTAATAGTTTGATATAAATATAATATCATTTGTGCAATAAATGTAATATATTTATATATATACATACATATATATTATTATTAGTTTGGGGGACTGTGAGGAAGCTATAATTGACAGTTAGTTCTGATAGTTAATCTGTATATATAAAACGAGGAACTCTGCTCAATAAATGAGTCCTGATTTAAAAAAAAAAAAAAAAGCTCATGTGGGTCTATGTCTTTCTCCCTGTCTGATGCCTGAGGATCAGGATGTAAAGCTCTTAGCTACTGCTCCGGCACAATGCCTGTCTGCTTCCTTCTGTGTTGATGAATGACTAACCCTCTAAAACTGTAACTGAGCTCCCAATTAAATGTTTTCTTTTATAAGAATTGCCTTGATCATGATGTCTCTTCACAGCAATAGATCAGTAACTAAGACATAGGGCCCTATCAAAAGTCCCTATTGTGGGAGTGAGGGGGAAATTTTTAATTCATGGGATTCCTCCAAAAAGGAAGGAGGCAATGTCTGTATTTTGTATCATCAACCCACTAAGTCCTTTTGTATTTTTTAAGTAACTTCTCTGTTTGTAAACACTTCTCCTTTCCCTCACCAGATCTCAGGCAGTCCAGAGGTGGCGGAGAGTAGTTAAACAGGAAGCAGAGCAAGGAGAGAAGCAGTCCCCACCCTGTTCCTACCATGAAGCAGATCTGAGTTGCTGGGGAGAAAAGCTAGAGCCACGCTGCCATCTTGATGTCTGAAGATGGGACTAATAAATTAACAGATGAGAAGTGTTTCCGAGGAAGTGTGGAACCTGCTCTAGACATTAACCTGGGGAAAGGAATGAAAATACAGCCATGAAGGTGCAAAGATAACAGTAGAGAAAATAAATGTGTATCCATCTCTACTTTATCAAACCCAGCTCAGTTAGCCAGCGTCTCCCAGTCAACTGCTATTGCTGTGTATGATGGTTCATCTCCACTCTCAGCTTGACCGAATCTCCAGTCACCTTAAAGCACATTTCTGGGCTTCTCTGTGGGAGCGTCTGGAGAGGTTTAACTGAGGAGGAAAAACCAACCCTGAATGTGGGAAGCGTCGTCCTAGGAGCTAAGGTTCTGGACTGAGCAAAAAGGGAAGAACTGAGAACACTGGCTGTGCACCTGCGTTCACCTCTCTCTGCTCCCTGGCTTAGACAGAACGTGACCAGTCACCTAACCTTACCGCCACCATGGTCTTTTCTGCCATGACGGGCTGGAGCCCCTCAAACACAGGGCCCAAACAAGCCCTTCTCCCTTAAGTTGTTCTTGTCTTCCGCACAATCTGCGGTGACCTCGGTGATGATAAGCACGTGTGGTTGGTCAGGGATAAAGATAGGCTGCTGATGCCAGATGGTTCTCTTACAGTGAAGAGACCACCGGGACATAGATCTGGATTGTAGGTTTCTGTTGGAAATGCTGAATCTCAGTCCCTGTCTGGGACATACATAATGAGATTCTGCATTTTAACCAGACCCCTGTGATCCATTTTATATTATAGTTTTGTTTGTTTGGTGCTGGGTTAGAAGCCAGTGCTTCACACAAGCTAAGCACACACTAAGTTTCAGCCACAGATCTATCTTTTTTTTTCTTTTGTTGGTACTGGCATTGATTTAGAAAACTCAGCATAAGCTGGGTGGTGGTGGCGCACACCTTTAAACCCAGCACACAGGAGGCAGAGGCAGGCAGATCTCTGAGTTTGAGGCCAGCCTGGTCTACAGAGTGAGTTCTCAGACAGCCTGGGCTACACTGAGGAACAAACAATAACAAAAGAAAACTCAGGATAGTTTGGATTATATGCTCTACGGGAAATACCTCTTTTTATTTTTGTTTCTTTTTCTCTTTTTTGAGGCAGGGTTACTCCTGTCTCCGGAGTGATGGATTGCAGGGTGTGCAGCATTATACCCTGCGATAAATGCCTCATTTTCATCTCACCATTGTAGCATGCTAAATTAGAAGGAACTTAAAATTGGGAGACCTGGGCCATGGCTATGTCATCCTGGTCAAATTGTTTCTAGAAGTCCATGCTTTCTTGTGGTTTGCTTAATCACTTGAATTGAAAAGTCCTATCTGGCGTTGACACTCAGTAATTCTGAGAAATTTTGTTTGAGGCAAAGGAAAAAATTAAAGCCTCATTGAAGTTTATTAAAGACTGTGATAGATTGCTTAATGAGCTTCTGCTGCGCTTCAGTGAGGGAGGGTCTTGTCCATGCACCAGGCTCATCGCCTGGGCCTTGGTGGGAGCCCAGATGAAATGTAATTTCCTGTTTAATCATAATTATGGCTTCTGCACCGAGGAAGAAGCACGTTGATAAGAAGATTATTGCCAAAACAAAATAATATTTAGTGTGGCAGGTGGCTAGGAGTTTCTAAATCATTTGTGTTGGAAGGATAGGTAAGTTCTTCTTTTAAAAAGGATTTTATTTATTTATTCATTTATTTGCTTACTTATTTAGAGACAGTCTCTTGTAGCTCACACTGGTTTCAGACTCCACATGCAGCTAAGAATGTCCTTGAATTCCTGATCTTCCTGCCTCCACGTCCTAGTGCTGAGATTATAGATGTGTGCCATCATACCCAATTTTTAAAATATTACATTTATTTATTTATTTGTTTGTTATTTATTTATATATTTATTTAGTGTGTGTGTGTGTGTGTGTGTGAATGCATGTCTGTGAAGGTGAGTTTGTAGATGTATGTGTGTGTCTGTGGATGTGTATGTATGTCTTTAGATGTGTGTATGTCTGTAGATGTGTGTGTCTGTGGATATGGATGTATGTTTATGTGTGTATGTATATCTGTGTATGTGACTGTGGATGTGTGTTTGTGTGTGTGTTTATATGAGTATATATGTCTGTGAGTGTGTATGTGTGTGTGTGTGTGTGCGTGTGTATGAATATATATGTCTGTGGGTGTGTACATGGGTGGACAGATGCAGAGGTCAAAGAACACCCTACAGGTGTCTGTTTTGTCCTTTTTCCCCCACCAGAGTGGGTTTTGGGGACAGAACTTTGCTTGTCAGGCTTGGCAGCGAGCACCTTTACCCACTAAACCATCTCACGGGCCCCCCAGTTTTATTTGTTTTGGAAATTGAACCTGGGGCTTGGTGCATGTTAGGTAAGCATTCTACCAACTGAGCTACATCCCGGGTAGATTCCTTATTTGAAACAATGTAGCTAATTGGGATTGTCTTGGTCTATAAAAATTTTTGTTTCAATTTGAAGAGAAGAGGAATTGCGCAGTTGAAGAACAAAACAAGAACCGCGTGCATCCAGACAAATTCGTACTCAGGTAACGTGGGTCATGGAGAATACCAAATACTTGAAAGCACGTTCCATGGGCGTCACTGACTCATTTGTGACCTTGGCAGTCTCCTTCCACTCCATAGTCCTGAAGGAACTAGATTGGATTGTTCCAGTCTGCAACTGAACAGATCTCCTTCATAGGGGCTGCCTGGACTTTGGGTTGAGAATTATAGTAAGGCCTCAAAGCAACCTGATCAGGAAAGAAGTGATCAATTAGTAATGTCTGCAATGAGCAAGGGAATAGGGAGTGAACAAGGAAATTCCATTTGTCTGCAAATTCCTGGGCTAGAAGATCTCTGAAGACATTGATTGCTTTAAATATTTCATCCTGAAAACATTTATTTAAAAAAAAAGTTGTATAATAGGAAAAAATCTAAAGAAATAAACTGATTTCTAGATTTATTATTGCTGTTTTGCGGTCTTTTAACAGCTTGAAATACATACGTGTTTTTCTGTCTTAATAGCTACCTGCGGGATAAGCTCTGAGGAAAAGAAAAATATGGTTGGATTTAACAGAAATTCAGCGTGAGGTATCTGCTAGGTCGGAAGTGATTTATGTAGGAATCCTGTTTTGTTAGAACATAGGCTGTTGTTCCATTCAGAGCCCTTTATATGAAACAGATGCCCAATGTATAAATCAGGCACCCTGCAGTAAAAGAGATGGCATTTTGTATAAATTATGGTGCATGGAGGAAGTTGAGGCGTGGATGAACAAATTTTCTTTGGCTTTTTGGTGTAGGAGTCATTTTATCAATCATCTCTCTGTGGTAATCCCCCTCTACCCCTGTGCTCCTATTAAGGGAGGTGGTAACGAGGAAAGAGTTGGAAGGTGTGTGGAGGAACTTGTCTTTGGCCTCACAAGTCCCTCCATATGTCCACTCAGGGAAGCTCTGTAGGTCCCTTCCAGCCTCAGGTACCTTTGGTTTTCCCCAGATGTAACCCTCAGAGGAAACTACATCATCGTCCTCTTGCAGAGTTACGAGAAGGAATGCAATTTTTTATCCATCACTCTCTTCAGTGACGTACTTCTGCTTTCCCACTTAAAAGGTGGAGCAGCTGTGTAGACGGCTCAGTTGATAAAGTGCTTGCCTTGTAAACGTGAGTACCTGAGTTCTAGCCTCAGAGCCAACGTTAAAAGTAAGTCCAACACTAAGGAGGCAGATACAAGTGGATTCTTGGGACTCACTGGTGAGGTAGTCCAGCCTACTTGGCAAGTTCCAGGCCAAAGAGAGACCCTGTCTCAAAATACAAGGTGGGTAACACCTGAGGAACAAGAGCAATGGTTGTCTTTTGTACACACACACACACACACACACACACACACACATGCACACGCACACGCACATGCACACACACACACACACAGAGGGGGGGAGGGAAGGAGGGAGGGAAGAAGGGAGGGAGGAGGAGGAGAGAGAGAAAGAGAGAGAGGCAGGGGGATTTGCTTTTTCTGTAACTCCCTGGTGGATAATTTCTGGTGGAGACAGTTAATGAATCATTCCCCATGCACCAAAAGCAGCAAGATCCTTCATTTACTCCTTGCTGTAGTAAAAACCACTCTTTAACTCGGTGAGTGTGATGTACAACTTGCCACCCAGGTTACAGTTCTCAATAAGACATGTCTGGTGTTCAAGGTTTACAGTGCAGCAAAGGACCAGGAAATGTTCTGAATGACAGAGAATTCAAATATGAGTTTCAATGGATTTTGAAAGCACTTCCTTTCAGAAAAATGTTAATTTTCTTTATTTTGATTTTGTCATATGAAATGATAGCATATTCATCTGGTTAAAAAAATAAAGAAGAACTCAAGGGAACTGGTGATGTAGCTCAGTGGTAGAGGGTTTCCCCTGCACTAGGAAAAATAAAAAAAAGTCAAAAGGAATTGTTATTCTGAGTAGGGACTCCAACTACCTCATTCTGTCTGCTGGCCTCTTTGTAACAGGTCTTATTCGCGTGTTGTGTTGCCTTCTGGCTTTCATTTCCCTGTGAATATACTGTTGCTCTTTGTCCTTTTCATGGAAATTAGGATGCCCTGTGCCATATCTGCATCCCTCATTTTTCACCTCATGGTTTTCCTGGGGTGTTTTCCGCATGGGACAGAGAGCCTCTGCTCTTCCCCTGCTGAGTAACGTCATTGTCCCTTGGCTTGTTTACCTGCCTGTCCTTAGAAGGGCAGGGGGTCATTTCCAGCCGTTGTTCCTGCTCACAGCTCTAACAGGGTGTCTGTGTCACTCTGCTTAGTGCTGGCTTAGGTACAGATGTAGAACAAATTCCCGGGAGTGGACTCGCTGAGTGAAAAGTCAATGCATTTGTAATTTGGATCGCAATTGCCAGCTAGATCCCCAAAGGGCTGTACCATTTTGTACTCTTGCCAACAGTGTATGAGAGTGCAGAATTCTGCTATTTATTCCAGAATGTGTTATACAATTTGGAGATTGGGTCTTTGCCAGTTTAATACGTAAAAATGATATCCCTGTACAGTGCTGCTCTGTATTTTTCTTATTATTAGTGAAGTTGAACAGCTTTAAAATAGCCAAGAGCAATTTCCATTCCTCTTTCTGTGACCTGTCAGTGCTTTGAGAATATTCTTTTTCACGAAAAAAAATCTCCTCTACTTCCTGAATGTATATCTTAAAGATCTACGCTAAGCCTCCTTACAGGTACTCGTTCAACTTTTTAAGTATACCTGCAAGTTGGGTGGAGCTAGTCTGTGTTGTTTTTTTTCTTTTCAAGTGTGCGTGTGCGTGTGCGTGCATGCATGCGTGCATGTGTGTGTGTGTGTGTGTGTGTGTGTTTACATGTATGTGGGAGCACATGTAGGGAGGGTGCAAGTGTACTCTTGTACATGTGCCAGGGGAGGCCTGACATCAAGAAACTTTCTTGAATGGTCCTCCACGTTATTCTTTTGCATCTCCTCCTACCCCACTCTCTCTCAGAAAGGGTCTCACGGTGGTGCCCAGGCTGGCCTGGAATTCCCAGATATCTGTCTGTTCCTGTCTCCCAGAGTGCTAGGATCAAAGGTTGTGCCAACATACCCACTGAGGCAGAGTCTCTTTATGAAACCCAGAGTTCACCTATAAGGCTAGTCTCACTAGTTAGTCACCTGCCCCAGGGGTGCCCCGTCTCTAACTCCCAAGGGCTGGAATTATAGGACAGGCACCTCTACCACCTAACATTTATGTCGGCCCTAGGGATCCAAATTCTGGTCCTTTTGCATGGGTGGCCAGTGCTTTAACCTTGGAGCCATCTTCCTCCTAGTCTGTTTTCTTAAAAAGGAAAACTGAGGTTCAGATTGGCCGAGTAAGCGACAGTTCATATGATCAGGAA
This sequence comes from Peromyscus leucopus, assembly GCF_004664715.2. Classification (NCBI taxonomy): domain Eukaryota; kingdom Metazoa; phylum Chordata; class Mammalia; order Rodentia; family Cricetidae; genus Peromyscus; species Peromyscus leucopus. Next base: position 110,383,829 of record NC_051065.1, read on the forward strand.
GGAAGAAACCTGAATTTCCAGGGCTCAAGGGGCTTATGGGTAAATCAGCCAGGGGTGTGTGACCTTCGTAGCACAATGTTGTTATTTAGAGTTCACGTTCAAGAGCCACAACTGAGTTATCAAAAAGGTAAGTAAGCAAAGAAACAAAAAAAAACCTCAAAATGTTTTAAGTTAGTCTACCACTTTGTGTTGGTCACATCCAAACCTATTCTGGGGAATGTGCCCCCTGTGGATTGGATACCCTGCCTGAGGCACGGGTAGTGCTATGTAGTACCACGTGTCTTAGACAAAAGCCAGACTTAACTCATTTGAACTGGTTCTCATTACCAAACCCTCAAGCAGATGGATGGAGACTCGTGCCGCTACATTTGTTCTGGGAGTGTGTGAAGGTCCAGCAGAGATCAGAAACGCAACACACTCAGTCCACCCAGCCAATAGTCACCCAGGAGGGTGACGCACACCACTCACACCGCAAGCCCAGGGAGCCAAGACCAAGCAGAAATGACAACCCGCCTTTGTCACACAGAAGAAAGGTCACAGAGTGACCGAAAGTGTGAATGGCCCCTGGAAGGCAAGCACATAAGCCAGACTTCACCCCAGCTGGTTTCACACTGAGGGCCAGGAAACTGCAAGATGCTGCAACCTCTTTGTCCCCAGCTGCCCTGTATCAACCTTGTGGGAACCTGGGTCATAAGTGGTACTGAAGCCTTTCTCCAAGGTCCTCTAGCTGCTTGCCCCCCACCTGCAGGCCCCACAGTGCTTGAGAGGACCGTTTTCCTTCCCAGGTGACCTCTCTGTTCAAAGCTGCTTGTGCTGAGGATGAGAACTGAAACTGGCCTCCAAAGAGAAAAGTGAATTAAAAAAAAAACTTCGTTCGTTTACAGCTCTTGACAAATCTGCAAGATAGGACACAAGAGTATTACTAAATGATTAAAACCCCAGGTTCTCCCCTCCGGGAGTAAGTGTGGGAGAGTATTAGATGACTGCTGAATAATGTAATCACTGCAGCGTTCTGACAGCTCAGACATACAGCCAGGACGCCCCTTTCACTCTATTTACCAACCGCGTTCGAGAAGCCATCTTCCTTCTGGCAAGTTTCCCCATTTTCCTTTACTTTAGTTTATTGTGACTCAATAAAATATGAACCTGGTGGGTTGCAACTTACTTAAAGCAGCAGTCACATTTTTTATGCAGGGTAGGTGGTGTGTGGTAACAGGATTCGGGAAGTGTCTGTCTTCGGTGTAGACATTTAGGAGGCAGGAAGGATGTGGGTCCCTCCCACAAAGGAAGGAGAATCAGATGGACTTGGATTGGCCGAGTATTTAATTAAAGTGGCACTACCTTGTACATTCACTCTACTGTTAGGAATCAATTCCTGAATTTCTTCCAGATGTCCATATTTGATGACAATCAAAGCAGAAATGTTCCCAGGAGGGAATAATTGCTTTGGTTCCTATTAAGCTGGCTGTGAGTGGTTAGCAAAAACACACAGAGCAGCTGGTCCAACATGATGTCTAAACGGAAGCCCTTCCTTCTGTGTTTCCTTCCTTGTGTGTACTGCCACTGTGGAGTTTTTACTTTTTAGCTCCACGTTCTCTAAGCAGTCAAACAGGGCAGAGCAGGGGCTGGGGAGGTGTCTTCGTTGGAGAAGTGCTTGCCATGCCAGCGTGAGAACCTGGGTTCAATGTCTAGAACCCACTCTAAAAACTCAGGAGAGGTGGCATGTGCTTGTAATCCCAGCGCTAGGGATCCCTGCAGGCCAATTCGCCAGTGAGTCCCAGAACTCAATGAGAGACCCTGACCTTGTTTCAAAAAAAAAAAGTAGATAGCTTCCGCAGAAGGATAGCTGAGCTTGACCTCTGGCGCATGAGCATGCATGAACACACACACACACACACACACACACACACACACACACACACACACACCTATAAAGTCAGGCCAGAAAAGGCAAGTATCAAGCATAACCAACCATGGCCAGCCTTGGGTACTCTGTCACGTAAGCCTCACTTTATCAACCATTTGCAGTCATCCATGCCCTTGCCTTGTTGAATGTTTCTTTAAGATTTTGTGGACTTTGTCTCATTGGCTACCCTTTCCTCCCACATCTGATAGCATATTGTAGAGGTGCGTTAAATGTCTTTAGAGTTAATAAGTTGTCTAAGGCAATACTACTAAAAATGCACAGCTAGAATTTGGGCCAGGTATATCAAATTTTGAGGCCAGTGGTCTTATATACCAGATGTTCTGTGAAAGAGACTTTTCCTTATGGCCAGGGTATAGATGGAGAGGACCTCAGCATTGCTAGACTAATTCAAGTAAGAGGTGCTTCAGGTACAGTAGACCAGTCCCGCCAGTCAGCTCCCAAATAACCACACAGAGACTTCTTATTAATTATAAAAGCTCAGCTGATAGCTTGGGCTGGTTTCTAACCACTCTAATAACTTAAATTAACCCATTTCTATTAATTTACTTTCAGCCTCGTGGCTTTATTCCCTCTATCCTATTTTGTGTGACCGACTTGTTCCATGCTGGGCTGGCTTCTTCTCCCCATGGCATCTCCTGGTGACTCCACCCTTCTTCATCCCTGTGCTCTCTTCCTGTCTGCAAGTCCTGCCTAACCTCTTCCTGCCTAGCTATTGGTCATTTAGCCCTTTATTAAACAAATGAGAGTGACACATATTCACAGTGTACAAAAAGATTAGTCTACAACAGACCAGTGTCTAGTACGTGTGACAAAGAGACACAACACAGCTGTCTGCAAAGGAATTTCAGGCCATTGTCTAGAGTCCACAATGAATCTGTCTAAACTTGTTCTGTGGTTTTATTATGACTGGCAATAGTCAGTCAACTCAAATTGAAGGGACAGTTAGTGAAGTGAAAAATCAAAAGTTAGCAAAAAAGGGTGGTAGGAGAGGTCAAACTCAAACTTCAAAGTATTCTTTAAGTTTTCCTTCTAATATTTGAAGTCTCATTTTTTTTTTTTACAAAGATCTAAGTGTCTAGAGTGGCTTTTGATTGGGTTTTAAATGGAGGAAGCTAAAATTCTATGACCATGATAAAAACTCAAGGATGGCAACTGCAAAAAAACTTTGAAATTCATTTTAAGAAAAAAAAGCAAGTATCTTCTTGGTATCTATTTTTTTTTATATGTGAGCTTTTGTCTTCCTTTGTGTGTGTGTGTGTGTGTGTGTGTGTGTGTGTGTGTGTGTGTGTGGTGTGTACATGTTCTTGTGTGTGTGCACATGCTTATGGAGGTCATAGGTCAATCTCATAGTTTCCACCATGTTGTCTGAGATAGGGTCTCTCAGTGTCCTGGAACTCACTGATAGGCTTGACTGGCTAACCAGTGAGCCTAGGACTCTCTGCCTTTCCAGCTCTGTGATTATAGCTGTGTGCCACCATGACCAAGGATCGAACTCGGGTCCCCCTGCTTGGGCAGCAAACACCATGCCAATTGAGTGATCAACCTCTCCAGCCTCCCCAGTGCTGGAGATCAAACTTCAAAATCTTTCTGTTTGAGGCAGTGTGAAGAGGTCAGAGACACCCTAGCATAAGGTGCCGCACTCTTTGAAGCAGCCTTACTCCTGTCTGTCAGGGCCAGTGTCTTTTTCTACTCTGAGATTTGGTCTCTTCATCTTACAAAGAAAAGGTATTTGCAACTTCTCTGCTAGTATGTCATGAAGAATCAATGTCGTTAAAAAAGAAGTCACCTCATACAATTTGTGTCAGTTATAAACACCCTTTAAATGTGAGTTGGGCTGTGAATCTGACATGTGACATCTCTGCTGGGCATCTGTTATATTTATTGAAAGCACCATGATGATAAACGTTACGGCTTCTATTAGGAGCCAAGTTCAATGTACATCACTGAGGTTGCTCTTCAGCTTGCTGGGCTGAGGTTGATTTGTGTGTGGTTTTCCAGTTTTCCCACTCAGGAATAACACACCTACAGCAGAGTGTATGACTTTTAAATATTTACTGCTTGGTGGAATTTAGATATGAACATACACAGCAGTTTCGAACCTAGATCTACATGGAGCATAATTCCAGCATGCCTTGTCCTTCTTCCAGGGAAAACTAATACCTTTTTTTTTAAAAACAAACAAACAAACAAATTTGCAAATGCAACAGCATATGTGTGTGTGTGTGTGTGTGTGTGTGTGTTCATATGTATGTGTGGTACAAACATGTGAATGTGCAAATGTGTACATTTGTGTACATACATGTGGAGGTCAGAGCAGGACACTGGGGTCTTCCTTTAATTCTCTCTACCCTATTGCCTTGAGACAGAGTCTCTCACTGAACTGGAAGATTACCATGTCAGCTAGGCTGGCCGGTCAGTGAGCTCTCAAGATCTACCTGTCTCTGTCCCCCAATGCTGGAGTTGTAGGCATGTACAACCATGTCATGTAACTTTTGGGTGTCTGTAGTCCTACAGGCAGGGAGGAGAAGACAGAAAAATTCCTTGGGCTCATTGACAAATCAGTCCAGCCTAATTGGTGAGCTCCATGTTCAGTGAGAGAGAGAGACCCTGTCTCAAAAAACAAAGTGGAAAGCAACTGAGGAAGATGCCAGCGTCAGCTTCACATCTCCATACACATGTCTGCACACATACGTGCCCCCTTACACATGCATGCATCCACTTGAACATGAACATACACCACACATGCATACACAAAGGAAAAAAAGGTCAGTCATTTTATGTAACATTCCTCAATTTCAGTTAGTGTGATGTTTCTCAAGATGAAACTCAGGATGTGTATTTTTGACAGTGATGCCACAGAATTGCCTTTGTGGCTTTCTAATTGCTTATGAGATATGTGATAGTGTCCATTTGCCCACAAACTTTAGCTGCTGTTATAATGTCACCCATCTGTATTTAGAATTATAATTCTACTATAATGGAGAGATACCCTTTCTCAAGTTTCATTTCTTTATTGTTATTTACTTGTGAAATTTCTGTTTATTATTTAGTAGAAAGCTAATAGCCTTTATTTCATTCAATACTTATTCATTCAATACCTATTCATTCAATAACCTTTATTTCATTCAATACTGTGGTAGTTTGAATGTCATTGGCTCCCATTATCTCGTAGGGAGTGGCACTATTAGAAGGTGTGGCTTTGTTGGAGTGGGTGTGGCCTTGTTGGAGGAAGTGTGTCACCGTGGGGGCAGGCTCTGAGGTCTCCCATGCTCTGGATACTGCCCAGGATCTCAGTCTGCTTGCTGTTGACTACATGTCAACATGCAGCAGCTCCCTCTCCCAGCACCATGCCTGCCTGCATGCCACCATATCCCACTGTGATGATAATGAACTAAATCTCTAAACTGTAAATGAGCCACCACAATGAAATGCTTTCCTTTGTAAGAAAGAGTTGCCGTGATGATGGTGTCTCTTCACAGCAATAGAAACCCTAAGACAAATACTTTGATTTTGTTTGGTTTTGGTTTTTCAAGGCAGGGTTTCTCTGTGTAGCTCTGATTGTCCTGGAACTTGCTCTGTAGACCAGGCTGGCCTTGAACTCAGAGATCTGCCCGCCTCTGCCTCCCAAGTGCTGGGATAAGAGGAGTGCACCACCACCAACCAGTTTAGTTAGATGCTTTCTATATCAGTTACTTGTCTGTTGCTGTAACAAAATGCCTGACAAGAGCAACTTGCAGTAAAAGGTTTGTTTTGGGTCATAGTTCCAGGCTGTAGTCTTCTACAGAGGGGCAGTCATGGAGCAGAGGCTTTGAGGCAGCTGGTTACACTCTTTCTGCAGTGAAGAAATGGAGAGCAATGAGTGCCCCTGCTCAGCATGCTTTCTCCTTTCTTAGTACAAGATCCATCCCACGGGATGGTACCACACACACTCAGCATTGGTCTTCCTGTCTAGGCCTTCACAGGTGTGCCCAGAGGCTTGTCTCCTTGGCCATGCTAGATCCTGCCAGGTTGCTATGAACCATTATGCTTTGTATTCATTATTTGCCTACTTGGTACCAGCCTATGTCATGAATATGTAGTTCCCTGTGTAACATCCATTATTATCTTTTATTTTTAAATATTTGTACTTAATAATTTCTTTCAAAAAAAAAATAGTTACATATAGACACACTTTAATCCTAGCATTCAACAGAAATCCATCTGATTCTGTAGTTCAACACATGAAACAGCAGCATGGTATATAATAAAGCAAGCTAATTAATGATTAAAAGAAAAGTATATAAGCGTACCAGAAACTAGAACAATAAGCATTCGGTGGTTAAGCATTTGACTGGTTAAGCTTTCCAGTAATTCACTGAGTCCACTGAACCTATGAAATCAGCTGAGGATAGGTGAATAGTGATCTGTGTAACTGGCCTCCATTAATATTAAGATTCCTGATTATCACTATTTTATTACTCATCTTGTCTCACCTTTACTCACTGGGAGACCCTTCAAGTTGACTCTTCTACCCCACTGTTCGCTGAGTCCACTTTGTTGTTGTTTAGTACTTCCCCATTTTCTAGAATCACAAAATGTTCATCCTCATCTTGTGCTTTCCCTGGCCCAGCCCCAGAATCAATCATTTCTGTAAGAAACATTGTCCTTTTCACTGGGAAATGGCCTTGACACTGAGATCTAGGTTCTTTGTGTGGGCAGTGTGATATGATATCACTGCTTCCATTGATTTCAAGTTCTCTGAGCAGAAGGAGCCAGAAACTGTATGCGTGTGCACTAACATGCACACACACAATACACTCTCATGTGTTTGTCTCTATCATCTATCTGTGTCTCAGCATACACACATAATGTATAACCATGGTACCATACTGATAAGTCGATTTCAGTTAACTGAGGGTTTCTGTGAGCCTCCATTCTGTTCTTATTTGTTATCCTCTTTTTGACCAGCAAAACCACAATCTCACCCATAATATATAGATAGAACTAGATAGGAGACTATGTCCTTATCTTGATCTCTCACACCATCATAAATTAGGAGTAATGTATCCACTAACTTGCTCTGCCTTTTCATAAATGTAAGTTCAGAATTAACAATCTACACCCTTCTGAGATTTGATTTTTTTTTTTTTTTTTCGAAACAGGGTTTCTCTGTGTAGCTTTGCCTTTTATTTTTTTCTCTTTTTTTTTGGGTACAATTCTTTATCATTGCGATGTATAGTAAAGAATACTGTTTTCAAGTTTTACATAGGTTCCTGTGCCTCAGCCTCTTCCCACCTTCAGGGATTATTTTATGTCACTTGGACTGTAGGGCCCTCTGACAGTCCATTGTTCTGTCTGGTTCCCCACTACATCCCACTTGATTCCATTTGTGTATTCACCTCTGAATGTAAAACATTAACATAATTTAGAGATTTTACTCAGGTGTCATCTCTCTTCTCTTCCACTCTCTCCACATGTCCCCACCATTTCTACCCATTCCTTCTTTTTTTTTTTTTTTTTTTTTTTTTTTTTTGAGGGTCAGTATTGGTTATTTTTCTATTGGTGTGATAAAAACACCGTGGACCAGAGCAACTTATAGAAGAAAGAGTTTATTTGGACTTAATTAATTCTAGGGATTAGAGTTCCTCACGGCAGGGAATCCTGGCAGCAGACACTGTGGCAGGACCAGTTGTGAGTTCACATCTTGCACACACAGCAAGCAGGAAGAGCTAAGACAAAATGACATCTGTCTTTAACCTCTCAAAGCCCACTCACAGGGGCATAACTGAAGATCACACACCTCCCAAATCTTCCCAATGGCACTACCAACTGGAGATCAAGTATTCAAAGGCCCAAGACTGTGGAGCTGAGGAACACATCCATAAAACTACTACAGGTCCTCACTATGTAGCCCAGACTGGCCTGAAACTTGCTGTGTAGATTAGGCTGGCCTTGAACTCACAGAGATCCACCTGCTTTTGCCTCCGACATGCTGGGACTAAGGACGTGTCACCATGCCTAGCTCCACTCATTTTTTATGTGTGTGTGCATGCAGGTGTGGGGTCTGGAGGACAACCTCCGGTGCCATCCTCAGGAATACCATCTACCTACTTGTAGACAGAGTCAGTGGCCTGAAGCTCACCAGTTAGATTAGACGGGCCAGTCAACGCACCTTAGAAATCTTCCTGCCTTCACTGCCCCAGTGCTGAGATTGCAAACCACCAAGCCTGGCATTTTACATGGGTTCCAGGAGTCTAACTCAGGTCCTCATGCTTACACGGCGTATTAGTTACTTTTCTGTTGCTGTGATGAAACGTCATGACTGAGTTAACTTATGGCAATATTTTATTTGTACGGACATGTGATTTTATTTGTATGTTAATAAATACAGTTGCCTAGGGGTCAGAGTTAATAGCAAGCCATAGCAGAAGTCTGGCAGTGGTAGCACATACCCTTAATCCCTATCACATGACAGGCAGATCTCTGTGTGTTCAAGGATACAACCAGCATGGAGACACAGACCTTTAATCTCAATACTAACCATAGAGACCTGGAGGTCTGTATAGACAGGCAGTGACGAGGAGGTCATGTGTTTGGGTTTACAACCAATGAGAAGGCAGAACAGAAAGTCAATAAAAAGACAGATACACAGGAAGTAGGTCTCTTTCAGAGGGGAAGGACGACAGCTGACAGCGAGGGCTAAGAAGGAGGTCTTGGTCTTAGCTCTTGGCTACTGCTCTGACCTCTTGGACTTTTAACTCTACATTTGGCTCTGTGTTTCTTATTTAATAAAACTGTTCAGAATTACATCTACATTGACTTAGAGAAGGGAGGGCTTATTTTTGGCTTACTGTTTCCATAGCAAAGAAGCACAGCCACAGACAGTCATGGCGGCCGGAGCAGCCCCCCAGAGCATACATCTTGAACCATGAACAGGAAAACAGAGAGACAGTGGATTTGAAATGGTGAGAGTCCTTTGAAACCTCAAAGCCTGACTCAATGATGTACTTTCTCCAGTAAGGCCACACCTTCTAAGCCTCCCCAAATAGCCATCAGCTGGAGATACCTGGATTATGTGGTATGCAGTAACATGCCTGTTTGATGAGCGGAGTCTGGCACATGAGTATAGAGATGCCCTAAAAAAGGATTAAAGGTTTTAAACACATTTTATAATCTGTGAGAGTAACGTGTAAGGAGCAAGAGTGTCAACAGCCTGTCACAGAGGTTGGGTAGCCACAAGTTCGTGGAGTAAAAATTGTATCTAAGATTAAGGTGGCTACTCAGTGGGAATTTGCTTGTATCAGAAGAGATGCAATAGAGATGTTTATGTAGCTGTTTTTTTTTTTTTTTTTTATTTACAATCTGCCATGGCGGGGAAAGGGGTACAAGTTGCATCTGTGCTCAAGGACCTTCCCTGCTTCCAAAGACTTAGATTCTGTGGAGAATCAGAGAGCAAAGACAGAAAGAATCTGACATGAGTAACAGTAAAAAAAAAAAAAAAAATTAAAAGGAAGATTTTAAAAAGTGGTGTTTGATGTCAGTTCACTGGGCCAGATAAGACTGTTCAATCAAGATTTGAGGAAAAGACCAATTTATCAGACTTCAGGATGGGCGTGGAGCCTTAGTGGCTTTGGTAAGAGCCACATTAGGACAAGCTCTTTGTCAGGAAGAGACTTTAACAGGTCTGAGGACTTAGGCTACCATGTAAACCTGTAAAGGTGCTAAAAACAGGTAAAAACAGATAAAAAGCCAAACAGGGGGACCTCTCCATGTTACTTGGAGTCCAATGTGGGTAGACTGAGTCAGAGTTCTTAAGAAAAACACATTGGTGAAACAGCAAATGCAGTGCTCGTGAGCCTTTAGGTCTGGGCAGCAGTTCACCACAGGGGAAATACAGAGAACAGAAAGATTCAGCTGACTCCTATTGCACACCCCACTACAGAGGAAGGAAGTCTTCAGGGATGGAAACCTCCCCACCTACTAATGGGATGGGTCGGGGACACTTGAGGTAAAGACCATGTAGGGTGACTGAAATCCCTGTGTTACATTGCATACTTATTGGTCTTCTATTGATGTTAAAAAAATATTTACTGGAAGCCGATGTGTCTTGGTTCCTGGTGACTTCCAGGAATATCAAATGCAATAAACATCAGTTTATAAACATAGATATAAAACAGTGCAAGTCAAAAAGATTAAGCTTGTAGGAGCTATAGGCAGCTGTCTATCCCAAGGAAAACAGTGTACATATCTCTCCTAGGTGCAGTTCATCCAGCCAAGGGGAGGGTACAAGTCTAGCCTAGGAGCTGGGGAACAGGCATAACTGAGGAGGTAGGTGACTATTCCTCCATTGACCCTAGGCTAGACTAGGCAGATAGCACCAGCCCCATCAAATTCCCTAGGGGCAAAGGAAATGCCCAGAGATCCCATGAAAGTGCTCTACCCAGAGAGCTAATACAAATGGATAAAATCTTCTCATGCTGAATCCAACCTTGGTAACAGTTTGCTTCGGTCTATTCTTTGTGGACTTCTGTGATCACCTGACATCTGCTTGGAACAGGTGACAACAGACTTTCAGACTTTCAGACTTTTTTAAGTGCTTTACCAGGCTTATCTCTGCAACCTCACTGTTTGTCAATAGGATGGGGGTTCAGGACTTTACATCATTGTCCTGCCCACCTTCTACAAAAGGGTTTCATTCTGTATACATAAGTGGTTTTCAGATTTAGAGTTGAATTTGAGAGACATGCCAGTGCACCCAAAGAAGTGGAGAGGGAAACCAGTTCCCAGACACTAAACATGGGTATCGTACAGGAAGAAAAGCAGATGCTCCAAATCCATAAGGTTATTAAACATTCCAGTGTAAGGATGGATTAGCTCCGAAAGAGTTTTTGGCAGGGAGGTGTTAAACACCCCTGAAACAATAAAGGTTACTGTCTTGACATTGGTCACATTCCAGAAGTGGATGGTAAGATACTCATAGAAGGTGTCACATGCTTTGGTTATAGAAATATAGCCAAGACTAAACTTTAAGTGTCCCTTCCCAGTGGTCTACTTCCTGTAGTGCTAGAATGTGCTATTAAGTTGCTAGAGAGAATTATGGCCCAAAGTCCTTCTCAGCTGTGGGTCCTGTATGCTTCAAGATGAAAGTGCCAGACATTATGCATCAGCTAGGACGATCATGGTGTGAGTAATTATGGAGGAAACCAACTTTCTGATTGGACCTAAGGGCCTTGTTCCACAGAGAAAAATTCATGTCTGGTACTAGGAACTGAGATAAAATGTGTGACCAGGGAAATCATAGGCTCCAACAGAAAAATAATTGCTTTTGTTTTGATAAATAACTATGATATACAGGCTGAAGTGCTCCCCAGCACGTGTAATTATGAGCAGGGGTGATTACTGCTGGCAGTGTCCACGTGATTATTTTTCCTGTTTCTGATTTTCTTCCTTTTCGACACTTGTATTTTACAGCAAAAGCAATACCACTGAGACTTAGCACCAAGGACAGTCTAGAAACAGAGATAGAGTTAAAACAAACAAGCAAACAATATACAAAGTCTCCGTGCCCCATGAGAGTTAAAACACCAGAGAGTTAGACTTCTTTGTCGTCCCCTTCAACAGATCATTGAAGAATAGTGGTGGAAAGAATATAAGAGCTGGAGGGACAGATGGAGTGTCATATTGCAGTTTCCTCCAAGATTAAAGCTTTCTATCTTGGGTAAAAATTTGTTAAGATATAAGATGCTAAAAGGGAGGTGAAACATTCCATTCTGCAGAGATGCTCTTTAAACTCAGGAAGTCAACAACTCAAAGGCTTCAGGAAGTCCCTGAAACCCACCAGATTCAATAGGGTCTTCCTTGTCCAAGCATATAGAAGCTGTAAGGGTTACTTAGAGACCCTAGTAGTCAAGCTAAGCTGCCTGGAAGAAGCAGAGTCCAGCCTAGATACCTAGAAGAGGCTTAGAGCAACTAAATTAACTACTGAATTAACTGGAAAGGAGATTCTCCAACCTGTTGCCCTGCCTGCAGGCTGGGTAGTGTGCTCTAAGTTCCCAGTTTTGTGAGCCATCACTCATGCTGGGGTGGGCTTTTGATGATGCAGCTGTATTTGACTCATTTTTGCTCCTGTAAGTAACCCCTTATCAATATTCTTGTAAGTAACCCCAAGTTGGACTTTGGTCTGCTATCAGTTTCCTATTTGGAGTGACTGGATCTTTGTTCATGTCTCCCCAGGAATAGTATCATCTAACACATTTTCTTATATCCTCTTATTTCCCATGAAACCTGACAGATTACACATACTCTGTTGCCTCCCTCCCTACTTAGTCCATACTATTGGAAATAGCTTTCTATCCCTCCATGGAGAACCTCCTCATGCCTTTTTCACAGAAGCACGGCTCTCCATTGTGGATTACTCAGCCACTCGGCTGCATGTGGCCAGAGAAGCATTTTGTGATATTTTGCTGTGATTGACAATAATATTATAGCTTGTGTGTGTTCTTATATTATGGGAAGCATAATGTGTAGCTGGAGTTTTCCTGCCTTGCCCACAGTCAGGACAAATCCCTGCCACCCGCCAGTCCCACAGCCGCTCAAACCCAACCAAGTAAACACAGAGACTTTATATTGCTTTCAAACTGTATGGCCGTGGCAGGCTTCTTGCTAACTGTTCCTTTATCTTAAATTAACCATTTCCTTTTATCTTAAAGTAATCCATTTCTACAAATCTATACCTCGCCACGTGGCTGGTGGCTTATCAGCGTCTTCACATGCTGCTGGTCATGGCGGCAGCTGCAGCGTCTCTGGTCATTGAGGCGGCTGCAGTAGCGTCTCTTTCTGCCTTTGTCCTTTTATTTCTCCTCTCTGCTAGTCCCGCCTATCTTTCCTGCCTAGCCACGGCCGATCAGGTTTTATTTATTAACCAATCAGAACAACTTGACATACAGACCATCCCCCAGCACAGCCAAGTGCAGACCATCTCAAACACCTGCACTCAGGCCCATGGTCCTAATCATCCTCTATACGGACCTGCTGGGTAACGCCACAAGGAACCCAAGAAGGGCTCCCACAGGACATACAAATCATCCCACAGCACTAATGTCAGTATAAATTCCTAGAAAGGGAATTACTGAGTCAAAAGGTGAATGGATATGTAGTCTTATTAGACAATCCCAAATCCCCTCCATAGGGGTTCTACTAGGATGAGTTCTCACGGCAGTGCCAGATGATGCCTCTTTTCCTGTCATCCCCTGCAATGCTCACTTGCCAGGGTTTAGAATTCTTATAGACCTGGCAGTAGAGAAATGGTGTTTAAAAATTATTTTTAATCGTGTGTCTATGTGTGAGTATGTGCACATGAGTGCAGGTCCCCTAGAGTTGGAGGTAAAGAATGTTGTGAGCTATACAGTGTGGGTGCTGAAAGCCAGACTCAGGTCTTCTGCAAGAGTAGTGTGTGCCCTCAACCACTGAGCCATTTCTGCAGGCCCAAGGAATGCTATTTTGATGCTGTTGTAATTTTTGTTTAGCTAACTAGGAGGGAATTTGAACATGTTGTAAATTTGAGGGCCATCTGTGTGTGCACGTGTGTGTGTGTGTGTGTGTGTGTGTGTGTGTGTGTTGAGTTTTGTTTCTTTGTGTTGTTTCTCTTCTTCTTCTACTGGGTTTTAAAGCCTATTTCATTAAAAAAAATAAGCAACAAAAACATTTGCTTTAGAGACCTCATATTATGTAGCCAAGTATGCCTCAAACACGTGATCTTCCTTCCTACCATAGCCTCCTGGGCAAGAGAAGAGATCTTGGCTTTTTTTTCTTTTTCCTGATATTTTTTTTTCCTATGAGAAGGTTTGATGGTCTGTAATCCTGTCTCAGCTCTTGGAAATGGAGGTAAGAAAACCATGAGTTCAAGGCAACCCTGGACTATATATCATCATGAGTTCAAGGCATATATCAAGACCATGTTTCAAAAATAAAATAAAACAACAAAACAAACACATGCCAAAAGAAGAGGAGGAAGAAGAAAGAAAGAAGAGGAGGAACAGAGAGCAAGAAGATGACTCCAAGAATTGCCTCTGGATGTAGAATGTCTGTATGTGATGCTCAGACCTACCGCAGTCTTCTGGCAAATTCCTTAAAGACTTGAAACAAATAGAGATAGAGTAATAAATATAAGGACTGGAACTTTCCATATTCTAGTTCAAGTGTGGAGGCCAGAAGAGGGTGTCAGATTCCCTGGAGCTTGAGTTATAAGTGGGTGTGAGCCCTCATACGTGAGTGCTGGGAATCGAACTAGGGTTCTTTAAGGAATGTGCTCTTAAGTGCTGAGTCATCTCTCTAGCTCTGATAAAGTATTATTTTCTATTCTTTCTGACCCTCTAAGCACCCATTCTTTAAGACCAGTTGGGTGGCCCTAAGTATTGGCCTTTGTTGGAGTAGCAAAGGGGAAACATGGCTCATCCATCACATGTATCTGCAATTGTCCATCTTTAGCATGCATCAAAGTAACCCAGGGGGTTATTGAAACACTCTGCTAGACTCCATCTGCTATAAGAGCTGACTCAGGAATTCTGGGGTGAGGCCAAACATTTGAATTCTTAGGAAGTTCCAGCTGATGTCAATGCTGCGGGCACAGATGCTCTGCTCAGAGAACAGACATTATTATACTATATTTAGTCAAAGACACCTACTTCACTTTGTTTTTGAGATAGGGTCTCACTAGATACCAGGCTGGCCTCAAACTCATGACCCCTCTGCCTCAATATCTCGAGTACTGGGATCACAGGGGTGTGCCAGCACACCCAGCCAATCATAGACAAATTGAAAGCTCAAATAGGCTGTGGGGAGATGGCTTAGCCATTAAGCATTCCTGTATCTCTTGCAGAGGATCTGAATTTGGTTCCCAGTATCCACACCAGGTGACACACAGACACCTTTAACTCCAGTTCCAGGGGAGCCTCTGGCTTCTAAAGGCACCTGTATTCATATGCATACACCCTCTCCCTTGAGACACACATACATATACATAATTAAACAAGTAAAAAAAAAAACCTCAAGTATATCATGGCTTCTTTTTCTATCAAGAAATATAAGTCTTGGGACTGGAAAGATAGCTCAGCTTGCTGCATAATCATAAGGACTAGAGTTCAGATCTCAGCACCCATGCAACAAGCCAGGCATCTTCCAAATGCCTGTCACTCCAGCTCCAAGAAATCTAACACTCTTTGTGGCCTTCATGTGCACAGGTACACACACACACACACACACACACACACACACACACACACACTTAAATACAACTCTCTATGATCTTGAGTGAAAAATCTATTTTCTTACATTGTGTGGATGATATTATCTATGTAACTATCACTATTTGTTGCATTATTACAGTTTTCAAATATCAATTTTTCAAGATTTGCTTTTCTTTTTTAAAATTATGTGTACCCATGTATGTGGGAGGCTGTGTGTGTGCTGTGGAACAATCCCTTTCTATGAATATGTATTACTCTCATTGGTTAATAAAAAACAGACAGGCTGGTAGCTAGGCAGGAAGTTAGGCAGGAAAACCAAACTGAGAATGATGGGAAGAAGGAGAGTGGAGTCAGGAGAGATGCCAGCTAGCTGCTGAACAAGCAGGACATGTAAAAAAATGAGGCAATAAACCATGAGCTACATGGCAAAGTATAAATAGAAATATGAATTAATTTAAGTGTAAGACTTAGCTAGAAACAAGCCTGAGCTATTGGCCAGGCATTTATAATTAATATAAGCCTCTGTGTGGTAATTTGGTAAGCAGCTGCCTGATATTTGGGACCAAGCGGTTGGGACAGGAAATGTCTGTTTACAGGTATGTTCATATAAGGGCAGGTATCCCTGGAGGCTAGAAGGTGTTGGATCCCCTGGAGCTGGAGTTATAGAAGGCCCATCCATTTGTAATATTGAATTTAGTAACTTTTACCAGCAAAGAAATGGAAGGCCCAGTGTGTCTTGAGTCTTTCTTTCTTTCTCTATATCAGAAGAACTTGAGCATGCTTTCTTCTCTCTTTTCGGTATTTCTATTTGAGCATAAAGGCGACCAACTGCTTCCTGCTCTGAAGGGAGGGAAAGAAGTTATATTTGGATGTGGAATGTCCATCATCTCAGACATAAAAGAAGGTCACCCTGCAGGGGCAAATCGAGATCCATTCTGTCTGTCTTTTGACTGTGGAAGAATTGATTTCCAGGTGTATCTGTCCCCCTAAGCCAGAGCAGCCCCTGTTCAGCTGGGACCTTAGTGTAATTCATATAGAATCCTCAGCAGAAGAAAGCTGTCTGCAAAAAGCAGATGTCATAATTATGGTCGGGCTTGACTATTTTTACAAGTGGAGTTTGAGGCAATAATTGAGACACATAATACAACTTTATTTTAAATATGGAAGTTTATTTCCCACTCACTTAAGAAACAACACAGGGCCGAATGGCCCATTAATGTCATTGATCTGCAGCCTCCAACTGTTCCAATTGTTGAAGCTTCCCAGCTAGTGAGGGTTGGGGTGGGAAATAGGAAAGTCAGAGAAAAATCTCAGTTCGTTTCAAGGTCAAGGGCTAGAATTTGTATAAGACACTTCTGCACACATCCTATTCACAAGAACCATCGGGCACAGTTAGCTCTGTGGGTTTGCTCTGTATCCTGGTAGCCATGTTGAAGGCAGTAAAACTGATTTTGGAGCTTCAAAATTTGGGGCGGGGTAGCGAGGGAAAGATAAGAAGCATCGTGAAGCTTTGAGATGTGAGCCATTCATGAGGAAAGTCACAGACCACTCACCAGCCTTGCTTGGCTTGTTGACGGACTTTGCTGTGAGGGTTTCCAAAAGGAATTGTGAGGAAGAGTAGCGCATCAAAGAGGGGCAAATGCCCGCCTCCCCCTCCTATCACCGGTTTCTCATTGGCCAAGGTTACCCCACAAGGGATGTAACTCTCCTCTTTCTGTAGCTTAATCCAGCCCATGGAGGCTTCCCTGGAAGTAGACACGACGCACTGTGAATGGGACATTGCCTGGGAGGGAGAAAAAGGCAGTGAGGAGAACCTGAGAAAATGCCCACAATCTGTGTTCCAATGCTCTACTTAATGCAATTTGACTTTGTTGAGAACTGTTGTAACTGGTCCATCTCTGGGTAGCTTATAAAATGTAATGACTAACCAGAGGCCAATGAAGAGAAGGGAGTTCCCCTTGATCTTTGGACAAAAATTCTTAACATTATAGAGGAATCTCCACAGAAGGGGTTTTGTCTAGTATCTCTGAAACCTAAGGAAAGAGTCCATCCCTCTACCCTTCCTGCTCTGTAGATATCAATTCGGATGCTATAAAATATCTATCGACCCTTCCCTCCTCCCCTTCCCTTTCTCCTTCCTTCCTTTCCTTTATTCCTTCCTCTTGTATGTGATTTATTTTATTAGGAGCCTGACCTCCTTCATTCACACTTTCTTTCCTGGAAAGCAAGCAGAGTACAAACTGGCCACTCCAAATGGTTCAGAACAGAGGTGTTCAAGCAAGCTCACATATGCATTACGTTGTCTCTGAGTGAGCCTGACATATTTGTCTCCTGTGAACTTAGAAATACACATAAATCAAAAGTTAAACCAGGGGCTGTAGAGATAACTCAGAGGTTAAGAGTACTTTTTGCTCCTGTCAGGGACCTGGGTTCAATTCCTACCACCCACATGGTGATCCACAATCACCTGTAACTCATTTCAGGGGATCCAATGCCCTCTGCTGCCCTCCTAGGGCACTGAGCACTCACATGGCATAGACATACATGCAGCAAAAACACTCACACATAAAATAATTTTAAATTTTTTTCATTCAAAACTTAACCTAAAAAGAAGGACACACCAGAAACAGCTTTCATGGATTTTGAAGCACCTAGTTCTGCTCTTATTGGCCCTCAAGCTATTTGAGAGTAAGCCTGCTTCTCCTTCTTTCTAGAATTTGATCCTAGGTTTACCTCTGAGCGTCTCAGTAACTTGGGCATGTTGCCGAATACTCACCTAATTTCCTACATAATCAGGATTATAGCAGCATCAAGTATTACATTAGTCAGCTGTTGTTACAGGCATGCCTCCTTCACAAGGGCTTTGTGATGATGGATAATGAGGTTAGAAATGTCAAGCTACTGTCACAAAATACCTAGAAATCCAAAGAAGTTCTCCTTGTTGTCCATAGTTGTTATCATCATCATTCCATTGTTGGTCATTGTTTTGCCATTGAGATTCACAAAATGTTGGCTCTGGTCAAGGAATTTACTTAGCTCTGGAAAGGAATTAAAGGCTGTGGGAGTGGAGTTTGCACAGAATCAATCTTTCCATCATTAGGTTGTTGCAGGTGATGTCTGTGTTGTGTGGGTTTGTTTGTTTGTTTGTTTCTTTGTTTCTTTCCCAGAAGTGTCTCAGCCCTCCATCAAAGTGAAAGCCTCCATGACATGCTTCCTATGGTTTTCTGAGGAATTTCTGTTTTCAGAGCCTGGTAAATGGAGACTCATGGAAAGCTAGGTCTCATCTGGGTCTTGGGTTCAAGTTCAAGCCACTTGTTTACAGTCAGCCTAGGGTGATTTTGTAGTTACACAGTCTGGTCATTGGTTTCTAAAAGAAACCGAGGTCTTGTCTCTATATTCTGCAGCTGTTGCGCTCAGAGCAACAGGGCTGCTCCTTCATGTTTGGGAGCTTATATCACTGCACTGACTAGCTTCCTGACTCCCCAAGACAGGGCAGATTGCGGATGAATTTGTCCTCTAAAGTAGTACATTATAGTCTTAACCAAACTAACTGCAAAGCCAGTGAGTGATTCATGAGGTGCCTGCCCAAATTTCTTAATGAGAAGACAGAAAGAAGATGGTTAGGAAGATTCATCCGCGGACTTTCTCACCATGCATCCTCCAGGCCTACGTCTATCAAATGCACTATGCTCCAGAATCGGCAACACAGGGAACTTGGCCTCTGGAGAAGGTAGAAATGAAACCATACTGAGTCCTTTAAAGAGGCTCCTGAGGAAGGTGAGGCTCAAGAGGAAGCAGCCTGCAGACAAGTGACCAGGCAGGGCCCTGTGCATCTGTTTCTCTCCACCTATTTTCCTTCTGCCTGTGCAGCCATGTGACTCCTTAAAAATACGGTGTCCTGTGTGTCTTCCAGGCTTCTCGTGGCTGCCATTTCTCAGCTTGAATGACCATTCTGAGCAGTGGCTCTCCAGACACTCAACTGAAGGGTGTCCCACAAAGCCCCAGTAGTCTCCCCACTCTTCCCCAGTGTCCTTATTTTTAAGCCTGTTTGTCTTCGTTACAGTTTCTCTTGCTGCGATTAAACACCATAACCAGAGGAAACGGGTTATCACAATCCATCATCTACTGAGGGCAGGGCAGGAACTCAAGGCAGGTACCTGGAGGCAGGAACTGAAGCAGAGGCCATGGAAGAGTGCTGCTTCCTAGCCTGCTTTTTGTGGCTTGCTCAGCCTGCTTTCTTACACACCCTAAGACCACCTGCCCAGGGATGGCACCACCCACAGTGGCCTGGGCCCTCCCACATCAATCACTAATTAAGAAAATGCCCTACAGGCTTGTCCACAGGCCATTCCAGTGGGGGACATTTCCTCAGTTGAGGTTCTTCTTCCCAGGTGACTCTAGCTTGTAGCAAGTCGACATAAAACCAGCACAGAATCCTGCTATCTGAAATAGCACTATTTATTTACCATTTTCATTTTTTAGCTACTCGACTGATAACTTTATTGTTATTATCTGAGCAAGCTTCAGAGAAAATTGTCTGAGTTAAGCTCCAAATCCCATTCCTGAGCTCTAAAGATCCTTCCCTTCTTTTGAGTTACCCCACCTTCTGGACAAGAGACATTTTGGTCTGCTTTCATCTCTTTGTCTTATTTTCTTCTCTTTGAGGCTTCTTACAGACTAGATTTTCTCATGGAGCTGCGTGAGCATTGTCTGAGTGAGAGTTAACATTGCTGTGATGAAGCACCAGGACCAAAGTAACTTGGGAAGGAAAGGGTTTATTTTCTTTATGCTTCCATAGCTGTGGTAGTTTGAATGTAACTGGCCCCCACAAGCTCATAGGGACTGTCACTATTAGGAGGCATGGCTTTGTTGGAGTAGGAATGGCCTTTTTGGAGGAAATATGTCACTATGGGGGTGGGCTTTGAGGTTTTCTATGCTCAAGATCCCACCCAGTGTCTGAGACCATTTCCTGTTTGCAGATCAAGATGTAGTCAGCACCATGTCTGCCTGCATGCTGCCATGTTCCTCCCCACACGATGATAATTGACTGAACCTCTGAAACTATAAGTGAGCCACCTCAATGAAATGTTTTCCTTATAAGAGTTGCTGTGGTCGAGACGGGTAATGCCTGGGGGGCACTCACCAACCTAAGACAGAGCACCTGTGTGGCCTGGGCAGGCGTCTCCATGACGGGTAAGGTGACCTGCTGACGTCCCATGCAACCCAAGTCAGAAGCTCATTTTTTAATAAAAGGGGGACCTGCAGGGCCCTGGCCCCCCTTTTGGGTAACCGTTGCCTTGCTTGGACCTTGACCTTGATATCCTCCCAATGCTAATTCCCTGCCAGGTTCCACCCTCCTGAATGCTTAAGGGAAGTTCCTTGTCTGTGTATCCTGAATAATGGGCATTAACAGCTTAGATGCAAGATTGTAAAACATCAGTAGCCAACTTCTGCCCTCCGGGGTCCTCCCATTGTGCTGTAAGCCTGTATTTAAGACCTCCTACCCGCTTCAAGAAATGACATTCGACATTTAAAATTAATATATATATATATATTATATATATTATATATATAAATAATTGAATGAATACTGTGAATGTAATCTATGAATACCACAAATGTGATTAATATTATGAGTGTAATTTAATTAATTAATTAAAAAAGAGTTGCTGTGGTCATGGTATCTTTTTGCAGCAATAGAAACCTTAACTAAGACAATAGCATTGTTTATTATTAAAGGAAGTCAGGACAGGAAGTCAAACAGGGCAGGAACCTGGAGGCAGGAGTCATAGAGGAACACTGCTTACTCGCTTACTCCTCGTGGCTTGTTCAGCCTGCTTTCTTACAGAACCCAGAACCACAAGTCCAGAGGTGACAGCACTCACAATGGTCACTAATTAAGAAAATGTTCCACAGGCTTGGCTACAGCCCAGTCTTACGGAGGCATTTTCTCAATCAAGGTTACTTCCTGTCCGATGACTCAGCAGTTCTCAACCTATGGGTTGTGACCCCTTTGGAGTCAAATGACCCTTTCACAGGGGCCACCTAAGACCATCAGAAAACATAGATATTCACATCACGACTCACAACAGTAGCAAAAGAACAGTTATAAAATAGCAATGAAAATAATTTTATGGTTGGGGGTCACCCCAACATGAGGAACTGCATTAAAGGGCGGCAGCATTGGGAAGGTTGAGAACCACTGCTCTAGCTTGTGTCAAGTTGATATAAAACTAGCCAGTGCAAGCTTTCTTATAATATCCTCCATTGTGTCACATTGTTTCTTGGGAGCATCTTCGTCACATATAATCTGCAACACTCTGGCCCGCCATCTACTTCTGCTGAACTTCTGCCTTCCAATTAAACTCTTGCTTGCAGAATCGTAACCAGGGAACTGTTCGGTGCCGTGAAGGATAGATAAGCTTCAACCCAGAGCTCTTTCCAGGGTCCCCGAAGTTGAACGTTAGGAGGGCTTCTGGCAAAGCCTGTATTCAAGTAGCAGATGAGAGCAGAACCAAAACCCTATTGTCTTTGTGATGTTTAATATTGTCAGCTGGACAGGGTCTAGAATCCTCCAGGAGAACGCCTCCAGGCCCACCTGTGGGGAAGATGACCTAATTAGGTAAGTTTCCGGCCATGCCTATGAGGCGTTCTCTTGATGAGGAAGACACATCCTGATTGGGTATGAAACATCCCCTGGGCTTGGGTCCTGGACTGCACAAAAACAGGGATGCTGGCTGAGTGTGAGCGTTTATTGCTCTCTTCTCCCTGACTGCAGCACAGTGTGGCCAGCTGCCTCGAACCCTGCTGACTTCCCTGCCTTGAACTGCGAGCCACAAAACCCTCCCTCCCTCCCCTCAAGTTGTCCTTGTCAGATTATTTTATCACAGCCACAGGCAAAGTAAAAAAGGCAGCTTCTTCTCCAGTAACCTCTGCTTGGCCTTCATCGAGCCTGTCCTTGCTAATCTGCTGAGAGACCAGTACAGTAGGCTGCACCGTAACTTGTCAGGCAATCTCTCACATGTTTTGGTAGTCGATGTGCGACAGCTGTGTTGACCATCTCATCTCCTTCTCTTTGGGAATAAGCAATTGAGCACGGTAACCAGTTTTCACCTACTCATTTTCTTATACAGTTCCTTTGATATCACTTAAGGGAGTAGGAAGCGGCGTGTGTGTGTGTGTGTGTGTGTGTGTGTGTGTGTGTGTGTGTGTGTGCAGGATAGGGTAGTTTATGAGTATATGGAGGACAAAGGACAGCCTGATTATTCCTTAGATATGATCTACTTCACTTTTTTTAAGACAGGGTCTCTCTATCCTGGAATTTAGCAAGTAGGCTAAACTGGCTGGCCACCGAGGCCCAGGGGTTGGGATCCGTATGTCTTTGTGTTTCTACTCCTGGGATTATTTATTTATTATTTACTTATTTATTTATTCACTTATTTATTTATTGTGTGGGTCATGGGAATCAATATATCCCTGAGTACAGGGAAAGACTCTGGAATTTTGTTCCTGCAAAGAGCACTTGGTGTGGGTATGGATGATTTGGATGGCTGCTCCAGCACTGTATAAGTTTACATCATTTATTCAGCCTCTCCAGCTTTCTTTCCATAATCATCTGTAAGATGAAAGTAATCATTTCTAACTCACAAGGTATTTATTTATTTATTTGTTTATTAGGCCATATGTGTGTGTGTGTGTTTACATGTGTATACATATATGTGCAGGTGTGTGTGGAGGACTGGAGTCAATCTTGTGTTGTTCCTCCAGAATGCGTTTTTTTGTATCATGTGTATGAGTATTTTGCCTGGTATGTATGTTAATGTTCCACATGTGTGTAGTGCCCACAGAGACCAGAAGAGGGTGTGGGATATCCTGCACCTGATTTCCAGATGGTTGTGAGCTGCTGTGTGGGTGTTGGGAACAAACCCAGGTTCTCTGCAGGAGTAGCACGTGCTCTTAACTGTAAGGCATCTCACAGCAGCCACCACCGTGTTTTTTGAGACAGGATCTCTCAGTTGTCTGGAGCTCATCAGTCAGTCTAGGCTGACTGCCCAGGGAGCTCCAGAGATCCACCTCTCTCTGCCCCTCGCCCCCCAGCACTGGGATTACAACCACACCACACCGTATCTGGCATTTACATGGATTCAGGTTTGGCTACTGGAGTCCCGGAGTATCTGTATAGGTAACCAAGATCTACTCAACTGAAAATGATAAAGGCAGGGAGATGAGCTGACCGGAATCAAGGCACTTTTAAAAAAATCCAATCTTCTGACGTTGTTTCAGAAGCCAGTGTGTAACTGTTCTGTGCCTGTGTCTTGGTCCTGTGTTCTAAGTCTCTGAATCTGTAGCGGTGAAGGGTCCATGTTCACACTGTGGAGGAGGTCAGAATCATTTTCTTAGCCTGTGTCTCATCTTCTCCACCTCCTGGGAACTGCTGGTTAGATCATAGCCCAGTTTTAGCCTATGCTGGTCAGTGTCTGGAGAACTTCTGCTTTCCGTTAAAATAGTGACACACAAGGCTGAGGAAGTGGCTTGGTTGGTAGGATGCTTGTTAGGTACGCGTGAGGACCTAAATTTGATCCCCAGCAACTAAGTAAATACCAGGCATGGTAGAGCAATCTCAGTGCTGGGAAGGCAGGGAGAGGAGGATCCATGGGGCTCCCTGGGCAGCCAGTCTAGCCAAACCGAGTTCCAGGTTCAGTGAGAGACATGGTCTCAAAAACTAAGGTGCAGAATAATTGGCCCGACATTGGTCTCTGACGTCTACATGCACGTGCACACCGGTGTGCACGAAAACACATATACACACCCAAACAAACATACAGAAACCCATGGCTTGTGGTGTCCTCTTTCTTAATTTCCCTCCCATGCTAACATCACATCTGTCATTGATACCTTGTGATCCCATGGGAGGAAGCACGATGAGAATGACTGGAATCACAGATATGTCGGCTCTGACTTCTGGACTTAACACACTTAGCCAGTTCCAGCAGCCCCTTGGCTCAGGATTTCTTACCTTATAAAGAAGATGCCACTATTGTCTAAGCCTATATCTTCAAATGCCTCCCTAAAGATATGCACATCCATCATTTTTGGTAGGACTGTGTCTAGATCAAGGATTCTGTAGCATGAATCTTAAAAGGTCTTATTAATAAAAATAAACCCAGAGCCAGGTATTGGGGTGAATACTGGAAGATCAGAGAAACAGAATAAGCTACAGCTAACCTCACCTCACCAATTCCTCAGCTGATCTTGTCTCCTCAAA
The DNA here is from genome assembly GCF_004664715.2 of Peromyscus leucopus. Lineage (NCBI taxonomy): Eukaryota > Metazoa > Chordata > Mammalia > Rodentia > Cricetidae > Peromyscus > Peromyscus leucopus. Next base: position 110,408,244 of record NC_051065.1, read on the forward strand.
CTAGAAGCCTCTGTGTCCTCATCTGAATGGATCTCAGCAGAACTGCTGCTCAAAAGCCTACAAGCTTAAAAGAGCTCTAGTTCCTGGTCCTCATGCCTTATATACCTTTCTGCTTCCTGTCATCACTTCCTGGGATTAAAGGTGTGTGTCACCATGCCTGGCTGTTTCCAGTGTGGCTTTGAACTCACAGAGATCCGGATAGATCTCTGCCTCTGGAATGCTAGGATTAAAGGTGTGTGTGTCACCATTTTCTGGCTTCTATGTCTATCTAGTGGCTGTTCTGTTCTCTGACCCCAAATAAGTTTATTAGGGTGCACAATATATTGGGGGACACAATATCACCACAGGATTCTGAGAGTAGCAAGAATTTAAACTATCATGACTTCATCATCTCCACCCTTTGTATAGACAACAGTCCAGTTGTCTACCGCCACATCACAGCCTGAGCGGCTTCCATCAGCCTTTTCGTTATCTCTTTCGGTTTGGAACTGCCTTGGTTCTGCTTGGCAATTCTTCCATTCCTTGTAATATCTGCTGCAGCTAGTGTCACCCGGAGGTCCCTGGGTTTGTTCCCTTAATGCCTTGACAGGAGTAGTTGCAGCCTAGGCTCACCTGGGACCCTGGCCTTGCTCTCTTCCCATGGAATCTTGGAGCTTCTTCCTGTCCACATGATCTCTTCATCTGGTCTTGCTAGTTATACTTCACACATGGCATCTCGGGTCTTGTTTGTTTGATTTTGTTGTAGTGCTCCTCTTTGAGCTCAGGACTTGGCATAATGCTCGGCAAATACTCAACCACTGAGTCAGGTTGCCGGCCTTTAGTGCTTGGAGACAGGGTCTCTTTATGTAAGTCCAGGCTGACATTAAATTTACTATGCGGCCCTGGCTGACCTTGAACTCACTGCCCTTCTATCTCTACTTTTCAAGTGCTGTGATGACAGCTGTGTACTGCTGTGCCTAGAAAGGTAGTAAGGCTTTGTGCATATTGTCACATTTGTCATTCCTGTTGATTAACATGAGAATTATTCAGATTTAAAGACAGAGGGCTCCCTATGGGCAGGAATATTTTATTGGGGGATGATCTTTGCAGACTCACTATTATAGAAACTGAGACTAGGCTTTGAAAGCGAAGGATCCAAGATACTTGAGTCATGACTATTTAAATAGGAGATCATGGAGGAATGAGAGACATGTGGTGGGACAGGATGGGGTATGAGTAGAAGAGAAAGTTCTTATGTGCTTATCCCAGGGCTTTATCTCTGGGGTCAGATAGGTATGTAGAGTATTCCTGGACATTCTTAGCATCATCCATGATAACTGTGGTTGGATGTTGAATGTCCTCCAAAGCTCCATGTGTTAAAGGCTTGTTTCCAGAGTGGTTGGTGCTGCTGGGAACAGCTGTGGATCTTCAGGAGGTGAAGCCTTATGAGACTTCCCCACTGGAAATGTCCCCTTAGAAGGGACTCTGAAGTCTTTGCTTCGTGAAGGGAGCAGTTTATTCTGCTGTGTGTTCCCCACATTGCCATCTGGCACCCCATCACAGATCCAAATTATTGGGGCCCCTCTATCTTGGACTAAAACCTGTAAAACTGTGAGCCAAAGTAAACTTTTTGTAAGTTAATTAACTCAGGAATTTAATTTAAGTAACATGAACCTGTCCAATACACTGGCCTCTCCCCTCTAGATGCCAGTAACATACTCCTTTCAGTTGTGACAACCAAAAACGTCTCCAGATGTTGCTTAATGTTCCCCTGGGTACAAACCACTCCCCAGTGGAGAGGTACTGCCCGGCCACAGTGGTGTTTGTAGTGTGTCTGTGCCTGTTCAGAAGCCCAGCTAGGCTGCAAAACTGCCTCACAGGTGGGTCAGTGTGCACATTTCTAGTCTTCAGTTTTCACAGCTGGACGTGGGAAAAAAAAAACAAAACACCAGAATCAGTTTCACATGGTTTTGTAGAAACTTTACAATGTTTATAGGCTTTATAGCTCCCACCAGTAAGTGCCCCAAATACGCCTTTTCTTTTTAAATTTTTCCTTATCTGTCTGTCTGTCTATCTAGTTCTCTGTTTGTATGTGTCTGTGTGAGTATACACACACATGTGCACTTACCCATGCCTGTAAGAGGCAGGGAGGGGGAGTGAGAAGAGGGTCTCCTCATTATTCTTTGTCTGTTCCTCTCTGATTTTTTTCTCTTTTGTTTTGTTTTTTTTGAGACCAGGTTTCACTCAGCATCTTGGTTGACCTGGAATTAAAGGTGTGCACTGCCATGCCCAGTTGTCTGTTCCTCTTGAGGAAGGGTCTCTTGAACCCAGGACTCATATCTCAGTGAGGCTGGAAGCCAGCAAGCCTCAGCAAGCCTCCTTCCTGGCTCTGTCCCCTTTGCTTCTAGGTTACAGGCGTTTATGGTTAACGAATACCCACGTGTTATTTGGGTGCCGGGATCCAAACTGTGTTCCTCACAGTTGCGGATCAAGTGCTTTAAACCATCTAGCCATCTCTCCAGCCTTCCAAGTTGCCTTTTAAGATTCTGCTCCCACGTGCATGCTAGCTCAGTGTGGTGGTTTGAATGAGAATGGTCCCCATAGTTGAATACTTGGTCCCTAGTTGATGGCACTACTTGGGAAGGATTGGGAGGTGTGGCCCTCTTGGAAGAAGTATGTCACCAATGTTGGGCTTGAGGTTTCAAAAGCCCATGCCATTGCTAGAGCTCTCCCCCCAAACCCCCTCCACCTCATGGTGTGTCTCAAGCTCTTTTCCAGTTCCGTGCCTCCCGCCAGGATGGTCATGGACTTGCCCTCTGAAACTGTGAGCCCCTATGGAATGCTTTCTTCTATGCGTTGTCTTGGTCATGGTGTCTCGTTACAGCAATAGAACATTAACAAAGTCACCCGGTATGCTATGCTATTTCTCTGCCAGTGCACAGGGCTCAGAGTCCTCTTGCCTTCCCTCTTTTTTTTTTTTTCACCGAATCCTCCTACATACAAGTAGATGGTTTTATTGTTGTGGGTTTGGGTGGTGATGTTTTGTTTGTATGTTTGTTTGAGACAGGGTCTTACTACGTAAGCTAGGCATCTACCCTGATGCCTTGCAACATTAGATCGAGTATATTTAGATATACTGTTAGAAGACAGAAAGATGCTCATTAGCACAGAAAACCGAGAGAAAGAGATAGAGGAGAGAGAGAGAGAGAGAGAGAGGAGAGAGAGAGAGAGAGAGAGAGAGAGAGAGAGAGAGAGAGAGAGAGAGAGAGAGAGAGAGAGAGAGAGAGAATCTTAGTTAAGGTTTCTGTTACTGTGAAGAGACACCATGACCATGGCAACTCAACTCTTATAAAAGAAAATTTTGTTTGTGTGTGTGTGTTTTGTTTTGTTTTGTTTTTCAAAACATTGTTTCTTTGTGTAACATCCCTGGATGTCCTGGAACTCAATTTGTAAACCAGGCTGGCCTTGAACTACTCACAGAGATCCACCTACTTCTGCCTCCTGAGTGCTGGGATTATAGGCATGGGTTGCTACTGCCCTGTAAAGGAAAATATTTAATTGGGGCTGGCTTATAGTTCAAAGGTTTATTCCTTTATCATCATGTCAGGAAGGGTGGTGGCACATGGGCAGACATGGTGCTGCAAAGGTAGCTGAGAGTTCTACATCTGGATCCACAGGCAGCAGGAAGAGACAATGAGCCACTAGACTGGCTTGAGCATCTGAAACCTCAAAGCCCACCCCCAGGGACACACTCCCTCCAACAAGGCCACACCTCCAGTAATGCCATTCCCTATGAGTCTATGGGGGCCATTTTCATTCAGACCACCACAATATGTATACATATATAAAACATGTTTTGCTTTTCTCTATGTGTGCATGTGCATATACATGTGTATATAGTATATGCATGCATATATATATATATATGTCTGTGTGTACACATATCAGTATATACATATGTGCATACTTTCTCTTTGGTTGGAGACAGTTGAATATAGATTAGAAATAATCTAAAATATTGCTAGTTAATTGTTACACTTGGGTAAACTGGAAGGATTGATCTGGTAACTTTTGAGTCCAGGCTTGTCATTACCATGGTGTTGCATAGTTTTATGTCAGCTTGACACAAGCAGAAGTCATCTGAGAGGAGGAAACTTCAGTTGAGAAAATGCCTCCATGAGATGGGGCTGTAGGCAAGCCTGTAGAGCATTTTCTTAATTAGTGATTGATGGCAGAGGACCCAGTCCATTGTGGGTGGTGCCATCCCTTGGCTGGTGGTCCTGAGTTCTGGAAGAAAGCAGGCTGAACAAGCTGTGTGAAGTGAGTTAGTAAGCAGCACCCCTCCATGACCTCTGCGTTGGCTCCTGCCTCCAGGTTCCTGCCCTGCTTGAGTTCCTGCCCTCTCTGCTTTTGTTGATGAACAGTGAGTAAAATAAACCCTTTCCTCCCCAAGGTGCTTTTCGTCATGGTGTTCCATCACAGCAATAGTAACCCCTAACTAAGAGAACCGCCTCTGGGATGTGAGGGGCCATATTCATGAAAGTTAAAAAACTCGCCTGCCTTTCTCACCCTTGTGCTCAGAGTGCCTGGAAAGTGCATGGTGAGGGGAAGGTGCTCACGATGTGTTTGTGGAGTGAGAGGATGTCTGTGCTAGAGAGCAGAGGACTTAAATAAAGATGTCGTCTGTGTACCTAGCACACCTGTGTGTGTATCACCGTAGTTATGGCTGCTGGTTCCCGAGCCCCCTGTGTCTGGGGGGCCTCCTCTCTCCAGGTGCTGCGTGCAGAGATGTGACCCAGGTGATATTTGGACTGGGGTTTTGTCAGAATAAATGTCCTTTATTCTGTTTGTCTCTCCACAGGGAGAGAGGGAAGTGGCTGATGCTGGGTTCATTTTAATGCTGGAATGAACAGGATTTCCTGCTAAGTAGGATAAGAAAGTGGACAAGAGTACATGGGAGTATGAATCAACGCTTAGGGCTAGAGCAGCAGGATAAAGTCAAAATTTGATGAGAAAAAGCTACATGATGAAGTTGGGGCGCAGAGAAGGAATCGGAATACAGTGTGTGTGGTGTTCTTATTTGAGATAGGTTATCAAATAAGACTCACTGTGTCCTCATGCTGGTCTCAAACTTCTGGTAATCTGCTGGGTGGCGGTGGTGCATGCCTTTAATCCCAGCACTCGGGAGGCAGAGCCAGACAGATCTCTCTGAGTTCGAGGACAGCCTGGTCTACAGAGTGAGATCCAGGACAGGCACCAAACTCCACAGAGAAACCCTGTCTTGAAACCCACCTCCCCACCCCAAAAAACCCCAAAATCAAAAAAACAAACTTCTGGTAATCCTCATGCTTTGGCCTCTAAATACTGGGATTATAACCTCCACACCTGGCAGGTTTCCCCATGTTAAAGATACACCATTCATGAGGACTTTTTCTTGCTGTTTCATTTTACACATGGGTGATATTTAAAGCCACAACACTGAACCAAATCACCAACAGATTGCGTCTAGAGAAAAAAAAAAGAAGCAATCAAGACTAAGCCCCAGGAGTTCTGAAGGCAAAGGCTGGTCCAAATGCTTCTCGCACTTCTTGGTCCAATGGCTTGCACAGTTGTCTTGTTCTGAACAACTGACTCTATCATGGTCTAATAAGTTTCTAAGTCTTTTCTCAGATCTCCAAATTCTTTTCTTTTAATTACTATCATTTGAATCACATTTTTGTGATATCTGCTATGACATGGTAAACTTTACCAAACCTAGTTTCTTTGTTTTGATTGGCATACATTAATTACATATAATGATGAGTTTCAACATGTCTGTGATGTGCTTTTTCATATTCATCTCTATTACTCTCTTGTTTCCCTTTCCACTCTTGCTGACCCCTTCCTCTCCTCAACTAGTCCCTCTTGTACTTTAATATGCCCCCCCCAGAACATCTAAATGTAGCTCATGGTTCTGCAGGCAGAGGGTGGGGTGGGGGCTGAACTGGGAATTCTTCTGTCTTGGTGGAGTTGCTGAAAGTCTCCCCTCATTGCTCAGTTGGGGGATGGGTACCAATATTCACTGAGGGATGATGATGATGTAAAGTGAATTTTGTGACTAACCATACACGTGCAGATAAGAAAATGTATATTATTGTTATGGTTTGAGAGTGAGATATATCCCCTGGTTTCATGTTTCATATGCTTGTTCCCCAGCTCATGGTACTGTTTTGGGAGGTTGTGAAAACTTTAGGAGATGGAGGCCAAGCCGTAACTAGAATAAGTAAGTTACTTGGGTATGGCTAAATGTTATGCCAAGCCTCGTGTTCCATTTTCTCTCTCTGCCTTATGTCTACTATGAGGTGACCAGCCCATTCCTCCACATGTTCCACCCAAGTACACGGGGTCGAACAACCATGTACCGAACCCTTGGAAACAGTGAGCCCAACTACATCTTCCCTCCTTTAGGTCACTCTCTTGGGTATTTTGGTTGCAGTCACATAGAAACAGCTAACATAGAACTATAGTGTTCTGAATGAGAGAACTGCTTTCCCGGAGTCAAAGCTTCCGTCTTCATGAATGCCGGAGCATCCATAGACATGTAGGGAAATGGCAGGTCTTTGGCAAACTACTGCATAAATGGGAAGAGACAACTCTACCAGGGTAACGAGTCCAGTCAACATGCAGGCTTTTCTCTAGCTCATCATTCATTCCCTGTCTCCTAATCACTGAGTCTTGACCCCCCAAGCTGGGGCTACTTGTACCAGAAGCCTTAGTTCTACATAATTCTTGGAGGAATTAAGTTCTGGACTTTTCCAGGTACGAACAATTGTCTCTTCTGCTGTGGTTTTGAAGTGTTTTGAACTCACAGGAAGTCCTCATTGGTCACTGACGTTAGAATGAGATTTGAAGCAAGGTGAATGGTGTGGGTGCATTCATAGAAAGAGAGCAAGCTTCGAAGGAATTTACTTTGAGAGAAGATGAAAATAATACTGTAACAAGAAAATTGTTTCCTCTTGCTTAATAAACTATTATTTCTCATAATAACTATGTATAAGAGGCAAAGAAATAAGTAAGTGCTATTATCTGGCTTGAAGGCTTGGCTAATAAAATTTTGTGTTAAAATGCCATGACAAAGAACCCTTCGTTCAGACACCATTTTTTTTACCCTGATAATGGAAAATTGATTTCTGTTTATACACAGATATATACAGACATACAGTCTTTAAAGCTTTTTTAATTGAAATATGCTTACAGAAACAGTGTAGGTATGCTGAGTGTTCATGTTTAGTAATTGTCCACATTCATGCAGTTAGCACCTATCTTCAGGACAGACCCTGACAGCACCCCAGGTGTCCCTTTCTTGTTCACATTTGGTCTCCATCCAACTCTCTGCTACAAATAACCGTTTTCTTGATTTCTAAAGCTTGCATGAGTTTTAATCTTTCTTTAACCACACTTGATGGAATCACTCCTTTTCCTCCATATCACATCTGTGAGCCTTACAGGTGTTGTGGCTGGCAGTTTTTACAAATTCATTCTTCTTGCTATGTTTTCTATAGCATGCACACCAAACTTTGTTCTCCATTGGTTGATCTTTGGGAAATTCCTAGTCTGAGGCTATTGGGAACAGACTATGACAGTGTTTAGCATGTGCTGGTCCCAGAGTTACTACCATGACACTTGAGAAAGGCAGAGAAGCAAGAAATCTCTCTGGCCTTCCTTTTCTCACCTCCCTGAAGTGGTCCATAAGACCCAGATGAGCCTCCCCTGAAGCAGGTCATATGGCTCTCATCCTAGTGAACTCCCTGCCCCCAAGCCTGGAAGAAGGGACAGAGATGAAGACCCTGAGATGCCAAGGACCTGAGTGAAGATACTGTCGAGTATCATTACCATCAGGCCACACCCCTTTGTCCATCCACCATTCTTCTGCATACCCCCATAAAAAATGTTTGCTTTCTGAGTCTCCATTTCTAAAAGATCCGACATCATGCGAAACCTATGTAATTGGGGTGCTTTTCTCTTGTTCCTCTGTCTCTCGTGAAGACCTCAGCCAGGGCTTGTGTTAATGTGTGAGTTTTGGTCATATGTATTCCAGTTGGGTCACAGAGTAGTATTTTTTTTCCCCTGGGGATCTGTTCATTTGGTCCTATCTGTTTAAACTTTTTGCCTCGACAATATCTTACCCCTGTTGGAGCTGATGGTGTCAAGTGTAGCAATTAGTACATTTACTCAAGAAAGGACACAATGATTCAGCAGCAGAAATGAGAAGCCATTATACCCCTAGTGTGGTGATAGTAAAAGGTGAAAGATTTATACGATCTGAAGAGAAACCAGAGTATCCGGTGTGGTGATAGAAGCAAAGCCGTAGGGTATAGAATTGGTTACTGAAACAGGTATTTGTGAAAGAGGAATGCCATTGATTCCTCTAAATGTTTTACAGAAAGACGTCAGAAGACCAATGAAGCTTCCAGTTATACTTTCTTTCATGCTGTTTCTTGGATACAGGCAAAAACATTTCCCATCACGCATCATGCATGCCGTTGAGAAATGACCCATTTCTTTGGGCTAGATAAAAGACATTTCAGAGCAGTAAGAAGGTGACATATCTCTTGTGTACTCTGCAGAACTGTCATGAAGGCCTTGTGTCATGGTTTAATTGGCAGTATTTTTATTCTTCTGTGGAAGCAGATAAACAATAATGCATTTAAAAGCAATATTGGCTTAAAGCTGATGAAAAATGACATTTAAAGTTATATTAATATAGTTTCTTAGCATAACCATTGAGCTCAGCAATTTGCAAACATCGTCTCATTTAGTTTAGTTTTCACGGCAGCCTCAGATGGTGGGTATGATATTTTGGGCCATGGAGAGCCAGGCACTTTCAACAAGGCAGATCAGAAGTAAGTGATGAAGCCAGGATTCAAACTCAAGTATTTGTCACTTACTGAATACTGACTTTCCAGGATAAAGAGATCCAATGTTTCTGGGCTGTTCTGTTGGATGAGGAATTCAACTGAGATGAAGAGGAGCAAGAAGATGGTTCTGGCATTGTTCTTCGATGGCAATGTTCTTCACTCCAGTGTGTGTCTGTCAGAGGAGAGGGGTGTGCATGTATGTTGGTGTGGGTGTGGTGGGCTTACCTGTCCAAATATGTGTGGAGGCCAGAGATTGATGTCTGGTGTCTTCCTCTACCACTCTCCACCTTACTTTTTGAGGCAGGGTCTCCCACTGAACCTGGAGTTCACTGTTTTGGCTAAACTGGCTGGCCAGCAGTCCCCAGAGTTCACTTGTGTCCCCTGCCCTCCAACACTGGAGTTAGAGATGTGTTGTGCCCAGCTTTCATGTGGATTCTGGGACTCTGACCTCAGATATCCATGCTTGTGCAGCAAGTACTTTGCCCGCTGAACCGTCTCCTGGCCCTCCTCAAGCTGTTCTAATTATGAAAGCCGTCTCCCGGGCCTACGTTCTGGTCATCTGTTGCCAGCGTCTGTTGTAATTATGGATAGTTTCCTTGTGAGTGTCCCTGCTTCTGCCATTATCCCTATGATCTGTTATCAACACAGTTAGAGCAAGGTTCAAAGCAGAAGTCGGGACACGTTCCAGCTCTGCCCCCAACCCCTCCAAGGCTTCCTGTTTCACTTGGACAGAAATCCAAAATCCAGAAATCTATAGATCCCATGACCTTAGGCCACTGTCTGTCTCCCATTCTTTTTAACCCCTCTCTCCCTCAGGCACAACAACATCTCTTTCTTATTTGGCCAACTTGGCTCTCTCTTAGTTTATGTCCCCTGTTTACAGACTTGGAGACCAGGAGAGAGTATAAATCACTTGTTTGGAAAGTGCCCATAGGAAATTGAAAAGGGAGCTGGGAAAGAGGGAAGAAATCCTGTAAAGGATGTGTGATCCAGCCAGCCACCACCACATCTAATTTTTCTGGCAAAATCAGATCCAGCACTAACCATGTAAATCATGGGATAATGGTGTTATCTCGCCCAAATGGCAGGGGTCTGGGGGAACTTCTATGCCAACTATTGCCTGTTCCTGGCCTGTGTCTGTTCCCATTCCTGTTAGTGGCTATGTGTGGGGACAGGGCAGGCTCCAGTGCCCAGAAAGAGCCCTGAAGCAAGAAAGATATCAATGCTGGGACTTTCATATTGGGTTGAGATAAAAATAATAAGGCTTACTGCATAGATGTGAATGGGACCTGGGAAATGTCTGCCACAGGCCATGAACTGGCTTAGATAATCATTTGCTGTGCCTTCTCATAATAATTCTCTGTAGTTCCTGACATAGGCATGTATCTCCTGCGTGTTGTCTTTCTTCCTCCATTAGAGGTTCCACAAAGCAGGTGTACTTTGGCCTCTTAGACTTGCTGCCCTATTCCTGGGACCTGCTGTAGAGTCTGGTAGATTGCAAGAGTGCAGTAAGTATTGAATGAATGAGTCAATAAATGGAAGATGATCTTTTAAAATATCTGTGTGGTGCCTAGATTTGCCATTTCAGTTGTAATCCGTAGAGATGAAGAATATAACTTAAAGGCACCTTCAGGTTTGATATTCCTGTTGTTTTATATTAGGTCTTGATTGTGAGTGGCTTTGAATGTATCCTCCTGTAGCATGAATCTTAAAATGCTAAAAAATCAGAGAAACAGAATAAGCCACGTCCAACCTCACCTTGTCAATTCCTCAGCTAATCTTGTTTCCTCAGACTAAAAGCCTCTGAGTCCTCACCTGAATGGATCTCAGCTGAACTGCTGCTCAAAAAGCCTAAAAGCTTAAAAAGCCTCTAGTTCCTGGTCCTCATGCCTTATATACCTTTCTGCTTCCTGCCAGCACTTCCTGAGATTAAAGGTGTGTGTCTTTCCCAAGCAAGATGTGAGATCTCAAGTACTGGGATTAAAGGTCTGTGTCACCATGCCTGGCTGCTTCCAGGGTAGACTTGAACTCACAGAGATCCGGATGGATCTGTGCCTCTGGAATGCTAGGATTAATGCTACCACTGCCTAACCTCTATGTTTAATACAGTGGCTGTTCTGACCCCTAGATAAGTTTATTGGGGTGTACAATATACCAACCACACTCCCCCCAATAAAAACATGTGGAATTACTTTGTTGTATACATATTCGTGTGTGTATGTATAGGTATACATACAGGTTTGTACACATGTACATATGGGCACATGTGCATAGAGCTTCAAGGACAATCTTGATTGTTCTTCACATGCCATTATCTTTTTTTTTTTTTTTTAAAGTAGGTCTCTCATTTGCCTAGAATTCACAAGTAGGCTAGCCTGGCTGGCCAGTTAGCTCCAGGACTCTGTGTCTCTCTGATGGGGTTATAAGTGCATGCTACCACACTTGCCTTTCCCCCAACATGAGTCTTGGGGCTTGAACTCAAGACCTCATGCTCTTGCAGTAAGGATTTACTGAGAGGTTGGTTTTATGCAGCCCAATACTAGTATCTTACTGTGTGCCAGGCTCTGTTCAAAGGGCCAGGAACACTGTGATATGTCAACAGGGAATGACTTTGGCAGGAAGCAACAGAAACACCAAAGGCAATGGCCTTCCCCAAGTGAGGGTTTTATTTTTCTCATGTAATTAGAAGTCTAGACACAAGCAGTCCCCTGCTCTTATCATGGTTCTGAGGGGCCATCAGGGACTATTTCTTCTTCTTCTTCTTCTTCTTCTTCTTCTTCTTCTTCTTCTTCTTTTTCTTCTTCTTCTTCTTCTTCTTCAATTTTTTTTTAAAGATTTATTTATTTATTATGCATACAATGTTCTGCCTGCATGTGTCCCTGCAGGCCAGAAGAGGGCACCAGATCTCATTACAGATGGTTGTGAGCCACCATGTGGTTGCTGGGAATTGAACTCAGGACCTCTGAAAGAACAGTCAGTGCTCTTAACCTCTGAGCCATCTCTCCAGTCCTTCTCCTTCTCCTCCTCCTCCTCCTCCTCCTCCTCCTCTCCTCCTCTCCTCCTCCTCCTCCTCTTTCTTCTTCTCCCAAGTTGGTTGCCCTAACACCAGATGCTTCTTGTAGTCCAGGTAGGAAAGAGAAGTGGCAAAGGGAACATTTATGTTCCAGAGAACTCTCCACCTTGGCATGCTTTCTTGGAAACCTACACCCAATAATTCTTACCCACCTCTTATCTTCTCTTGTCAACACGGGTGCTAACAAAGCACTATCACTTTCTAGCTTTGTTTTGTTTGATGGCCTCCTTGCTTGCACACACAAAATTGGGGGAAAAAATACAGTTAAACATATCATGATTGGGGACTAGCAACACTGACCATGAAAGGAGTGAGAAGCGTGGTCTACCTGGGCTGTCACTGCAGGAGAACAGAAAGCAAGGCAGCGAGGTCCCTTCTGCATGCCTTCTGCCTGCCAGCTGCTCCCAACAGTCTGAGTGCTGGGCAGAGTGATGGGGGGGAGGGGAGCCATTGAAAGGTAACTCAGGTTCCCTGGACTTAGGGAAGGGTTGACCTTGGAGCTGGCTTCTGGTGACTAGAGAGAGGCAGCCTTGCCAAGGTCAGCCACACCTTTCCTGATCCACTGTTGGTTATAATTTAATCTGGGAAAAGAAAGCAGTGGAGCCATGCCCACCTAGTTCTGTCAGAAAGAAGACAGCAAGCACGCTCTGTGTGCTCTGTAAGACTCCCCTACCACCCCCTACCCCCCCCATGCTTTTTTCCTCTCTCCCTCACACACAAAGCAGAAGTTTAAGTTGTTCCTTGATAGTGATGGGAAATGAACATGGAAGATAAATATGCTAATAGTTTTTGTTAGTTATTTTCTTTTTGGGGAGAGAGAGAGAGGATTCCTTTGACAAAGTATGGCACTCAGGTCTCACACAAACTTTTGTGTGCAGGCAAGGATACCATCAAACAAAACAAAAGAAAAAAAATAGTATTTTTCTTAGCTCCCTTGGTGATACAAGGTGGGTGAGAATGTTCTTTTCCACCCCCAGGGAAATAAGCAGCTATGGACATTAAAATTTTTTGTACTACATTTATTTATTCATGTATGTATTTATGTGGTCGGGAAGGTCAGAGGACAGCTTTCTGGAACTTGTTCTCTGCTGCCAGTATGTTGGTCCAAATCAAGGTGCCAAGCTTGGCAGAGAACTCCTGTACCCACTGAACCGTCTCGGCAACCCGGATGTGGACAGTTTGTAATAGAGAACAGTTTGTGGCAAATTCTGTTAATGAGTAGGCCAGCCTGGTGCTGGAGAGATTAAGAGGAAATACTAGCTGTTACCTTAGTGCCGTGGCTTCCAGAGCCTATCCGTGGCATGGCAGGCCTCACGAGGTGTGTGTTCCTGTTCATATATGGTCTCAGAAATGCTTTCACATGCTTCTTCTCATTTCAGAAGTCCTTGTGATGGAGGAATGTGGCAGGATTTGGTTTGGTTCTGCAGAGCCAGAGCCTGAACCCAAAGCCTCACTCTAGGCAAGAATTCTTCCACTGAGCTCACTGCCCCCACTCACAGCCCTTGTGTGTCTCACATGTGGCTGCAGTGGGCATTCTAATGTGGTTGGACCTGCTTTCCTTGAGCCTTAGCTGATGTGAATTTTTTTTTTTTTTTTTTGCTGGCAGTCACGTTCTACCCATGTTTTATGCTGTGGGTATGTGTCCTTTACACATACTGAGAACGCGGTCCCCTAACAAAACCCTGGCTCGAGGAGAACCAGCAGGTGCATTCGAGTTCACTTGCAAGAGAGTCAACAGGGGGCAGGATGTAAAAGTGTCACTGAGTGGCATGGGTGTGATGCTGCCCCATGTCTCCGTGGCTAGTAATTCTGTAAATTCATTATTTACAGAATAAATGCTTCCCATCTCAGTTCATTTTTAGGGTGGTGTGGGGTCACCCGTGCTCATTCAGTGCTCTCTCAGCCCAGATGTCACTATGATCTTAAGAAGACTCTGCTTCTAAAAGCCGCTACATACAGTGAGAGGATTTTATCTAGCCTTTGTCACTCTTGAACTCATGTTTCAGAATTGCATCCTCTCCCATATTCCTTTCCCTCCCATCTTACTTTTTGTGGTGCTGGTGGTGAAACTCAGGCCCCGCACATGCTAGGTAACACCCAACCACTACGGCTACACTCCTTGTCCAAAGTTCGGGCATGACCTTTAGGACATCTAACTTCGCACTTTTTCTATGTGGAGAAACCCTCCATTTTATCTCATGTACTAATAAAGCTTTACACTTCATTTTTCTTCTTGCTCAGGATCATGCTTAGGCCCTTGCACATGCTAGGCAACTATTCTACATCTGAACCATGTCCCCAACTATATTCTTTTGTATGACAGAGTCTCATTTCTTCCCCAGGCTGGCCCCAAACTCATCATCAGCCTACCTTAGTCTCCTGAGTGTAGTCCACACAGCTAAAAAACCAAAGCAAACCAAGAACAGTATTATTGATTTCTGAACTCTATTACACTAACATTCTAATTCTACCTATAGAATAAGCATAAACACTGAAAGATTTTGAGAACCAAGATTTGTTCTAAAATGTTACTCAAATGATTTAAATGTTCTACTATGTTAACACAAAGGAATTATTTATAATGATTTATACCCAGATGTAGTGGGTAGCCATTCCAGCTTGGATCTGGAAGTTCCAACCCCATGAGACTCTGGCACTGTCACGCTACGAGGCGGGGCAAGGGAGGCGCCTGGGACCTGAGAGCTGGATGGGCAGCGCTCTCTGTGTGCTCTCTGTGCAGGAGCTGAACGGTGAAGGTGATGTGCAGAGCTCGGAGGACACCGTGGATTGCATACACTTCCCAGACCTGCGACTACCTTTCACTTAATTTGTGATTATGCCATTAAATAAATATCCTTTTAACTACGTGGAGTGGCCAAAATAATTTCTCCAATACCCAAATTCTTAAAATAACAAGAAGTGATCGTGATATTATTCTGAGTGAAAAGGATGCAATAATGTGCAGTTTTGGATGAGTCTGGTTTTTTTTTTTTTTAAATGAGTTAGGAAATCTGAAATGTGAGGCTGGAGTGTGGCCTAGATGGAGTGTGTTGAGCCAGCATGTACAGCACCGGCCCAGTCCCCAGCACAACCCCAAACCAAAATTAAACAAACACCTCTAGAAGACACTGTATCTGAGCATTAAACACTGAAAAGTAAGGATATAATTTTTTCTTTCTTATTTTATATTTTCCTACAGAGTTTAGTGTAGCTGAAGATTTTCTGTGTCCCACCCAGTCTACAGCCGCTCAGACCCAAGTAAACACACACACAAACTTAGATGAATTATGAACTGTATGGCCTACTGGCTCAGGCTTCTTGCTAGCTAGGTCTTACATCTTTAATTAGCCCATTTCTATAAATCCATGCTTTGCCACATGGCTTGTGGCTTACCAATACCTTTACATCTTGCTTCTCCTCACAGCAGCTCACAGCATCTGCCTTGCCTCTCCTTTCTCTTCCTGTCTATCTGTTTGGATTTCCTGCCTGCCTCTAAGCTGCCTTGCCATAGGCCAAATGGCTTTATTTATCAACCAATGGGAACAACACGTTCACAGCATGCAGAGTGCCATCATACATCAGTTTAGAGTGTCTTCATAGTGACCGTAGGTGTCAAATTTGTAAAGAAGAAAGGCTGGAGAAGGGTAGAGGTAGAGCACTTTCCTATCATGTTCAAGGCTTAAGGTTCCATCCCAAGTCTGTCTCTCTGTCTGTCTCTGTCTCTCTTGTTCTCAGATCATGATAAAAATAAGAATGAGTATTGGCATAGGGGTTTAATAACTGACCATTCACTATACCTATAAACAGAATCAGAGCTGCTGCAATTTCATATATAAGTCTGGGAGGAGGGATGCATGGGTCTTCAAAAGCTCTGCATTTTTCTACTTATTTATTTAGAGGACTTTATTAATGAGTACTGTGCTGTTTAAAATAAATATGAAGATGAAGGGTTGAAATGGCTGTCAGGATCACAATGAAACGATACTAGGTAGTCAGACATGGTGGCATATTCTTATAATCCCAGAATTTGGAAGGCAAATACAGGAGGCTCACCAGTTGCTCCAGACTACCCTGAGCTAAAGAAGGTGATCTTGTCTCAAAGTAAAGTTTGAAAAGGGCTGAGGTTGTAGTTTAGCGATGAGCATTTTCCTAACAGAGGCTCAGCAGTTGTGAAGTCCTGGGTTCCATCTCTAGTACCACACACCAAAAGACAGGGAGGAAGCAAGGTCATGAGATGAACGTGTACAGACGTGCTTAAAGGAGAGCTGTGCTCATCAGCCATCCACATGGGGGGCTTTTAGAACCTGGCTACTTTTGTTCTGTAAGGTGAACATGCAAAGCACATACTGCATACAGCTGATGAGGAGCCATGGAAAAATGCTACATGCTACAGGAACTCAAATAGAATTGTGTTGGGATTCCCCCCCCCCCGCCTCTGCTTATTTTTTATACTTTTCTTATTTTTTCAGATTTATTTACTTTATGTGTATGAGCATTTTGCCTGAACGTATGCCTGTGCATCATATGTATACCTAGTGCCTGTGGGGGTCAGAAGAGGGTGTCAGGTCCCCTGAGACTAGAGGTACACAGGGCTTGTGAGCCACCATGCAGGCAGTGGCAAATAAACCCGGGTCTTCCAGAAGAACAGCCAGTGGTCTTAATCGCTGAGCCATCTCTCCAGCCTTTCCTTTTTGTTTTTAAAGGTAGGGTCTCATTATATAGTCTGGTCTCAATCTTGCCATCCTTCTGCCTCAGATTCCCAAGTACTGGGAGTATGAATGTGAGGTTATGGCTAGAAATTTTGTATTGTGACATTGGAATTGTTGCCAGCCACCACTAGAAGGAAAGAGGAGCTCAAACATCACAAATTGCCATTTGTTTTTGAGATGTGCTTTTTGCTCTTTGCAAGTTCATCTCTGTGGACTTCCTTCCAGTTAGATGGCATAGCTGGGTGACTGGCTTGTCTCTTTATCTCTTGCCCTTTAAACACACATCCTGTTGAGATAAGCCCTGACACTCTATTACACAGCCAGGGGACACGCTAACTGTCCCGATTTTGTTGGGTTCCTCCCAGTTAGGGGGTGCTATTAATTACTGAACAAGGAAGTCGAACTCTTCGTGACTAGAAGGAAATGTCCTCTGAATGGAATCCCTTTGCTGTGTTTGCTAAGACTGCTCAGGGAACTGGGGTGGATAAAATGACTAAGAAATCACTGGTAAGTTGGTTTGTCACAGAGAGTGGCCCCCATACCAAAGATAAGACCCCGACTATCTGAAGACAGTGGCAAAGTGTTAAAGGACTTTTCCTGAGAATCTCGAAGTGACTCCTAAGAGCCAGAAGTTGAACACAGAATAGGTAGAACCAAAAATGACTGTTGACAATAGTTATCCTCATGAAAATATGACCAGTGTTAATGATTCTGCCATGGTTGTCTGGTGGGAGAGGTGTTCTCAAGGTACCTTGATTGTTTAGTGTTACTTCAGTTGCTATTTTTAATCATATAAAGTGACACCCAGTGTCACCTGCACATATTGAAAGACTTAAATGAGTTAAAAATCATTCAGAATTATCGTGGGTATCAGTTTGAAGATGGCCTTGGGAACTGTTTTCTATAGATTTCTGTGTTGATCATGATACTGGGGTGGAGAACTTGTCAGTTTTCATTGTGGACAGTGGTCACTCTTTGTCATTATTTCTTATATAAGGAAAAGCCTGACTTTTTATAATTCAAACCTTACTGAACCGTCTTGAACAGAATTTGTACTGGCCTATAGCCACTGTGCACAGTGATGGCTTTTGACGGGCATTTTCAGATGTGCATGGCGTACTGTGATAGTCTCTGTTCCTCCACCTCGCCCTCCCTCCCTCCACAGATACATTTAATTTCATTTTTATTTGATGAACTACTCTTTTTAATTAACTTACATGTTAATTTCAGATATGCTTTTATCTTTGTTCCTGATTGATTTTAAAATTTGATCCTAACCTTTTTGGAAACTAAGCTTCAATAAAATATAAATTCACCCCATAATGTGCTGGGTGATAGATTGCTGCAATGTTAGAATTCGAAGGGCCTTAAAGAGAGCATCATTTCTCTCATTTCTGCTTGTAAGATAATTACTACAGAATTGTTAACAGCAGTGATATTTTAATGTGAACCATGTTAATTTGAGATGTTACTTTCTAGTCTGTCTATTTCGTATCACAAATATGCTTTTAAAAAAAAGCAGAGACTCTAACACAGGGGTACAACACTTGCCTAGCATGTTCAAGGCCAGGTGTTCCATCCCCCACACTGTCATGTAGTATAGGCTGGCCCAAACATACCTTGATGGGGGGGGGGTTACCCTGAACTTCTGATCCTCCTGCCTCTATCTCCCTCCACCTCTAGAGTGCTGAGATTATAGGCATGCACCAATTGATGTAACACTAGAGATGAAATCCAGGACTTCATGTAATCCCTGGACCAACATTAGCAGCATCCCCAATCTGTTAACTCTGAAGAGAATGAATTCGAAAACTGTTTTACCATAGATGTCTGTGTTGACCAGAAGAACAATTTGGAAATTTATAATAAAATGGATAGAAATTCAGATAGTTCTTCCTCAGTTAGGCACAGAGCTCAGCCCTGTGGGCAGTCAACGGTTGTCCTTCTCACATTGTGGAAGAAGTGGTTTGTGTGTCCTCTCCAACACTCTAGCATCCAGCTCCAGCCTTCCCTTGAGTAAACTGCAAGCTAACAGACTGTCTCACTAGGATGAGTTACCGGACGTGTTTCCAAGTGTTCATCTGATAACTATGATTTTACATTTTGGGGAATATGATCCTTCAACCTGAGATGAACCAGTAGCTACTGTATACTAGGAAGCTGTGCATCCCCCTTGCTTGTGTTTGGAGAGGACACTGGAGTATGAAGAAATGTCGGGACTGCAAACAGTAAGCTGGACTGATTACCTAGTCAGATCTGAATCTGTTTACTCAGACTGTCCATTGGTGTCCTGTCTATCCCACTGCACTGCTACCTCATTGAGAAAGACATTTCTAGTCTCGAACAAGTGGCTATTGGTTTTGACATTGAGTTGCCGCTGTTCCCACAGCAACCACTTGTTATCAAAATAGAACGCTCCCATCACCTCGGGACTCCTTTCAGTACTAATTGCTTTACGCCTCCCCCTACAAAGCCCTGTCCTCCCAGCTGCTGGCTCTTCAGTTCCTCCTTTGGTTGGAGTATTTCTCTTGACCTTGTATCAAACAGCCCCCATGTTCTGCAGACCCTCAACCGGTATCCTTTATGGCGTGAGATCACATGCTAAGCCACTGCCTTTTAGCACACATCAGGAACTTCTGATGGAGTCAAGAAGGAAGCCTCCAGGGGATGAAGGTGTGACTTTCCAAATCTGGATCGCATTTACTGCACAAGTGTGAACGTTTTGTATTATTGTGTTTGTTTGTGATTATCTTCTTGTTTTGGATGTATAATTTTGATCTGCATTTAGAGTAGTCACATAAAGCTTCTTTTAATTTCGGTAAGCCGGGCGGTGGTGGCGCAGCTTTAATCAGATCGGAGCAGAAGCTTCTGTAGTTCGAGCCAGCCTGTGCTACAAGTGAGTTCAGAAGCGCAAGCTACACAGAGAAACCTGTTCGAAACATTAATTTCAGAGCCGGGAAGGTAGCTCAGGTGTAGATTGCTCACGTAGCATGTGTGAGGCTCTAGGTTGGTTGGATGGCCGTCACTGCAGAAAGGAAAATCCAGTTGGAAATCAGTTGAGGTAAAGAAAAGCATTAATTGGAGGCTGGTGATGTAACTCAGTTAGTGGAGTACTTACCTAGCACGTACTCAAAGCCCTAGGGTAGATATATATCCCTAGTGCTGAGTCAACCGGATGTGATGGCCAGATCTGTAACCCTACACTCCAGAGGTAGATAGAGGCCAGGAGAACCAGATGTTCAGGGTCTTCCTTGGTTACATAGCAAGTCTAGTGCAGCTTGGGGACATAAACCATTATCTCAAACAAGGAAGATATAAAATAAATGAGTAAATATGTTAAAAGAGAATTGATTAAACGCCTCAGATTGTTGTTATGAGATAGGAAATCACAAAATTCACCTCTTCAAGAAGGAAAGCAATGTAGTGAAAATCTGGGCTATAGCCTTATATTGGTTTTTTTGTTGTTGTTGTTTCTTTTTTTGTTGTTGTTGTTTTTGTTTTTGAGACAGGGCTTCTCTATGTAGCCCTGGCTGTCCTGAAACTCACTCTGTAGACCAGGCTGGCCTCGAACTCAGCGCTCCCCCTGCCTCTGCCTCCTGAGTGCTGGGATGATGGTTGTTGCCATGTCCCCTGGTGGTCTCATCAGTTGTAATGTATAAACTGTTGAGTTCCCTTACTTGTACAAACCTGCCTGTCTCATGCTGAGTGCAGAAATCCCTGTCAATGCATCGGTTGGAATTTACCAGTGTGCTGCTATAATTGCCAATTGGAGTGGATTGAGAAACACCTGGAGAATAATGAACCTCTGGGCATGTCTGTTAGGATATTTCCAGAGAGGTTAACCTGAGGGGAAAGAACGGCCTCCACCAGTTGTCCTCTGCTCTCTATACCTGCACCATGGTACATATCACACACACACACACACACACACACACACACACACCACACACCACACACACTCACACACATACATACACACACCACACACACTCACACACACACACACCACACATACACATACATACATACACACACACACACACCACACACATACACCACACACACACACACACCACACATACACACACACACACCACACACATACACACATACATAGCACACACATACACGTGCACACACACACCACATACACACACACATACACACACCACACACCCTCACACACATACCACAACATACACACACCACACACACACCACACACCCTCACACACATACCACATACATACACACACACCACACACACACCACACATATACACACCACACACTCACACACACCACACACACCACACACATACACCACACACATACACACACATACATACCACACACACACCACACATATACACACCACACACACACACACACCACACACACATACACACACACACACACGCACACACACGCACACACACACGCGCACACATGCACACATGAAATGCAGACAAGATCCATCCTGAATGTGGTGGTGCCATCCCAGAGGCTGAGGTCCGGGAACAACAGAAAAGAAAAAGCAGCAGCACAAAGTGAGCTGGCTGCCAGCATCCTTCTCTCTCTGCTTCCTGCGGTGAACACAGTGACCAGCTGCCTCACACTCCTGCCACCTCGGCCAGAGCTGCTCTCGCACTGTGTCTCCCGCACATGGTAGATAGTCCGGCCCCTCAGACCACGAGCCGGAATGAGCCCATCTTCCCTTACAACACTTCTGTCAGCCATTTACTTTGACACAACAGGAAAAGAACCCAACAGAGAAGGTACCAAAACGAGGAGACTTGGCTGGTTGATGATCAGTGGGTAAAGGTGCTTGCTACCAAGCCTGATGACCTGGGTTCAATCCCTAGAGCCCACAGGGTGGAAAGAGAGAATTGACGCCGCAAGTTGTCCTCTGACCTTCATACGTGGAGATGTAAGTGGGGCATATGTGCATTTCTTAAGTCCCGACCTGTGGAGTTAGGGACAGACAGGTCCTTGGAGCTCACTGGCCAGCCAGTATAGTCCCAGGTCCCATGAGAGACCCTGTCTCAGAAACAGGGTAGATCACTCCTGAAGAACAAGACCCAAGGTTGACCTCTGGCCTCCACACTCAAACACATAGGCATGCACTTGCAGACATGTACACACACATATACACACACATGCAGAATATACACATGCACCCACACACGTGGACGCACACACACACAGGCACCTGCACACATACATACACCCACACACGGACATACACACAAAGAGGGGACTTTAAGGATTTGTGAAGTGAGAGCTCTCAAAAGTAGGATTTGTGAACTCACAGAGAAGTGTGAGTCTTGGTCTTCTCTGCTGCCCTGTGAAGACACAGAATTTGTTCCTTCTGTTCTTTACATGGCAGTGTGCCGAGAGAAAGTGCCATGTAAGAAACAGACCCTCACCGCACACCAAGCCTCCTAGCCCCATCTCCAATTTTCCAGCTTCCAGAGCTGTAAGAAATACTTCCTGTCATTTATAAATTGCATAGCCCGGGGCATTTTGTTATAGCAGCTGGAAGGAACTAAGGTGTTCATAGAGTCTTGAAGAGGAAAGTCTATCAGCTTCTTGACTCCACGGTGTCTCCAGCTCATCGTTTATTCCTCAGTTCCCATTAAAGCCGCTCACATCTTGGATTCACAAAGAACTCATTTTTCTTTGTTTTTGTGGCGCTAGTTTGTATGGCCAGAGCATTTTTTTTTCCTGTAGCATTATTAAAGGAGTATTGAACTGGAACACAAAGAAAATAACAAGCATTTAACACATCTTAACTAACCAAATCTGTGTTAGCTTAACACATACAGTACCTACACTGTATAACAATGAGTGCATACAATGTATACATTCAAAGCATAAAAATATAGAATGAATCAAAGAAAAATAAACAGCCCTCTGACTCTGACACCTGCAGTACAGAGCAACCAAACACTCATTTTTGGAGGGAGCAAGGAGGCGCAGACGAGGTTCCTAGTCACAAATATATTGGGTGGTCCTAGGTCAGGAGCCTGTGGCTTTAGTACAACTTGGAATGTACCCATTAACCTCTCACTCCCTCTGCTGGCCTTGACCAGCATGTGCACTGCGTTATTAACAGTAGCCCTGGCTACTACTACATGTCCCTTGAAATTGCTGATGGACCAGAGGACCCAGCAGCTGCCTTCTCTGCAACAGCTGTAATATGAAATCCTACAGCAACACAGGAAGCTTGATTCATTGCACGTTTTCAGGTCCAAAGGAACTCTCAGCCCTGACCTCTCCCGTCCTCCTCTGTCCCAGGGAAGGGAACTGAAGGCCGGCTACCCTGCCCACACCCAAGAGTCTTACTTTTCTTCCTGGGGCTCCCTGCGACCTCTCTGGTTGCCCCTCTCGACTGTATTTTGCTGCTTTTCTCTCCGCTCTCACCCTCTGCACAGCCTCCAGCCCTAGCTGGTGCCATGGGTGAGTCAAACAGTCCCTGTGTGACTGCCTTTGGTTGCAGAGCAGAGCTGTTTCCCCGCTCTCATTAGGCAGCCTCTTATGTCTCCATTTGTGCTTAATTCAAAGCTGTAAAAAGCTTTTCAAAATAGGTGTGTGCTCAACTTGACAGTTGTGATAAAACAATGCCTCCGACAGAGAGAAGGCAAGACACACTTGCCGTTTCCCTTTCCATAATTTATAGAGCGTTAGCGGCCCCTCCCCCACCAGGAGAGAAGCGTCTCTGGGAACAATTCTCTTTTGGTAGCGCCATCTGAAGCCGCAAACACTTCTTTTGCAGTTATCTAAGCACCCCTAGCCTGCGAAACAGTGAAGAGTGAATTAGGACTTAGGGAGGCGGTCTGCATCCCATAAATAAACAATGAGAGCCTGGCCATTTCATTACGGAGCTTAAGTACACCGTACAGATGGTCCGTGGCGGAGCTACACGTGCGTAACCCATTTAAGAGACGACATTACAGGGTCAGAAGCATTAATGTGCTCTCCACGCCATTCATTTACTCGAGTTACAAGTTACGAGTTACACTTAACACGGCATCAAAGCTGGGGTCAGGCGCATTACTGCCGTCGGTGACGTTGAGAGGACAAGGGAATTGTTGAATGGCAAGAGGATAAATCCTAAATTGGCCTGGGGATTTATGGGCTCTGAGCTTAATCTAATAGATGCTATTAGCCATTGATCCTTCTCATGGAATTGTAAGTGGAAAAAAAAATCAATTCAAATTCACTCACGTACACACATGAAGAGGTAATTAATTGGTCAGCGCATCGACTCATCTGAGAAGTTCAGAGCTTCAGATACGGATAGTTCTAGGTGCTCAGGAGTTGTTATGGTCAGAGCCTGGGCCCTGACAAATCTCACAATCTAGGCTCAGCCAGCTGTCCTCAGTCCTCAGTATGGTTCTGAAGCCATGCTAAACAGACAGGTAGAATAATTATCCTTCTAATAAGATAACATCCTTTTCCTTCCCAGAATCCCTGCGCTCAGCACAGTGCTTCCCAGAATGTGGTCATGCTATTCTGTGAGTCTGTCCGCTTCTCTGAGTTACTGAGAAAAGTGATATCTTTTCCTTTTCTAGCTCAGTTCTAAGCCTGCTTCTCCTAACACTTTGGGGTTCTGGACTCTTTCTCTAAAGCCCCCTTTCCCACCATACGGCTCTTGCTATTGTGTGGCTGAGCTTTATCCCTATCTCAAAAAAAAAAAAAAAAAGGAAAGGAAAAAGAGAGAGAGAGAGAGAGAGAGAGAGAGAGAGAGAGAGAGAGAGAGAGAGAGAGAAACAGAAAAATCATGCTGGGCTTGACATGATGATGAAATGGCCCGTGCCATCTTGGTGGAGGAGATATTTTGAATGGTTTTTGGAAGAGTAGTGTAAATGTGTGAATGTGTTCTTTTAAGCTTGGTTTGTTTGTTTGTTTGTTTGTTGTGGGGTGGGTGCATGCCACAGTGCACATATGGAGGTCAGAGGACAGTTTGCTGGAGTCGATTCTCTCCTTCCTCCATGAGAGCCTTGGGGACTGAACTCAGGTGGAAGACTTGGCAGCAATCACTTTAACCCTTGGAGCCCTCTTGCTAGGTCTAGTAGCTGTGATTTTACGTCCATTCAGAATGAAAAAGTCTAGAGTTGATTCACAGGCCCTTGGCTTGGTCACTGGTACTCCACCATCCTGGAAAGGAGTCCCGAAGCCACAAACACTCGTTCATTTTCTGTAACTTAAAATTAACTCTTGTAACACATAAAACTATTGGTTAATTACAACTAACCATCTCTAAGTGAGCAATTCAGTGGCATCTAGTCTAGTCACTATGTTGTAGTTACCATATCTACCCAAAAGATTTTAAACTTCATTACTATTGGACAGTGATGCATCCCTCTCCCTTCCTCCCCTCTCTTCCCCATCCTTTTATTTTTCTTTCTGAAAGGGTCTCACTGTGTAGTTCAGACTAGCCTTGAGATCTCTGATCATCCTGCCTCTGCTTCCTAAATGTTAAGATTACAAGTATGCTCTACCTCCCACTCTTAGCTACTGGGAATTGGGAATCCATACTCCATCTTTACTGAGATACCCACCCTGGACATATCATGTGAATAAAAATATCCAATGTGTAATTTTTTTCTTTTCCACTTAGCACAAAATTTTCAAGGTTCAGTTGTGTAGTAGCATGCATCAGTCCTTCATTCTAACAGGGCTCAGGACATGCTATCCCTTGCAAATACAAGGAAAGTCCCAGCCCCGTCCTCTGAAGTAGGCCATAAGCCAATTTTCTGATCCTCCACTGGAGCAGGTAATAAAATCCTCATCCCAAAGTGCCCATGCTGCACACAGATGAATGAACAACAAAAATGGATTAAGACAGAAGGAGCTTATTTCCCTCCCATTTCAAGGGGACAGTCCATCATGGAGAAGAGAGTTCAAGACAGTCCATCATGGAGAAGAGAGTTCAAGGGGACAGTCCATAGTGGAGAAGAGAGTTCCAGGGGACAGTCCATCATGGAGAAGAGAGTTCAAGGGGACAGTCCATAGTGGAGAAGAGAGTTCAAGAGGGGAGAGAGTTCAGGGGACAGTCCATCATGGAGAAGAGAGTTCAGGGACAGTCCATAGTGGAGAAGGAGGGGAAGAGGGAGGAGTTCAGGGGACAGTCCATAGTGGAGAAGAGAGTTCAAGGGGACAGTCCATAGTGGAGAAGAGGGGGGGGGGGGGGGGGTATGGGGAGAGTTCAGGGGACAGTCATAGTGGAGAAGAGAGTTCAAGGGACAGTCCATAGTGGAGAAGAGAGTTCAAGGGGACAGTCCATCATGGAGAAGAGAGTTCAAGGGGACAGTCCATAGTGGAGAAGAGAGTTCAAGGGGACAGTCCATCATGGAGAAGAGAGTTCCAGGGGACAGTCCATCATGGAGAAGAGAGTTCAAATCACAGAGAAGAGGGACAGTCCATCATGGAGAAGAGAGTTCCAGGGGACAGTCCATCATGGAGAAGAGAGTTCAACAAAGAGAAGAAGAACAGTCCATCATGGAGAGAGAGTTCAGGGGAAGTCCAGGAGAGAGAGGGGGACAGTCCATCATGGAGAAGAGAGTTCAAGGGGACAGTCCATCATGGAGAAGAGAGTTCAAGGGGACAGTCCATCATGGAGAAGAGACTGTGGTAGCAGAGAGCCTGAGGCAGCTCACATTGCATCCATAGTCAGGAGACACAGAGAGATCAATGTTGGTGTTCAGCTTGCTTTCTCATTTTTATACAGTCCAGGACCCCCACCCAGGGAATGGTTCCTCCCATGTCTAGGGTGGGTTTCTAATCTAGAAACTCCTTCACAGATGTGGCCAGAGGTTTGTGTCCTAGGTAATTCTAGATTCTGTCAAACTGACAATGTTAATCATGTCATGTATGTGTACCATGTTTGTCCCTGGTGCCTGTAGAGGTCAGAAGAGGGAAGAAGATCCCCAAAAATTGGAGTTATGGATGGCTGTGAATCACTATATGGGTGCTGGGAACTGAATCCAGTCTTCTGCAAGAGCCAAAATACTTTTTTTTTTTTTATTATCACTGAGCCATCTCTCCAGCCTAGGCTTTACATTCTAAGAGCAAGAAAACAACAATAAGCACTAAATAGGAAAGGCACATAACTTACAGCATAAAATGAAAATGCAACCCATTATTAAAAATGATTAATTATTTAAACATGGGAACAGCAGAACACTGAACAATGTGGAGGGCCTATCTAAGTACAAGGACCTGTAAGGCAGCAGGTATAATCCTCCTATGAGATTATTCTGGCTGTGAGAAAAGAAATACAGTAACTTCAGAGGCCAAGTAACCACAGGTACACAAAATAGAGGAATGTGATAACAACCAGGTGGCACTAGGGACTGTGATGGTTAATGTCACTTGTCAACTTGGTTGGGTCTGGAGTTGACTAAGAATTACACCCGAGTGAGTCTTTAAGGAGCTTTCCAGAGAGGATGTACCAAGGGCAGAATACCTTCCCCCTAGTTGGTAGCATCTTCTCGTGGCAGCCCAGGACAAAGAGTCTGCCCTGCCTATGCTTCTTGCTGGTGAGTACATCTATCCCATTGTCACGGATGCTATCCTTCCCTACCATCAGTACCCAGCTGTTTAGCCTTCCACTGTAGACTGAAGACCAGTGGCTTTCCTTTGTCAGATTGGGACTGTTATGGCAATCAGCTCTGTAGACTGAGCAAATACTGGTTCAAAGATTTTCCAGCATGCAAATAACCATTATTGGACTACCCAGAAACTATTATGTAAGCCAGTCTAATACATCCTATTTACAATGCACAGTGTATTTTACCATCCATCTAATCTGCCAGTTTGGTTCCTCTAGAGAACCCTGACTAATACAGGGTACTAGTCTTGAAAGTTGGGAATGGCTTCTCTCCTGTTCAAGTTCAACTAACTCCTAAGCCAGAGAAAGGAGTTAGTTATATCATGATCCAGGGGCAGAGTATCCAAGCAGGAAGAGGATATGAGGCAAAGTCACTTAATATGTCCCTGATAGAGTTAAGAAATAATCGAGGTAACTGTCTGGGCCTTGTTATCTGTAGTCTAGGTCTAGGTGTGACTTCTAACACCATGCTTCTTGAAGAAGAAACCCAAGGTTTAACATCTCTAAGAAAAACCAGTGCCTGTTCTTTGGCAGGAAGCCCATGAAAGTCCATCTTGGGAGCATCGAACTCTAACCCACGGTTCTTAAGGAGGATGACACAGCAGACTAGTGTCCACCAAACACATCCTAGATTCTGTCCAATTTATTCTGCTGCAAGAGAACACACAGTATTTGTCAGCATGGTGAGTGGAGGGGTGATTAGATGTGGGGTGTAGAATGCAATTTGAGCTAGTAAGTATTAAGAAACACTCCATCGGGGGCTGGAGAGATGGCTCAGCAGTTTAGAGCACTGACTGCTCTTCCAGAGGTCCTGAGTTCAATTCCCAGCAACCACATGTTGACTCACAACCATCTATAATGAGATCTAATACCCTCTTCTGGCATGTAGGCATACATGTAGAGCACACAAACCTAAAAAAAAAATACATAAATAAAATTAATTTTAAAAAAAGACTCCATCATGACATCTTCATCCAAAGCCTGCCAAGTTGGAGCTTCAGACGATGTGTGTTTCTGAGAATGCCACCCTGGGTCTAAAGGGGTCTGAAGAGAGGCTAAGAATGCAGGATGATTAGTGTGCCACTCAGACATCCCAGGTGCCTCGGAGCTGGAGTAGACCTGCATTGCAATTGCTGTGGGCTGGCTGGGTGTCTCTTAGGCCTTTTAAAACTTTTAATAATCATAAGGTTCTGGGAACTGAAAAAAAGTGTGAGACTATCTCTAGACAACATTTACAAGGACCATAGAGGTGACAGAGTCAAGTGTCTGTCTGCTCTGACAGTTCCCTTTGCAACTGCAGAAACCCAGGCAAGAGAAGCAGGGTCTCCATCCCAGCCAACACTTTCCGAGCCCTGTGAAGGCGGTGGCTGAGTCAGAGAAATGGCCGCCAGAAGAAATCCCCTGGGAGTCACTATAAAAATCAATCCCAGTGCTTGAGAAAATTGAATCCATGAGACCAGAGACTATTAGCAAAAGGAGAAAAATCCACGTTTTTCATCACTTCCCAAAGCAGAGTTACAAACAGTGGAAGAGGACCAATGAGCACTCTAGACAAGAGAAGACACCAGATTGCATGACTGGCGGGAGTCTGGATGTCTCCCAAGGTTTCCATGTTAAGATGTTTCGTTATTTTGAAGGAAAAAAAAAAAAAAAAAAACCTCTGAGAAAAACTTGAAAGAGGTTAAGATTTATTTGGACTCAAGAGGTCTCAACCTATAGCCATTACTTTTAAGCCTAAGGCAAGGCAGAGGCATGCTAGCAAGGGCATGGTAGAGCCGAGCTGCTCACTGAGTGATGGCCAGGAAATGTTGCCTGGGTCCAATAATTTCACCTCTAAGGGTGCAATATGAATGCTCCCCAACCACCCCTCTTAATCCGGGCCTAGTTCTGAAAGCCAGCAAGCCAGCAAGACAACAGAACCCCGTTATTACTAGCTACAGTATCCAGGCCAATTGATGAAGTGCTTCTGGTCAGCTGAGAACATGGAGGGGTTGCCTAGAGGCAAAGTGCTGGGAAAAGCAGTAATATGCTCCACAGTGGACTGCCTGCCCTTACCCAAGATCCAATTATGACCTTTTAAATTGTAGCATTTTTTCCTTTCTTTTAAAAATAATTACTTGAAAATTTCATATATAATGTATTTTGATCAAATTCATTCCCACTCCGTTCCCTCCAGCTCCTCCTATATCCCCCATCACATTTCCCTCCCAACTGCAATGACTTTAATATACTATAAAGAGCTATAATTACTGATGCTTCTGGCACCAGACTTGCCCTTCTGTACAATTTCATTAAATGATTTAAAGTGGACTCCCTCCAATTACAGGGTCTCCAAATACAGAGTCCTATGTTATTAATTTTTGTGACTACCCCCTGCTCTGGTTGTGAGTAGGTAAAGACAGGGGTTGGGGACAAGACATTGCTTCCAAAGGCTTATCCCCAGTGATCCAGTCCCTCCAATTAAACCCCACCACCACTTCCCACTAATGCCAGCAAATCACAAATCCATTCATGGATTAATCTATAGATGGAGACAGAGCCCTCATGATCCCACCACTCCCCAAAAGTCTCACTTCTGGGGCTGAAGAGATGGTGCAGTAAAGTACTTGCTATGAAAGCATGAGGACCCGAGTTCAAAGTCTCTAGCACCCCATTAAAAAAATAAACACCTGTGGCACAGCACCATACACTTATAATCCCTGAAGCAGGAAGAGACAAGAGGATCACTGGAACTTGGTGGCAGTTATTCCAGATAAACAGGGGAGGTCCAGGTTCAGTGAGAGATCCTGCCTCCAAAAGATGGAGAACCACTGAGAAAGACAGCTGACATTGATCTCAGGCCTTCACACACTTGTGTACCCATACACACACCATGTGGCTGCATACCACACATGTCCTAGCTCTCAACACTGCTGCATTAGGAATCAACCCTTCAACATCTAAGTCTTTTTATTTTGTTTTATTGTTGTCGTTTTTGAGACAAGGTTTCTCTGTGTTGCTTTGTGCCTTTCCTGGAACTCGCTTGAACCAGGTGCTCGAACTCACAGAGATCCTCCTGCCTCTGCCTTCCAAGTGCTGGGATTAAAGGCATGAGCCACCACCACCCAGCTTGTTGTTGTTGTTTTGAGACAGAGTTTCATTATATAGCTCTGGTGGTCTTGGAACTTGCTCGGTAGACCAGTCTGGCACTCACGGGGGTTCATCTGTCTCCACCTCTCCAATACTAGGATTAGAGGTTGTGTACCACTGTGCTTCCTGTTATGTGAGCCTTTTGAGGGGACATTTTATACCCAACCAGGACAGTTTGCATGAGTATTTCCCGGTTCTTCGTAGGTAAACACTTGGTTGTTTTAGATAATTCTAGATGCCCAGGCCATTCACATGGTCTTTCAGGGTCATATTGTAGCTGGAGTTTTCTCCAGTCCTGCCCAGGCCAGAAGCTGCTCAGACCCAAATAAACACATAGATGCTTATATTAATTAAAACTGTTTGGCCTAATAGCTCAGGCTTCTTGCTAGCTAGATCTTACACTTAAATTAACCCATAATTCTTATTTATTTTTAGCCACATAGCTTGGTACCTTTTCCCAGTTCTCTCTTCACATCTTGCTTCCTCTGTGTTTGGCTGGCGACTCCTGACTCAGCCTTCCTGTTCCCAGAATTCTCCTCTCTCTTTGTCCTGCCTATAGTTCCTGACTGGCTACTGGCCAATCAGCACTTTATTTATTAACCAATCAGGAGCAACACATTCATAGCATACAGAGCGATACCCACAGCATCATGTGGCCTTCATACTCACTGCACTTGTTGAACTAACAGTCAGTGTGAACAGTATGTGTGACTGGGTTCAGTCATGTGAAGGATAGTCGTCCATAGATCCATGTGCTTTGGCTGTGTGTGAATCCATCCCTGAATCGGCATTCACTCCGCCTGTACAATACATAGCTTTCCTGTTCTTAAAATACACATCAGGACTTGGAAGCTTTTTTAATTCTTTCAAAATGAAGTACTGAGGGAAAAGCTGTATCTCCCTCTAGAGTGAGTGAGAGGCCTCTGGGTGGAAGGCAGCATCAGCCAAGGTTCTGGCTGCTGTTTGCGCTTTCATTCCCTGTTGTGAAAGTCAGAGTTCACCCAAAGCCAGTTAAATTCCAAAATATTCCCCACGTTTACTTTTCTTGGCTTGAAGTATAGTCACTTGTTTACAAGAGATCTCTAAAACTGATTATTTTGTAATTGTTTCGGAAAAAAAGTGGTTATACTTGTAACAACGTGCTACAAAGATTTTTTTTCTGACTTGGCTTTGAAAACATTAGCTTCCTATTACTGCTTGAAACAAAAAAGACAGCTTCCAATTTAAAAAGCTAATAGTAATTCTACCTTTGTCTTTAAAAAATCTGTACTGTATCTATTTATATGCAAAGAATAAAATTTAGAATGGTATCAAAGGGGTTAATCTCTCTGTCTCTGTCTGTCTGTCTGTCTCTTTCTCTCTCTCTCACTTTAAAACAAAGTGTCATTAAGTCCAGGCTAGCCTCACTCAGTATATAGATAAGGATGACCTTGAGTTTCTGATCCTCCTGCCTCTTTCTCCCAAGTGCTGGGATTATAAGTATATGCTACCACATTTAGTTTATATGCCCTTTGGGATCAGACCCAGGGAAGCATTCTACCAACTGAGCTACATTCCTAGTCTGTGGCATTCCTTTTTGGGGTCCTATTTTTCTGTGCTGATATATATTATTTGTAAGATAAAGAAAGGAAAATAGAAAACTAACTCAGGTACACTGTGGGTTAGGATCGTAGCTGCTGGTAGACAGACAGCACACACACTCTAGAGCTTGAGCAAAGATAGTTGACATGAGCGAAATAGCTTTGTGGAAGGATCCGTCAGAGCTGATGAGCCAACAGGACATGGCACATCACTCAAGGATTGGCAGCTGGGAAGCTGTTCTTACTACTAAACATGAAGGTGAAAGATAAAGGATAAAGCCCGAGGCTGGCAGGACTGTGGTGAGACCAGAACTGAGGACAGGAGGGTCAGAGATCAGTTCCCATGGCCTTGCCTTCTTTACCAGATCTGAACCCCATAGAACCCAGACTAGGCATCCCCAAGGGTCAGCCTCAGGCCATAGAGTGGGCCAGGGAACAAAGGGCATGGTGGGCAGACATGTGGAGCCCCGCTCCAGCCGCACCATAAAGATGTTTATCTGATGCATGCTGTAACTCTTCTATGGCTTCACAATTTAAAAAAAATTTTTTTTTAAATTTTTTCTTTATTTTCTTTTCTTGGCTCTTCATAAAATTGAAATAAATTCTGTGTCCAACAGAGATGATTAACAGGAAAGCAGTGGTGGTGGAATATGATTTAAGCATTGTTAAAGATAAACAGGAGAGTCGTCTTTTTTCTTGGTCTAGCCTTCACCCTTTCTAGAGAACTTTACGTCTGCATGACAGAATCAGCAGTAACTGTTTCCTTTCCCATGGGATGAGCTTGTGACTGAGCCTGGCTAGTCAGCATGCCCTGTGTCCCTGAATGTAAGAATAAGTAGGTACCCGACCCATTGAGCCTCTCGGAGCTCTTTCCTAGAGACTGACATGAAGTCTGGGAAGTAAAGGATTCTTTCTTCTGGAATCAAGACCTTTAGATCTAAGTGGTGACCTTGCTCACTGTGTAAAGAGCCTATTGGTGGAGGCTAATGCCATAGAGGAAGAGACGATAGAAAGACAAAGAGAATCGATTCCACACAACGTGATAGTCAAGCACTTGGACCTTGCATTTATCTGAAGCTAGCAAATGGCCTGGACACTCCAGCTTTATACATCAACAATCTCTGTGCATATTATTTTGAAATGGATTCCTCACCCTTGACTCTGAGGGAGTCCCAACTCACAGTGTGGAGGACAAGGGACGGGCAGCAACTGCTCCCTGCACGCCAATCAATGTCGTTTTCATCTCTTCGTAGGATAAATGTGGAGGCAAATGCTGTTTGTTGTTGTTCTGCAGGTAAACAGAGAGATTTGGTGGATGACCCTAGGGGATTAAGTTGTCAGCCAGGAAAAATCTCCACTCACCTGCAAAGCTCATAAAATAATCATGTAATGTGACATCAACCAGACCAGTTTCTAGTTGGAATAATTCCCACACTGGAGTAATGGGCACAAACTTGAGTTGTTCCAGGCCAAATACAAGTCTCCATACTCCTATGACACTTTCAATTTCCTCCTTTACTGTTGAAGAAATGCATTTAGACAGAGTAGTAATCTATACACTGTCATATGACATGTATATGCTTGGGTCGGGGGAAGGACTGAGGAAGTGATTCTCAGTCAATGTCATGTCTGTTCTGTGACCAAATGTGGGGCATGGCAAGACTTGTGCTTTCCCCATTCACAGATAAGTGTGTGGGTGTTGTGGGATGTCTTTCTGCATGCTGTCAATATGTTTTGCTCCCATTGGCTAATAAATAAAGCTGTTTGGGCCTATGGCAAGAAAGCTTACAGCCAGGCTGGAATTCCAAGAGAGACAGAGAGGAGAGTGGAATCAGGGGAGATGCTATCCAGCCACCAAAGATGTGAAAGTACTGGTAAGCCACATGGCAAGACATAGATTAATAGGAATGGGTTGAATTAAGTTGAAAGAACTAGCTAATTCTGGAACCACAGGCTATACAGTTTGCAATTACTATAAGCCTCTGTGTTATTATTTTATAAGCAGCTGCAGGACCTCAGGTAGGAGAGATTTGCCTGGACCGTGGGGCCAGGCAAGACAAAGAAATCTTCACCTACACATGGGCTATCTAAATGATTCTTTTTGTTTATTTGTTTGTTTTTGCAACAGGGTCTCACTTTGTTGCCCAAGCTGTCTTTAAATTCCTTTTGAGAACTGGGATTACAAGTGTGAGCACCATGCCAGCTACTTAGACAATATTTCATGGAGTCTCTGTTTTAGATTGCAGGAGCTGGTGGTGAGAAGTTGCTGCTGCTGCTGCTGCTGGTGGTGGTGGTGGTGGTGGTGGTGTGTGTGTGTGTATGTGTGTGATATTGTTATTTATTAAGTGGCACAATGTTATTTATTAAGAGGTGCTGTTTACCGTGCAAGAAAAGCCATGAGGTACAACAAAACCCACTGTAAGAGTTTATTAAGACAATAGAGAAGGGGTGTGCATAGGCCTATGGAATAACCACGCTAAAGAGAGGGAAGGAAGAGGTAGAACCCACTTTTATAGGTACCTCTGCACATGTGCATATGGGCTTACGTAGCTACACCACACATATGCATAGATTATGTGATCACGTAGAGCATGGATTATGAAGGATGTAAGGCCCTAGGATGACTAAGCATCTTGCCTGACTACTGGACAGTCATGCATGGTCATGTAGCTCGGGGAGTGGCTAGGAATTCTAACAGATATCCCTTGAGAGAGAGAGAGAGAGAGAGAGAGAGAGAGAGAGAGAGAGAGAGAGAGAGAGAGAGAGAGATTATATGTATGTGTGTGTGATATCCCTTTTGAGAGTGTGTGTATATATGTACATGTATGTGTTCATGTGCTGTATATATGATATATCATGTGTACATATACAATGTGGGAAATATGTGGCTTGTGCCTAGTACCATGTCTTGTATTTACAGTCTCTTCACTAGTACAACCCTGTAAAACAGACCGCTAGCATCTGACTTTACAAACCACCAGGTAACTGCGCCTCGTTGAAGTGAAAGATCCTGGGTCAGGCCATTCATCCAGCATGTGTTTATTGTGTCTCTTTGAGCCAGGATACAATGTGGAGTGCTGAACCATGTGATGATGATGTCATATGTCTCCAATTTCTGTTGTCTCAACACTCAAAGCAAAGAAATAATGTGAGCAGACTGACCCTCCACCCATTCTGCCTGCCAGCCCCGAATAGCAAGTGGAGTGTGAACATGAGAAGCTATGCAAGGCTCCTTGTCTCAGTGACAAGAAAGGAGAGAGAAGGCAGGAACAGAAGATGTTAGGAGACAGGTTCTCTGTCACTGGTAGTGGCCATGACAGTGATATGTTTGAAAGCACTACTTTCTGCTTGTTTAGAAATCACACCAAAGCTACCCAAACATGTTTCTTTGATTTCTTTGGGGCTGGGAATTGAATCTAAGGGTTTGCACTTATATGAGCTACACCTCTATTGCATTTAACATGGGGTTTTGAGAATTCCATCGCCTACCCTTGCTTCTCCATACTGAACCTCTCCATGCCTTCCAGACTCTGTCCTGAAGACTCAAGGAGTGAGTCTGCTGCTCTCTCTCTCTCTAAAGGCCTTACCCCTGCACTTTCCATTGCTGGGCTACTCTCCCCTTAACCTGCCCCATCCTCCACTAATGCCCTTCTGGTCCTCCCAGGGCACTTGGAACCATCCATCCTGACCATCTGATGATCATCTCCCCATGGCTCCATGCGCCTATCAGGGATTCACTTTCAGGTGTGTTGACACTGGTGCCTGTGGTGATATTGTGTTCCCCAATATATCGTGCACCCTAATAAATTTATCTGGGTCAGAGAACAGAGCAGCCACTAGAAAGACATAGAGGCCAGAAAATGGTGACACACACACCTTTAATCCTAGCATTCCACAGGCAGAGATCTGCCTGGATCTCTGTGAGTTCAAGGCCACATTGGAAACAGCCAGGAGTGGTAACAAGAGCCTTTAATCCCAGGAAGTGATGACAGAAAGCAGAAAGGTATATAAGGCATGAAAACCAGGAACTAGAAGCTTTTGGCTGGTTAAGCTTTAAGGCTTTTGAGCAGCACAGTTCAGCTGAGATCCATTTGTATGAGGACACAGAGGCTTCCAGTCTGAGGAAATAGGATCAACTGAGGAACTGGCGAGGTGAGGAAGCTGTGGCTTGTTTTGCTTCTCTGATCATTCAGCATTCAGCCACCCTGTGGCTCTGAGTTTGTTTTTATTAATAAGACCCTTTAAGATTCATGCTACAGGTGCCCGTGAGCCACTTGAATCCCAGGAAGGCAGTGAATATGGCTCAATACAAAATCATAAGCTTGCTTAAAACATGATTGTTTTGCAATTTTTTTTTGTAACCTGACTAAGCCACTCTCAAGCAGGAAGCTGGAAGATTACCACGTTGTGTTATAGGCTCAAAAGGTTGGGCATGCCTAAGAACTTAATCTTGAGCCGGGCAGTGGTGGCACACACCTTTAATCCCAGCACTCAGGAGGCAGAGGCAGGCGGATCTCTGTGAGTTTTTTCTTTTTTGAGAGAGTCTCTTTATTGAGCCCTGACTGTCCTCTCTGAGTTTGAGGCCAGCCTGGGCTACAGAGTGAGTTCCAGGAAAGGCACAAAGCTACACAGAGAAACTCTGTCTCAAAAAAGAAAAAAAAAAAACTAAATCTTGGTTTATATGATTACGTTTTCTCAAGCAGTCAGTGATCTCATTAAGGGCAGAGACTCCCTTCTTTTTGTTTTGTTCATTAAAACTACATTTCATTTTTTTTTTTTTAAGCTGAGGATTGAACCCAGGGCCTTGTGATTGCTAGGCAAGCACTCTACCATTGAGCTAAATCCCCAACCCCAAAACTACATTTCATTTAGTTACAAATGTGGAGCTAAAAATCTATTTATTTGATGAGATGAATGACAGAATAAATGCACGCATGCATGGAGCTGAGATGTAACTGAGATACAGCAGGCACCTAGTCCACTTAGAAGACACTAAACTACCATGTTTACCTTTAACTTACTGTCTTTGTCTCTCTAGCACACAGCTCTCTGCTTCTAAAATTTCATGTTCATGCCAGTCATGTGAGCCTCTCCTTATGGCATAGCTTCAGATTTAGTACACCTGGCA
The DNA here is from genome assembly GCF_004664715.2 of Peromyscus leucopus. Lineage (NCBI taxonomy): Eukaryota > Metazoa > Chordata > Mammalia > Rodentia > Cricetidae > Peromyscus > Peromyscus leucopus. The sequence goes on from NC_051065.1 coordinate 110,445,355, forward strand.
GAGAGCTCGGATGCCTGCCTTTCTCACAAGCTCCCCAGTGCTGTTGAGGCTGCTGGCTCAAGGTCCACATTTTGAATTCCTAGTCTAAGCAATATAACATAGTTACAGGAGTATATTAGCTTAGAGCGATACATCCAAACCGATGCTTCTGGCTACAAGTAACAGAAAGCCCAGCTCAGCGTGGCTGATGGCTGATGTTAGCCTAATGTAACGACTATATAGTCCTAATGCCTATAGTCCCCACTTTCCAAGAGGCCAACTGCAGACTAGACGGGGCAATATAGCAAGATCCTGGTTGAAACATTATAAACTGGCTTGATTTAAAAGTTAGTTCGTGGGAAGGGTGTGGTGACACACGCCTTTAATCACAGCACTTGGGAAGCAGAGGCACGTGGATCTCTGAGTTTGAGGCCAGCCTGGGCTACAGAGTGAGTTCCAGGCTAGTCAGGGCTAAAGAAAGAGACCATGTCTCAAAAGAAAAAAAAAAAATGAAGTTCCTTAACACCTTACTCTACATAATAACTCACATTGATCAAATTATTTAAGAGATGGTTTATTCTCTTGATGCCGAGGGAACCAAAAACCTCTTTTTTGCTGGCTGGTGCCATTTGGAACAATAACGGCTCTAGAAAGATGCAGTCACTTTGCCGCTGTCAAGGAAGTCAACGGAGGGATGAAAAGGGAGCTCACAGAGGAGCGGCATGACAGAACAAAGCTGAACCTTGCTTAAATCCCATCCGAACTCCATCGTGTTAGTCTTTTTCAGTCACCTGAGGAAAATGAGTCATCTTTATTGTCTGCTTTTTGTTTTATTTTTTAAAGACAGATTCTCACTCTATAGACCCGTAGGCCAGGTTGACTTTAAACTTGCAGCAACATGCTTGATTCAGCCTCCCAAGCATTTGGATTATAGGTATGAACCTGCTACCTGTCTGATTTTATAAACCCTTGCTATGTAGCCAAGACTCACCTTGAAGTGCGCAATCTATCTACCTCAACCCACTGCCCCCCAAGTACTAGATTCCTAGGCCTGGCTTAGCGACAGGAGGGGAGTTACTTTTGATACCTGGTGGGAGGATACTAAATATCTTACAAAATATTACTCAGAACAAAATGTTCAAGCATGAGCACCTGAATTCAGTGTAAAAATAGAACCCATGTAAGGTATCAGGCAAGGGTGTGGTGTCTCTTGCAGTCCCTGCATGAGGAGACAGAGACAGGCTCACCCGCCCTGGGGATCATGGACCAGCCAGCCCAGACTACATGGTGAGTTCCAGGCCAATGAGAGACTTTGTCTCAAAAAACAAGGTGAATGGTACCTGAGGAATGATGCTCAACACCCACTTCCCCCACAGACCCACTATTTATTTATAGTATTCTGGAACACTGGAAGGTGAACATAACACAGAACGTATCTTTAAGCTTTAGTGTACTTGAGAGTTAACATGGATACTTGTTTAAAACGAAGGTAGCCCGAGCCTCCTCCTGGAGGGCTGCACACTGGCTGGATGTTGATGTTCATCTAGAGATGTTCGAGTTCCTCCAAACACACTCTGCTAAACAGAGTTTCCAAAGGCACGGACTTAGAAGGGGGATTGTGCTCTCAGGTTTGAGCCTAGGTAAAGGCCAGAAATAGCCTCAGGAGAGGCACCATCTTGAGCCAGGAACACATCTCCTGGTGGGATTCCAGGCACCAGCAGTGGGCGGGGAGATATTTTGGGCTGCACGCCGAGGCCCTTGCAGCTCCTCGCTTCCCCTCGCTGTGGTGGGTCTTGTGAAGCCAAATGCAAACCCCAGCTGGTTTCTGATCTTGTCTCCTCTGAGGAAAGCTGGTCTGAAAACAAGGTTACTGTTTCCAAGGCACTGAAGGAGCTTTGGGTTTTTTTTTTTTTTTTTTTTTTTTTTTTTTTTATTGACATTCGTTTTTATAGCTCTGAGGAGGTTATTTCTATCCTTTCTGTCAGTAATGTGAGATAAGTTGGAAAGAAAATGAGATTCCCCCAGGAGCAGACAGTTTAGCCAAGTCCTGTAATGTCATTGTGAACTCTGAAGAGATTTGTGGAGCCGGTCTGAGGGGCACCCTCAGAAGCTCTGTGTTGGGTCTGTCTGTCTTCACAGCAGGGTCTGGATGTGAAACTGGGTGCAAAAGTCAAGTGAGAGCTCACAGGCCTCACCAACTTCGACCACCCCTCAATCCCCCAAACCTTCTCCCAGGAGAGAGAGAGACGGTGCTGCAAATAGACCCACCTTGCCGCAACTGCAGCAGAGAGCTGGCTGGAGCCTCTTCCCCTGGCTGCTGGCATTGTTTTGGCAGAACTTATCCCTAAAATAGCTCAGCCTGGATGCCTTCTGCTTCAGGTTTCTACAGGGTTATGCCCTGTGTGGGTTCTTCCGGACTTCCTGTCGCCTGGGAAGAGGCCACGGTTTTGGAAGAGAAGGAAAACAAAAGGCGTGGAGCTTTGGAGACATGGCCTAGTGTTGAAGTTCTGCCTCTGTGTCTTCCTGGCTTTGTTTGCTCTGGACGGACACTCAACCCTGGCTCAGAAGGGTAAGAGCCGCAAACTTGCTTATAAAATGGAGACAATCTAAAACCAGTCTTGTGGAATCTAAGGATGGATTCAGCTCCCTGATAAAGAATGGCATGAATTCCCTCTATACACAGACTGAATTCTCTTTAATACTATTTACGACTTGGGTATCTTAGTACTTTATTGGTCTTTTTGAGACTAGGTGCCACTATGTAGTCCTTGTTGGCCTTGGACTCACAGAACCCCACGTGCCCCTGCATTCCAAGTGCTCGGATTAAAAGCATGTGACACCCACCACACCTGGCATGAGTTGGGCATTTTGACATAGCTGTCTTCATTCCTGGCATATCACAGGCGGTATGAGGTACACGATTACTTTACCATTTCCCTTCTTATCTTTGATTGACAGCTGTCTCCCCACCAGAAATCTGTAACAGAGCACTCACCTATTCATTAAAGCATGTCTTGAGTAAGTGAACAAATGAATGAGTGAAAAATGCATCCAAGTTACCACAGGTCTTGAGAATGCCTTCTTTTAGAGTTAAGAATTATTTGTTTGCAAGAAACCAAAGCCCAACCAAACTAATATGAATTGAAAGTAGTAATCAAGTCTGAAGTGGAGCCTGGTCTCAAGGGCCTGTACGTAAACTGAAAACTTGGCACATTCCGATGAGCAAGTGTGTTCTGTTCAACCTCTCTCTCCCTGCCCCTCTCCCCTCCTCTCCTCTTCTCTTCTCTCCATCCCCTCTCCTTCTGTCCTCTTCCTTTCTGAAGTCAGTTCTGTCTTCTTTAGCTTTGTATAAGCTCCTAGACTTTGATCTTATCTGAGGTCAGATCACCTCGGCCCGTCCTTGAACACATGGACTGGATTATCATTGAAAGGGATTGGTGTTGGCTCAGGGCCCCCAAGACCAAGTTCTCAGCACAAAGAAGATTTATTTACCCCAGAGGGACAGAGGGCAGGGAGAAGGGACAAAGTCAGGAGACAGAGCATGAGGGGGAAGGGGACAAGGGAGAGGGAGAAGGAGTACTTGTCTTGGGGGTGGGGGTCATCACAAAGGACTGCCTCTGGATAGAGAGGAGACAGATGTGGCCCACAGGAAAATGACAGTTTATAAAGGTAAAGGGGGAAAAACTGTGTTAGGATGAGGTGTGTGTGTTTTTAATTGGGCATGTTAACTAAGTGAGCCAAAGGGGGGGGGTTTTGATTGCTAGACTTCTATACTTTGATACCTGGACCTTGGTAGTCAGCCTCAGGAGGAGGAAATGGTCAAATAAGGGAATAGACCTTGGTTACTTTAGGAATGTAATTCTAATGGTTTTTAACAAGGCAGAGGGAATGGGGGAAGGGCAAGGCCTGCCGGAGTCATGCTGGCCATGCTCGGGCTGGCTACAGTCCCTTCAATCATCACAGTCATTATTACTATTTGTGGTGCTGAGAATCCATCTTGGAGCTTTACAGAATCCCTGTATTAGTTTCTTTATGTAATTGTAACAAAGTACTAGAGAGAACAATTTAAAAGAGGAAGGGTTTCTTTGGGACCACTATTTCAGAGGGCTCGGTTAGTAGTCCTGCTGGGACCCATTGATTTTGGGTTTGTGGAGAGGCGCAGCATCGTGGCAGCAGGCACATGTGGAGGCGGTTCTTTACCTCATGGTAGACAGGAAGAAGAGAGGGAAACAGAAAGGGGTCAAGGACAAGACATGCTGAAGGACCCATCTCTTACATTTTTAGTGGTGAGCCCAGCCTTTATTTTATTTTATTTTATTTTTTTTGGTTTTTCGAGACAGAGTTTCTCTGTGTATCTTTGCGCTTTCTGAACTCACTTGGTAGCCAGGCTGCCTCGAACTCACAGAGATCCGCCTGGCTCTGCCTCCCGAGTGCTGGGATTAAAGGCGTGCGCCACCACCGCCCGGCGAGCCCAACCTTTAAAAGCTGAGCCGTCTCTTCAGTTCCCCCCAAAGATTTATTTATGCATTTTATGTATATGGGTGTTTTGTCTGTATGTATATCTGCACACCAGAAGAAGCTACTGGATCTCACAGGACTGCAGTTATATATGGGTGAGCCACCGTGTGAGTGCTGGGAAGAAAACTCAGGACATTTGGAAGAGCAGCAGTGAGCTTAACCACGGAGACAGCTTTCCAGTCATGAAGGACCCATCACTAACTACCCATCTTCTGGTGGTTTGAATGAGGATGATCTCCACAGGCTCACATGTCTGAATGCTTGGCCCCCAGTTAGTGAAACTATTTGGGAGGGATTAGGAGATTGGAGGGGTGTGTCACTAAGGGTAAGCTTTGAGGTTACAGAGGCCATTCTCAGCTAGTCTCTCTCTGTGTGTGTGTGTCTCTGTCTCTGTCTCTGTCTCTGTCTCTGTCTCTCTCTCTCTCCAAATTACAAACAAGGATGTAAGTTCTCAGCTCCAATGTCATGTCATGCCTGCCTGCCTGCCTGTTGCCACTGTCCCCACTATGACAGTCATAGGCAATAAAGTCTCCAACTTAATACTTTCTTCTTTAAGTTGACTTGGTCACGGTGTCTCTTCACAGCAATAGAAAAGTAACCAAGACATACTTCCTCCAGCTCAGGCCTACTTTCCAAAATTTCTACCAGCTGTAAAAATAGCATGAGCAGCTAGGACCAGGTGTTAACATGTGGACCCACAGGGGATTTCCTACCAAGCCACTGACAGGATCTAAGCCTCTAAGACACACTTTCAGGAAACAATGAAGATCTTAGCTTAACGGATGAGTAAGCATCAGGTCCAATGAGAGAAGTTGGAGGAGCAAGAATGAATTCCTGTGGCCCTTCCTGCTGTGGATATGGCTCTGTATAAATAAAATGCTGATTGGCCAGTAGCCAGGCAGGAAGTATAGGCGGGACAAGCAGAGAAGAGAATTCTGGGAACAGGAAGACTGAGTCAGGAGATGCTGCCAGCCACTATGATGAGGAGCAGGATGTAAAGTACCAGTAAGCCACAAGCCATGTGGCAAAGTATAGATTAATAGAAATGGGTTCATTTAAGATAGAAGAGCTAGATAACAAGAAGCCTGCCATGGCCATACAGTTTGTAAGCAATATAAGTCTCTGTGTGTTTACTGGGTTGGGTCTGAGTGGCTGCGGGACTGGTGGGTGACAGAGATTTGTCCTGACCGTGGGTCAGGCAAGACTGGAGAAAACTTCAGCTACACCTTCCCACTCTACTGTCCAGGGCCCCAAAAGCAGGTGCTCAGAGTGAGCAACTGAGGCTGAGATGGGATCGTTACTAAGTCTTGTTCATAATATTGACACCATGCTAAGTTCTGGAGAGCAGTTCATCTGCCCATGAATTAGTTAGTTAAATTATTAATTTATTGCAGACATTTTCCTAATGTTTATTATGCCTTTTGTGCCAAGCAGTTTTCCATATGCTGAAATAAAACTGTAATAGGAAGATAGGCAAGTACCCTTGCCTTCTGGAGTCTTCTACCTGCAACATTGACATTTCTACATTCCAGTAAACAAGTTTATGGGCAAGACAGCTTCAGGGTGATAAATGTGTAGAAATTACAACATGACATAAGATCATGTGGCTACAGCTGGAAAGATTAATTTTGGATTATCATTTCAGGAATTTTTTAATACTGACCTACAGAATTAAAAATACCACAAAGTTGTATGATTTTGAAAAATGGATAAATATAGAACTCTGACTATTCCTTATAATGTTTCAATATGTAAGGATGATTGGAGGTGAAGTAGCTCATTTGGGATTGAAGAAAGGACAAACAAGCCATTCAGCCACCCTTTGTGATATTCTTTTGGAACCTTCCAAAGCTGAGTGGCTCCAAAGCATATCATTTTGTTGTTGTTGTTTTTTGTTTTTGTTTTTCGAGACTGGGTTTCTCTGTGTAACTTTGCACCTTTCCTGGAACTCACTCTGTAGCCCAGGCTGGCCTCGAACTCACAGAGATCCGCCTGCCTCTGCCTCCCAAGTGCTGGGATTAAAGGAGTGGCCACCACCGCCTGACTCATATCCTTTTTCAGTAGCAATGATTTCTGTTCGCTTTGGGTACCCACATAACACAACTTCAGAAGAAAAACTCAGCCATTGCATGGAAGGGGAGTTCACCCAGGCACCTCCATTTCAGGCCTCTTGAGCTTTTCCTGAGAATGTTCCACAGAAAGTATTGCAACAGCTTCTGAGTAAGATGGCAGACTGGAGGCCGTTTCCTTGTGACTCAGTGAATAGTCAGGGTTCTCCAGAAGAATGGGGATGCTGGAATGACAGACTATATGTTAAAAACGAGGAATTGATTACATCAGTTTACCCAATAGGCTCTGGATAGTTCGACAATGGCTATGTACACACAGGAAAGACCAAGAAACAAACCTATGGCTGCTCAGTCTAGAAGGATGGTTATCATCTGTAGCCTCAATATAGCTCCAACAGCCTGGAGAATTTCTGTAGATCACTTGTCTTCACTCCACACTGGAAAGGTGAATAAGCTGGATTCTGACAGCCGTGATGGACAGCAACAGTGGCAGCCACAAGACAGACTCAGTGACCAGCAGGAAGTAGGCAGGCTTTTTCATCAAATCTCTTTATGTCTGAATTGCCCCTGAAAGGCGCCACTCACTCTGAGGGTTGGGGGTCGTCTTCTCCTCTCAGTTCATCCTTCCTTGAAATGTCCTCACAGACTGTTCTAGGGATGTATCTCTTAGTCAATTCCAGATCTAATCAAGTTGATAATCAGAATTATCATATCCAGTTAAGGAGAAGAGGCAATGTGATAGAGAACAGGCTCTGTTCCAAAGAACGAAAGAGGAAGAGTTGTGAAAATGTACAGAGGTAGAAAAAAATCTGAAAAGTGCTGAGAAAAATACAGGTGAAAAACCAAAGAGAAGCCAAGTCAAACACAGCTCCCACAATGCAGCGTGAGCAGCAGGGGTAAGCAAAGCAGAATCCTCATCCCAAAGGTAACAACCCAGTGTCTTCGGGTGACTATTGCTGTGATGGAACACAATGACTAAAAGCAACTTGGGGAGGAAAGGGTTTATTTGGCTTACACTTCCACATCACTGTCCATCACTGAAGGAAGTCGGGGCAGGAACTCAAACAGGCAGGGACCTGGAGGCAGGAGCTGATGCAGAGGCATGGAAGAGTACTGCTTACTAGCTTGCTCTCTGAGGTTTGCTCAGCCTGCTTTCTTATAAAACCCAGGCCACCAGCCCAGGGATGGTACCACCCACAATAGGCTGGGTCCTATCACATCAACCACTAATTAAGAAAATGAGCTACAGGCTATGTACAGTCTGACCTTATGGAGGCATTTTCTTAATTGAGGTTCCAGAGGATTTCAGCTTGTGTCAAGTTGACATAAAGCAAGCCAGCACAATTGACCCCTTTCCAACTTGACACAAAACACACCACCATTAAGCTGCAACTTTTCCTTTCTCAATCACCTCCAGGATCTCACATTAAAAACATAAATAACTTTAAAAGTCCCACAGTCTTTAAAAATTCAAACACATTAAAAGTTCAGTCCCTTTAAAATATTCTCTTTAAAAATCCAAAGTCTCTTTTAAAAGTTTGAAATCTCTCAACTATGAGCTCCTGTAAAAGTCAAAATTAAGTTAAATGCTTTCTTAGTTCAAGAGGGAAGAATCAGGGCAGTCACAATCTTAACAAAGCAGCCCAAACTCCAAATGTGGAAATAACTCAACGCCCAATTATCTGGGATTCATTTATGATCTTCCGGGCTCCTCCAAGAGGCTTGGGTCACTTCTTTGGCTCTGTCCGCTGCAGCACACACAGCTTGTCTTCTAGGCTCTGGTTGGCTCCACCCCACTGCTGCTGCTGTTCTTGGTGGCACATCCCATGGTACTGACATCTCCAAAATGCTGGCGTCTCTTGCTGCAACTGGGCTCCACTTCCACTAATAGCCTCTCCTGGGATCTTCAGCAACTCCAGCCCTGCCACACAGTATCAAACCTCAGCTGCTCTCTCGGACTCCTTCACACCTTCAAAACCAATACCACATGGGAGGCTCTTACACTACCAAGTTTGGCTGCCAACAGGAGGTCCAACCCTAGACATTTCTGGAATACAGCTTTTGTGTGCTGACCCTGAGGAGGCATTTCTCAGAAGACTTCACCTTAATGATGCTGGTCTCTTCTTAAGCACAGCTGATTCTTCAACCCCAGCAAACTAGCATCCAAACAATGGCTTCACTTCAGTGTTTCTGGTCTCTTGTTAATCACAGTCAATCCTTCAGCCCCAGATAATCAGAACCACAGAGTCTTAACACAAATGGCCTGGTGGAGTCTTTGCTTCCTTCTGAAACTTAACAACCAGGCCTCCGTCCTCTGCACTGCTCTCAACCTTCTTATCTTTCAAGCTCCTAGAGAACAGTCCACTGAGTTCTCAAATCAATGACTTTTCTCGCCCAAAGTTCCAAAGTCCTTCCACAATCCTCCCCCAAACAACATGGTTAGATGTGGCACAGCAACACTCCACTATCCTGGTACCAACTTGACTTAGGGTTACTATTGCTGTGATGAAACACCATGACTAAAAGCAAATTGGAGAGGAAAGAGTTTCTTTGGCTTACACTTTCACATTATAGTCCATCATCACAGGAAGTCAGAACAGGAACTCAAGCAGGATAGGAACTTGAAGGCAGGAGCTGATGCAGAGGCCATGGAGGGGTGCTACTTACTGGCTTGTTTCCCATGGCTTGCTCAGCCTGCTTTCTTATAGAATCCAAGACCGCCAGCCCAGGGGTGGCACCACCTGCAATGGACTGGGCCCTCCTGCATCGTCACTGATTAAGAAAATGCTCCATGGGCGTGCCTACAGCCCAATCTAATGGAGACATTTTCTTTTCTTTTTATTTATTCTTTTCTCATATATTACATCCTGATCTCAGTCCCCCACCACCTCCTAACCCCTACCCCTACCCCCTGTCCCCCAGATCCACTCCTTGGGGCAGGCCTCCCTGGGATATCAACCAAACATGGCATATCAAGTTACAATAAGACTAGGCACATACCCTCATATTAAGGAGAAAGGAGGTTCTAAAAGCAGGCAAAAGAGTCAGAAACAGCTCTTGCCTCTACCATTAGGAGTCCCACAAGAACAACAAGCTACACAACCATAGTATGTATGCAGTAGATCTAGATCAGACCCATATAGGCTCCCTCTCTGTGAGTCCCTGTGAGCCCCGGTTAGTTGATTCGGTGGGCCATTGCTTGTGGTGTGCTTGACCCCCTCTGGCTTCTACAATCCTTCTTCCCTCTTCTGCAGGATTTTCTGAGCTCTGCCTAATGTTTGGCTGTGGGTCTCTTCATCTGCTCCCCTCAGTTGCTCGATGAAGCCTCTCTGATGACAATTGTGTTAGGCCCTGGTCTACAAGTATAGCAGAGTATCATTAGGAATCATTTCATTGCTTTGCTTTTTTTTTGTTTTTATTTTTATTTTTTATTTTTTTGCCAGTTGTATTTGTTCTATCCTAGGTCTCTGGGCTATCTTGCCTCTCCAGTTTCTGGCCCTTCAGGAAGTGTCAGGCATGGGCTCCATCACATAGCATGGGCCTTAAATTGGACCAGTCATTAGTTGGCCACTCTCACAAGTTCTGTGCCACTTTTACCCAGAATGCCTTGCAGGCAGGACAAATTGTAGGTTGAAGGTTTTGTGGCTGGTTGGTGTCCCAATCCCTCCACTGGAATCCTTGACTGGTTACAGAAGATGGCCAGTGCAGGCTCCATATCCCCACTACTAGGAGTCTTCGCTAGAGTCACCCTCAGATTCTGGGAGTTTCCATTGCACTGGGTTTCTACCCTGCCTCCAAAAATCCTCCCCCACCCCCTGTTTATGTTGTCTCTCCCACTATTCTCTTCCTCCATCCTCCACCTCGACCTGATCCCTCCTGTTCCCATCCCCACCTACTCCAAGTCCATCCATGACATCTATTCTACTTCCCTTTTCCAGGGAGATTCATTCATTCCCCCTCCCCCACCTTGAGCCCTCCTTGTTACTCAGCTTCTCTGGATCTGTGGACCATAGACAGCATGATTCTGCAGGCGGCCATATTGTTCTATGGATGGTGTCCTTTACCTTACAGAAGCTTTTCAGTTTCATGAGGTTCCATTTATTGACTGTTGGTCTTAGTGCCTGTGCTATTGGTGTTCTGTTCAGGAAGTGGGGAGACACTTCCTTAATTGAGGTTCCCTCCTCTTAAATGACTTTAGCTTGTGTCGAGTTGACATAAGACTAGCCAGGACATCCTGGCAACTCCAAAGAGAGACTGATTGTCCTGTGCTCAGGGCAAGCCCTCAGCCCTCACAAGCTTAGAATCAGACTGCACATTTTGCTGAGACAGCAATTCCTCTGTTGATTGGGTCACTCTCCTGTACTCAGAGGACCACATCTAGGCACCATCTTAAAACAGAAACTAAATTTAGAAAGCTAAAACCTCCTGGTGTGGAGGCTTGAATGAAAATGTCCCCTCTAGGCTCGGGTATTTTAACACTTGGTCCCCAGTTGATGGTTGGAGAGTTGTAAGTTGTACAATCTTGCTGAAGGAAGTTTATCACTGGAGGTGGGGGTGGCGTATTTGAGTATATACCCTCTTCCCATTTCTGTGCTTTGTGTTTGCAGTTGAAGATGTGACTTCTCAGCTTTCTGATCCTGCCACCCCAAAACAAACTCCCTCTTCCTTAGGTTGCCTTTATCGTGGTGTTTTATCAAAGCAACAGAATAGTAACTAATACACCCAGAAAACCTGATAGCAGGTAACAACCACAAGTTAAGGATCTTGAACAGGGCAAAGGCTGTCTGAGAGAATTAGGGTGATTTATAAATAAATAAATAAATAAATAAATAAATAAATAAATAGATTCAACCAATGGCCTGACTCCAGATATTCAATTCTCAACACAAACGAAGAAGTCACATGAGCAAACAGGCAACAGTAATTCCTCCAAAAATTTCTAATTTCACAGCAACGGCTTCCACTGAGGATGAATCGGATGGAATCCCAGACAAATAACTCAGAGGAATGATTTTACATATGTTCAAATGAATTACAGAAGATGAATGAATCTCAAGAGAATACAGACAGGTGCAGTAAGTAAAGAAGTCAAAAAGTATGAAGGAAATACTATAAAGAGACAGACACACTGAAGAAAACCAATGAAAATGTTGGAAATGAAAAGAACAGTAAAATACAAAGCCCAGTGGAAAGTTTCGTGACTATAATGGATCAAGGAAAAGACAGAATATCCGAGCTCAAAGACATGGTGGACGAATGTCAGTAATTTGACAAGGACAAAAATAAATTAATAAGAAGGCATGAGTGAGACTTCTAAGATATAAAAGTTACAATAAAAAGACCAAAAGTGAGACTTGTAGGCATAGAAGAAAGATAATACTTTTATTCCAAAGGTATAGAAAATATTTTCAGCAAAATGATAGCAGAAAATTTCCCCAAATTAGAGAAGAGATGCCAATCCAGATCTATAAAGATTTTTAGAACACCATACAGAATAAGACTAGACAAGGAAACTCTCTCATTATATTACACATAAACCACTAGATATACAGAACAAAGAAGGTGTATCAAGTCTCAAAGAAAAACATCAAGACACACATTAAGGCAGGGCCATAAGAATAATAGCAGATTTCTCAATAGAAACTTAAAAGCTAAGAAGGTTTGGAATGATGTATTACAAGTTCTTAAAGACAACAATTGCCTCCCCGAACTAAAATACCCAGAAAAGCTATTATAACGAATGAGAAAGAAAAACTTTCTACTAAAATCAAATACACTGAAAGAATTCATTACCACTAAGCGAGTTCTACAGAACATATTTGAAGGAATCGTTTAGACTGAGGACAAAGGCAAAGACATCCATGAGGCCACAAAAGAGAGTAGATCATACTAGAATAATAGTTAAGCTAGGAATAGGAAAATACCAAACACTAAAAAATAAGCAAAATATCGGGAATTACCATACATCTTTCAATAGTAACTCTGAATATTAATGGTCTCAGTTCTCCAGCCAATGACACAGGTAAACAGATAAAAAAAGAAAGAAGGACTCATATGTTCATTGTGTCCATGAAACATATTTCACCATAAGACACAGATGCAACCTTTGAGTGGAAGGATGTAAACAGATGTTCCAAGGAAACAGCCTTAGGAAGAAGCAGGTGTCATTGTTCTACTGGCTGACAAAATAGACTTCAAATAACAGACAATCAGAAGTAAAGAAGACCACTACATACTGATCAAACCATCGAGTGGATCTGACAATTCTAAACCTATATCCACACAACATGGGTGCATTAGATTTTATAAACTACTACTGCCAAGTCACAGACTAATCTAAGCACAATAACAGTGAGTGATGTCTATACTCTCACCAACTGATAGGCCATTCCCTCAGTGGAGACGCATCTGAACCAAATGACATCATACACAAAACATATCATCCAAACGCTGTAGAATACATTCTTCTCAGAAGCCCAGGATGCCTTCTCTAGAATAAACCACAGATTAGAACAGAAGACAGGTCTTAGCAAGAAGGGAAAAGCTGAAATAGTCCTTTTATTCTATCTTATCACAATGGAATAAAAACTACAAATAAATAGGAAGAGAAACTACAGAACATCTATGAACGCATGGAGATTAAACAACATAGTATTGAATGTATTGATTTAGTCATTGAAGCAAGGAGATCTGGCCTGCCATATAGTGGTGTAGACGGGGTAGAGTTGGACCAACCCTGCAACTACCCAGGCCCAGAACCAGGCTATGAGTTGGCCCACCCCAATATCCACCCCATCTATGATCTGCTGGAGCATATGAAGGGGATGGTACTGCAGACCCAAAGCTGCAGGATCTCCACAACACAGGGCAACAACAGGATATCCAAGAGGAGTCCCAGTGAGTCCAGTATTGATTGCATAGCAGAAACCAGAGGCCTCGAACCAGACCAAGGACTCTTTGCAGTATACACTTGCAAGTAAAGAGATATGGATAAAAGAGTTTACTGCATGACTCACTGTATCAGCTTCCATGATGAGGGATGAATTGGATCAAGATGCATGATGTGAAAGACACAAAGAATAAGAAGAATGTTTAAAAAAATTTCCTTTCTGTTGCTGATGAAAACAACTAAGGGAAGGAAAGGGATTTATTTTGCCATACAGGTTATAATCCATCACTGAGGGGGGCCAGGGTGAGAACTCAAGCAGGGATTGGAAGCAGAAACCGTGGAGGAAGTCTGCTGGCTGGCATGTTTGCAGGTTCATGCTGGCTCACTCCTTATACAGCCCAGGACCTCACGGCTAGGGATGGTACAGCCTGTAGTATGCTGGGCCATCCCACATCAATTAATAATCGGGACAGTGTTCTAGAGACATGCCCACAGGCCAATCTGATTGGAGAATCACTTAATTGAGACTCCCTCCTCAAGTGACTCTAGGCTGTGTCAAGTTGACAGATCTGACTAGGATCCAAGGCCAAGAGCTGACAATTGGCATCTCATGAAACTAAAAAGCTTCTGTATAACAAAGGGAACATATAATAAAGTGAAGAGACAGACTACAGAAGGGCATAAAATCTTTGTAAGCTACACATATGACAGAGAATTAATATCTAGGATATACAAGGAACTTAAAAAATGAACAATATGAGAATAATTATTCAATCGAAAATGGGCTAATGAACTGAAGAGGTCTCAAGAAATGGATGAATTATTAGATACACATGATTGACCAAAGTTAAATTTAAAAATGTATAAACAACTTCAGCAGATCCATAATAAGCAATGAAATGGAGGCAATTTCCCTACAAAGAAAAGCCCAGGACTGGGTAGATCAGTGTCAAATTCTGTCAGACCCACCTATGGAAGCTTCCAGCTCCATCAGAGACCATGTGGAGGCAGAGGGCAGAACCCAAGTAAGCCCCTCACTCCCTCAGTAACCACTCAGTCTACTCTCAGCTGGCTCTCATCTCCTCATAACCATAAATCTATCCATAACTTCTCTGGTGGAAGCCCCCTGCTCCACCAGAGGCCACACCCACCATCAAAACCCCTGCTCCAGCAGAGGACACCCTGCTGGACCAGAGGCCATGCCCTGGCAGTCAGAACTCCAGCCCCCAATTCAAGTGGAAACTGAAGCTTGCATAACATCAAATAGATTGAACCAGAAAGGAAAGTTCCACACACACACACACCACATAATAATTAAAACACTAAACATACAGAACAAAGAAAGAATAGTTAAAGCTACAAGGGAATAAGGCCAGGTAACATATAAAGGCAGACCTAACAGAATTGTACCTGACTTCTCAATGGAGACTCTAAAAGCCAGAAGAGCCTCAAAGATGTCCTGCAGACTCTAAGAGACCACAGATGCCAGCTCAGACTACTATATCCAGCAAAAGTTTCAATCACCATAGATGGAGAAAACAAAACATTCCACGATAAAGTCAAATTTAACAATATCTATCCATAAATCCAACCGTATAGAAGGTATTAGAAGGAAAACTTCAACCCAAGGAGGTTAACTACACCAATGAAAACACAGTAAATAGCCAATCTCATACCAGCAAAACCAAAAGAAGGGAAGCACACACACACCACCACACCACCACCACCACCACCAACAACAACAGCAACAGGAATTAACAATCTTTTGTCATTGATATCTCTCAATATCAATGGACTCAATTCCCCAATAAAAAGACACAGTCTAACAGAGTGGATGTGAAAACAGGATCCATCCTTCTGCTGCATATAAGAAACACACATCAACATCAAAGACAGACATTACTTCAGAGTAAAGGGTTGGAAAAACATTTTCCAAGCAAATGGCCCTAAGGAACAAGCTGGTGTAGCCATTCTAATATCTAACAAAATGCACTTCAAGGCAAAATTAATCAAAACAGATGGGGAAGGACAACTCATACTCATCAAAGGAAAATCCACCAAGGTGATCTTTCAATTCTTAACATCTATGCCCTAAAATCATGGATACCATGTCTGTAAAGGAAAACACTACTAAAGCTTAAATCACACATCGACCCTTACACATTAATAGTAGGAGACTCTAATACCCCACTATCACCAATGGACAGGTCATCCAGACAAAAACTAAAAAGAGAAATACTAGAGCTAACAGATGTTATGAACCAAATGGACCTAACAGGTATCTACAGATTTCACCCAAACACATACACACACAAAAAAATATACCTTCTTCTCAGCATCTCATAGAACATTCTCCAAAACTGACCACATACTTGGTCAGAAAACAAGTCCCAACAGATACAAGAAAATTGAAATAACCTCCTGCATCCTGTCAGACTATCACAGATTAAAGCTGGTGGGTGTGAAACTTGTATAGCCACTATGGAAATCAATATGGTAGTTCCTCAGAGAGTTGGGAATTGATCTACCTCAAGGCCCAGCTATACCAGTCCTGGGCCTACACCAAAGGACACTCCATCCTACCACAAGGATACTTGCTCAACTATGTCCCTAGTAGCTTTATCCATAATAGCCAGAAACTGGAAACAATCTAAATGTCCCTCAACCAAAGAATGGATAAAGAAAATGTGGTACATTTATACAGTGAAGTATTATTTAGCTCTTAAAAACAATGACATCATGAAATTTGCAGGCAAATGGATGAACTAGAAAAAAAAATCATCCAGAGTGAGGAAACTCAGACCTAGAAAGACAATTTTATACTCATTTATAAGTCAATATTAGCTGTAAAGGATAATCATGCTACAATCCAAAGATCCAATTTGGCTAAGTAACAAGGAGGTCTCAAGGGGAGACATATGAATCTCCCTGGGAAGGGGAAAATAGATTTTGTAAGTGGATTGGAGGTGGGTGGGGATGGGACCAGGAGAGATCAGGTGGGGGGGGGCAAGGGATGGAGGAAGAAAGTACTGGGGGACAACTGGAATTGGGGGGACAGTTTGGGGGAGATGTGGAAAACTGGTGCAGTGGAAACTCCCTGGAATCTTTGAGAGTGACCCTAGCAAAAACTCCTAGTCATGAGTGATACAGAGTCTGAACCAGGCACCTTCTATAACCAGGCAAGACTTCTGGCAATGAGACAGGGACAACAACCCAGCCACAAAACCTTCAACCTACAATCCACCCTGCCTCCAAGATGTGCTGGGATAATGGTGGTGCCCAACTTGTGGTAGTGGCCAACCAATGAGTGTTCCAACTTGAGGCCCATGCCAGGAGAGGGAGCCCATGCCTGACACTGCCTAGATGGCTAGGAACCAGAGGCTGGATAGCCCAGAGACCCAAGATAGAACCAAACATGACTTGGCGGGGTGGGGTGAGGGGCAGGATTCAATGAAATGATCACTAATGATATATTCATAGATCAATGCCTAGCCCAGTTGCCATCAGAGCAGAGTCACCCAGCAACTGATGGAAACAGATGCAGAGACCCACAGCCAAAGACTGTGCAGAGCCAGGGGAACCCTACAGAAGGGGTGGGGTTTGCAGGAGCCAGAGAGGTCAAGGACACCATGAGAACCTAGCCCACAGAATCGACTAAGCAGGGCTCATAGGGCATCACAGAGACTGAAGTGACAACCACAGACCTTCTCTGCTCATGGATTGGCAGACTAAATATTGTAAAAATTGCTATATTATCAGGAGCAATCTTTAAATTCAGTGTTGTCTCTATCAAAATTTCAATGACATTCTTCATAAAACTAGAAATCAAAAATCCCCAAATCCATGTTTGTGCAGGTTAAAGTTAATTGTCAACTTGGCTGGATTTAGTATCATCTGGAGATTAGCCTCTGAGCCTGGGTATGTCTGTAGGGGTCTCCAGAGAGGTTTAGCTAAGGTATAAAGAGCCAGCCTGAATACTGTTGGGTGAGGCTCAAGTCTGCTTCGAGAGGGGCTGTGGTTTGGATGTGGTTTGTTTCTGTGTTTGTGTACAGGGAGCTTGGTCCCCAGGGCAGTGTCAGAAGGTGAAGGATGGAATCTTAAAGAGTGAAGCCAGTGGCATGTCTGGAGGTCAACTGTGGGCTTGATCTCAGAAGACATTAAGGTATCTGTGGTTAATTCTTGAGAAAAGATTGTGACCAAAACCTGGTTGGTCCCATCCAGTCTCTCCGTCATCCTGTTTTGATAGTGAGCCAACCATCCACCATGAGGTCCTCACCTTGAGCCTCAGAAACTGGCTTCACTTGAAAAAGTTAGTCCGGCTTAGTTATTAATAATTACATAGATTTTGGAAATGGACATGATTAAAATCTGAGAGGTAATTTTTCTCCCACAGATTGGCAAACTCTGGGACCATCCATACAGATGCTCCTGTGCAAACTTCAGTCTGTTTTTCTCCTTCTAGCTTGATGAGTCTAAGTAGCTTTGACCCTAGTGAAGATAAGAAAGAAAGAAACATCCATGACCTTTCTAAATCCTCATTTTTTTTTCATCTAAGCCTGGTGGTTCTCATTAGTTTTACAGACTGGAAGGAAATAGATTTTTGTGCCGTGTAAATTATTCTGAGTTCACGATCTTGAGCAGGAAGTCAGAGTCGAGTCCTCAGAGGTGTTCTGTTGAGCCAGTTAGCATGAGCCCTTTACTGAAGAACATGAAACATCTTTATCATGGCTCCTAGTGCATTCTCCTCATCCATAAGTCATGTGAGGGTAGGACTTCACCACATCAATCCAAGTCCCACCCTCAGAAATTGGTATTTAATTTCTGTTTTATTAGCAGAATTACAAATTCTTAAGAGATAGCAGTGACAGCTTTTTACTGAGAGGATGCTCTGTACTTTTGAGTTAATGAGTCCTTGCAGTAGACAGTGAAGCCCAGAATCTAGGCCTTTTTGGTGGGCTTTAAGCCCTAAGAAACACAGAAACTATGTCATCTGAGTTTCACAGTACACACTGAGAGTTAAGGTGAAGTGGTATCTGTGAACTCCAGTGTGTGTGTGTGTTGTGCGCGCACACACACACACACACACACACACGTGCGTGTGCGTACAATCATGCAAATGAGTATGCACATGTATATAGAGGCCAGAAGATAACCTTAGGTGTTGTTCCTCGGGTACCATCTACTTTGTGTTGAGACACAGTCTCTCATTGGCCTGGAACTCACCAAGTAGACTAGACTGGCTGACCAGCAAGCCCCAGAGGCACACCTGTCTAAGTGCACACCACCACAACCATTTTTTTTTTAACCTGGGTTCTGGGGTTTTGAACTTGGGTATTCACATTTGCAGCGTAAGAACTTTACCAGTCAGGCCATCTCTACAACTTACAAGCTCCATTTGAACGCATGGGAAAACTTAAGTCTTGACAAGAGCCCTGAGTGTTGGAAAAGGGAACTTGGTCATCATTCTCTCAACTTAAGCCAAGTATTCTGCTACGTTTAGAAAGTGTCAGTAATGAAAATTTTAAGGTGGCATTTAAGAAGTGTTTAACTTAATTTGTATGTGTATGGGTATTTTGCCTGCATGTATGTCTGTGCATCACTTGCCTGCTTCTATGCCAGAGGAAGCCAGAAGAGAGTATCCATAGAACTGGAATCCATAGGACTGAAGTTACAGATGGTTGAGAGCTATCATATTCGGGGAAATCTGTGGCTGATATGTAAAATTAATTTTTTTAAAAAAAAGAGCTGTCATATGAGTACTGGGAATTGAACCTGGGTCCCCTGGAAGAACATCCAGTGCTCTTAACCTCTGAGCCGTCTTTCCAGCTGGATTCATCTTTTTTTTTTTTTTTTTTTTTTACTTGTTTGGTCAGAAACATTATGTCTTCTACTTTTCCACCACTCTGAAGAAATAGTGAGAAAAATATGGTTTCTAAAGTGAATTCTAGAGCCAAAGCATTGTCAGAGTGATTGATCAATAAAGTTAAGATAAAATACAGCTATGCTCAAACAAGAGTTTTTGAATTCAGATATAGTTGTCTAAGAGAAAACATTTATTCCCAGTATACCTCATCTCTCATCCCCTCCAACGTTGCCAAATGAGTGATTTCCTGTGCACAATAATCTGTGAGCAAATGTAAACTGACATAGTACGTTAATGCTCTATGAGGAAAATCAGTGGTAATTATAGGGAACACTCAATGAACAAAGTTGATAGACCCGAATATATTCGAGAGCTCTTCATTTTCTTTCCTCCTAATTGCTCCTTCTGGGTGTTACAATTTTCAATGATTTGTTATCCAAATATCAAATGAGCTGCTCTAGTCTGAAAATTATTAAGTGTTTAAATTACTGAAAGGATAGATTAAGGTTCCATTTTTATTAATAATTTCTCTGATCTTGGACTTATTCCTTTCAACTGTTGTCACTCCATTCTGATTGACGGCTACATGGAAAATGGTGACTAGGCTTTCTTCTGGCATCGACGTGTGTGTGTGTGTGTGTGTGTGTGTGTGTGTGTGTGTGTGCGCGCGCGCGTGTGTGTGCACTTACATGTTCACCTACACAAATACAAATACACATGCACGCGGGGTGGATAGGGAGAGAGGAGTGTTGAGCGAAAGGGAGAACAGAGATCTCTTGCCACAGGCTCTCGGGTATCATGGCTGACGAGTGACAGGAAGTGCATGTCTGTTTTCTTTTTCTTTCTTTGTTTTTGTTCGTTTGTTTTTTGTTTTTTCGAGAGACAATGTTTCTCTGTGTAGTTTTGTGCCTTTCCTGGAACTCGCTTTGTAGACCAGTCTGGCCTCAAACTCAAAGAGATCCGCCTGCCTCTGCCTCCCGAGTGCTGGGATTAAAGGCATGCGCCACCACCACTTTGTCTCTTTTCTGTTGCTATAACATCAGCTGCCTGAGATGGAGTAAATGCTAAGATATGGAGGATTGTTCCGTAGAGTTCAAGAGGCTGAGAATACTGAAAACACAGGGCCAGCATCTGGTTAGAGCTTTCACAGTGAGTCCTACGTTGTGCAGGGGATCAAACAGTGAGAAAGTGTGCTCTGTTGAAGCAAAACATGAGCCAAACTCTTCTCTTCATTAGGAGCCTTCTTATGTAATAATGTCCTTAATCCATTCAAGAAGGCAGGGCCCTCGTGTGCAATTATCTCTTACTACTGTTAAAAGCAGCAAAGTACATTTTATCATTAGTTTAGGAAAAGCAGGCCATGTCCAGTGCTTTGAGATAGTGTTTTTTCCTTTTAAGATTTATTTTATTGTTTTTAACTGTATGTGTATGTGTGTGTGTGCACATGACTACAGATGCTCACAAAGGCCCAAGGCATCAGGGCCTCCTGGAGCTGGAGTTACAGGCCTGATGTGAGTGCTGGGAACTGAGCTCATGTCCTTTGCAAGAACAGTATATGATTTTAGCTGCTCAGCCATTTTTCCAGCCCTGAATAGTGGTTTTTATAGCTTTTTGCTTTGTTATTTATTTGTTTGTTTGTTTGTTTGCTCATTCAAGATGAGGGTCTTGATTTGCAGTTGAGGCTAGCTTTGAACTTGATTTGTAGCCCAGGCTTACCTCAAACTCATGATCCTCCTGCCTCAGCCTCCTGAATGCTGAGATTATAGACACGTGACATGGCTCTGGGATGGTTGGACTTTTGATGTGATATCAAGTCTCAAGCTGCGGCTAGAGCCATGAGAAGGAACTGGGGAGGTCCTTGTCTTCTGAATGGAACAGTGGGGTGTGTGGAAGAATTTTAGGCTTGAGATCAAGAGGTGGATTCACATTACCACCCAATATCCGTGGTGATGTGGTAAAAAGCTTGTGGCTGGGCCCAGTGTGTGTAAGCAGTCAGCCATCCGCTGGCCTTGCACAGAGATGGCCTACACAGCTGAGGAGAACGGTCCTCCTTGCCATGGAGGTGACGTTAGGAAAACACTTCCACATAGACGTTCTTGTTTCAGTCTTTGCAAATCAACACCACTTCATAGATGGGAAAACTAGCTCGGCGAGATGGAGACTCTTGCTTTGCCAAGCTCACCAATCTTGCAAGAGATCAGGCTGGAGCAGAGCTCTGACCTTTCCACCTCTGATCCCTGGCTCTTTCTAGGAAACAAGACTGGGCTCTGAGCAGAGCCTTCTCCAGTTTGTCTTCTGAGGAGCCCTGTAGAGCATGCTTCTTTGTGGGCCCCTCAGCACCCTAGTTAAAATGTTCACTCTTTTAAGAGGAAAGAAACTGCCACCGAGAGGCATTTCCATCACACCGAGAGCATTACATGCTGTTGTTACAGCCACTATTTGGTGAGGCTGAGTGAGAGGAACCTTGAGGCTTAAAATATACACTGCATTGCCATATGCCACAGTCAGGGGCTAGCATCTGACAGAACATAGTCTGATGGAAACTTCTGTTGTCCTTTTAAAAAGAGTCAGGCACTGGCAGGACTCCCTCAGGCTGTGGTGTTTTGTGTTTGTGTTTGTTTTTGAGTTGAGTCCATAGCTACTCTAACAGGCTGTCTTCTGCTTTCCCTTCCCAGTGCTGTTCTGTAGCCTTTCCCCAAAGGCTCCAGCTCCCTGGACTCGGGATACTATTAGCAAGATGGTCTTTCTCTCTTCCTGCTTTTATCGTCTGGTCCTCTGTGGCCTCCAGAACTGGTGTATTTAAGACACAGACCAAGAAACCTTTCTCACAGTCCTCTTTTGCACATCAAGAAGGGCCTGAGAGGAGATGGTAGGACTTATGTCTGAAGGCAAACAGCCTGAGACAGAGCTGAGATTTCTGTAGTACCGGAGGCCCTACTTGGCATTTGTCTTGAAGTTTCCACCTGGTGCTCTCCGTGTCCCCACTGTCTCTGAGACCTCTCAGACTTGACTTAAACACTCTAAACTGAACCCATGTTTTTTTTTTTTTTTTTTTTTTACCCCACGTAAATCTCAGAAACTTTGCATGCTAAGTCATTTATGGAAAAAAAATGTATGCCCTCTAGTTTTATTAACTCTACAAAAAATAGAGTACACAAAAAAAATACACAACTATTATTTTTTTTTCTACTCATGTCTGGTCCTCAGTGACTCACTCTAACTCCCATAACAGTTCAGAACATTATGGAAAATTTTTTTTTCACTTCTTCTTCAGTAATCCTTTTGGAAATTTCAGGAAACATTTTTGTTTTTCACATCCCAGGAAGATTGGGACAACATTTAGGGATGAAGGCTAGGGGTGATCCTCAATCTCTATAATGCCCAGAACCACCCGCAGTGAAGGATCATCTAGCTCCAAGTATCAATGTTGTTGGGACTGTGAAATCCAGATGGCAGACTGTGGTGCTATTTTATTTGTGCACCCCAATAAAGCTTATCTGGAGATCAAAGGAAAAAGCCAGCCACTATATTAAACATGGAAGTCAGGCAATGGTAGTACATGCCTTTAATCCTAGCATTCGGGAGGCAGAAATTCATCCGGATCTCTGTGAGTTCAAGGCCAAACTGGGAACAGAGCCAGGCATTGTAACATGAATTGTTAAAAGGTCTTATTAATAAAAACAAAACCAGAGCCAGGTATTGGGGTGAACACTGAAAGATCAGAGAGATAGAACAGGCCACAGCTAACTTCACCTTGCCAACTTCTCAGTTAATCTTGTTTCCTCAAACTGGAAGCCTGTGTCCTCATCTGAATGGATCTCAGCTGAACTGCTGCTCAAAAGCCTAAAAGCTTAACAGACTCTCATTCCTGGTTTTCACACCTTATATACCTTTCTGCTTCCTACCATCACTTCCTGGGATTAAAGGCGTGTGTCACCATGCCTGGCTTTTTCCAGTGTGGGTTTGAACTCACAGAGATCCAAACGAATCTCTGCCTTCAGAATGCTAGGATTAAAGGTGTGTGTGCCACCATTTTCTGACCTCTATGTCTATCTAGTGGCTGTTCTGTCCTCTGACCCCAGATAAGTTTATTAGAATGCAAAATACATGGAGGACACAATATATCACCACAAGACATGGTGGCACACACCTTTAATTCCCAGCACTAGTTAACTATAGAGGTCTAGAACTCTGTACAGACGGACAAGAAGTGATAGAGCTGGGCAGGAAGAGGAAGTGATGTAGCTGGGCAGAGAGAGGAAGTGAGGTGGCAGGGCACAGAAAGGATATAGACGTGAGTATACAGGAAGTAGCTCTCTCTTTGGCTGAGGATTTCCTAGCAGTAACAATGTGACTGGCTTCTTTCTGCTTCTCTGATGTCTCAGTTTTCACCCCAATATCTGGCTCCAGGTTATTTATTTTTTTTTAAAGATTTATTTATTTATTTATTTATTTATTATTTATTTATTTATTTATTTATTATGTATACAGTATTCTGCCTGCATGTGTACCTGCAGGTCAGGAGAGGGCACCAGATCTCATTACAAGTGGTTGTGAGCCACCATGTGGTTGCTGGGAATTGAACTCAGGACCTCTGGAAGAGCAGTCGGTGCTCTTAACCACTGAGCCATCTCTCCAGCCCCAGGTTTTTTATTAATAAGATGGTTTAGCAATTCATCTTATAATAAACAAAACACACTTCAAATTTTATTCCATTCCAGGCTTTGTTGTAGAAACAAGGGAGTCTGTGTCAAGCAAGAGTTTCCCCCCTTGGAAGTTCATTCTTAAGAGAAGTAAATATATTATTCAGCTGAAAATTGTGACATATCCAAAGCCCATCTTAAAGATATTTTAAATCGTCTTGTGTAATATAAACCTCCAGTCAACCGCTAGGGGATTGCTTAACCAGATAACTCAACAAGGTCAAATATCTTGGTGACTTTCTACAGAACAGTTTTGTGTTTTGGTTTTTTTTTTTCCTCCTACTTGCAAAATAGTTGCTGTAGCTCCATTCTCATCAGACAATCCCCGTGTCCGAAAAGACGCGGACTCAAGGGGTCTCCTCTAATGGACTCTTTTCCTCTGATAAAGGAGGAAAGTCTTTTGCACAAGCTCCCCAGGGCCCAGCAGTCTGCTTCTTCCATTCCACATGCTGGAAGCGACACATCTGTTCATTTTTAGACTCTGGGGAAAAGGGAAAATTCAGTGGGGCATTGCTATCTGCAATGTAGGCCAGGGATCAGGAACTTCTGTAAAAGGCCACGTGGCAACTGTTTGGGTATTGTGTAGAGTATAATGCCTAGGTTACACAGTTTTTATTTATTCACTTTTCTATTAAGAAAAAAT
Organism: Peromyscus leucopus; assembly: GCF_004664715.2. Taxonomy (NCBI): domain Eukaryota; kingdom Metazoa; phylum Chordata; class Mammalia; order Rodentia; family Cricetidae; genus Peromyscus; species Peromyscus leucopus. The sequence goes on from NC_051065.1 coordinate 110,470,019, forward strand.
TTTTTTTCACTTTATATGCCAATCAAAGATTCCCTTCTTCCCGCCTCCCACCCCTCCAGCCTCCCCCACAACCCACCCCTCATTCCCTCCTACAAGAAGGTAAGGCCTCCCATGGAGAGTCAGCAGAGCCTGGTACATTTAGTAGAGGCAGGTCCAAGCCCCTCCCCCTGCCTCAAGGCTGTGTGGTGTCCCACCATAAGTATTGGGCTCCAAAAAGCCAGCTCATACACCAGGGACGGATCCTGATCCTACTGCCAGGGAGCCCCTTAAGCAGATCAAGCTACACAACTGTCTTCCGTATCCAGAGGGCCTAACCCAGTCCCATGGGGGCTCCACAGCTGTTGATCTAAATTTCATGAGTTCTCACTAGTTTGGTTTGGTTGTCTCTGTAGGCTTCCCCATCATGATCTTGATGCCCTTGCTTATATAATCCTTCTTCCCTCTCTTCAACTGGACTCCTGGAGCTTGGCCTGGTGCTTGGCTGTGGATCTCTGCATCTGCTTCCATCGGTTACTGGAGAAAGGCTCTGTGATGACAGTTATGCTACACATTTTTAATTTACAACCTTTAAAATGTGAACACTGATTTCAGTTCATGGGCCATATGGAAAATAAGGCATTACCCCACAGTGTGATTATGCCATGAGGAGAATGGATGGGAGAGATGGTAGCCTCTCCAAGATGACTGCCCATGAGCCACGCCTCCAGCCCACGTGCCCTTGTGTCAAGAGCTTCGTTGGACTGACTAAACTGACAGTGTATGAATTCAGAGGTAGGATCGTGAATACGTTGCCACCTCTACCTCAGCCTCGTGGAAGCCCACTGCTGGGTTGTAAGGACACTCGAGTGGCCAGCTGAGAGGCTTGCAAAGTTGTAGCTACCTGAGGGGAGGTTCTCCAGTCCTAGATAAGTATCCAATTGACTGCAATGCTGGCTGATAGCTTGACCACAACCTCTTACCTAAGCTGCCTCGAGGCCCTCACCATAGTATCTATAAGAGGAGGCATGTCTGTTACTTTAATTTCCTTAAATCTGTGTGTGTGTGTGTGTGTGTGTGTGTGTGTGTGTGTGTGTGTGTGTGTGTTTAATGTAGCCATAGGTAGCTAACACAGAAAATTCTTGGGGGTTAGGACTGTCTTAGTTCCCAGTCTCCCTGGAATGAAATTTTCAGATGCCTGTGAGACAATGGGGAGTATTGGCAATGGTTCACTTGTGGGCAACAGAGAGGGATTCTGGGAAGCCAGGATCTTGGGTTCATTTGTTAAATAGGTGCTTTAACCCACTGCTTTGAACTCCCTATGCAAACCTTGGGATGGAGAAGATCAGTAACTGTCAGGAAAAGAGAACCAGCAAGAGTTTTTGTTATTCTCCTTTTGTTTTATTGTAATAGAAAGCTCAGTTCTGTTTTCTCGGAATCAGGATCTCGCCACCACTCCCATCAATCTTAAAAGGTCCTGCCGCAGCTGGACCCAAGTCCAAGTGTGCAACACTGGGCAGAGATCATGCATGATGGAGTCTGATTCAGGACCACGGACAGTAGCTGATAAACTGCTCCCCACCCTCACCCCCAACTTCCCCCACAGGCAGAAAATCTGGAGCTTGCTATGCATTTTCCCAAATCCCATCTCTGATCTATAAAATTAGAGGAGCTGGATCACATCTTTCAGATTCAGCTCTACTAGTTTGTAAATTCACGATTGCAGGTTATTTGCACAGCTTCCAAACCCTGATCAAACACCATCAGTGTCTGCCAGTGCGGAAGGTCAGTCCTGTCCATCAGCTGGACATCATGTTGAAGGCGAGATACCGAGCTCATATCAGTTTACCAGGGAAAGGGAGCAAGCGAGGGCACTAATTTATTTCTTGTTGCTTGGCTGTAGCTGCACGCCGTCCTTTGCCAAGCACTGCAAAGAGAGATGGGGGAAAAGGCACAGATTTTTTTTCCTTCTGATGCTCACAGTCTGGAGGATAACAAGGGCTCCGGTGAGCCTCCTTGCTGCTGTCTCTTTCCTTTAGATGCACACCATGCTTGTCCCCTGCACAAGACTGGCTCTCAGACAGAATCTTGGACCATCCATTCTGATGCTGGCATGACTTTAATTCATGCTATTGCCATGCATCTGAAGCCTCATCTATCTTGTAGAATGGAAGGCTTAATCTCCCGAGAAAGAACTGTGAGGGCTGTCATTACTAGACCTTTGTAAAAAAGTGTGACTAAGTTCACCATTGAAGTTGTTTCAAATGCAAACAGGGCTGTAACCCTGCGCTTCCTGTGCACAGCTGACGTCAGTGGAGCAGTCCTCTTTTCTTAGGTGGACTGGAACCCTGAACCTTAGTTCTGTGTAGGTCTGGTTTGACTGTTAACCCCATTGCTGCTTGGTGGTGTGAACTGTCTGTTTCTCACAGAGGCTTTTTCGAGGGCAGTTTCCACTTCCTGGTGGTTGGCATTGATTGCCAACTTGATAGGATCCGGAATCACCCAGGAGACAAATTTCTGGGTCTGTCTGTGGGAGAATTTCTAGATTGGACTAATTGAGGAAAAAAGACCCATCCTAAATGTGGGATGAACCAGCTATGGGTCTGGACTGAATTTAAAGAAGAAGAAGAAGAAGAAGAAGAAGAAGAAGAAGAAGAAGAAGAAGAAGAAGAAGAAGAAGAAGAAGAAGAAGAAGAAGAAGAAGGGAGCTGAAAATCAGCTTTAGTTTCTCTGCACTTTCTTTTTTTTGTAATGATTTTATTATTTTTTTCTATCCTGACTAGTTTTTCCTCCCTCCTCTCCTCCCAGTCCCCACCCCCACCCCTTCTCTGTCCTCCCACCCACTCCTCCTCCATTTCCTGTTATGATTGTGTAGTTTGGTCTTCTTGTGGGACTCCTAACGTGGGAGCAGGGGCCGTCTCTGACTCTTTTCCTGGCTTTCGGGACCCTTTTCCTCTTTTTGGGTCACCTTGGTTGGTTTCTCCACTTTCTAGTGTGGACACAGTGTGACTAGATGGCATCCTCATTCCCGGCACCACGCCTTCCCCACCACGACTGGCTGTCTGCTCTTTAGCTGGGAGCCAAGCAAACCCCCTCTTCTTTAAATTGCCCATGTGACCAGTGGTTTTTGATCTGGAATGGTAGCCCAAGGCTCTGTAAACTACAGCTGCCTGGAGAGCATCGCTGTGTTTGGGGCTGGGGTCGGAGCTCAGGGGGGAAGAGCCCTCGCCACACAAGCGTGAAAACTGGGGTTTGGATCTCAGCACGCACAGAAAAAGCTAGGCATGGCTGTACACATAGGCCTGTAACCAGAGCACTCTGGGGAGGCAGAGACAGGAGGATTACCAGGGCTTGCTGGTCACCTGCCTAGTCCCAGGTGTAGCGGGAGGCTCTGCTCAAAGGAAGAATGGAGGGTGGCAGAGCAGGACACCCAGATTTCCTCTGACCTCCATACCTTCTCTCTCTCTCTCTCTCTCTCTCTCTTCTCTCTCTCTCCCTCTCTCTCTCTCACACACACACACATACACACACACACACGGAAGTCATCTGCCACAGAAGAATATGGCACTAAGTTATTTTTCTAAAATTAAAGTCGGACACAGGGAGGAAAAGGGAACGTGATCAAGAGGGAAGAGGAAGAGAGGCCGTAAGAGATGTAGACATTTTGGCCTCTGGGTCAAGCCAGGCCTGAATGCTCCCTACTTTGTATAAGCCAGGGCATTCCCTATTATGAACAAGAATGTTTAAGATATCTTTCTTTCATTTACAACCTAAAGGAATCCTAATATGTGACTCTCTGAGCTATTAAGAGGGTGAAGCAAAATCGGGGTTTTTGAAAGCACCTTGTTGAACACTATACAAAAGCCGCAGTCATGTCCTCTAGGTGTTAACCCCTTAAGCTCTCCATATGGCCCTAAGTGCTTAACAAGCATTATTTCTTTCAATCCTACCCTGCAGCCTCTATGCCCTGTTGATGGGCAAACCTTTGGTTCTCCTTCCTTTGATCTGAAGCTAACACATTTCACCTATCACAATTTTCAATAAGTTCAATAATAAGCTGAAAGGTCCCTGCCCTCTTTCAGTATGGGTTTTCAAAGGACAGCTGCTCAACATAAGTGCAACCAGCTAGCTCTCTGCATGGCTTTCTGAGCAGGGCCTTAAGGGACGCCCTCTCTTTCGTGTTTTGTTTCAACAGCAGTGGCCTAGCTGCTGTCCACAGTGGGGCCAACCCACCACCCGCCACCATTGGTTTCCTGGGCACCGAGAGGAACCTATTCCAGTCACATTCTCGAAGTTCCAAGGCAGGACAAATAGTTTTACAGATGGTCCCTCACTTTAATTTCTTTCTTCTCTTTAGATGCTTAGGAAGTCTCAGCATTCTAAAGCATTTGAAGGGAGATCTCCCCTTATCTCAGAACCACAATTATTCATGGTTTTATTTTATTTTATTTTATTTTATTTTATTTTACCAAGCATAAACTGTGTTGTTGGAATCATGGGGCTTGGACTTTCTCCCACAAAGTGGCATTCGTTGGAATGTGACTTACAGATGTTAACTCATGTCTTACCCAATGGCAGAGGCTGAGGTGGTGGCTCAAAGTCTGTGAGACTAAGCTTCCTGTTGATAAAAGTCATTTGCAGCCTTAAGAAGCCACTTAGCAAATTCCTACAAGCAGATCTGCACCCCTAGAGATAATTTTTGAAGAGTTTTTTTTTTATTTCTTTTAAATACAAATCATTTTTTGAAAAAAAAAAATGAGGCAGGACCTCTAGTAGCCCAGGTTGACCTCAACCTCTATATGTAGCCAGAGATGACCATAAACCCATATGCTCCTGTCACCAACTCCCAGGTTCTGGGATTACAGGTGTGCACCATCATCTCTACCCACTTTGGGTTTCCTGGGGCTTTGCTATCACTCCAGTCTCTTCTGAAAAACTTGTATGTGGTCACTAAGTTGTTACTGATGCTCACTCAAACTTAGCATCTAGACATCTTAACAGCGCTCACACTTAACACTTGGTGCAGGCCTAGAGTTACCAAGGCTTCGCGTCGCATATTCATTTGCCATGTGCTAACTAGGCTGCTTCTGTTCCTCAGGAAGATCAAATTCATTATCTGTCTAGGCCTTTGCACATTCTATTGCCTCTGGCTTAGGATACAGTTTTCTTCATTCTTCATAAAGTTGATTCCAGACTTGCAATTTAGATCTCAACTCAAATGACTCCCAAGGGTATTCCTTGTGCTACCTCCAACTGAAATAGCTACCAGTCACTCTTGGTTACCCAGAATTATAGCTCCATGACAGCCGGAGTCTTACTGTGTTTGTATCTAAATGACCACCTTTTACAATCTGTGCCAAGCATTTGATAAATCCTCGCTGGATGAAAACCATGCCTGGCTTCCATGCACTTTCACATACTGGCATGCAGATGTCAGATGCCTAGTGGGTATTGGAAGCAGGTGGGATAGATAACTTAGAATGTGTTTATGCTTTAGTTAAAAATGATTGCAGTTTTTAAGTTTCAGACTCACTAATTGTGATGGGTAATCTTAGTTGTCAACTTGACTACATCTAGAATCAACTGGGCATGCCTATGAGAGCTTTTCTTGATAGGATCATTTGAGATTGGAAGACTCGCCCTAAATCTGGGCCACGTCTTCTGGTGGCAGACTGTATGCAAGGGCAAGGCAGAAGGAAGCTTTTTGATTGTTTGCCCTTGCTGTTGCTGGCATGTTCATCTCCCCTGCTGTTAAGGCATCTTCAGGATTCCAAATTAGACAAGAGGAGCTGAGACATCCAGCCTCATGGACTGGATAACTACTAGATTCCAGACCTTTCTGTCAAGAGACAGCTATTGCTGGACTACCCAGACAACAGCCCGTAAGCTGTTCTAACAAATCTCCTTTTGTGTGTGTGTGTGTGTGTGTGTGTGTGTGTGTGTGTGTGTGTGTGCATGTGTCCATGTATGTATTCATTCTATCAGTCTGTTTCTCTAGGGAACCCCAATTAATACACTAATCAAGAAAGAGGCATTCTTCATGTAGCCCATGTCCTTCTGAATAGCATGTGTGTTTTTCTGGGGAGAAGGGCTGTGATGTTCCTAGTATTTCCAATGGCATGCACGGCACTGGCTGAGGCACACTTGCTGCTAATGTGGACCTAGTCAACTGCAGCTGCACTAAGGCATGCACTTGGGTAGAGCACCCTCATCTTGCAGGCTTGGAGTTGTAAGTTGTAAATCAAGTATGTACATTTGCTTATGGTTTTATTAAGATCTGTCTCTGTGCGTCTCTGTGTCTCTGTGGTGTCTCTTTTTTACATTTAATCCTCAGAACCTATGTCCAAAAAAGTAGGCATGTTCTAGACCAGTGAAAGCTTGTCTCCAAAGAAGGCTGGCAAGGTGGAGGCACCTGAGGAGGGATATCCAAGACTGTCATCTGGCCAGCAGGTGTACACACACACACACACACACACACACACACACACACACACACACACTTGTTATTAGAACAGCTAGCGGCAGAGATATTTCCAACACAGCCCAGTCCCTAAAGACATTATGAGAGTCTTATTTTCTGTAGACCAGAATGTCGCATGGGTAAGACAAAGTTAGGCTGCAACGTTTTTGAGGGGTTTGTTTTGGTCCTTGGTGACAGAGATGCTCAAGGTCTCCCGTCACCCCAGCAACTCTCCAGTCTCATTGGCAGCTTTTCAATAATGTAGTCCTATCGCCCACCTTTTCAGCTTTCTTAAACATGTTCTAGCACCTGCTAGAATCTGAGCCAAGCCCCCTACCCCAGCCTTTCTGCTTTCTTACCAAGGGATTCACAGAGCAGCTGCTGTGGCTGAGGATTGGAGTCACAGCAAGGAGTCACACAAAGAATGCTCCTGCTTTCAGAACTGGTATGAAAACACCGTTCTCTCCCTCCACCTCCTTTCTGTAAGGTGAGTTTTCTGCTAGTTGAGTGTGCCCAGGTCCCTTGTCCTACCCTGGGGAAGTATTTGTGAGAATTCTATGTAGCCAGTGTTAGAAACTCCATCAAATTAGATTAATTCTAAACAAATTTATTGGTTCTAAAAAAATTTATTGGTTCATCATTAAACTGAAAATTCTATGCTAAGTCACCTTCGGACTCCGCTCAGGCTCTAAGTTACCAGACTAGAGTTGCTGTAGCAGGGTACCTGAGTGCTTTGCATGATGGGAGCTCTTTGTTTCACAGATCTAAGAAGTGTGAGACCAAGGTGTGGGCAGAGTCAGTTCATTTCCAGGAGATGAGAGAGAAAATGTTTTGTCTCTTCCTAGATTCTGGTTGTGTGTTGCCAAGCTTTGGCATTACTTGAAATGTAGACATGTTCCCCCATACCACCACACACTCATGCATGTGCCATGTGCTAGTCTCTGCCCTCATATTCACATGGTGTTCTTGTGTGCACATTTCTGTGACCAATACCCCCTTTAAAGGAATGCCATCCATAACAGAGCACAGGCCCACAATAATGAGCTAAGTATATCTACAACCACTCTGTTTCCAAATTATGTCACACTGAGAGGGACTAAAGGTTGGTATTGTTGGTAAACAGAGAACTTCCCACATTCCAGAACCAGGTGCTCCTCCAGCCCACCTTCAGCGACTCAGTGTTAGCAGCCAAGTTATCACCAGCTGCCAAACTCGACATATTTCCACTGTCACCATGAGTCGCGTACCCTTTATAAAGCCTGCTGCCCCCTTCCTATCCATCTTCAGAGACAGCCTTTTGCACTTCCCCCCACCCCAGTAAATCTCTTGTGTGAGGTCTGTTGTGTGGTGTGATCTTTGCAATATACCTTGGCCCTCTGATCACTGCAAAACCCTAAGGTGTCCCAGCTTAGCAATTACATGCGGAGGAACACACTTCAACCCTTGACGGAACTGTCTTCTTTTGCATCTCCAGGCTCTGCGCCCTGTGTTTATAGCATTCGTGCCAGACTTTCTCTAAATTTCAACGAGCATGGATACCAGCATCTCCGAGTTGGAAATAAGTGGGGTTTTTTGTTGTCGTGATTGTTTTGTTTTGTTTTGCAATTAAAAAAAAAAGTTCCTGCTACAGTTGAAGTCTCAAGTATTTCCTGTAGGCTCATGGTCTCTAGCTGGTAGCACTGTCTTAGGGGGTTACTGTAACATGAATTTTAAATGCTCTTATTAATAAAAAAAAAAAACAAACAAAAAAAAAAAACGCAGAGCCAGATATTGGGGTGAACGCTGAAAGGTCAGAGGAATAGAGCAAGCCACAGCCAACCTCACCTTGCCAATTTCTCAGCTGATTTTGGTTCCTCAGACTGAAAGCCTCACCTGGAAGGGTCTTAGCTGAACTGCTTAAAAGCCTCTAGCTCACACTTTATATACCTTTCTGCTTCCTGCCATCACTTCCTGGGATTAAAGGCATGTGTCCTTCCTAAGCAAAGACATGAGATCTCGGGTGCTGAGATTAAAGGTGTGTGCCACCATGCCTGGCTCTGTTTCCAGTGTGGCCTTGAATTTACAGAGATCCAGATGGATCTCTGCCTCCCAAGCCATAGGATTAAAGGTGTGTGTGCCACCGCTGTCTGGCCTCTATGTCTAATCTAGTGGCTGTTCTCTCACCCCCAGATAAGTTTATTGGGGTGCACAATATATCAGCCATAGGTTATCTTTGGAGAGTGTGGCCTATGTGGCAGAGCTAAGTCACAGAAAGATTACCTTTTCTTCTGGACCTTGAGATTGCAGCCCCTTCCGGTTTGGGGCTGAGTTCTCCACTGCCTGGTTCATGACCGTGATGCAAGCGAGGCTCTGCCATCACGTGGTCTCACTGCTGCAAACCCCACTGTGTCTTCCTCACTGTGATGGACTGACACTGTGAGCCAAAAGAAAGCCTTCCTCCCTCAAGTTATTTCTGGCACAGATTTTGTCACGGCGACAAGAAAAGTAACTGATGTCTGTAGTTGGCCTGACATGGGACACCAACCTGTCACCTGTCATCAACCTGGACCTGACCGAAGGTATCAGCTGTTCAACAATCCCAGGCCTCCCTTCGTGCTAGGGTAGATGAAAGTGGAAAGGGGTAGGGTGTCCCCCAGTAAAAATAGCAAGTGTTCACCGAAGGGACGAGAGGTGACCATCGTGCTCAGCGATGCGGTCTGATGCAGTCTTAGGGTAGCACCCCTGCATCCACAAGTCTTCCTTTTCATCACCTGTATGAGCTCACGTCATCTTTAAGACCTTGAAAACGTGAAATTTCATCCTTCTCTTTCCCAGCATATTTAAACTCCTTTCCTGTCTAAGCAGCAGTCAAGACGATTGAGTTTAATTCTATAGAAGCCTTGAGTTCTTGGTATTCAGATGCGGAACGGGGCTTCCTGCGTGTTATTCCTCTTACTGACACTGTGTCTGTCTGCTCCCTGGCACTCTGCGGTACAGCACAAACACTTAATGTGCCTATCGGTAGAATGAGCTCAGAAATAGTAGCAGGCCCTTGTTCGTTATTCCACCGGATGAGGATTCATTTCCTAGTATAGACACTTCCTGATTGATGAAAAACTTTCCCCAGAAAATGTCAAGGTCTTTACCAACTCCCCAAGCTAAGCATCTGCTCCAGAAGTTGTTCCTAAGTTTACAGAGCCTAGAACACCCACATCCTCCCACATTAACATTTATACCCACATCTCCATTTTGAACAAAACTTTCTAGGAGTTCACTTCCTCATGTGACAAGGCCTTCCTAAGAAAAGAGACACGGTGCCTTGGGCACTTATTAATATTCATCATTATTTCTAAATGAAGACCAAAATGAGATGATGTTGTCAGCTTATGAAAATGCATTATGAAAAGTCACAAAATATTGCTAGGCAGAGGATGCCACCTAAAGCTTCAAACAGATAGTTGGTACAGCTCGGCTCACCTAGCATCACACTGTAGACAACCCAGAAAATGAGCACACTGAATGTGGGTTTCTGCATTAAGTGTCATGCAGTTGATGCCCCAAGTATATTAAGGGCCGGTAAACCTTACTTGAAATCATATAGTATTATGAGTATTTGTCAGAAGGAATTACTTAAGATTCTCTAGAGATATAGAACCAATAGGAAGTATATATAAAAACAACATAAAGAGAAATATTTAACCAGGTGTGGTAGCACACACCTTTAAGCCCAATACTCAGGAGGCAGATCTCTATGAGTTCAATGCCAGGCTGGCCAACATAGTAAACTCTGTGGTGGAATATTTGTTTACATGGTGTGAAAATGTGTCACTGTGATTGGTTTAATAAAGAGCTGAATGGCCAATAGCCAAGGAGGAAAGAATGGGTGGGACTTCCGGTCAGAGAGAGAAACTGGAGAAGAATCTGAGCCATGGACCAAATTGGACATATAGAATGGAGGATAGGTTAAAAAAAAGCCACATGGCAGACAGAACATAGATTAATAGAAGCAGGTTAATTTAAGTTATAAGAGCTAGTTGGGGACAAGCATAAGCTAAAGGCCAAGATTTCATAATTAATAAGAAGTCTCTGTGTCGTTCTTTGTGGGCGGGCGGCTAACAAGAAAAGTCCAACTACAAAACCTTGTTTGGAACACCACCACAAAAAAGAGAGGTATCCTTATTACAAAGAATTGGCCTGTGTGGTTTGGAGGAAGTGCAAAGATTTGTAGGTGCACAACTAAATCTGAAACTCAGAGTCAATGACGTCAGTTCTAATGTGAAAGCTCACAGGCTTGAGATCCCAGAAGAGCTATGTTTCAGCTGGAGCAGAGAGGTAGGAGAAAGGACAGTGTCTGTGATCCAAGGCAGTCAACCATGCAGGCAGAAAGAGCTCTTTGCCTAAGGCTAGCCTTTGGTTTATCTAGGCCTTCAACGCACAGGTCAGGTCCATGCACATTAGGGAGGTGTTTTAGTCCATCTTCATATGTAAATGTTTAATCACGTCTAAAAATAACTTCATAAAAAGATGCAGAATACTCCTGAACCAAATGCTGAGGTTTCCCAATGGTTCTGTAAAGTTAACACAAACATTAGACATCATATATGCAGACCTACTTTCAACTCTCTGGGCAAATAAGTGAACTGCTCCAAGAACCAGCCTGCTTATCTACATGACAGGAATAAAAATACCTGGCTAATGAAACTTTAGCCAGATGGCCTGGCACTCATCTATAGTACTTGGCAAAGTGGCTATCGTTGCTAAGAGTTTTATTCTTTTTAATTCTTAGAAAATTTCATACATTTATGTAGTGCATTTTGAGCATATCTACCCATCATTACATCATTCCCACCCCATCTCGTTTCTTCCACCCCATCTCCATCCCAACTTCATGTCTGCTGTGGGATGTTCTGTATGTCTTGTGGGAGCCTGTTCTCAGGTTTCTTGTGGCTTTACCCAGCAGGTCCGCATAGAGGATGATTAGGACCACGGGCCTGAGTGCACGTGTCTGAGATGATCTGCACTTGGCTGTGCTGGGGAATGGTCTGTATGTCAAGTTGCTCTGATTGGTCAATAAATAAAACCGTGGCTAGACAGGAAGTATAGGCGGGACTAACAGAGAGGAGAAATAAAAGAACAGGAAGGCAGAAGGAGTCACTGCCTGCAGCAGCCACCAGGACAAAGAAGATGTAAAGTACCGGTAAGCCACGAGCCACGTGGCAAGGTATAGCTTTATAGAAATGGATTAATTTAAGATATAAGAACAGTTAGCAAGAAGCCTGCCACGGCCATACAGTTTGTAAACAAAATAAGTCTCTGTGTTTACTTGGTTGAGTCTGAGCAGCTGTGGGACTGGTGGGTGACAAAGATTTATCCTGACTGTGGGCAAGGCAGGAAAACTCTAGCTACACATGCCTTCCTTTTTTATTTTAATAACCCAGGGCCCAATTAGTGCTGCCCATATAGAAATGGATGTGGAGGAGTTCACTGGGGTGTGGGCAGCCTACCATTAGCCATGGCCCCAAAGGAGAATAATTATTATTTTTTTTTTTGTCGCTCAGCCGACATCAACTGCTAATAGCTCTGAAAAGGGTGGGCCTCAGGGGTCCCCTCTCCCACCGGTGCTGAAATTCTGACTGGTGTGGTCTTTGACAGGCAACCACAGGTGCTATGAATTGGGGTATGATGCAATGACCATGTCATGTCCAGAAGTCAACATCTCCCATCTCTTCTTCCCATCCACCAGCTCTTACGTCCTTCATGCGCCTCTTCTGCCACATCGCCTGAGCCTCGGGTACAGGGAGGTTAATCTAGATGATTCACCCACAACTCAGCACTTGCTGTTACTTAGACTTAGCACTTTGATCAGTTATGAGCTTTGACACTAACTGCTACACCCTGCAGGAAGCAGCCTTTCTGACCAAAGTCAAGAGCAGCACAAGTCTATGAGAACAAGCATAATTATTTAGAAGGCAGTCTGATCATGATCATCTAGCAAAACAATAACAATAGGTTCCACTCCAGGGCCAGTCATCTCCCCAGTCATGGGCTTTTGAGCAGGTTTACAGTACAGCATGGAATCTCTCCTGTGGCCCAGACCTCATATCCAATCAGAAATTGATTGTTAATTCTCATACTTGTCATACCATATTATTGCACCAGTGAGCACATCTTGCCACACAGGTCCGTATTGGAGCATGCAGCATTGAGAACTGGGTGAGATCACGGGTGTCTTTTCTCCCAAGCAGCTTGCATAGTACCTTCTGGCAACATATAACCAGCATCCAGAGGGTTTCCCTGTCAGGCAAGATTGATTTCTCCATGTCCTGTATCCTCAGTGAGTGGTCTTTGGCAACAGGGTCTTATCATTTAGTTATGGTGGACAACCAAGAGCAATGGCAATGGCCTGTGTTGTTTTGGATGTCTCTGGGGTCTCCCTGACCAATAATTCATAGGCAGGTGTCCTGTTTAGAAAAGAAAACAACGGAGCGCCATATTCCCAGTTCTCTCTCCTCTTCCTCTTCTCCACGCACGTGTCTCTCCCACAGGCCTGCACACTCTCTATCCCTTTATCTCTAATAAACTCTTATAAGCAGGGGGGGGGGAGAAAACAAATAAGCAAAAGCCATAATGAGACAATCACAAGTGCACGTGATCCTCTTGTTTGAACATGACACGGACTCTTCAGAAAACCCCACCTAGGTAAGATTTTTTTAAATAACATTTTTATTAATTCTTTGAGAATTTAATAAAATGCATTTTGATCACATTCACCTCCAGATCCACCCCCATGTAGCAGGAATCTTAGAGGGTCTTATTAATAAAATCAAATCTGTAGCCAGATATTGGGGTGAAGCTGGAAGATCAGAGAAGCAGAACAAGCCACAGCTACCTCACCTCGCCGGATCCTCAGCTGGTCTTGTTTCCTCAGACTGGAAGCCTCTGAGTCCTCATGCAGAATGAATCTCAGCTGAACTGCTGCTCCAAAGCCTGAAAGCTTAACCAGCCAAATGCTTCTAGTTTCTGGTCTTCACGTCTTATATACCTTTCTGCTTTCTACCATCACTCCCTGGGATTAAAGGCTCACTTTCTAAGATTAAAGGCGTAAATCACCATACTTGGCTGTATCCTTGAACACGTGGATTTCTGCCTCTGGAATGCTAGGATTAAAGGTGTGAGTGCCACCATTTTCCAGCCTTTGTATCTAGTGGCTGTTCTGTCTCTGACCCCAGATAAGTTTATTAGGGTGCACAATATTTTGGGGAACACAACACCACCACACCACCACCTACCTACTCACCCAACTTCATCCCCTGCCCCTTTAGCCCATCCAGTCCAATTTGTCATACTCTTGGGTATGGACAAGTCTCTGGAGCATGGCTGACTTACCAGGGGGTCACATCCTTAAAGAAAACTGACTCTCCCTCTTCCAGAGGCTCTCAACTGCCAATAGTTCCTCAGCTGGGGTTGGAACTCTGTGTGCACCTCCTCCTCTAGAGTAGGACCTTGTCTGGCATGAGTCTGTGTGGGTCTTGTGCATGCTGTCACAAGCCCTGTGGGTTTGTAAGTATAGCTACCCTGCTTTGTCTGAAAACACTCTTCCATTCCAGCCACGCACTCTTCCAGCTCTTAAAATCTTTCTGCCCCCTTTTCCATGGTCATTGTGGAAGGAAGTGAAGGGAAGGAGATGACATAGATGTCCCACCATCTAAGCATCCTACAGTCTCTTATTCTCTGTCCGTGGACCAGCTATGAGTTTCTGGGTTAATCACTTCTATTACAAGAGGATGCTTGAGTGAAACACTAATCTGTGTTATAGCACTAAGTAGGGGCCAGCTCACTACTATGTCCATTTAGCTAAATAAAAGTAATAGTAAGACTTTTAATTTTGAAAGCAGCACTTTACCAAAAGTTCCAAAGAGTGTTCTTATTGCTTGTTGAATCTGCAGTACAAGAATAAGTTATGCCTGGGGGTAGTTATTTTGAGAAGCCATCATTGGGGCCAGAGAGATGGCTCCATAGGTAAAGTCCTTGCTCTACAAGAGTGAGGACCTGAGTTCAGAGTCATAGAAGCCACATATATCTGAATGTGCAGCACATGTCTGTAATCATCTCAGTGCTCCTACAGCAAGATGAGAGGTAGAGATGGGGAAAACCCCAGAAGCTTTTGGTCCAATAGTGGAAAGCCAAGACCAACACCCAAGGTCGTCCTTTGACTGCTACATACACACCATGGCAAGCATGTGCTCAGACTCCCACACACAAACACACACACACACACACACACACACACACATACACACACACACACACAGATATTTTTAAAGGGAAAAAGAAAACCATTTATGTACGTGTAGAGTATAGAGTGTTTGAAGGAAAGAAAAACTTGAGCAACTGTTCTGGTGCCTTCCATAGGACTTGTGCAGAGTATTGAGATGTTATATAAGCATCAGGGCTGGGGATGCGGAGTGCTTTTACAGTCCGAGTTGGGGAAGTGAGGAGGGAGGCTGTGGATGATGGCATCTTTTGCAACTGACAGTCCTTGTTTCTTTAATATGCTGCTTTAATATAAAGCCAATGGTGACTTGGAGCCTAGTAAATCAGAAATACATTTGAACCTTATTGATTAAATAACAAAAATCAAATCAGTCTTCTCCCGAAACCTATTTGCAGTTACAAGATATTACCTGAAATTTCAGGCTCTTGAGAGAGAAAATGCCATCCAAATAGAAGGTATTAGTTTAGAAGGTCTCAGACTCTTGTATTGACTTGACTCATGGTTTCAAAGTCTAACGTTAGGTTATACCTGCCCAATAAAATGAGTGGCATTATCTGCACACTCAAATGAAAGAACACCTTAAATTGTCCTTTTTCTAGGGACCTCTCAGGACTTTGTAGGATCTGCTGAGGATCCCATTTTTGGTTGCCTTAATTGGAAAAGGGGTGAGATGGAGGTTGACGATGTGGAGAAAACGACCCCTCTTCAAAGGGAAAAGGTTTCCCAGATCTATTTCTACCAGATAATTAAGCCTATTATCCTGATGATAAATGACCCCCTTAGATCTCCTTCTAGACCTATAATTTTGTAATTCCAAGAATAAATCCTCAGTCTAGCTACTGAGGCAATTAGGGTAAGTTTCACTTGGGCAAAAGCGAGATTACAGCTGGAGTCCTGCAGGTAATTACTATTATCCTCTGCTCCCTTCAGCACGGAAAGCCTGGCATGCTTAATCAAAGGAAAGGCCCTCTGGATAGAGTGAGGAGATGGCTAACTGCACGCACTGAGACCTGCAAGTGCGCTGGGTACCACAGAGAAGTCGGATGATGGGATCTCCGCCCTGCAGAATTTTATAAGTGCCGTGATAATGGACCGAGCAAAAGAGATTGGCATGTTGTACTCAACCTGAGTAATAACGATAAGCAGGAGGAGAGCTCTGAACAGGGAAGTCATCCCAAAGACCACTAGGACACACCACCCCTTGTGTGTGAGGAGGGTCGTGGCAGATTTGTGAGCAATGAGCATGAGGCTTCAGCAAGAACTCACAAGACATTCCACCCTCTACCTTGCTGAACATTTTTCTACCTTCCACTTCACAATGAATGCTCACTCTTGTATTCTGCCCTCAAGAGAACCTATCCTATGGTTTTTCACAGCACACCCATCCTCCAGCCTGTGGTTGCCCAGGGGATGGCTGTATGTGAGATATGGAAGTAGGTAAGCTGGATGGTGTCTAAGAACTCAAGATATGAACTCATCCCCAGGGGAGTAATGGCAACTATAGAAGGCATTTTAGGCAACAGGCTGTGGGTCAGTGTATATTTTCTGAGTATCTACTGTGGATTCGAGTTTTACACATAGATGGGTTCATTCTTTTTTGTTGTGGTTAGCATGGGCCACTGATGAAAACATGGTTGGCTTCTTCACTCTACTGGGTAGCTGAATTTTCATTGTCCTTATGGTAAATGCATGGTAAGATGAATGGCTAAAACAGAATTGACTTTTATATGGCTGGTTTGGGGTTGTAAGAAATGAATGGGAACCAGATATAGAGAGTCACACACACCTTTAATCCCATCCCTTGGAAAGCAAAGGCATGCAGATTTCTGTTGAGTTCAAGCCCAGCTTGCTCTACAAAGGATTCAAAACCACTACACGGTGAGACCCCGTCTCAAAATAAAAATAAAATGAAATAAATAACTGGCTTCAAAAGTAGTGGCTCTTTGCTTGGAATTTTCTGAGATGGCTGACGGGAGCTGGAAAACATGTCCTCTTCACCATCTGTTGATCTGAGGAACTAAGGCAGGCCTTCTATGTTGTCAGATATGAGGACGATAAGACCCGATATGAGCTCATGTCCTGGTTCCAGCCAAGGCCAAGTTTAGATAGCTCAAAAGTACCTAGATCCATCTAATTTACCCAAGTCTTAGTGGAATGTGTACTGGGTAATTTTCTTGGTCTGCATTAAAGCCCTTCCTGATCCCCTTGTGGGTCACATAAAGTACAGTCCCAAATCATAGAGGTGGTGTCTTGGGACTAGTCTCAACCTACGGGAAGGAGTTCACAGGTGACCGTTCTGTCCTCACATCCTTCAGACGAAGCTGACCAGTGTTTCGTGCATCAACTCCCGTTGGATCTATCCATATACATCTGGGGTGATTTCTTTGTCTTTTTTAAAAGATGTATTTATTTATTATGTATACAGAGTTCTGCCTGCATCTATGCCTTCACACCAGAAGAGGGCACCAGATCTCATTACAGATGGTTGTGAGCCACCATGTGGTTGCTGGGAATTGAACTCAGGACCTCTGGAAAAGCAACCAGTGCTCTTAACCTCTGAGCCATCTCTCCAGCCCCTGGGGTGATTTCTAGCACCTCTAGGCTTGCTCGCCTGCCTCCACTTTGTCTCCTGTGAGGTTCCCTTAGACTAACTGCATGAAATCCTTGTCCTCAACTTTGGAGTCCTTGACAGAGATATCAAACCAAGGGGGTGGCATTCTCTGAGAATATTAAGTGTTGGAACTCTACGGTTGATCTTACCCAGAAGCGACACCTTCTAGTTGTTTTGACTTGTTAAAGTAGTAACATGTCTCATCCTGCTAATTAGAGGAAATGTAGCTTGTTTTAAAAAATTAAATTTTGCAAAAATGTCAGCATATGACACAGAAGGAAAGCTTTCTAAAATGCTTAAAGCAGAATGAGAAATTAAGTTGAAGGGTGATATTGTAAGATGTTTATATAACTACTTGAAACCATGTGTTTGTGACTAAAAGATACATTCCAAATTCAAAGCTACCAAGAAGAATTTCAGTATTATCTATAATTTTTGTGATGTGGTTATTTTTGTTGCTGTTTTGCTTTTTGTTTATTGTTTTCTTTTCAAGACAGGTTTTCTCTGTGTAGTCCTGGTTGTCCTAGAATTTACTCTGTAGACCAGGCTGGCCTCGAACTCACAGAGATCCGCCTGCCTCTGCCTTCTGAGTGCTGGGATTAGAGGTGAATACCACCATGCCCAAGGTAATGTAGTTTAAATAAGAGAATGTTGCTGGAGGGCTTCTCTCCAGGTTCCAACAAGCCCCCAGCCCCACAATCCACGTATAAAATAATCACTCAGACGCTTATATCACTTATAAACTGTATGGCCGTGGCAGGCTTCTTGCTAACTGTTCTTTTATCTTAAATTAACACATTTTTATGAATCTATACCTTGCCACATGGCTGGTGGCTTACCGGCGTCTTTACATGTTGCTTGTCCTGGTGGTGGCTGCAGTGTCTCTCCCTCCTTCTTCCTGTTTCCCCAATTCTCCTCTCTCCTTGTCCCACCTATACTTCCTGTCTGGTCACTGGCCATCAGTGTTTTATTTATATAGAGTGATATCCACAGCACTTCCCCTTTTCTTCTTTTTTTTTTTAAAAAAGGAAGGTTGTTTTAACTTTAACATGGTAAAATTATATATAACAAAATAATTATCAAGCAAGAATTACAGTTACAATATTAAAGAAGATATCTATCTTATATTTGTGAGTTTAAGGTTTTATATCTAACTTATCTTTTATCATAACTAAGGAAAATTGTAAGTATCTAGTCTTTAACCACATCAAAGACCTCAGAAGGATATAATACTACCTGAGAAATGGGAGAAGGATGCAAGCAACTTTCGGGAGTCTTGCAGGGTACAAAGAGACAGCTGACAGCCTGGACAGTTATCCAAAGTTCTCTTGTAAAGTTGGGGCATTTGTCTTCAGCCCACAGGCCTAGAGTCTCTCATTTACTTTTTTCTGTGTCTTGTAGAATGTCTGGCAGTTTCCTCAGTGAAGCAGGAACCTGAAGGACCATTTTATCAAGCAAAGTTCAGTGATCACCTTCCTATGGGTCCTGCATGTCCAGTTGATCAAGCAGTCCAGGCAAGAACAGTTTCTTGCCCAAATGGCTATTTTTGCCAAGGTGAAGATAAACTCCATATGGAGTGTTTTCAATGCCCATCCTCCTCTCCGAAGTAAGTCCAGTGCTGTCAGGAGCAGACATGTCTCACTGTCCAGAATGTCTAAATTTTTAAAACATTTTAAATGCCATATTCTGTAGGTCTTTGAAGTGTTTAAAGACTTGCCAATATTTTTATATAAAACAGGTTGATTATAAATGCAATCTCTTTCTAAAAAAGAAAAGGGGAAATGTGGTGGTATTCTAATTATACTGAAATGTGATTTTGATTGTATGTTAATAAATAAAGTTGCCCGGGGGTCAGAGCTATTAGAGCCATAGAAAGAGTGTGGCGGTGGTGGCACACGCCTTTAATCCCATAGATCTCTGTGTGTTCAGGGATACAGCCAGCATTGGAGACATACGCCTTTAAGACCTAGAGGGCTGTACTTACAGGCAGTGACGAGGTAGTCATGTGTTTGGGTCTACAACCAATGAGAAGGCAGAACAGAAAGATTATTCAAAGATAGACACACAGGAAATAGGTCTCTTTCGGAGAGCTAGGACCACCACAGGAGGAAGGGTGAGATTTTAGCTCTGAGCTCTGACCTCTCGGCTTTCTCTTTTACATTGGTTCTGTGTTTCTTATTTAATAAGACAGTTGGTTACATCTACAAGAGACTTGAAGAACAATGGAGAAAGAGCCAACATTAGCTGTTCCTTTGGAAGGTGTCACACTGACCTGTTAGGTTTTTCTGTCCGGTGTGCTGTAAAATGTTTCCAAATTAAAAATTTTTTAAAAGTTAAAGCACTTTTCTAGTAAAGTCAAACAAATTTAAAACTTCAAAAAGGATTAAGCTGATCTATGGACTCACCAACCCCCAAGTATGTACAGTATTGCTAAAGTGATTATATTTTTCCGAATGTTTCTCTATCTCAGAATGTGCAATGCAGTCACTGATTTTCCCGTGTTTTTAGAGATTCCCAGTTTGATTCCTGATGGTAGGAAACAGGAATTGTAACAGAGAATAGTAAAAAATACATTTAATTTGTTTTCTAGAATACTTGAGATTAGCACTATGAGGGTAAATATGGGATCCAACTTAGTTCATGGACACAAAGAAAAGAAACCAATCTTATTGGGAATAAATCGATTTCAATGTTATTTCTTTTTCTTTGATCACCCATTTATAAAAACAGTAACATGCCAGCATTCTTCTCTATCTTCCATAAGAACTTCTGGCTACTGTTTTCCCCCCTTCTTTTTATGATTACAAATAGCCTTCATTAAATGTGCAAACTGAACCCACAGTTTGGATTTTTTGCCTGGCTGCAACTGGGTATTGTTCAGTATTATTATTAATAATATATGTGTTGGGAGACAGGAGAACACTCTGATAGATATTCATGCTACAGGCCAGATCGATGCATGTGTAGAGCATCTATTTGCACGAAGCAAATGCCATGAGCATATGGCTCCCAAGTTCTGAAGTCTGCCACTGTTAGATAGGCTGATGACAGCAGTTTATCATGTATGGCTGGAACAGAGAGATGAATGGCAAAGCCCTTTAATGGTCCCTGCCATCCAGGCAACAAACCCTTCTGTCCTTTTCCTCTTGGCCTCCAAAATAATCAGTGGAGTAGGATTCAAGAATAAAGTCAAGATAAAACTCTTTGGGTTCCAGAATGGACGGAGAGGGGCTTACTAAGGGGCAATCATGAATAGAAGACGTTGTGCAATTTGTTGGCCTCGGAGCCTTTTCAAAAGGGTCCTGCAGTTTTGCATGCTGCAAGCCATTTTTTTTTCCTGTTTGTTATCTTCTATGTTTCCTCCATCCATGGGGAACCAGGAATAATAGTTCCTAATGGGCCAGGCAAAGGGTGGGAAAGCTGTAAAAGGTGCAAGTAGTTTTCAAACCCTTGATTCCTTTAGTCTGCCAGCACCAAAACCTATAAATAGGAATGCCTGGCAAGAGAGGAAGGGAGACAGCTCTCTCCACATCTGAGTGCTCTTGAGCAGGGGGAGGGAGAGGAGCGTGTGAAAGGCTTTGCACAAGCCTGGCTTCTTGACACTATGCCAGAGCTCCCTGACGTGACGGAAAAGCGGGCGTGTAGGGAGGACTCCCTCGAGTTGGAAATTTTTGCTGCAGAGGTTATTACTGACCTGATAAGATTTCAGAAATGCCTCTCTAGGGAGGAAAAAGGGGGACAGAGATTTTTGTTTAATTTTGTGGACATTTGACTGTTACATGCCTGCTACGGGCTGAACTCATATCCCTCTTCCACTTTGTACAGAGCTCTAGCCCCTTGTGTGGCCATCTCTGGAGACAGGGCCTTAAGGGAAGCAATGAGGGTCAAATGTGGTCATAAGGGTAGGGCTGTAATCCAAGAAGACAAATGTCTTTTGTGGACAGGAGGCCCCAAGAAGTGTGCTTGCATAAGAGAAAAGTCACGTGAAGACAGAATGAAAAAGCTGCCATCTACAAGGCAGGAAGTGTGCCCACCCCAGAGACCGACCCCGCTGCCACCTTCCTCTCGAACTTCCAGCCTCTAGAACCGTGAGAACATAAGGCGGTACTGATGAAACCACCTCGTCTGTGGTCACAGTGTGGGTCGACCTGGCAAACCAACACAATGCCTTGCAACACCAGAAGGCAGGTCTTACTACACATAAGTGTCGAAACTCCATGATGCATATATGCTGTGGGATGTTCTGTATGTCCTGTGGGAGCCCGTTCTCGGGTTCTTTGTGGCGTTACCCAGCAGGTCCGTATAGAGGATGATTAGGACCATGGGCCTGAGTGCAGGTGTTTGAGATGGTCTGCACTTGGCTGTGCTGGGGATGGTCTATATGTCAAGTTGTTCTGATTGGTTAATAAATAAAACCTGATCGGCCGTGGCTAGGCAGGAAAGATAGGCGGGACTAACAGATAAAAGGACAGAAAGGCAGAAGGAGACGCTGCAGCCGCCGCAATGACCAGAGATGCTGCAGCCGCCACCATGACCAGCAGCCTGTGAAGACGCCGATAAGCCACCAGCCACGTGGCGAGGTATAGTGGATTAATTTAAGATAAAGGAACAGTTAGCAAGAAGCCTGCCACGGCCATACAGTTTGAAAGCAAAATAAGTCTCTGTGTTTACTTGGTTGGGTCTGAGCGGCTGTGGGACTAGCGGGTGGCAGAGATTTGTCCTGACAGTGGGCAAGGCAGAAAAACTCTCGAGCTACAAATGGCGCCCAACGAGAGGGCAAGTGTTTCCACCTAAAACCTGGAAAAGATTCTAAAACGGAGCTAAAAACAGCTTCCTAATTGTCTCTCTCAAATGAGCAGCAGTGGGGCTAAAGAAAAAAGGGCTAAAGAAAAAAAGGGAAGAAAAAAAGAGGGACTAAAGAAAAAGGACAAATGAACAGGGATAAAGGCCGGTGTTAAAAAAAAAAAAATACTAAAGACAAAGTCCCTTAACCAAGAGGCGCTCCAATAAAGTGTGATCTGAGAAGAATCCTCGCATGGTGGTAAAGAGGATTCAGAACTCAACACACGGAGCGGTGACGTCGGTAAGTTCTCCAGGAACGGTGACGTCAGTAAACGCCCCACAGTTCCTAATTCTCTCTCTCAAATGAGCGGCAGCCGCCGGTTTGAGTTACTGGCGGGTTCCTGGCATGTGCACTTAACCTGCAGTAAGGCGGAAATGAGGCCTCTGCAAGTGGCACATTAAGCTGCATGGTGGATTTAGCCTTTGCTAAAATGTACATAGGCTTGGAAGAGAGAGGAAAAGGAACATAGACAGTTATATAAAGAAATAGAAAGTTTAAAAAAATAAAGTCTTTAAAGAGAAAGTAAAGTAATATAAAAAATAAGCCATGTAAAGATGGATATCACACAGAGAGTTTGGATTATATTGTCTTTGGGATTTTTAACTGCAGAAAAACATTTGATCGTAAAAGATGTTGAGTTAAACCAATATGTATATATTAAAGATACTTTGACTTTAAAATTTGGATATAAGGATGTGTTACTTTGGAAAAGAGATTCTGCTTTTGTCTCTACAGAAAGCCAGAGGCTATGGATTTGTTCCAGATTAAGATACATCAGTTTGACCAGCCAAGACCCCTGAAGGTCTCTGATGACACCATGGCCCAGATGATCCAACATCCAGAATCGTTTCAAGGCAACTGGCTCAGACGATACAGCCTCATGGACTACTCCATGATCCTAAAATTTTCTTTGTGTCCCCATAAGATACAGCGCCCCCCTCCAGCAGGAAGTAGTAAGAGAAGCTACGCCCAAATTCCCAAATATACCAAGCTGGCTTTGGAGATGTGTAAAAGTTAAAACCTTCCTTTTTAAAAAAAAAAAAAAGAAAAGAAAAGGGGAAGTGCTGTGGGATGTTCTGTATGTCCTGTGGGAGCCCGTTCTCGGGTTCTTTGTGGCGTTACCCAGCAGGTCCGTATAGAGGATGATTAGGACCATGGGCCTGAGTGCAGGTGTTTGAGATGGTCTGCACTTGGCTGTGCTGGGGATGGTCTGTATGTCAAGTTGTTCTGATTGGTTAATAAATAAAACCTGATCGGCCGTGGCTAGGCAGGAAAGATAGGCGGGACTAACAGATAAAAGGACAGAAAGGCAGAAGGAGACGCTGCAGCCGCCGCAATGACCAGAGATGCTGCAGCCGCCACCATGACCAGCAGCCTGTGAAGACGCCGATAAGCCACCAGCCACGTGGCGAGGTATAGTGGATTAATTTAAGATAAAGGAACAGTTAGCAAGAAGCCTGCCACGGCCATACAGTTTGAAAGCAAAATAAGTCTCTGTGTTTACTTGGTTGGGTCTGAGCGGCTGTGGGACTAGCGGGTGGCAGAGATTTGTCCTGACAGTGGGCAAGGCAGAAAAACTCTCGAGCTACACATATATATACTTAGCTCCAAGAAATGGTAGAATGAATTGGCTGCTGGATTTAGGCAGGCCTAGTTCAAAGCCCCGTTGGCCACTAACTAGTGGAATCTCCTCCGGCTAATTATTACCGCTTTGTATGTCTCCTCATCGGCAGAAGAGGAATAATGGCGGATCCTACCGACAAGTTTGCCCTGAGATGGATTGCTTTTGAGGGCCTTGTTTGTGTCGAGTGTTTTCAGCTTACCAAGTGTTTCCATTGCCATTCTTTAACTGGATTTTTATAGCAATCTGATGAGATTAGCGGAGAAGGATATGTGATATCCACTCAAGGCAGGAGGAAATCAAAATTCTGAGAAGTCAAGCAGCTTGTCCCAGCTCAAATTTCTAATAACTCTGAAGCCGGGCTTCCCATGAACGTCCCCTGGCCCCAAGTCTATGGCTTTCATTGGTAAATCAGTACTCTCTCCGGTTCCTCCCTCCTCCCTCCCATCCTTCTTCTTATTGTCTCCCTCCCACAACACATACTGAGTTTCTGACATGTTTTCAGAATACTTCTCTTTCCTTCTCCAGAACTCTGTTCTTTTTCCTTTGTTTCTGTGGATTTTGATATTAGCTGTGCGGTATGCAAGTCCCCCTGGGAATGCAACCGTGTGTGCCCATGCCTCTGTATCCAGTGCTGTCATCCGCAATGGGAGTGATCGCCTACTTTGTGCCTCTTCTCCCCAACCTGACAGCTTTTTCACTTAAAGATGCTAGGGCTCAGCTTTCAAGGACATATTATAAATAGATCCTTAGCAGGACTCTCTTATCTGTGAACTGACACCAAGCACAGGCAACCAGGACACAAAAAAAGAATGGTGTCCGGGACAGAGCAGATAATCAATATCTTCAAATGATTTGAGAGCAAGTTTTCCCAAGGGGGAAGTGAGGAAGGCCTGAAAATGACAGCCTGGGAATGCTTTCTGGGGTCTTCTGTGGAGGGGAGGGTATCATTTAAAGGAACAGGTTTCAGATTGCCGCTTTTTATATTTGGCATAATGTCAGCATCACCCTTTTAAGCTCTTCCTACAAACCGGGGAAACTAAAGCTGTGCAGATGCTTCCTGATCACTGGTGTGATGTGGGAGTTGCAGCGATTCCCAAAGGGACAGGAAGGTGCCTCTGCATTATGAGAAGTGAGTCATTAATATGTACTTCTAGCCATTAGGGACATGGATTTTATGTGTGTGTGTGTTGGGGTGTGTGTGCACATTTGTATGGAGGCCAAAAGACCATCTCAGGTGCCATTTGTCAGGGCTTTCAGTTCTTGTTTGAGACAGTGTCTCTCTGGCCTGGAACTTGAAACAGGCTAGACTAGCTGGCCAGCAAGCGTCAGGGATCCTCTTGATTCCACTTCCCAGGGCTGGGACTGCAAGGATGCCTCTATACCCAGCTCACTCACTTGCTCATTTTCTTTCTCTCTCTTTCTTTCTTTCTTATTTTCCTCTTTCCTTTCTTTCTTTTTTTTACTTTTTTTATTTAGTTCAGTTTTGTGGATGGAACTCTGGTCCTCTGACTGAAAAATCCCTCAGCATCCCCAAGAATGTGGAAATTTAAAAACTGAGAAGCACTGTCTTGTGGAATCGTCAGAAGAGAAGCAAAGGCCTAAAAGGTTTTAGTTTATGTCTGAAAAGTCCCAGCAGAGTATGAGAAGCCCATCAAATCCAGCTCTCCTGTTTTACAGGGAATGCAAGGGGAACACAGAGAGAAGCCCCAGGCAGGAGATCTAATATTATAACTAGATGTGCCAGGCCCAGCTCTTCCTTCAACCAGTAGTGAGAGAATATTAGTGGGAAAGACCAGAGAACGGCCAAGTCATTGTCTGCCCCAAAGACAGAAAATGAAAATGTGCCCATCACATGCTGCCTCCTACCCAGGACATCTACCTGAAGGATGTCCCTGGGGAACTGAAGGAACACAACCCAGCTCTCTCCTGCCCTTCTAACTGGCTTCAGAAGGGTCTGTGGTGTTTCAGTGATTATTCCAAGAGCTAAAGTAGTGAACTGGAGAAGTAATGTGGAAGATCATGAAGCAGCTGTTGGCTCCCTGTGAATGTAGATCATGTTCCTGTAAGACAGAGTGTCTGTAATTATTCTACGTAAGAAATCATCCACAAGATGCTGGTAAACCTAACCCTTACACTTAGCCTTGGTTCTCACCCACACCCTGACCACTCTTTCCTTGGTCCTCTTCCCAAATGACTCATGTTAACTGTGTCATGTTAACATACAGACTAGCCAGCACATCATCCATGACCATCGTGATGTCCCTAAACATGATCTTGATGTCACTCTTACATGGACCAAAACCCTATATTTGGTCATGAATTTTAACCTTTATTTTTGCTCTCACCATATTCTTCAAACAGACAGCGATCATAATGAACTATAGCATAATCAATCTAACCCTCTCTTGACTCTCATACTGACTGTGACCCTCTTACCAAACTTTATCATTTTGTTTACCATGTCTATGACTCTGAAGCTGACCTTTACCTGCAACCTGACCCTGACTCCATGATTGTTACCCAAACACTCTATCTGATCTCCTTGCTCCTCAATTGTTACTTCATCCTTGATGATGTATCTGACCTTGACAATCACTCTGATCATGACCAATATCATGACCTCTCACCAGCCTTACCCTCACAGTAGTTTGTATCTCACAAAACCTTTAATTTTGGTTGGATTTCTTATTCTAACACATGTCTTCACCTCTGCTTCCTCAATAACTGCCTTATCTTTGCTGTCACTTTCACCCTGACCTGACCCTAAACTTTATGCTGACCATGAACTTCATCCATTCATTGATCCTTACGAGACGTCAGCTTTTATACTTCCATACACTGACTCTTAACTTGATCCTCAAGTTAATTGTATTAACTACTTTTCTATTGTTGTGTTGGAACCATGACCAAGAGCAACTTGTAGAAGAAAGAATTTTTTTTGGTTTACAGTTCTAGAGTTCGTGATGTGGAGAAGGCATGCCAGAAGGAGCGGTAAACCAGTGGCTCACATCTCAACTGCACACAGGAAGCAGTGATGAGCAGGGATTGGGGTTAGGATATACATCCTCAAAACCCACCCCTAAGGGCATTCTTCCTCCGGCAAGACCATACCTCCTAAAGTTCTATAGCCTCCCTAAGCAGTGCTATCAAGTGGGGACCAAGAATTTAAATACATGAGCCTGTGGGGGACATTTCTTATTCAAACTGCCACACTGACCCTCTCCACATCAGAGACCCTAAAATATACAACCACACTCACTTTGACCCTATTCTCTTCACCCTCACCCTAGTGCTCACACTCTCGCTGATCTTGACTTCCAACTTGACTCCAACATACACCCATTACCCTGAACCTACTCGTTAGCATCATCCTAAAGCTGTCTTCATAACCTTGACCTACAACATGACCCTGACCCTCATAATGATTCTATTAACAATGACCTAACCATCACTAAACTGAGTTTGAACATGAAGTCTTATGTACTTGTATTCTATCTTAATCTAGATTCCTTATAATTTCCAATAGAAATGCATTTTGAAAATTATATTTAGTTCTGAACTTGCTTATACTTGTACTTTGTGTTTTCAAATTCATTCTTCTTACTTACATGAATATGTCCAAGTAAAAAAAATACTCAAGAATAGTTTGTTATTTTTGCTTGTTTCATATAGCCTCAGTTAAATCTGGCAGTTAATAAGATTTTTCTTGAGAGACCAATGTCTGATTTCTCCTATATTTTCCCCAATCTCTGTACACAAGTATAATTTTCAGAGATACTTTTTTCTTTAACTGACAAGAAGTAAGTGTATGAAGTTTAGGGTTTTCTAGCTTGGTCTGACTCAGAGGAAGAAAATGTAACTCAGATGAATGTGTGAGTTTCTGAGAGATGTTTAAAATCTTATCAACCCTGTATGTGTTTTGGTTGAGGCAAACAAATATAGTATTGAAAAACTCTGTATCAGGAGGCTAGAGAGATGGCTCAGAGGTTAAGAGCACTGGCTGCTCTTCCAGAGGTCCTGAGTTCAATTCCCAGCAACCACATGGTAGCTCACAACCACCTGTAATGAGATCTGGTGCCCTCTTCTGGCCTGCAGTCATACATGCTGTATACATAATAAATAAATAAATCTTTAAAAAAAAAGAAGAAAGGAAAAAAAAAAAACTCCGTATCAATGCAAACAAGCTGCCTTACATGTTCCTCTCAAATGTCTTATTGCTTCTTAGATTAAACTGAGATGAATGTAAGCCCAGAAGAGTGTGTACCATTCATGTCAAAGGTGCCTCCTTACTGTGAGGGGAACAACAGATGAAGAGCCTAAGCTGTGGCACTGGAAGAATCCGAATCAGTACCTGGTCTAGAACTTGCTATGTAGCCCAGGCCGGCCTCCAACACACAGAGATCCACCTGTTTCTTCCTCCCAAGTGCTGGGATTAAAGGTATGCATCGTCATCACCTCTGGCAGAATGGAGACCTTTTGTGTAAAATAACAGGTCATTTTGACTGGTTGCGCAATGACCAATGGACATTCCTTTCTGTCACCAAATTATTCTAATGCTGATGCTTCCTGCACACCCACCAGCCATCCTGTTAGAGAGTCCCACTGATAGCCTTGACCTAAATTTTCTTGTTCAAATTTTAAGACGCCATTACATAGTTAGCTCACCCTCAAAATACAGACAGCCTCTAGAAATTAAGTCCCTTATGAAGACTAATACCGTGGTCTTCACACGGCTCGACAGCTCACTGGATGCAGGGGTAGAGGAATTGTATGTGTTTTTTGAATAGGTGTTGGTTATTTTATCCATTTTCTGACAAAAGCAACTTAAAGGAGGAGTGTTTTGACCTCACAGTTTGAAGTTAGCACAAGTGACAGGGAGGCAGAGTGTCAGGAGCACGACGCAGTGAGTCCCACTGCTCCGAGTCAGAAAGCAGAAGGAAAGTGCTGATGCTCAATCAACCGTTTCTTTTTTATCCGGGCCGGGACCCCAGCCCATGGAAGGGTGCCACCCACATTTAGGGTAAGTCATCCCACCTAACTAATCTAGACAGCCCCTCGAAGACAAGCCCAGAGGATTGTCTCTTCGGTGGTACTAGAGCCTGTCAAACTGACAGTCCATAGTCCTCACAGCCTAGTGGACAAAGTTGGGCTCATTTCAACACAAGGGTGTTTCCAATCTGCCAACAACAAAACAGAATGCGCATATTGCGTGTCAAATGAAAATGTTTACCACTGTGCTGAGACAATAATCTTAATCTAGACAGACACTCCTATGATCACACCCACAGCGCTCGCGGCATCCAATCCACTGTCAATGGTCAGTAAATGGCCCCTAATTCGGTTTGGGATGATGCTTACTTCGATCTTAGGGTTGCCTGAGCAACAATGATGCCAAAACACTTGAAAATGGGAGTTCAATGAAAAATCTTCAAGTTGTCAGCACCAGGCAGGGATAAACAAAACAGTTGCAGCCTGACTTTAAATCCCCATGCCAGCACTGGGTCCCAAAGCATGCCCTACTTGCCAGGCACAGTCTTGATAAAGCCCCATAGTGGGTCACCAAACAGAATGAAGGGCGCTATGGCTCTCCAAACACCAGCCAATAGACTTCACACTGTACCTTTTGTGTTTATCTGGCATTTGTTCCCAGGGCCCACTCAAGCTTCTCTTCCCTGGAGAGAGCTATGCCTATCTGGTTTTAACGCGGTGGGAAGTGGGGAGTGTGTGTGTGTGTGTGGGGGGGTGCGGATAGCTTGGTTTTGTGTTTCTACATGGGAAGTTCCCACTTGCCCCTCTAATGATGTACCCTTGTTGAATATTTTTACACAGAAACTTCGTGTCTTCATCACCTGCAGTCCTCCCTATGAAACAGAGGACTGGGGGGAAGCTTCTAGAGCCTGGTGCATTCCCAAGTCTCCAGGCCATTAGTTTTCCTGTCTGTTTCCGGGACTCTCAAGCTGTAAGTGGGAAACGTTCTTAAAGGAGTGGATAGCTGAACCCCTGAGATAACCTGGGGCCGCAATACTGTCTCTTCTGCCTCTTTGTCGCCTTGAGGGAAGACAACACTGCAATAAATCTCTCTGCCCATCTCAACCACGCCTCTGTAAGCCAGTGGCCCAGGTACGGCTTTCAAGTTTAATGCGCCCTAGTACGTTTGCAGTTTAATTCTTTTGGTGTGTTACTCTCCCATTGCTCCCCAGTACATTCTGGCCCGTGTGCAGGGGTGCCACTCTTAGGGCGACTGTGCACTTGCACCTCCTCCACAGTACCAAGGGGACAGTACTGCCGTTGCTAGGAAACACGCGCTACAATCCCCTCGACCCCGTCCTCAAGTGAGCTTTTGCAGAAAAGAGCCCAGCTGGACCCTTGCGCTTGCAGGGACTATTCCAGGTGCATAGGCTGCCAAACTGCTGTTCTCAAGGCGCAGTGCTGGATGGAGCTCCTGGCAGCCCCAGGAACGCCTGCTGCGACGGCTTTGCGGTGAATCCCGGCTTAGCTGAGATCTGTGGCATTCCTCTCCTTTCTCCAAAGTAGGAGGCGCGGCCTCAACAAAAAGCCAGATTCCCTCCCAACCACCCCCTGTTCTTTTAAATAAGTGCGTTTGTGCCTGGCCAGGCCCTTTTGGCGTTCGTATGTGCTCAGTGTCTCCACCTGCTGGTACTTAGCTATGCTTTGCTTTGTAATTTTAAAATACCAGAAATACAAAATTG
Organism: Peromyscus leucopus; assembly: GCF_004664715.2. NCBI lineage: Eukaryota > Metazoa > Chordata > Mammalia > Rodentia > Cricetidae > Peromyscus > Peromyscus leucopus. Next base: position 110,500,497 of record NC_051065.1, read on the forward strand.
GGCTCTCAACCTAAAAGAATGGTTGAGAAATACGCATTGAGAAATAACAGTGATTTGGTGGCAAAAGGACCTTCTCATGAGCAAATTAACAGTCATTTTACTTGTAAAAACAAATCATCTATTCCTTACCCGTATAATGGTAAAAGATTTATTAATAGGAATTATTTGTAGGAATTTAGTCATGTACACAGGAAAATATGAACACTGAGAATGAGGCAGGCATAGAGGTGCACATCTGTAATCCTGGTGTGTGGAGTAGAGGCAGGAGTTCAAGGCCATCAGCCGCAAAGCAGGTTCTATGCCAGCCTAGGCTACGTACCAAGACAAGTGTACAAAGTTTTGACTATAGCGTCCTGTTCAGAGAACTGCGTCTCTGCAAGGCTTAGATCCAGACAGCTGACATCTATATGAACACTGTCTTTCAAGCTGGGAATAGTGGCGCATACCTTTAACCCCAGCACTCTGGAGACAGAAGTAAGCAGATCTCTGTGAGTCTGAGACCAGCCTGGTCTACAGAGTGAGTTCCAGGACAGCCAGAGCAAATAGTGAGCTTGTCTCAAAAAACAAAAACAAAATAAAACAAACAAACAAAAAGCAAGATTTAAAAAAATGTCTTTCACTGAGTAATCAGTCTTTTCTCTAAAAGTAAGAGGCAGTTGTCTGGAGAAACTTAAGTTTTCAGTTTATTGTTATAGCAGCATGTCTTCCTGGGCTGCACGGATGGCCTAGTGGCTAAGGCTAAGACTGAGTACTGCTCTTTCAGAGGACATAAGCGTGGTTCTCAGTATCCACTCACAACTGCCAGCAAACCCAGCTCCAGGGGCTCCACTGCCCTCTTCTGGCCTCTGCAGGCAACTGCACACACATGCACACATAGACAAACACATATACACTTAATTTTAAATAAAAAATAACTTAAAATAAGAATGTGTCTCCTATGATTTTAAGATTGGAAAAGGCAAAAATGAGGGGCAGGCATTCCCAGTTTGGTTAGGTTGAACCCACAGTGCCAGTATACTTGACTATTGAATGACTTTTCCCAGGCCCCGAGTCAGACTCCCAGGAACACACCAGTAGGTGGGTATATTAGGCTTATTACTAGTTGCATTGAGGAACTCATGGCAGCAGGACCTGCATGCTGTCTCAGTAAGAAAGTGTCAGAATTTATTCATATAAATGTTGTCTTCTGTTAGGAGACTAAGGAAGTGAGGGTTTTGATCTAGATCAGATGTTGTAAGAACAGCGGGGCCAGATACATAATTAGGTATCTTGTGTATATATAACAAATGATTAGATGATAACCTAAAGTTTTTAACTTTAACTATAAAGGATAATTAATTATCAGTAAATTAAAGCAACGCATATCAAAGTAATTTTATCTCACAAATAAACTGCAACAACTTTAAACAATCAATAGAGAATCAAATAGAAATTCTGTTATGACCAGTATGATAAATTCTTGCTTTAATTATTATCTCAAATAGGAGCAATTGTGTTTTTTTCCTCCTTTCTCTTTCTGTAGACATAGTGACACCTAGAGGACAGAGGGTTTAAAACCATGTCAGCTCGTTTTCACTAAGCATTATTTCATAGTCATTAACATTTTGAGGTGACAAACACAAATATACATGTGTTGTCATCTAAAGATATTTTCATTGTCTGTGAATTCATTGATATTTAAAGAAATAAGAGTCAGTTAAAATATGGCTTATGAACAGTAATATCTGTCTATGTTTACTAAGAATGTACCTTAATTTTTTTAGATTTAAAATTTTATTTTTATTTTATGTGTGCAGGTGTCTTGCCTTCATTATGTCTCTGCATGTTCAGTGCAAAGGAGGCCAGAGGAGCGTGTTAGATCCTCTGAGATGAGTTACAGAGAGTTGTCAGCCACCATTTGGCTGCTGGGAATCAAATCCGGGTCTTCCAGAAGAGCAGCCAGTGCTCTCAACCTCTGAGCAGAGTATATTAAAAAGTATATTCCCAAGATAAATACTTTTTAAACGAATGTGCTCTGCTGTGGTTACATTTATCTCAGTTTACCCTGAGAAGCAGTACGAAGTTTTCTGTTGGTGGTGGTTTTTCTTGTTTTGTCTTACAACAGCCTTTAGATCTAGCTCCAAGGAATCTGATATCTGATTTGCCTTAGAATGAATTTTTTCCAGTATCTTATCCATTTGCCCAAACTCATACATGGAGAATTTATGTGAGAAAAAGAACTCCGAAATGTAGAAACTTGCATTCATGTCAATTGTGGTTTCTTCCCATGAAGTAGAGGAAGACAAAGGCAATCTAAGTCAAGTCCGTGAACCTGAAATGTGCTTTTGACAGGGATTTCTTATTGCTAGTCAAAATGAATACAGTTTGGCTTATGAACAGTTGTAGGAAGGTGAAGAGACAAGTAGTAAGATGAAGTCAAGCTCAGATTCAGACGCCAATCCCTGAAGACTGCTCTTAATGACTACTAGAATAAGTGGAGTTGAGCCCAGGCTTATCTGAGGCAACTCAATGAGAATCAGGTGTTTTTCTTAACTGCTTTTCTTGCTTTGGAGTAGACTATATCGACACAAATTAGAACAACAAATTTATAAGCACTCAGTATAATGCTCCACATTCCCATAGAGAATTCTAAGAAGGCTTGATGAAACTAAAGTGTGTGTCTACAAAAGATTCCATGTTCAGATTTAATATCCTGATGGCAAAGCTCAACATAGGGTCCTGGGTCATGCTGAGAGTTTCACATCAGCATCAGGCTCTGATCAGGGTCAGTGTCAATTTCATGAGGAAAGGAAATATTAGATTCAAGCTAAGCATAGGTAAAGGTCAGGTCAGAGTCAGAGCCAGGATTCAGGTCAGGGTTAAGGTCAAGGTCAGTATCCAATAGAGCTGCTCTTAGGATTACAGTAAGGGTCAGGATCAAGGACAGGACTGAGGTCATGGTATGAGTCAGAATCAAAATAAGAATCACAGTCAGGGAAAGGTAAATCAAGGTAAGAGGCAAGTGATTGGCAGTGTCAGGGTTAAGGTCAAAGTCAGAGTGAAGTATGAATATTATGTTCAGTGTCAAGGATGAGAAGTCAGGGTCATTGTGAGGGTCACTCTCAGAGAAGATCAAATAAGATATGGATGATTATTAGTGTCGATATTAGGTAGTGATTGAATGTTATGACAAAGGACAGAGTGAGAATGTGAGGTCACCATTGATGGAAGACTCTGGGTAAAGGGCAGAGGTAAACTGAGAGTACAGTTTGGTTTAACTATGAAGAGTCAGTGTATGATCTTCGTAAGTGAGGGTTACAATCAGAGTCAGTGTAAGAGGAAGGTCTAGTTCAGAGTGAAGTAGTGTAAGGGACATGTCAGCCATCATTGCTCAGATCCATGGTGATGGTCAGAGTCAAGGTCAGGTTGAATGTCAAGTACAGGATCTTCCAACAACCAGGGTCATTGTAAATATCAGATACACGAAAATCAGAGTCAGACTTAGGGTGAGTTTGTCTCAGTGTCGTAGAGAAGAGTAGGGAAGAGTCAGGACCAGTATGAGAGTGTCTCATTTCAGTCACAATGAGGTTGAAAATCAGTTTCAAGACTGAGCTCAGTGGCATGCACCTCTAATACTAGCTACTCAGGAGGCAGAAACTTGGGGATAAGAGTTAAAGACTAGCCTGAGCATCTTAGAAGAACCCATCCCAAAGAAGAAGAAATGAAAGTAGAAAAAATCAACATTCATATTTAGAGTTCTACTCACCCCAGTTGACAGTCATAATAAGGATCACGGTCTAGGTCAAGGTTTACATCAATGTTGAGGTCAAAAAGGATTCAGATCATGGTCAAAATGTCAACTGACTGTCAAAGGTAGGTAAACTTCAAGGTCAATGTTAGCTTAAGGGAAAGGGCTAGAGTAGTGTCAGTGTTGAGATGAACATCAGGACTAGTCAGGTTCACATGAGGTTAAGTCTCAGTTGAAGAACTGTGTAGATCATATTGGCCCATGGGCATGTCTGTGAAGGGTGGGCTTGATCATTAACTGATCTATTAAGACATAGCCCATTGTAGATGCACCAATCACTGCTTGGGACTTTGGACTGGTTAAGAGTAGAAAGGGATAGCTAAGTAGCAAACAAGAATGCATTTATTCTCTTTGCTCTTGACTGTGGTTGTGGATGTAACCAGCTGCTTGACTTCCACAAAATGATGGATTGCAACTGGGATTGTAAGTCAAATAAACCCTTTCCTCCTCTAAGATATTTTTTGTCAGGCTATCCATTCACAGCAACAGAAGTAAAACTGTAATATACGGACTCTCCATCAATGTCAGTATCATAGTGAAAGTCATGGTACCATGGTGAAAGTCACTAGAGTCAGGACTAGGAACAAAGTGAGGTTAGTGGCCAATGGCATGCCTAAGGCAAAGGTCAAATTAGGACCAGGATAAAAACAGAGTATCAAGGCCCACGTCAGGATGAAAGTTAGATCAGAAGATGTTTCTTCAGGTCTACTTCAATGAGCAGGATTAGTGTAAGAGTGAGAATCCCATTCAGAGTGCAGAATCAGGGACACAGTAGAGTGCTGTGTGAGAGTGAGTGTTGGGGTCTAATTTAGGCTTGGTTAGCTTGGGAGTCAGAGTTGGTTTACAGGTCGTATCAATGGAAATATCTGTCTACTTGAGGTCAGGGAATGGAGACAGTCAGCTTGAGGCTCATCATCAAGTACAGGGGGCTAGCTAGGAAGTGAGGACTAGTTTAATTATTAATCAAGAAGAGTGACAATGAGGGTCAGATTCAGGGTCAGGGCCAACTTGACTTTCAAGGCTAGGGTCAGAGTCCACATTGGCATGGGTCACAGAAAATGAGATTGAGTCACAGCAGGATAAGCACGGAAAAGAAGTGGAGAAAGACTCAGATCCAGATCATTTTCACAGTGAGGGTGAACCCAGAACTAAGGTCCAATGGTGAAAGTCCAAGTCAAGGTGAGAGTTGGGGTGAAAGGTCAGATTCAGTGTCATGATCAGACTAGCACTGAACATGACTAGAACCTGACCTTGGTTATCTTCATGTTCTGAAAACATCTTGGTTTTAACAGTGACTTTGAAGCTGATCTTGATCCAGATAAAGTCTTCACTCTAAGCCTTGAACTTGACTCTGGACATTACATGGACAGAATATCACTCTGATCTCCAGCATGATGGCCTTGGCCTTCAAGAAACTGACCCTGACTAGCAAACTGGTACTTTGTCTCAAGGAAAAGTTGAACCTTACCCTGTCCTCTCTCTGACCCCAATTCTGCCCATGACCATCACCTGGAGGGTCCTTACTATGATCCTCCTACTGACAGAGCTGACCTCCATTCCGAATCTGACTCTAATTTTCTCCCTGAACTGACTCTCAAAACTCATTGACAGCTGCCCCCTGACACTGACCCTTCCCTTGACCCTCCCTTCACTATGACCTTGACACTCATTTTGACCATGAGCCCATCCCTGAGTGTGATCCTTGCCTTGATTCTCAAATTGTACTTGACTATCACCTTGATCTTGACCCTGAATATGATCAGCATTAACCACAACTTTGAACTTTCATTTTGACATGATTCTGAGCCTTAACCTCACTCTAATCTTGACGCCTACACTCACCCTTCTTGTGACCCTTGTAGAGGTTTGAATGAGAATGTCCCTGATAGTCCCACATGTTTGAACACTCGGTCCCCATGGGTGGTGCTGGTTTGGCAGATGTGGTCTTGTTGGAGAAAGTGTGTCACTGTAGGTGGGCTTTGAGAGTTCAAAGGCTCTGTGTCACTTCCAGCTTGTTCTTTTTACTTTGTGCTTTGGGCTGAGGGTGTGACTTCTTACCTTCCTGTTCCTAGCCGCCATGCTTGCTACTTGCTGCCATGTTTCCCTGCTATGATGGGCGCTTATCCTTCCTAAATCATAAGACTACATAAATAAACTCTTTCTTTTATAAGTTGCCTTTGTCATGGTGTTTTATCGTAGTACCAGAAAGTAACCAATACAGACCCTTAACCTGGCTGGGATTGGAAAGTTTCACTGTTTCTCACATGTTATTTGCCCCTGGCCCTGACCATTATTCTGCCCCTGACCAATACTGTAGTAGGTAGCCATTCCAGCTTTGATCTGGAAGTTCCAACCCCCATTGAGGCTTCGGCAATTGTCACGCCTACAAGGCGGGGTCAAGGGAGGTGCCGAGAGACCTGAGATCTGGATGGGCCAGTGTGCTCTCTGTTCCTGGACCCTAGACGGTGGAGGTTGACCGAGCAGAGCTGCAGAGAACACTGCTGGACTGTGATACACCTTCCCCAGACCCTGCGACCTACCTATCCCTTCATTTGTAAGTTACCCACTAAATAAATCTTCCTTTTAACTACGTGGAGTGGCCTTAATAATTTCACCAATAAATACTGTGACCACGGCTCTGATCCTATCTTTGACAACTCATCCTGAAGCTGACCCTTGCCCTCCCTTTACTATAATCCGTATCATGTCCCTGGCTGTAAATTAAGTCAAATGTTAGCTCTTGCCTCACACAGACACTGAAATGGACCTTCATCCTTCTTCTTCCTCCCTCCTTCTCTCCCTCCCTCTCTCCCTCTGAATAATATCCTTCATCCTAAACCTAATCCTCACCCCCCAACACCAGACTCTGATCCTAACTCTCTTCCTGGCTCTGAAACTGGCCTTCAAACTCATCTGAGCCTTGACTTTGACTTGACATTAATCGTGACATTCACTATGACTCTACAGTGCTCTTGATCTTCAACTTAACCCTGTCACTGGTCATTATACTAATATGCACCTTGACTCTGACTCTGTTCTTTACTTTCACTCTAATGCTAACTCTTAACGTGATCCTCTTTGCTTTTATCCTGAAAACTAAACTCTTCACACCAGCCCTCACCGTGACTCTGGGATCAGATTGACGCAGAACCTCACACTAACCCTTGTCTTGACCTTTGATTAGCTGTACTCTTATGTGACCTAGACCATTATCACCTGTTGTGTGATATTTTGTTTGTGTTCTGACAAATAAAGCTTGCTTGGAGTCAGAGGGCAGAGCTAACTGCTGCTTAACCATAGAGATCTGAAGGTCTGTACAGAGAAGAAACAGGAAGTGATAAGGCAGACAGAGACAGGATCTCAGCCCTCTTGGACTGAAGAATGGAAGAGCTAATGACTGTGGCTGCTCCCTGCTTCTCTGATTTTTATTGATAAGATCAATTAGATTTACACATCAATCACCACATTGAGTTTAAGCGTGATGTCTTTACATGTACACATTCTAGTTTCATCTAGGTTTCTTGTGATTTGGGATGAGAATCTATTGTGATAATTATACACATTTATCAACTTCCTTATACTTTATGTACTTACTTTCAAATATGGTTTGATTCATGTTAGCATGGTCTAATACAATGAGCTGAAAAACTGTAGGCTGTTCATAGTATTCTTATTTGTTGCTATGGTAACAGAGTAATGATGGCTTATAAGTTAGACAGATTAAAAACAAAAACTTTCACACAAGTCCAAACAAATTCAAGTACTGTAAAGAGTCTTCCTGGCTGGCCAGGTAGACCATGGATATGTTGGGACCCATATACTGCCACTAGTCTTTACTATCTTTTATTTAGCAGATACTGGGTAGAACAGATTATCTGGCATCACCATCCAGACAGTGGAGAAGGGTAAGTGGCATGGCCTACAGATTACAAGGATTTAGTCATGATGCCCAGCTCATGTCTCACTGCTGTGGACTCAAGAGCTATTGCAACCATTCTGGCAGGAGTGAAGAGAGTCTAAGTGACACTTGTGTCCCTTTGGCCATCATAGTCTTGAAAGAATAGGCTCTAAGAAATTGAAAATTCCTCAGGAATCTCATGTTGGTTACAGCCAGCAAAGGAAATTGTCTCTTGGAAAGAGATTTCATACAGTTCTGACTTGTTAGACCGCCTTGCAGGACAGACCAGACCACACCTTATCAGGATTGTATCAGTTATGTATACATCTTATATTTAAATCTGAGCTTCATACCAGGACCCTAAAGATGGTACAGGTAGCATGGCCAAATGGATTTAGAATCCTGAAGATGCGCTTGGAGGTAGCAGGGAGATACTGGATCTCCTTATTCATTCCTCTTCCCAATGTGACATATTGAATAAATCTCATTTTCCTGCCTTTCATTATTACTTGTCTGTTTAATTAGGTTATTGAGAACAGTGGTTGAGCCTAGCTTGTAAGGGGTACCTGGGCCTAGATGCTGTCTCTAATGAGTCCCGTAGCTGTTGCATTGGATCCTTTTTGTATCTTTTTCATTATAAAGAATGTAAGTGGTAATTTCTGTCCATATCCATGTCTATAGAGAATGATAAAACACACATTAGATGTGGCCAATAAGAGAAAAGGGTATCGCCATCAGTGTGCTTTTATCATCTCCCACAGAGGAAAGCAAACATGCTTATACTTCAGAAGCTATTGCTTTCAAAGGTTTATTTCTTTATTCTGTGTATGTATGTGTGCACCACATGTGTTCATGTATCCATGGAGGCCAGAAGAGGACATCAGATCCTCTAGAACTGAAGTTACAGAAGTTGGTCAACTGGTGTGATTGCTGGAACCTGAACTCAGGTCCTATGGAAGAGCAGCAGGAACTCTTAACCACTGAGCCATCCCTCCATTCCTTCAGGAACTATTTTTATAAAGGCTATTTTATAAATTGGAAGATTAAATTTGCTAGCCATATAGTTTTATTTCTTGTAAAAATCAAAGCGAGAGGGGTTTTGGAAAGCTCATATTGGAAAAGGTCTTCACTGAGAAATGTCTGATAAGAAAATGTCACTGAACTAGCTTAAAGCAAATGACAAAGAGTACAGACTATTGTCTCTCTGTGTGTATTGCCTCAAAAGGTTAGTCTAGTGTGATCACTAATGAAAAGAAAAGACTTTGACATTCCTACTTCATAGACAATCATCCTGCAGTTCATTAAAGTGGCCAATAGTCATGGTGGACAAACTACAACAGATGGGTGGCTCATTGCTAAGATCCTATTTTCTTCAATGTAATAGTGTAATTCTGTAGTCATATATTTGTACATTTATACATACACACATACATGCATTCTTGGGTATTGACTTAGGGCCTCGTAAATGCTCATCATAGCACTCTACCCTTGAGCTACACCACCAGCCCAATCATATTTACTTCCTTGATGGCATTTCACTTTACTCCTTATCAGAAAAAAGCAGCCAGCAAAAAAAGCAAAAGTCAAGAAGTTAGTAACGCCAAGAAATGGCCATGATATTACCAAAACAGGAACTGAAACAAACTTAACCGTTTCTGACCAAATAGAATCTGTCAACTTGCCAAGTGAGTTAATGGTTTTTTGTTTTTGTTTTTTTTTTGTTTTTTTTGTTTTGTTTTTGGAGACAGGGTTCCTCTGTGTAGCTTTGTGCCTTTCCTGGATCTCGCTCTGTAGGCCAGGCTGGCCTCAAACTCACAAAGATCCACCTGCTCTGCCTCCCAAGTGCTGGGATTAAAGGCGTGTGCCACCACCACCCAGCTGAGTTAATGGTTTTTAATCCTCCATCACAACTATTGCAGCTGTGCATTGCATGGGGCTGATCTTGCCATGGTGTCTAACTTGGCTTGAAGCCCATCAGGCACAATATAAATGACCTTTACTTACATACCCATAAACACTCCAGGGGACAAGGTAGACACCTGCACTCATAGTTGATCAGAACTGAAGGAAGACAGGCCTATTATACAGTATTGTGTTCTACATGTGACAAGACAGTAAAACAGAATTGACTTCCTCATGCAAAATCATCAAATCCAGAACTCTTGCATTGCAGGCAAGTAAAGATTTCATTGGCTAGCTTCACCTGACTGTAAGATGCAGGGGGCTTTGGTGTAGAAATGTGAATTTCAGAAAACAGATGTGGCTGCTTCCTCGTCTGACTAAGAACACTGTCTTTGGGAGACAGGGAAGAGCTTCTGGCTTTCTTATTTACTAGTTTTTTGTTCTGTTGTGTTTTTCCAGAAATTAAAAGCTTAGGTTGTATCATGCCACCATGTTTTAACATTTCACTAATCGAATGAAAGTAGTGATATGCAGTGAAAAGCTTTTCATGTTTATCTCTTGAGACGGCGTGCACTGTGCCAATTTCACACTCCTTGAGCATGCCTTACTCCTGAATGAGAAAGGAGAAAGCACCGTTGAGGCTCAAAGATAAAGACATAATTTTAAGAAACAAAGAAGTGGATTTAAATTTCCACGTCCCCAGAGTCCTGTAAGTATTTCTAGTTAGGAAGCAGATGTACTTACAGGTCTAGCTATTCTTCCAAATTAGATTGCGGCAAGGCTCTGGTTGGGACTGCCATGGAGTACTTGTACGTATTGTTAGGAGATTGGAGAGAATTTCATGAGTGGATGGAGACATTTAACAGCATAAATGCAAGGGTCTAATGCTTACAGCCACTCAAGATTATATGATTCATGTCAGGGCTTACGGAACAGTGTTAACTCACATTTGGAATGGAGCATGCTTCCTTGTTTGGGTGGAAGACAGTTGAGCTTTCTGTCATGTGATCACATGTGGAGAAAACTCCTTTGACCCCATGCTAGACTCCTTCCTTCCTTCATTCATTTATTAATAAATAGTCAGTTAGACCCAACTGAGGCTATTTATTTGAAGGAAGTCTGTCCTGTGTGTGTTTCATTGACGATATAGCCTGGGACAAGGACTGGGGTACAGGTAGTTTGGGGTAAGGCAATACCTCAAAGCATGGATAAGAAAGTAGAAAACCAGGAGACAGGAAAGGGGGCCAAAGGTGATAAATCGTACATAACCAAGCAGGTGAGTACTATAAGCAGCTAGGTCTCAATCCTCATGCGTAGCTCTGAGAAACTATCTGGAGCAGACATAAAACCTCCCCATGACAGTGAAGTCTTGGGCCCCTCCGTACCCACACACTTGACTGTGTCCACGGTTGGGCAAGCGGATGAGTGGCATCAACTTTGGGGGAGGAACACTGTCAGTTTGTCATAACTATTTACCTTAGCTGTAGGTGAACTCAGGTGAGCCAAGAGGACATCAGGTGGAACCTCACCAGCATCTGTTATAAACTCCTTCCTTTCTGGAATTAACAAACTTCAGACTGAGGGAAACACAGAGGTGCCGTATTTAGCCATGAAGATCACGTTGTTGAACGTCAAAGATTGCCACTTACATTGACTGCAAAGCAGTTGCTCTTCTTGGATCTTTGCAATGAAGAAGCTATAAAGTTTATAGTATAAACCATTATACCACCATATAGTTTCTAATAATATAAACCATTATACAGTTTATAGTATAAACCATTATATAGTTTATAGTATAAACCATTACACCACTATATAGTTTCTAATAATATAAACCATTATATAGTTTATAGTAGAAACCATTCACATAGTCATCAGCAAGATACTGAGTATCCCTAGGAGCAGTATAATTGCAGAACCTGAAAAACTTTGTCCACTGCCTTTCTCATAGGAAAACTGACCAATGAAGAGCATTATTCTTGATACTATTGTAGAAGGATAAAGGGAGGAAATTTCAGGATAAAGCAAGCACAAGGCTGTGATTAGTTTTTGTCAACTTGCTGCTACCTAGAATCACCTAGGAAGAGAGCCTTGATCAAGAAATTGTCTAGATCAGGTTTGGCTGTGGGCATGTCTGTGGGGGGGGATTGTCTTGATTGTTAATTGGTTTAGAAAGACCTAGCTCATTGTTCATTGTGGGCAGCACCATTCCCTAGGTGTGGGGGTACTGGTAGTCCTGAACTATATAAGACAGGAAGAAATTCAATCTAGGTGAGAACAAGCAAGAAAGGATCTGTTCTCTCTCTCTCTCTCTCTCTCTCTCTCTCTCTCTCTCTCTCTCTCTCTCTCTCTCTCTCTCAACTTCCTCCCTGCTCTTGGCTGTGGATGTGACATTTTAAGTTCCTGCCTTGATTTCCCTGTAATCATAGACTGTGACCTGGAATCGGAATAGGCCTAATAAACCCTTTTCTCCCCTAAAGTGTGTGTGTGTGTGTGTGTGTGTGTGTGTGTGTGTGTGTGTGTGTGAATATGTGTCACAGCCACAGAAACAAAACTGCAATAAGGCTCTTGAGGACTGTGGTTTGATCTCCAGCACTGCACAAACCAGGTCTGGTTGTAAAAACCTGTAATCCTAGCACTAGGGAGGCAGAGACAGGAGAATCAGAAATTCAAGGTAATTTTTAGCTACAGGAGAAATCAGCGAATTCAAGGTCAGCCTGAGATATGTGAGACAATGCCTCAAAAATATTTTGGAAAATAACATTGGTAAATTGAACAAAACTAAAAATGAGCATAAGAGGCAGGGCTGTGCATGGAGATGACATATGACCCTACATGTGGTAACATGTCCCCTTCTAATTATTTGGGGAAGTTGATGGGCATTTCACAAGAGCAGCATTGAGCCTATGACAAAACAAAGGTATTCACTCACTTTAGAAAGCGGTTCTTGGAAGCGGGGCTCACCTGGGGACGGATCCAGACAATGGATATTCGGTCTGTAACATTAAACCTAACGTGTTCATTTAGAGTGCGTGCTGGTGGCTGGGAAGAATGGAAGGCAGCACTCTTTGGTCTGGAGGCCTGCTGTTTGCTTGACAGAAGGTAATAAATAAAAAGCCTGCCGTGCCCCACAGCACTCTGGAAGGTTCAAGATGAAGAAGGTAAAAAATGGGCAACTGAGCGTGAGACGGGTAGGTAATGGTGAGGGAGCCGGGGAATAGAAATTCAAAGTGAGGCCCATCATTCTTTCAAATGTCTCCTTAGTGGGGAATTAGCAGTGGTTCTGAGCTCTTAACAGAGCCCGGTGACTAATTACTGTGGCCTCCTTTCCTGACTTCAGAAGCACAATGACTTTGGAGGGCGGGGAGAGCTTGGATTATTAATTGATTAAAGAACACAGTATGTCAGGATTTTTCCTCCATCCCCGCCCCTCCTCCTCTCTTTGACACAAGGTCTTATGTAGACTAGGTTGGTCTGAGGCTTGCTATGTAACCGATAATGACCTTGCACTTCTGATGTATGGTGTATTCTTTTAGGCATACACCACCATAGGCAGTTTATGTTAGTACTGGTAGTGGAACCCAGGGCTACATGCATGCTAGGCAAGTACATTTATCAACTGAGTTTTGTTGATGAAAGAAATAGCTTTCACCTAAAAGGGGGTAATAGAGTTTATTCTGGAACTAAATGAGTAACTAGGACCTGAGAACACAACTTCAGGTGATCCTAAATTCCAGGTTCCAAATGTGGTAACAGTGTGATTAAGTTTTTATAGCAACAAGACAAATAAAGTCATAATTTAAGGCCCTTTAAAAAGATATCAAGTAGGTCATTTAAAGCAAAGTGGAGAAATCTCTGCTATGGGCCTCCAATGCTATCTGTTGACATTTTTAGCCTTTTGGTTGCTGGAAACCAGAGTTCTTTTTTAAACAGTCCAAAGGATTTGCTCGATGGCCACAAAGATGTTAGGTCACACACAGAGGAGGGCAATAGATGGCTATCATCCAATATTCCTTGTCACCCACACAACACAGACTCTCCAGATAGGTGTAATTATTACCATAGAAGAATCAAAACTGAAATACCATTATCTCCAAACTTCATGATTTTCATTAAGTAAATTCCTCTTGGTACTTGTGGTGGTCTGAAAGAAAATGGTCCCCAAAGGGCATGGCACTATTAGGAGGTGTGGCTTTGTTGGAGTAGGTGTGGCTCTGTTGGAGGAAGTGTGTCACTGTGGAGGTGGATTTTGAGGTCTCATATATAATCAAGCCATGCCCAGTATCTCAGAGCCCTTCCTCTTGCCTGAATGTAAAACTCTCAGCTCCTTCTCCAGCACCATGTCTGCCTGCTTGCTGCCATGCTCTCCATCATGATGATAATGGACTGAACCTCTGAACTGTAAGATGCCACCTCAATGAAATGTTTTCCTTTATAAGAGTTGTTGTGGTCATGGCATCTCTTCAGAACAATGGAAACCCTAAGACAGCATTGTACATTCAGAGTTTTAGCAAATATATAATGGCACATACTCATCACCATAGCCATACACAGTAGTTTCACTATCCTAAAAATCCTTGTATGCTCTACCCGTTCATTCCTCTTTCTCCCGTAATCTGGTGACCACTGATCTCATGCATTCTATGTGGCACTCTCATGAGCTGTCCCCTCAGCCCCCCACCACTCCTGTCACCATAGAGTTGCGTATTCCTTAATGTCACGTGGTTGCAGTTTTCTGTTATGTTCTTTCAGATTAGCTTGTTTTGAGGAGTAAGAAGCACTTAAGTGTTCTCTAGACCTTTTCATGTTCAAAAAGTACAACTTCTAGAAATCTGTTCTCTCCTTCCACCATGGGTTCTGGAGATGAAACTCAGGGTCAGTGCTCCTATCCATCCTCTGTCCCTTTTTCTACAATGTTCTCTGAGTCTCAGGGATTTGGGGTTGATATAAATGTCCATTTAGGGCTGGGCACTCACAGTAGCTTATTTTTAACACTTTGACTAGTTATAGATCTTTGCATTAACTGCGGCCACTGCCAAGAGCAGCTTTTCTGACTGAGGCTCAGAGCAACACAAATCTATAGGCATAAACATAAATGTTTGGAAGACATTTTGGCAACAAATTTGAGGATGACCTTGGATTTTTAATCCTCCTCCCTCCACCTCCTAAATGCTGGGATTATAAATGTACGTCACCATGCTCCATTTCCCCTTATTTCTCATATTGCAGCAGAAAGTCAGTTCAAGTTATCTTTGACCACAATGGTAGACCAAAACTGAGAAAAACCACGAGATACCATCATTGGTGTCAAGTGAGTATCACAGGGTGACTTCAAGTTATTCATTGACACTTCAGTGATGAGGAACAATTACAGGAGAGTCATTCCTTTGTCACAGTTCACTGTGACAGGACTATGGGCCTTGTGGGTAGTAAATGCACAAAGCTTATGCTTTAGGACAATTTCCATACCTCACAGAATGGAGATCTTTGTCAGAGACTATGACAATTAGCCAAACAACATTCCATCATGGTTATTTTTATACATCTTGAAAACCGAGCCACAGCTTCATCTTGGGTCAAATAGTGAACAAAAATCCAATTAATGAAAGATAATTGAATCACTCTTTGGAAAGTGTAGGCAGGTGTATTTCAGCTCGTTCAGAGAGCAGGCTGAGGAATTAAGCAGAATCTTATGAATGGATGTCAGCATGACACAGGTCATCAACAAAAGCATATAAATGACAATGGTCACAGTGCTAATGAGTATTCATTAGGAATGTCCTGAAGGTGAAAATGGATGCATTACTCCTCACACATGCAGATCTTGCCAGCATGCACACAGATTCTTTCTCTGCACTTGTGAGTTATGCATAGCCTTGAAGATGACCTCTTAATGATTCCTGCTGCCCCATATTTATGTCCATATGTCACTCATTCTTTCTGAGTGTGGCTGTCAAAAATGTGGGTGTCACTCAGATATTTGATTACAAAGATGGTAGTTTTGTGTTTTGCATGCTGAGGATCCTGCCAGGATTCACAACATTGTAAGTTCACATTCCATCCCTGGAGCTACACCTCAGCATAAGACTGTGGCTTCCAAATTGGTCCAAAATGGATGCTCTGACTTTGATTGCTGTGGATATCGCTCTGTATAAATAAAATGCTGATTGGCCAGTAGACAGGCAGAAAGTATAGGCGGGACAAGCAGAGAAGAGAATTCTGGGAACAGGAAAGCTGAGTCAGGAGATGCTGCCAGCTGCCACGATGAGGAGCAGGATGTAAAGTGCCAGTAAGCCACGAGCCACATGACAATTTATAGATTAATAGAATTAAGATATAAGAACAGATAGCAAGAAGCCTGCCACGGCCATACAGTTTATAAGTAATATAAGTCTCTGTGTGTTTATTTGGTTGGGTCTGAGCAGCTGTAGGACTGACGGGTGAGAGAGATTTGTCCTGACTGTGGGCCAGGCAGGACCAGGAAAACTCAGCTACGTTTGATCACTTACTCTGATGGAAGCCAGGTGCTTCCTGTAGGTCCCATGTTATATGTGTGAATTTGAGTTCAGAGGACATCCTCTGGAAGTTTCAGGTTCTTGAATCCTGAAACAAAGAATTGGCCAGGGACATGAATAGTGATAGAAACACAGTTTACTAATCGAGTCCTTCCAGAGTGAGGGACTAGGAAGTCAGACAAACCCTTGAATGCAGACTGTGGGGAGAGGAGGAATCCCAGAGTGTGTGAAGTTCTGAATGAATGTATGTTGTTGCTGAATTGGCCATGTCAAGGACCTAACCTCAGATTCATGGGAAACTTTTAAATCCCCCCCTGCTGTGATTATTCTTGGTTGTCAACTTGACTACATCTGGAATTTACTAAAACCTAAGCAGCTGCATATACCTGTGAGGGATTTTTCTTAATTAAATCATTTGAAGTGGGAAGACCCACTTTTAATGAGGTTATTTTGAGGTGGGGAGACACAACTTTTAATTCAGATGTTTTGAGGCAGGAAGATCCATCTTTAATCTGGGCCACACCTTCTGCTGGTAGCCTATATAAAGGACAAGGAATAAGGAAGCTTGCTCTCCTTGACTGCTTGCTTTCAGTAGCAAGTCCATTTCTTCACTGGCATAGAGCCTACTTCTTTGGGATTCTGGCATATACTGAAGACCAGCTGAGACATCCTCATGGACTGAACAGCTACTGGATTCTTGGACCTTCTGTTGGTAGACAACCATTGTTGGATTAGCTGGACCATAGCCATAAACCATTTTAATAAATTCCATATATATATTCTATAATTTCTGTTCCTCTAGCGGACCCTGACTAACACTATCGGGGACTATGGGGGTCCAGCCCCTCGATAGTCCCCTCCCAGGGTCCGGGAAGAATCTACAACCAGCTGATAATTAATCTTTGATGTAAAGAAATGAATCTATGTACACGAAACTCCTTAGTTCATACACTTTATTATTCTGTGATAGTTCTCTCTCTATACAGCTTCTATTCTGCTCTCATGTCTAGTTCCTTTCTTGCCTGATTTCTCTATATTTATCCACTGTCCCCTCTAGGTTCTATCTTAATTCCTTCATCTAGTTCTGTCCCTTCTGTTGTGCCCAGATCGTGACCCCCAGAGAGACCACCAAAGACGAGCATGCCAGAATGCAAAAGCAAGTTTAATTCTGGATATAAAAGCAATACAACTAGCAGGACTTCGTCAATACATCCAACGCAGTGGAGCTGGAGAAGCGCCCACCTGTCTGCAAGCTCAGCTTAAAGGAAAAGTCACAAGTTACATCATTAGGGGTGCTAGTACGGGTACAATTCTGATGCTCGCTCTAGGACTTCTAGAAATACTTCTAAGAGTGTGCCCGCCACATTTCTCATTGCTGCCTCAGGTGGGCATTTCGGGTCAGTAACCCTGGAAACCAGGAGAGGACATTCATATCTGGCAGCATTACCTCGTGACTATCTTGTGACTCTGTACTTTTACACTTCCTGTTTCTGGAATCTGAACTGACTGGTTTCAGTAACTAAAGACTATTCCAAAAAGAAATCTTAGCTTAATTTTAGGGTGAAAGCATTTTGGTCTTATTTCTAAGATGGCTCATTTTGGTCTCACACTTCTAGGTTCTCATCTATCTAGTTCTTTCCCCTATCAGCTCCTCTCCAGTCTCCTTCTCTCTCATCTGGCTCTTCCTCATCTTGTTCTTCCCCATCTGGCTCTTCCTCATCTTCCATCTCGTTCCTCTAGTCCTCTCTTTTAGCCTTTCAATCTAGTTCTTCCCCATCTCAGTTCGTTCCTCTCAAGTTCTTACCCATCTAGTTCTTCCATTCTTTTTTCTCTTCTCTGACCTGTGCCCTGAAAGTCCCGGTACATAAAAGGGAGGGTCCGAGCTAAATTGTGTAAAGCTATTACTTAACGTCCACCTCTCCTAGGCGGTGTCTCCTTGTGGAATTTACCATAAGCCAGGAGACTTGCATGTGGGCTGTTATCATTGTTAGTCCTCGGAAGTTGGGTGCCCACCTGGGTGGTGTTTCCTATAGTCCTTGAAAGTGGCTAAGGGAGATAATCTGATTCCAGAGAAAGCCTTTCCTGAGGCTGTTTTCCAAATACCTGGAATGTGTATGTCCAGAGAGTGATCAGTCTACACTGTTAGTCCTTTTTAGGGGAAAGTCAATTGGAAAAACTATGAAGGCACACATGATTTTCATAACAGAAGACAGCTGATATATAACAAGCCAAGTAACACCAAAAACTCCTTGGAATTTGGCTTCCTCTGGAGGAATTCCCTGATCCCTCCAGGTAGTGACTTTGCCATAACCAGCTGAGTTCTTATGATATATTCCTGCGGCCTGCAGCATAACACCACTCCCCCAAGGAGGGATGAGGCTCAGAGGGAGGCAAATTTTCCTGTGGGCCATGTGAGGATGTTGTTAGTGTGTGTAGGAAATGTTCACCATGGCTTTCTCCCTCAGAATATTTATGTCCTGAAAACAGCTCCCCGACAGAGACAGCTCCTACTGAAATTAGTTAAACCTGTCTCCTTGATTCAGTTGTATACAATACCCTGCCTCCTTGATTTAGCTATATGCAACAATCTTGCCTCCCTATCTAACTGTATATAATAAACATGCTGAGCTTCTGGGGTACCATGGTTTCTCCATCAGATAACCCACTCCACCTGATCCCAGCTCTTTTGGGTGTGTTTGTGTTTGTCTCTTCTTCCCTGCACACCCATGTCAGGTCCCTCCTGGAGCCAGGCTGGATGTGGCAGCAGACAGGCAGGGTAAAAGGGGCTCTAGGCAGATTAATGTGCTCTTATTCAAACATTTAAGATGGCCAAACTCCTGATTCTTCTCCTTCTCCCAAGACAAAGTCTGGGTGGTGTTTTTACCAAGAGAGGTTAACTGTTCAGCGGGATTTAAAAATATCCCAATGAGGGAGGTGATTTGAAGGCAGGAAGCAATCAACTCCCCTCTTCCTCTGGATTATCCAATTCTCACAATAGCCCAGATTAGCAATTCTGAGGGAGGAAGGGAACTCTTCCTCCTCCCAAACAAGTAAATTTAAATCTGGCAGACAAATGTGAAATCCAGCTCTGGATCTCCATATACGGGGGAAGTTGTCTCTTTGGGTGCCTTGCAGTGTGTGTGTGTACTTCAGTAAAACTTGACTGAGTGCTGAGACCTTGTTTTTCTGCCTTTTTATTGAAATTGGTGTGGAGAAAGTGAGTCTATTCCTGCAACCTTAAACCAACTCACCATGATGGCATTTAGAGTACAAGTGGCCCAGAGGGCTGGGGAAGGTCAGAAGCGGCACTTGTGTGGGATCATGTGCTTAGTGCTTGCTGAATTCGGGAGTCCAGGCTTTCTCATACATGCTATATCCCTTACAAGTCCTTTACTTAGGGAGTGTTCTGGTCTCTTTGCCAACTGGCTTCTTTCTTATGCTGATCTCAATACTTCCTTGTCTGCCTTATCTCCTGCTACACCCATATGCAGAAGACACTGGGCAAGATCCTGAGGAGATTCACTAGTGCGACTGGTAGCTGGTCGACTCTTCATTTTCCCATCATGATCTCGACATCCCCTGCCCGCAGAATCTCTCCACTCTGTCATCAATTGGATTCCCGGAACTCAGCCTGGTGCCCGGCCGTGAATCTCAGCATCTGTTTCCATCAGTCACTGGATGAAGGCCCTATGATGATAGTTAGGGTAGTCACTAATCCTGTCACCGGAGTAGAACAGTCCAGACACCCTCTCAACCTTTGCCAGTAGTTCAAGGTGGGGTCATCCTTGTGGATTCCTGGGAACTTCCCCAGCACCCTACCTCTCCCTATGCCCATGATGTCTTCATTTATCATGGTGTCTCTTTCCTTGCTCTCCCACTCTGTCCCTGTTCCAGCTTGAACCTCCCATTTCCTTACGCTCTCATCCCCTATTCTTCGCCCTCCATTACCCCGCCCTCACTCCCAGTTTGCTCATGTAGATCTCATCTATTTCTCCTTCACTGGGCTATCTATGTGTCCCTCTTAGGGTCCTCCTTGTTAGCTAGCTTCTCTGGAGCTGTGGGTTGTAGTCTGGTTATCCTTGGCCTTACATCTAGAATCCACTTATGAGTACTAGCTGTGGAGCACCCATAGGACTGGATTAGGCCCTCTAGATACTTGAGACAGTTGTTTAGCTTGAACTATTTGGGGGGCTCCGAGGCAGGGGGATTGGGATCTGTCCCTGGTCCATGGGCAGACTTTTTGGAGCCCAGTGCCTAGGGTGTGACACCTTGCTCAGCCCTGGTGCAGGGGGGAGGGGCTTGGACCTGCCTCAGCTGAGCGTGCCAGGCTCTGCTGACTCCCCATGGGAGACCTTGACTTGGGGGAGGTGGGAATGGGGGGTTGCTTGGTGGGGGAAGGTTGGAGGATGGGAAGAGGGAAGGGGGGATGTGGTGGTATTGTGTTCCCCAAAATATTGTGCACGCTAATAAGACCACCGACACAATTTTGAGCCAAATTTGCAGTAAGCTTTAAGTAAATACAGGCCAGGATGATGGCTCTGCCCAGGTCCATTCATCTGTGAATAGCAATACTTTTCTTCCTTTTCAACTTGTATCCCCTTGATCTCCTTCAGCTGTCTTATTGCTCTAGCTAGAACTTCAAGTATTATATTGAATAGAAATGGAGAGAGTGGACAGCCTTGTCTTGTTCCTGCTTTTAGTGGAACTGCTTTGAGTTTCTCTCTATTTAATTTAATGTTGGCTACAGGCTTGCTGTAGATTTCCTTTATTATGTTGAGGTATGTTCTGTGTATTCCTATTCTTTCCAAGACTTTTATCATAAATGGGTGTTAGATTTTGTCAAAGACTTTTTCAGCATTTAATGAGATGATCATTTTTTTTTTCCAGTTTGTTTACATGGTGGGTTACATTGCCGGATTTTCATATGTTGAACCATCCCTACATCTCTGGGATGAAGCCTACTTGATCTTAGTGTATGATCTTTTTGATGTGTTCTTGGATTTGGATTGCAAGTATTTTATTATTTTTGCATCTTTGTTCATAAGGGAAATTGGCCTGTAATTCTTTTTGTTGAATCTTTGTGTGGTTTGGGTATTAGAGTGACTGTGGCCTCATAAAATGTTTTTGGCAATGTTCCTTCTGTTTCTATTTTGTGGAATAATTTGAGTTTGGGTGTTAGCTCTTCCTTGAAAGTCCAATAGAATTCTACGCTAAAAGCATCTGGCCCTGGGCTTCTTTTGGTTGAGAGACTTTTAATGACTGCTTCTGTTTAAATTGTTTACCTGATCTTGATTTAACTTTGATAAATGATATCTATTGAGAAAATTATCCATTTCTTTTAGATTTTTCAATATGTGGAAAATTTTAAAGTATACCTAATGATTCTTTGGATTTCTTCAGTGTCTGTTTTTATGTCTCTCTTTTTGTTTCTGATTTTGTTAATTTCGGTATTCTCTTCGTGTCTTTTAGTTATGTGGGGTAAAGATTTGTCTATCTTCTTGATCTTTATCTTTGTTTCATTGATTCCTTGTATTGTTCTCTTTGTTTCTATTTTATCAATTTCAGCCCTCTGTTTATTTCCTGCCATCTACTCCTCTTATGAGTGTTTACTTACCTCTTTTTCTTCTAGAGCTTTCAGGTGTGCTGTTAAATTGCTAGTTTGAGGTCTCTCCATTTTTTTTTTTTTTAATGTATGTACTTACTGCTATGAACTTTCCTCTTAGCGCTGCTTTCATTGTGACTCATTAAGTTTGGGTATGTTGTGTATTCAATTTCACTGAATTCTAGAAAGTCTTTAATTTATTCATTTCTGTCTTGACCCAGTTTTCATTCAGTAGAGAGTTGCTCAGTTTCCATGAGTTTGTAGGCTTTCTGTTGTTTCTATTGGTGGTGGTCTGATAGGATACAGGGGATTATTTCATTTTTCTTGTATCTGCTAAGACTTGCTTTGTGCCGGGCGGTGGTGGCGCACGCCTTTAATCCCAGCACTTGGGAGGCAGAGCCAGGCGGATCTCTGTGAGTTCGAGGCCAGCCTGGGCTACCAAGTGAGTTCCAGGAAAGGCGCAAAGCTACACAGAGAAACCCTGTCTCGAAAAACCAAAAAAAAAAAAAAAAAAGACTTGCTTTGTGACTGAGTATATGTTCACTTTTGGAGAAAATTCCATGAGGGGTTGAGTAGAAAGTATATTCTTTTTAGTGTGGTGAAATGTTCTGTAGCTCTGTTAGATCTCTTTGGTTTATAACATGTTAGCTTCAGTATTTCTCTGTTTAGTTTTTGGCTGGAAGACATGTCTTTTGGTGAGAGTGGGGTAAAAAAGGCTCAATGTTTGAGGATCAATGTGTGACTTAAGCTTTAGTGATGTTTCTTTTACAAACATGGGTGCTCTTACATCTGGGGCATAGATATTAAGAACTGAAAGATCATCTTGATGGATTTTTCCCTTGATGAATATGAAGTGTCCTTCTCCATGTCTTTTGAATAATTTTGGTTTGGTCTATTTTGTTAGATATTATAATGGCTACACCAGCTTGTTTCTTAAGTCCATTTGCTTGGGAAATTTTTTTCCCAACCCTTTGCTCTTAGGTAATGTCTTTGCTGTTGAGGTATATTTCTTATATGCAGCAGAAGGATGGATTTTGTTTTCACATCCATTCTGTTAGTCTGTGTCTTTTTATTAGGGAATAAAAAGACCAATAATTGTTAATTCCTGTTTTGTTGTTGCTGTTGTTTTTGTGGTTGGTCTGTGTGTGTGTGTGTGTGTGTGTGTGTGTGTGTGTGTGCACTTTCTTTTGGTTTGCTGGTATGAGATTATTTATTTCCTGTTTTCATGGGTGTAAACTACCTTTGGTTGGAATTTTCCTTCTAATACCTTCTGTAGGGCTAGATTTGTGAATAGATATTGTTTAAATTTGACTTTATCATGGAATGTTTTGTTTTCTCCTTCTATGGTGGTTGAAAGTTTTGCTGGGTAGAGTAGTCTGGATTGACATCTGTGGTCTCTTAGAGTCTGCAGGACTTTACCCAGCCCTTCTGGCTTTTAGAGTCTCCATTGAGAAGTTGGGTATAATTCTGATAGGTCTCCCTTTATATCTTGTTTAACTTTTTCCCCTTGCAACTTTTAATATTCCTTCTTTGTTCTGTATGTTTAGTGTTTTGATTATTATGAGGCAGGGGGACTTTCTTTTCTGGTCCAATCTATTTGGTGTTCTGTAAGCTTTTTGTAACTTTGTATGCATGTCCTTCTTTAGGTTAGGATAACCTTCTATGATTTTGTTGAAAATATTTTCTAGTTCTTTGAGCTGGGATTCTTTTTTTTTTTAAGATTTATTTATTATGTATACAGTGTTCTGTCTGCACACATCCCTGCAAGCCAGAAGAGAGCATCAGATCTCATTACAGATGGTTGTGAGCCACCATGTGGTTACTGGGAATTGAACTCAGGAACTTTGGAAGAACAAGCAGTGCTCTTAACCTCTGAGCCATTTCTCCAGCTCGAGCTGGGATTCTTTTCCTTCTTCTATTCTTATTATCTTTAGGTTTGGCCTTTTAATGGTGTCTCATATTTCCTGGAAGTTTTGAGTCAGGGGTTTTTCAGATTTAACATTTTCTTTGATGGATGTATCTGTTTATTCTATGGTATCTTCAACGCCTGAGATTCTCTCTTCCATCTCTATTATTCTTGTGGGTCTCTTTCTCCTCATGGATCATTGGCCACAGGTCTGTGAGGTGGGAGGGAACAGAAGTGGGGAACAGGGTTCAAGATGTCTGTGAGCACAATGGAAATAACTCTCTGGGAGTCTGCTTCAGGGCTACAGCTCAGCTTTATTCCAGAGTAAGGGGAAATATATAGGATGGAGACAGCAGCTGAGGCATCACCTAATTTACATTTGGCAACATGGTCCTACTGTAAAGTTGGAGCACAATACTTAATTATCATATGGGCAGAGGTCGGGGGCAGATCTGTAAGGATCTGTGTTAAATGAAATACTTGAGATAAGTCTGGTTCTGTAGCTCAGGGCAGCTTCCAAGTAAAGTCAGGCCTCCAGGTGTAGAGACACTATCCAGATAGGGACTTCCTGCTGGAAAGGAAGTCCTCCATTTGGTGCTGAGCTCAGAGAGCTATCCGGATGTGGTGGACCGCAACCTTAAGTGCAGTATACTCCAACATATTCTGTTGGTGATGCTTGTGTCTGCAGCTCCTGTTCACTTACCTAGATTGTTCATTTCCAGAATTCCCTCAGTTTGTGTTTTCTTTATTGCTTCTATTTCCATTTCAGGTCTTGAACAGTTTGTTTTCTTCAACTGTAGGTTTTTTTTTTTTTTTTTTTTTTTTTTGGTTTTTCGAGACAGGGTTTCTCTGCATAGCTTTGCGCTTTCTGGAGCTCACTTGTAGCCCAGGCTGGCTCGAACTCACAGAGATCTCCTGCCTCTGCTCGAGTGCTGGGATTAAAGGCGTGCGCCACCACCGCCCGGCTGTAGGTTTGTTTTTGCTTGGCTTCCTTGTCTTTCTTTAAGGGATTTATTCATTTCCTCCATTTTCTTTTGTTTGTCTTTTTCTTGATTTCTTTAAGGGATTTGTTTACTTCCTCTTTAAGGACCTCTATCATCTTCATAAAATGGGTTTTAAAGTTTTTTTTCTTGTGCTTCAGCCATGTTTAAATACTCAGGGCTTGCTGTAGTAGGATAGCTGGGCTCTGGTGGTGACATATTGTCCTGACTGCTACTGTATTCTGCTGTCATCTAGGCTTCTGGCTTTGGGGTGATTGTAGGTCTAGGTGCTCATTTCTGAGTTGGTCTATGTTGGATGGGTGTTTTGTTCCTTGGTTTCTGTTTCCTTTCTGGTCTTCTGGCCAGTGTGGCCTGTGGTTGAGCAGGTCTCCATCCAAGCTGGGGATTGAACTTCTGGTGGTCAGGTTGGTCTCTGGTTGAGCAGGGGGTCTCCACCCAAGTTGAGGGGTTTGGACACAGCAATCAGGAGGGGTTGGGGCATTGGGGATAGTGCGGGCAGAACCAAGAGAATGAGGGAGTCCCTGGGCTTGGCTTACCTGGAGTTTTGATGGCTGGTATGGCTTCTGGTTGATTAGGGTGCCGGATGCTGCAGCTGGAGTTGGGGGCCCAAGATATGGTGACAAGGAGGGGAAGAAAGACTGGGGGCGAATGGGTGGGAATTGAGAGGTGGGGGTCTGCAGAAAGGCAGCTTATCTGGAGTTCTAGCAGCTGGGGTGTCCTCTGGTGGAGAAGGGTCCTGGATTGTTATTTTATATGAATAACAGCCTCTGGTATCTCAGGAAGTATCTGTCCTTGGGCAAGGTGCTCACAGGTTAGAGAAATTTTTGTTTTCTGGATCTCTTAGGCACAGTAATTAAAACTTAAAACATAGTCAGGCTGTGGTGGTGCATGTTCTGGAATAATTTTTGTACACTATGAATATGTGTCACTCTGACTGGTTTAATAAAAAGTTAAATGGCCAATAGCTAGACAGAGAGGATGCTGGGAAGAAGGGCACAAAAGCCAGCCAGATGTGGAACAAGTCAGACACACAAAATGGGATAGAGGTAAAAGCCACATGGTTGAACATAGATTAATAAAAAATATGGGTTAATTTAAGTTACAAGAGCTAGTTAGAAACAAGCCTAAACTATAGGCCAAGCTTTCATAATTAATAGGAAGTCTCCATGTGGTTATTTGGCTGCTGGCTAGGCATGATGGAAAAAGTTGACTACAGGTGCATGCTATTAATCCCAGCACTCCAGAGGCAGAAGCAGGCAGATCTCTGTGAGTTCGAGGTCAGTTTTCTCTACAGAGTGAGTTCTAAGACATCCAAAGCTACAAAGAAAAACCCTGTCAAACAAACAAACAAACAAAACAAAAACATAAAGCATAACTTTGGCTTTTGCATAGAACATAGCAGTTCAGAGATGCCTGAAAATGCTAAGTAGTATGAAGTACCATTTAAAGTTTATAAAAATCACACTAACTTGACTTTGTCAGTTAGAGTTTTAGCAGTAAACAGAAAACATGAAACTAGTACTTTGGAGGCAAGTACGCTCAGGGTTAAGAAAATTTGATTTTAAAAATGAAAAGGGAGTCTCCTTGTCATGGAGAAGAAATGTGGACATTTCTAGAATTAAAAGGATAGTGTTAGCAGAAGATACAGAGAGTGGGACACTGTGTGCCCCGGCCTGCAGGGCTTCAGCGGGTTCTTGACCACCCTACGGAGGGAATGTAGGGACAGGAGATACAAAGGAAAGACACCAAGTCTGGATTCTGATCAAGGTGCCACTTTATTTCT
This sequence comes from Peromyscus leucopus, assembly GCF_004664715.2. Lineage (NCBI taxonomy): Eukaryota > Metazoa > Chordata > Mammalia > Rodentia > Cricetidae > Peromyscus > Peromyscus leucopus. Next base: position 110,526,891 of record NC_051065.1, read on the forward strand.
CTTCCACAAAGGTTTATATAGTTCCGCAGGGTGGGGGGAGCAAGAAGCTGTCATCTGCATAAGGTGGGGCAAGCTAACAGGATGTTTGTATAGGATGTTTACAGGGTGAGAGGGTCAAGGGCTCTGACTCAATGTCCTGTTGCTAGGCAACCTGACTGTAAGATGATCTAGTTCCCCGTCTTATTGGGGGTCTGTATTTTTCCACTAACTAGAGATTCTGTCCTTGTCCCTGACAACTGTGGAGGGAAACCACACTGTTAGAATTGGGGACCGGCATGGGGCAGAGAAAGAAACCTGGACTTCTCTCCCAGAGAAGACTGATGGGACACGGCTTTAAGCCAGTAGAGAGTTCTTATTAGCCAGCCGGCAACCACACTGGGTGTGCGGGACCCCAGTGTAGCCCTAAGCCTTCCTCAGGGTGAGCTTCTAAGTACAAAAACCATGTCCTGGGTTGACATACTTCAGTTCACAAGTACAGTTAGCCAGAAGCAGAACTACAGAAGGTAAACAAAGCAAGGTTAGTACATTTAGATTCTTTCCCGTAAGTATGGACTTTGATGGATTAGGTCCATTTGTTTTCATTTTCGGCAAGTGATGCTGTCTACTTGCTGAATTTTTCAGCCCGGTTGGTATTTCCATGGAGTCAGTTGTGCTAAGGTCTGGGGCCCTGTTACACTCTCCACTCTCCTGCCCTCCGATTTCTCTCCTCTATTGGCCAGCTCCGATTGCAAGCCAGATGCATTCTTGATGGCCAGTCTCAATCGCATGCCCACACCCCAGGGAACTGCTGCTGTGCTTACCATTATTCTCCCTCTTGAAAGAATCTTCAACCTAATGGATGTAAATATCTATTTATTATAGTACAACCAAATTACATCAACCAGATGCCAGTGACTATGTCTTACTATTTAAACTCTTATTCCATCTGGGCTTGCTGACTTGGACCTCTACTCCCAACTGAGGTATGAAGATGAGACCTGTGGAGGCTACAGAGAAAATTCGAGTCAGTCTGGGCAACTTGGTGAGACCTAAGAATAAGAAGGGAGACTAGGGCTGCAGAGAGCTAAAATCAGTGACGGATGCAGCTGCTGTGTGTGAGGCCCTAGGTTCAGTCCTAGTGTCACCAGGTGAAAATCTTCGTTTCTGTCATGAACAGTGAACTGAACATCCTATCATATTTCAGTGGCTTGTCTGAAACCGTTCCTCAGAGCACAATGAAAACAGGGCAGTTGAAGACAAAGTAGGTCTTAAGGGTTCTGATGTACCTCGTTGGACAGCTCCCCATTGGCCTCTGGAAAGCCTCTACCCACTTGATAAGCTAAATGTATGCTTTATTATTGTGTTATTTTTCACTTCGATGTTACTGAATTTACAATACTTTCCACATGTTCATTAGCTATCTGTAATTTTTCTTTCGCAGCCTCTGCAATTTTTTTCCTGTTGATATTCATGGTGATTTACATGACCAGTATTCCCCACAGGCTCAGGTAGCTGAACACTTGGTCCCCAGCTTGGAGGATGCTATGGAACCTTTGGGAGGTGCCACCTTGCTGGAGGAAGTATGTCACTTGGGGTGGGCTTTGAGAGTTGATAATCTTGCCCGACTTCTAGTTCTTTCTCTCTCCTTTGTATTTACAGTTCAAGAAGTGGTCTCTCAGCTTCCTGTTCCTGGCACCTGCATGCATCTTGCTCTCATGTCTCCTCCTGCCATGACCTAGTCTCTCTGAAACTGTAAGCCCTAATAAACTCTCACTTCCTTAAGCTGCCTTTGGTCATGCTATTTTATCACAACAACAGAAAAAGTGACCACTACAATATTCATCTCTCTTTTATTGCTTTGTGGGAGCTTTTTACATATTAAAACTTAAGCATATTTATTTTTTATGTGTATGTGTGTACATGTATTTGAGTGCATGTCACGTGTGTGGTGCTTCAGGAGAACAGAAGAGGGTGCCAGAGTCCTTGGGGTTGGAGTTACAGGCCATTGCGCACCACTTCACATGAGTGCTATACACTCAGCTGGGGTCTTCTAAAAGAACAGCATGCGAGTTTTAAAAAATTATTTCTTTTAGTTTTTTGAGATTACAATAATTACATCATTTACCCCTTCCCTTTCCACTCTGAAAACCCTTCCATATACCCCTCATTGCTCTTTCAAATTCATGGCCTCTCTTTTTAATTAATTGTCATTACATAATATATGTATGTACATGTACATTTCTAGATGCATAAATATAAGCTGCTCAGTCTATATGTTCTCAGGGCTGACTATTTGGTCTTGGATAACCACTTGTGTGCTCCTCCCCGGGGAAGACTGTTTCTCCCATCCTCAGCATTCCTTAGCTGCCTGTAGTTCTTTGTGTAGGGTTCTGGCCTTGTGGACTTTTCTCTGTCCACTTTGACATATCTATCGTTACATTGTTCAGCCCATGCAGAGGCAGTCGTGTTGGTGAGACTCTATGGGTGTTGATGAGCCATCTCTAGCTTCTATTTACACATTAAATCTTGAATGAGATTACTATATATACTGCTGTGTTCTCTGGTTTAAAATAATTCACAGACCCTCTCTTCTTTCCTTCTTTCCCTCTTTGTTTGTTTATAAGACAAAAGCTTAGTGAAAACTGCTGAGTAGGTGTATATATACAGCTCACAGCACTGAATAGCCACATGGACCCATCACAGAAATGTAAAACAGAGTAGACGGCACAAATGTGACACACCCATCACTTGGTTCATCTTCTTCCTTCAAGTTTCCTTAGCACATTTCTCTGTTTCCTCCCTTATATCTTTTGGAACATTTCATGCCTTTTGCAACAATTCATGTCAGCCACCCAGCTGAGCTCTAGCTCAAAAGCTTTATCCTCAATTCATTATGTACAATATAAATTATTCTTGCAACTTCTTTAACTTTTAATGATGGCAGGTCATTCATTTCAGCTAAAGCTTTTCTGTTTCTGTCTTTGCAGCTTGCCTGGATTTTCCACTGGCACAGCCCCAGTAACCATATGAACCACCTGATGGGTCAGTGATACAGAGCTGTGCACAATCATCTGCCCTGTAAGACCCCAAAACAAGACTGCAGCCCAAAGATCTAAGAGCACTGTAGCTTGTACAAGCATGTATGTGGACAAGCATGTTTATACACAGTCGCCCTGCAAGATGTTTTAGGGGAATGTTAAGCCAAAGTCAGACCTACAGTTGGAAGCTTCTGCTTTTGTTATGTCTGCTAATGAATGAGCATCTGCCAGTGAGCATGTGAATGCCATTCCAGCATGTTGATCAACATGTTACTTTTTTTTTTTTTAAATAAAAATAAGTGACTCAGCAGTTAAAAGTACTGGCTGCTCTTTCAGAGAACCTAAACTCATGCTGTGGAACATATGCACTCACGTGTGTCTGTACACACACACACAAACACACACACACACTTTTTATCTTTTCTAGAGTTTGACATAAGTAAAACTGCAAAGTGTGAATTCCCTTAGGGTTTTATTTATTTTTCACTTACTACAGTGCTTTGAGGCTGACCCATGTTGTAGGCATCATTAATTTACTTAAAATGTTTATTTGTGCATTTATTATTTGCTGTGTGTGTAGTGTGTGTGTCTGTGTGTGTGTGTGTGATATATGTGCACATGTGTATGAGGATGTTCATGCCCATGTACTCTCTTGGGGAGGCCAGAGGAGGCACTGGGTGTCTTGTACTATCAGGCACTGTCTGCCTTCTTCACTTGAGTGAGGATCTCTCACTGAACCTGAGTCTTGTCATATTTTTGGCTGGATCCTGATAAGCAAGCTAATGGGGTTCACCTGCCTCTGTTCCCAGTGCTGGGGTTACAGGCACAATCGGCCATGTCTCATTTTCTTATGTGATTGCTGAGGATTCAAACTCAGGTCCTCATTCTTGCAAGTGGTCTCACCCACTCAGCCTTCTCACTAGCCTCCAGGTTACTTTTTATTGTAAGTATGCAGTACAATATGTCCATCCATTCATTAGTTGGTAGACATTTGGGTATTTCCATTTTCCCTGTTTATCTAAAGCTCTTAATGATAGTGTAAAAGTTTTTGATGCACTATGTAGTCTTTTAGGGTGACAATTGTACTTTGTAGCAGTTGTATAATATTAAAGTAAGTTCAGCAAGACAGTACATGAGTTGTTTTGTCACTGTGGGAGTGGGCTTTGAGGTCTCTTTTACTCAAGCTTCACTCAGGTGTGAGTGGCAGTCGACTTCCTGTTCCCTGAAAGCCAAGATGCATCACCTCTTGCCTACATGCCACCAAGTTCTCCACCAAGATGACAATGTTCTGAATCTCTGAACTGAAAGCGAGCCACCCAATTAAATGCTTTCCTTATAAGCGATTCCGTGGTCATGGTCTCTCTCTTTACAGCAAAAAAACAAAACAAAAACAAAACAAAACAAACAAAAAAACAAAAACAAAAACAAAAACAACCCTAAGACACCTTTCTAAGCGATCTCATTGGCCCTATCTAATTATATTTTGATAGTAGCTACCTCCACCCTTCTTCCCTTTCTCGCCTCCAGTAAACACTCTCCTACTCTTTTGAATAAGTAAATTAACTTAAAGGGCAATACATGCCAGTAGAAATGGAGTATGCGACTTTTTTTGGTAAAGGAAACGTATTTTTGTTAAGTAATTTTTCTGATAATGGATGAACAGAAATCCAGACAGAGACTTGCACAGCTAAAGAAAGCGAAGGAATAACCGATTTGGATTTAGAGTAGGGAAACAAGGCTAGCCTTCAGGTACAGGCAGTGCGGCCGGGCGGGTCGCAGTCGTTCCTCCAGCGAGGCACACACTTCCCTGGGCTCTCCTCCGGGCTCTTCCCGTAGATGGCAGCCGGCGTCACCGGCTTGTGCGAGTCCTTACAAGCACCATGTCCATCCAGGCTGCGGAGAGCAGCGTGCAGGCGCCTGGGACACCCCAGACGCCCTGCTCCCCGCCTCCCGGAAAGGGCTCGTTGCCAAGTACCGTGTGATGCACGTGCGGTTGTTATGGCGTGACGTTGCGAGACCTGCCCCGGAAGTAGTTGCTCCATATCCCGCCCCAACCATGGCGGCGCCCAGCTCTTTGGTTCACCACCTGCTTCTGCTCCACCACTAATCTTAGCCTTGCCGGGGTCGGCGGGACCATGGACGCGCCGGGCTTCATGGCGTCGCTGGTGGTGAGTGCGGGGCAGGGGTGGGCTGCTGGGTGCAGGCTGCACGGGAGCCATGGCAGCTTCTCTGCACGCGCGCCTTCTTCCGGGTTTGCGCAGTGGTCTGTCCTCAGGTCACGAGCAGCTAGGTCTTGGAGCAAGTCTTGGGGGCGTGCTGGGAGCATGCTTTTCAAGGCCAAGTGGATCCAACGGGGATTTCAGAGAATATAGGAATGCTTGACTTAATTGTCTTCTTCTTTTGGTTTTTTGAGACAGAGTTCCTCTGTTAACCTGGCTGTCCTGGAACTCGCTCCATAGACCAGGCTGGCCTCGAACTCAGAGATCTGCCTGCCTCTGCCTGCCAGGCCTTTCATTGTCTTTACTCAAGGCAAAACAGCTTCCGTTATACTTCACATTTACTCTGAACTTGGGAATTAAAGAAACATGGAAAGAAACACTATTAAGGAAAACACTCATGACCCTTCCGTCCAAGACACTAACTTGTCTTTTTATTGTATCTACACATGTATTTAGTTAATAGTAATCTGCTTATTTTCCTCCAAGTTTAGGCTTTGAGAAAGTACTGAGCATAAATAGTTGTGGAGTCGATAGAATGTTTATTGTTTAATTCCGTGTAATTATAAGAACCAGTGTTTGAGGAACCTGTTACACAGCATGTCAGGCTGGGGATAATAGACTCACCAGATGCAAGACAGAAGATGGGTCGATTTTGATTTCGTTGTGGAGAAGTGTACAGGTGCAGACACGGAATGCCTTAATTTTTAAAACGCTCCTGCAATGAGCAAATAGAAGCCCAGCGGCATTGTTCACAGAATTAGCTACTGTTCTGGATGGAGGGCTTGGAGACACAGTGTTGAACAAGAGGAACCACCCCACGAGGGGTCAGGTGCTGAAGTGCGTGTCGGGGTAAATGACAGGTGGGCAGGGTTCAGGCTGCTACGGGAGTAGGTGAAAAAGAGGGGTGGCTTAGCCAGATTTAGGGGGTCATGGTTTTAAGTTTGGGTTTGCTGAAACTTGTGTAAGCCAGGCGACTGAGCCATAAAGGGATATATCATGTCAGGGAGCTTTCTCGTTCAGTGGGTGAGGCAACAGTGGTAGTCTTGCTAGTGAACATTATGGTTCTTGGAAATGGTATATGTACTTGACGTGTGACTCAGTTTAGTTGTCACAACTGAAGAATTACCCCAGTGTTCTAGTTTGCTTTGTGTTGTGATAAACACTGACCAAAACCAACTTCGGAAGGGTTTAATATGGCGTACATGCCCTGATCACAGTCTGGACTTCTTTGCAGGAAGCAAAGACAGGAACTGAAACAGAGGCTGTGGAGGAAGGATGCTTACAGACTTGTTGACCTACTTTCTTTCTTTTTTTTTTTTTAATATTTTAAAAAAATTTTATTCACTCTACATACCAACCACAGATCCTCCTCTCATCCCTCCTCCCACTTCCCCCCAGCCTCACTCCCCTTACCCCTGACCCACCCCCTTCCCTCCTCCAAAAGGGTAAGACCTCCCATGGGGAGTCAACAAAGCCTGGTACATTCAGTTGAGGCAGGACCCAGCCTTTCCCCGCTGCATCAAGGGTGAGCAAAGCCTCAACCATAGGTAATGGTTGCCCTACTTTCTTATACCACCCAGGGCCACCTGCCTAGGGTGGCACCGTCTTCAGTGGGCTGGGCTCTTTCATTTTAACCATTAATAAAAAAAAAAAATTGCCCCACAGACTTGCCCACAGGCCAGCTTGAGGGAGGCATTTTCTCAAGTGAGGTTCCCCTTTCCCAGACGACTCTAGCTTGTTGCTCAGGCTCCAGTCTAGTTTGTTCTGTGGTGGAGTTTATGTTCTTAGCTGCTTCCTGAAACCTCAGATCAATAACAGCAGTGGTTTTCAAAACAGGTGAGTGCTAGAGTTATCAAAAGAAGGATGATTTAAAAATGAACATACAGAGGAACTAGAGGTAGCTTTGCAGTTAAGAGCACTTGCTGGGTTTGGTCCCCAGCACCCACGTGGGGACCACAACCATCTGGAACGGCAGTTCCAGCAGATCTTACGCTTTCTTCTGGCCTCTGGGCACCAGGCATGAATGTTGGTGCACAGACATATATAGACACAGGCAAAACAGCCATACACACAGGTAAATAAAAAATCGTAATAAACTGAACATATAGAAAAGTATAGCCCTTTTTATTGTTTGGTAGAGGTTCAAAGTGGGGTATGTGTTGGATCTCATTCATTCCAGCTGAAGAACAGTTTTTCCCTCTCTTAACGTAGTTTATGAGACCACCAAGACTGTCTTTCCTTCCTTATGTTTTTATTTTAGGTGAGAGAGGGGTGCTTGGAAAGTTTTAGTGTTTGGAAATTTAGCTGTGGATAATTTGTTATGAGTTTTGTTTCCACTTCCAAACTCTTAACCCTACTTGCCAATTGCTACTTTAAGTTTTGATTACACAGACAAAATTTGAGTAAAAAGATGAAATGTCAGATAAGAGGAAAAAGTTACACTTAGTAGCTGTCCCACCTTCACAAGCCAGGTCTCTTCTGTCAGAGCAGTATTGTCCCTCCCCTCAGAGACTAATGGTCTAGGAGGAGGCAGACAGTAAATTAAAAATAAGGCTGTGGAGAGCTGAGTGAAGACCGAGGAGATCTTTGAGGTCACTATTAATAATGTAGGACTTGAATTTAGAGATTTTAATATGTGATTTTATTAATTGAGTTTAATATTTGAATGTAATCTTCAGTCTTTGGCAGAGGACTCCTTAGTTTATGCATGATTTTTAATATTGACATGGCGGTATTGGCTTTGGTAAACTATGAATGATATCAGTAACAACACAATTCCAAAATAATTGCTCATATATATTGATAGACCCAACTGTAAAAGTAATAGCCCACTTGTATTGATAACGGGTTCTGGGCCAGGCATTCTAAATATATGGGCTTCATTTAGGGTTGGGGTGATAGCTCAGCAGTTAAAGCACCTGCAGTGTGTGAGGACCTGAGTTCAGCTTCCAGAACCTTCGGAAATGCTGGGTGGGTGTGGTGGCTCATCTGTAATTCCAGGGGTCAGGTGGAGACAAGGGATCCCTGCAGCAAGCTGGCTAGCTAGACTGGCCTTCTGATCTCCGGGTTCAGCTGAGGGACCCCGCCTCAGTGAATAAAGTGGAGAGACAATGAGGAAGACTTCTGACTCAAGGTTGGGCTTTCATAGACCTGTAAACCACCTCCCCAAACACACACACACACCACTCAACACATGCAAGTGCAAATGCACACTACACACAAATATTACTAAAACAGGTTCATTTTAATTGTATTTTTTAAAAAAACGACTGAGTTGTACACTTTTGGGTTTTCAAGATATGGTTTCTCTGCATAGCCCTGGCTGTCTTGGAACTCACTTTGTAGACCAGGTTGGCACCAAACTCAGAGATCCACCTGCCTCTGCCTCCAGTGCTGGGATTGAACACACCCGGCGTGAACTGTACACTTTATTTATTTTTGCCCGGCTTGAACTGTACACTTTCTTCACGTATTGTTGCAGTACTGGAGGTTGGCCCAGGGCTGCATGCGTGCTGGGCAAGCACTCCACTGCCTCCGGCTGTTTTCTCCCTCGTTTAATTTCTCCTGCCCACCCTTCTTCCCTTCCTTTTCTCCCCCAACTTCTTTTGTGGCTCAGGGTGGAACTCAAGCCTTTCTACATGCTAGACAATTGGCATAACATCTAGCTACCGAACCGAACTGTGTTTAATTTCCATTTACTGTTATTTACTTCTCCAAAACTCTTGAAGCATAGGTACTCTTACCCCCATTTTGTACATAAAGAAATAGAAATAAACTAGGCCCCTAAGAAGAGGCTCTCCCAAGAGGTGGAGCTCCAGCCAGCTCTGTCTGATAACAAACCCGTGTTCCTAGGCACTAATTGAATCGGAGAGAATTTCTGAGGAAATGGAAGAATCGTCAAGCCCAATTCTGCAGCTACTTTTGCATTCTTAAGAACAGCCTCATTGAACAGATTGAGCCCTGCAGGCCTGCTGTCAGGGGGATGATGAATGGAAGGTTTCTGGAGAAGTGACCCAGAATACAAGTACCCGTGTGACTGGGGAATGCTAAGGAGTGTTACCAGCTTAGAGTTGTGTTGGGGAAGTCCCGCGCTGTCAGAGGTGCTGGCTTAGCTGTCCAGCAAGCTGCAGGTCACTGACCTGGCTGGTACTCTGAACAATCTGGCATTATCACTCACGGTTAGTACAAAGGAAAACGTGAACACAATTATGAGAAAGATAGAGGAGGTAGCTTTTAACTCTAAATGGGAGATCGGGCATGGCTTTATGAGGAATGTAGCATTTGGTTGCTGCCAAGTGACTAGAGAGGATTTTTGGCAGGGATATGTGTGTCTGTGGGGGGGGGGGTGAGGAGCAGTGGGGAAGCTGGCCTTCTGGGAATACGTTGGGTAAAAAGGGCATTTCAGACTGAGAGAAAAACCTAAACTGAAGCAGAGGCAGGAGAAAGTTCTGGACATGTTTGGGAGCCATAGTAGCTGGAGTGGATGGTGGTCCAGGTTTTGTGGGGGTGTACAATGGAGAGGAGGGAGCCTGGGTCCATGAGTGAATGCTCTCACTTGTTCTTTGCCTAGTGCCTATCAAGTGCAGCCAGTGGATTGAAGAGGTTTGGAAGGACTAGGCATATTCGTGTGGAATGGCTCTTACGTAGGCTTGTAATATTCCTTATAAACTGTGAGCAATTAAAACAAATAATAATACTTCCCACAAACCCCATTCCATGGAGGTATTTAACTTCTAACCACCTGTGCGTTTGCTTCCAGACTTGGGTTTACACAGTTACACACACTCAGAGGTGAGAATGGACAGCGTGTATTATAGTATCACTTGACAAATTTAAGAGCCAGGAGAGGAGCCGAGTGGTTGGTGGCACACGCCTTTAATCCCAGCACCTGGGAGGCAGAGCCAGGCGGATCTCTGTGAGTTCGAGCCTGGTCTACAGAGTGAGTTCCAGGACAGGCTCCAAAGTTACACAAAGAAACCGTCTCGAAAAACAAAAACAAAACAAAACAAAAAACTAGTAGAGGCATAAGTTTGTTTTTGTTTTTGTTTTGTTTGTTTGTTTGTTTGTGTTTTTTTTTTTGGTGCTGGTGCTTGAACCCAGAGCCTCATATTCCTAGTGTGTGTGTGTGTGTGTGTGTGTGTGTGTGTGTGTGTGTGTGTGTGTTTAGGCCAGAGGTCAACCTCCAATGTTGTTCTTTAAGAGTTGCCTACCATACTTGCTAGATTTTGTCAACTTGACATAAACTAGGGTCATCTGGGAAAAGGGAACCTCCACTGAGGTAATGCCTCCAGGCCAGAACTGATTGATGACAGAGACAGACGGACCTCTGTGAATTCCTGCATAGTGAAACAAAAAAACGTTGTCTCAAAACAAAACAAACAAATCAAAAGGAAAAAGAAAATGTCCCACCAGACTGGTCTGTAGGCAGGTCTTGGTGGGGGGCATTTTCTTAGTTAATGATTGATGTGAGATGGCCCAGCCCGCTGTGGGTGGCACCACTCCTGGGCACATGTTCTTGGGTTGTACAAAAGAGCAAGCCGAGTGAGTCATGGAGAGCGAGCCAGTAAGCAGCACTTCTCCATGGTTTCTGCCTCTGCTCCTGCCTGCAGATTCCTGCTTGAGATGCTGCCCTAACTTTCCTCAATAATAGACTATAACCTGTAAGCCAGATCCATCCTCCCTGAGTAGCTTTTGGTCATGGTGTTGATTGATCACAGCAATAGGAAGTAAACCGGAACACCCACCTAACGAGACAGAATCTCTTACTGGGATGTTGTAGGTAGGCTTGCAGCCAGCAAGTCCCAGGGGTCCTGTCTCTGCCTCCCCAGTGCCTGAGTTACAAGTGCATGTGTTGTACAGACTGCAGCCATCTTCATGAGTTCAGTCCTGCCTGCTTGCAGAGGATCATCACAGCTGGGCTTCTTGATTCTTGACATTCCTTCCTAGGAGGAACAGGGTGGGAAGTCTTAGGCTCCTCATCTGAGAATCTAGCCACCCCTCCAAGTCGGTTGTGTACAAGCTGCCCTAATTGCTCATGGCTTCCAGGGAGGACTAGAGGATATTGTCTGGGGAAGAGGGCACTCCATCTATGGGGCCGTGGGAAAGTCATCATCCATGCAGAGTACAGACTTTTCAGTGCTTCTGCTTTGAGGTCACCCAGGCTCCTCTGGTGACCTCACCCATGAACTCACCTGTGTTCTGTAAGTAAACCTGATCAGCACATTGATTTCCTAGGGAGAACTTCAGAGGAATTGAACTTTGGTTATCATTCAGAGCTTAGAATGGGGGAGGGTAGGCGTTGCCTCGTTGTCCCCACCACACCCAGCTTTTCACCTGGCGGCTGGAGATTGCAGTTCAGGTCCTCAGGCTTGTTTCTAGGCCCTTTACCAACTCAGCTGTCCCCCCAGACCTTGTGTGTGTGTGTGCACTCCTCTCCCCCAGTTTGAGACAGGGTCTCGATATGTAGCCCCAGTTGGCCTTGAACTCACAGAGACCTGCCTGATTTTTGCTACAGATATTGCTGCAATAAAACATTCTTGAATATTTGAGAATTTATATCTATGCAAGAAATATTGAGGAATAAAGTAACTGGGTCAAAGGTATAATAATTAAAAATTTTTATTTTGCCAAATTGTCTCCCAGTAGATTGTTTTTATTAATAGTGTCCATATTTAAGTTTTTTCTAATTTCAAAGTTATTTTTATTTAGTGATAAGGAAGTGTTTTCTCATTTGTAATTTTACTCCTTTTTTTTTCCTTCTTATTTTAGAGATGGGGGTCTTACAGTATTTCCAAGTGACCTCTGACTCTTAAACTGAAATGGGCTCCCTCAAGTAGCTGGAATGGACCACTGGCCTGGCTTATTTGAGTTTTGTTTTTCCTCAGAGGAAGGGTGTTGATTGGTTTTGCCTTTTGCTATTTTTTAAATCTAGTATATTTTTTTTACAGGTTGATGTGCAGTATCTTCTAAAATATGAATAACATCTTTTCATTGTAGTTGTTGAGTGCATTCATGTGCTGATGCTAGGAATGTATTGGTACAAATTGGTACAGATTTTATAATCTAGTGGGATAGATATTGAACAAATGGTCTGATACCTGTCTTTAGTATAGGGGGCTGGAGTCCTCAGGGAGAATGAGTGGCCATTGTAGGAGGAGACCAGGGTCATAGGAAGCAGGGACAGCAGTTTGGAGATGTGGAAGATAGCTGGCAGATCGTTGGTGGTCCCTAGAATGTGCAGTCAACTGAACACTTCAGGAAAAATGGCTTCCCTGAGAAGCCATGTTGGTGTTCTAGCTGCCTTAGTTGTCCTTTGGGCTGGTGGCCAGTTTTGGGTTTGCTTATGTCACATAGATGTTTTAGGTGATCATTTTCATATTGCTGTGTAGCCAGCTTCCTTTGAAGAAGAAGGCTTGGTAGCATACAGTGTTGGTCTTTTCAGTTCCTAGGGCAATTTCCAAGCAATAGTTGCATAATTTCAAAACACCAATCACTTCCCTATGGCATGCCAGGACTTCTTACAGCTGCCGACTTGAGGCAGAGCATGTGTTTTGTTTACACTTAGCATTTGAGGTCGTGGTTAGTTGTTTGTTTGTGCACAGTTTGTGAGTTTTCTACCCCCATCCCATTTTGTCTTGATTTGAACTTACAGCATAAAGCCACTTTTCAGCATAAGGTATTCTAAATCTCGAGCTTAGTCAGTTGCCTGATAACATTTTGACAAATTTAAAGAACAAGAGAATCTGATGGTGTCTCTTATAATCCAGCTGGCATTGGCTTGTGGTTATGCACAAAGTTCCTGTGAAATTGCACACATTCCGAAAAGGTTTTGCTTAAATGTTAAATATATTCTGTGGCTGAACAGACTCTTAGATTCTCTATTTTTCAATCTCATAAATTAAACGATATTTTGGTTATAGAAGCTTGGAATTCACACTTGCAGTTAGTAACTTTCGATTCCTGTTTTACTAGATGAGTAGATTGCATTGGGCCATTTTATCCTCAGAAGGTAAGAACGCTGATGAACAAAGTTAGAGAATCAACTTGTGCGCAGTAGCCACACATTAGGAGAATAATTCATTGATTAAAGCTTAGCACCAGATAGCCATTGTTTCCCTGAACTTGCTGAAGATCAAAGAGAAAATTACTTACAATGCAGCTTGTTTTTAAAGAGTTGACGTATATCACATGTCCTCATCAGATTTTGTTCTATGTTCTGAGAAAAGGCTGAACTGAATAAAAATCCTTTTGAAAAAGTGACAAGGGTGCCCAGCGTTGCTCAGGTCCAGCATGGCAGCGAGCCTCCTATAGGGCTCTTAAAGTCCATCCTGTCTCCACAGAGAACCACACGTTCCTATCTATTCTTTTTCTTCTTCCTTAGTGGCTTCATCTCCAGTGATCCTCCCACCGACTGCCCTGGGCTACTGCAGGTGCATGCCACTGCCCCTGACCACTCATTTTAGTCTGGTTTGCAGACCTGTCCTGACACATCTCAGAGCTCTTTGGTGACATCTTTTTAGGTCATTCATTTCATAGTCTTTAAGGTTAATTTATAACTTTCAGGCTGATCATGTAGTATTATAGTCTTAACACATTTGCCAATGTACTTCAGTGTTTACTAATTCACTTGTATTATTTAATTAAAAAATAGTCATTGCACTGATTCTCACCAGTGTTTTGTTTTTGCACTTACCTCTTGCAGTAGTTTTGTGCTGAAAGGTGGGTAGAGCAAGTTGACCTACCACACACTAAGCATTGCACAAACTGGAAATTTTGAAAACTCAAAAGTTAGACTAAATTTGAACTTTGCCTGTAGATGTAACCAACTGTCTTATTAAATAAGAAACACAGAACCAATGTAAAAGAGAAAGCCAAGAGGTCAGAGCTCAGAGCTAAAACCTTACCCTTACTTTTGCATTGCTCCTACCTCTCCGAAAGAGACCTACTTCCTGTGTGTTTGTCTTTAATATAGTCTTTCTGTTCTGCCTTCTCATTGGTTCTAAACCCAAACACATGACTGCCTTGTCACTCCTGTTAAGTACCACCCTCCAGGTCTTAAAGGTGTGTGTCTCCAATGCTGGCTGTATCCCTGAACACACAGAGATCTACCTAGCTCTTCTACCAAGTGCTGAGATTAAAGGCGTGTGCCACCACTGCCATGCTCTTGCTATGGCTCTAATAGCTCTGACCCCCGGGCAACTTTATTTATTAACATACAATTAAAATCACATTTCAGTACAAATAGAATACCACCATATTTGCCCATAAGTGTGAATAGTGCCCACTCTTTTCTCCCCCTTTCTCCTCTCCTTTTTTTTGCCATGGACACACTTTTTAGTTGTACATTTCTATATTTTAAAGAGATTATGTTCATGTGGTTCAATATTAAAAAGACAGAAATGCTTAGCAAACCGCTTACAACATACTGTGAGGACTCTCATCTGCAGTGATATAGTCTGCCCACTTGCCCACTTGTGAATGTTGCCTTAGCCCTTTCAGGGCACTGTTTTTGGGTTTGTGTTTTTCAAAATTTCATCCTTCTTTTACTAAAATATAATTAGCATTAAAATATTCTGCCTGTGTGTCACTATAGGTGTGAGGTACAGTTTTGAATGTTCTACTTTTTAAACAAACTCAGTTCCTTGGGAATGAGTACCAGTTCTTTTAAAAACAATTTAGTCAATTAAACGTTGTCAAGGGATTAGCAAATATAATAAACATAGAAAATACTATATGAATCCTTGGATGTGTGCTTATCTTAATGCAGATCTAGGTGGATAAGAACTATTATCTGTCTGAAAATTTAAGTCCCCTAAAAAGTCGTTATGCAGATTTAGTACTCAGTAGTTCAGAAGACAAAAATAGAACATTAGGTCTGATTCGAGCATAGGATAAATTGTTGAGCGGCATAAAAGCACTGTAGAACAGTCTATATATTGTATGCCATCTATTTCTATTTACTTAATTTTGAGACAGTCTTCCTCTGTAGTCCAGGCTGGTCTTGAACTCCAGGTCTTTCTGACTCAGCCTCCTCAGTGCTGGGGTTACAGGTATATGCCATTACATCTGGGTGCTCTCCTTTGCTTTTATTTACTTTCACTTTTCATTATGACCTTAGAAAACTAAAATATAGCACTTCCTTCCTCCTTTGCCCTCTTTCCCTCCTGCCCCATGTTGCTTCTGCCAGGCCTTCCCATGCCCCCCAAATCCCTCGCAAATTGATGTCCTCTTTTGATTATTGTTGTTACATAGGAAAGTGTATAAATAGATAAATACAACTTGCTGAGTCCCTTTGGTGTGTGACTTGTGTGTGGATGATTTCCGGGCTGACCACTTCGTATTGGATAACCAGGTAGGGGCTCAACCCTAGGAGGGCTAATTCTCCCTCTCTCAGCAGTTGTTAGTTGCCTATAGTTTTTTATTTATGAGTGGGGCCCCTTGAGAGTTCTTTGTTCTGTGTCATCATGTATATTACATTATCACTGTGCAGGCCTTGTTTAGGCAGCCATATTGTTGTGGTATCATGGGTGAAGCTTCCCTGTCATTTCTAGGACACAGTCTCATAGCAGACTTCCTAGTCTTCGAGCTCTTACCCTCTTTCTGTCTCCTCCTCCACAGTGTTCCCCCAGCCTTAGATGCAGGAGTCCTTATGTAGATGTATTAGTTGGGACCAGGCTTCCCACAATCCATTGATTTCTGCACATGACCTGTTGTGGTTTTCAATAGTGATCTCCATTTGCTGTAAAGAGAAACTTCTTTGATGAGAGATAAGAGCTCCACTTACCTGTGAATGTCAGGGTACATTTCAGAATGAAGGTAGGAGTCATGCTGGTCTAATAAAGTGATGGTAGTAGATTCTCTCACAAGATCATGACCTCACTAGCTCGAGGCAGTTGCTTAGGTTTCTAGCACCAGGCATGATGTTCCTCTCGTTGAGTGGGCCTTAAGTACAATTAGACAGCAGTTAGTCACCACCAAGATAGGAGTGCTGCTCCTGCACCCTCAGGGATAGCTTGCTGTGGTGGTCATTGTTAGAATTCACTGTTGTCACAGCCGGATGGACTTGTGGTTGCTTTCCTCCCTCAGCAGCTTGGGTTGTACTTTCTGATACTATGAAAGCTTGGGACCACTGGAAGGAGGCTTGCAGGTTATTTCCAGTTCACATCTTCAGAGTCCTGTGTGTAAAGCGTATGGTGTCTTCAGCAATAGGGACTATCTTCAACCTCTGAGAGGCAACCAAGGGCAATAGCAATGGCCTGTATTGTTTTGGGAGTCACTTTGACTACCCTGACCAACAACTCAAATGGAGGTTTCTCATGCCTAGTACTGCATGTGTGGGGAGTATTGTAAGCTCAAGTGGCATATCTTCATTTAAGGTACACACACACACACACACACACACACACACACACACACACACACGCTTACATGTGTTGTGTGTATGATTTTACGCGAATGTAAAATAATATGATTCTTCAATGCTTCATCAAATATCCTTGGTGTTATTTGCCCCTCCTCTCTCCCTTGCATTCTGTATTGATGTTCCTCCCCTCCCATAAAAACAGAGCCCCCCCCTTTCTCCCATTTCTCCCTGTCATATCACCCGGATCCTGCTCTTCCTTCCTCTAGCCCCCGCCCATAGTTCCCTTTTACTTCCTGGTTTCTGAAGTAACTCCTGGTTATACTCTACTTCAGATTCTGAGTTAGGAACTGCAGTTGAGAGAACATGTGGCATTTGTCTTTCTGAGTTTGGGTCACTTCATTCATTATAATCTTCCTAGTTCCATTTACCTACAAATTAATTTAACTATTTTTTTAACAGCTGAGTAGTATTCCATTGTGTATATTTGTACCATCACACTTGAAAGGTGGAGGCAGAAGGTTTAGGAGTTCAGGGTCATCCTTGGTTGTATAACAAGTTCAAAGCTAATTTGGTCTACATGAAACCTTGTCCCCAAAGGGTGGGGTGGGGCTCACTGGTCAGTTACTGTAGCTTGAGTTTTTCTGCCTTGCCCACAGTCAGGACAAATCTCTGTCACCCGCCAGTCCCACAGCCGCTCAGACCCAACCAAGTAAACACAGAGACTTATATTGCTTACAAACTGTATGGCCGTGGCAGGCTTCTTGTTAACTATTCTTATATCTTAAAGTAACCCATTTCTAGAAATCTATACCTCGCCACGTGGCTGGTGGCTTATCAGCGTCTTCACATGTTGCTGGTCATGGCGGCGGCTGCAGTGTCTCTGGTCATGGCGGCGGCTGCAGCCAGTCCTTCTGCCTTCCTGTCCTTTTATTTCTCCTCTCTGTTAGTCCCGCCTATCCTTCCTGCCTAGCCACAGCCGATCAGGTTTTATTTATTGATCAATCAGAACAACTTGACATACAGACCATCCCCCAGCACAGCCAAGTGCAGACCATCTCAAACACCTGCACTCAGGCCCATGGTCCTAATCATCCTCTATACGGACCTGCTGGGTAACGCCACAAGGAACCCAAGAACGGGCTCCCACAGGACATACAGAACATCCCACAGCAAGTTACCATAGCAGAGTTCATAAGCTTCAGGTTTAGTGAGATACTATCTCAAAAAAATTAAGATGAAGAGCAGTCAGGGAAAGATGCCTGATGTCTACCTCTGCTCTCCACACACCCACAGGAACAGTACATATACCACATACAAAATTAAAAAAAGAAATCACAATAAATAAGAAAAGAGTACGTACCCATGCTTGCTTGACTATGTCTATGGTAACTTTGGAAAGTCACAAGAAGAAACTAATAAAAGTAGCTTCTGGAGTAATTAGGATACTTTTTGTTCTTTACCTTTTTCTTTTTTAAATGGCTTTAAACAGTTATTGAATTATATGAATAAATTAAGAATGAGCTTTAATTTTGTTTTAAGAATAAATTAAATTCATTAAAATTCATCTAAAAAGTAAAAATATGTATAAGTTGGAAGTATAGCACAATTGATAAGTGTATCATTTTCTTATTAAAAAATGTAAGTCCTTTGAGTATTGCAGAGAAATTTGTGGACTGAAAGATGTGAGCAGCTGTGTAGAGTCTTCCTCAGGGTTGGGGATGTAGCTCAGGAGTAGAGCACTTGCCCAGCATGGGCAGATGCTCACAGCCCTGATCCTGCGTGGGAGAAAGGAGGAAGGAGAAAGGCTGCTTCCCTGTCCCTCCGTGGCTGAGGGCTCACTGTTCTCTCTTCCCCATCTGTTTGCACAGGCTGGAGGAGTAGCAGGTGCCTCTGTTGACTTGATCTTATTTCCTCTGGATACTATTAAGACAAGGCTGCAGAGTCCCCAAGGATTCAACAAGGCTGGTGGTTTTCGTGGAATCTATGCTGGCGTCCCTTCGATCGCTGTTGGCTCCTTTCCTAATGGTAAGGGTGTTGATCCTCACACTGCTCAGAAGCCAAGATAATGGATTCATAGTCAGACTAATTTAAGATGTTACATGCAGAAAGTTCCTTATATATTACAGCTGATCTTCCGGATTTATGTTTTGTTCTTTGATTGTATGTAAACAGAATGCAGAGAGTGTTGTAGATTTCATTGTAGGAGGTTTATACAAAAAAAAGGATAAACTTTTAAAAATGGTTTTGCTGTTTAAATCCTCAGTTTAGAATCTTTAAAATGTTGCTTTTTTTTTTTTTATCATAATCCTCTAGAGCAGTGGTTTTAACCTTGCCTGCACACCAGAGTTCTCAGGAGGCTTTATACAGGTGTGTTGTCCTAGGTGACCCCAGTGAACAGGTGAGACAGAGAGATATTGCTCTTCTTAAATTGCTCTTAGATGAGGAAGGTGCTTCACTGTGTTGTCCTGGAGACTCTCCTGCCAATGCCTGTTGTTTGGGTTTTAAAGTCTTGTTGTGACTTTTGGTATTTTCATTTGATAATTAGGATGATGTGTTTTTATTTAATCTACTTCTGAGTATATCTGTTTTCAGTCACTTACCTGATTTTAATTGTTTACCAATGGGTGCTTTATTTTTCTTTTGGATTGTATTCAGGACCTTGCACATACTAAGCAGACAGTGTTCTCCTCAGGTGTGTCCACTTTACATCTCCCAGTTCTTCATGGATGCCTGTAATGCTCACAAGTAAACTTAGCTAACTAGCAAAAATGATGTACTGCCTGCATCCACAAAATCATGGCTCTAGGGGCTTCTTAAATCTTGGGGTTCGTTTTCTCTCTTTTTCCAGGATAATGAATGAATATGTTAACCTGATGCTCACGTGCCCGGTCTTTAAACATAGCCTTCACATGAAGATTTGTAGTGCAGAGAAAAAGTAGTCTTTCCATCTTTCTGTTGTCAACTTCACTTTCTTCTCCATCCCCTAGGAGTCACCCTGGGTTACCTTTGACTGCTAGTCTGTCTTAATTCTTTGAGTATTAGCTAATGAGCTGTTGTTGAACCCCCATTGTGTAACGCATGGACAAAGGTACAGGGTTGTCCCAAGTAGAATGGCCTGATCCACAAGGAGCTTGAAGCCACACGGATGCCAGTGGCCCACCTGTAGGGATTGGGGTGTGTCCAGGACACTGGTGGTTTAAAACCCCAAGGCGATCCTCCTCTGTAGATAGTTTGAGGATCTTTGAGCAGGCAATCTACAAAGGAATATGCTCTGTGCTCATAGCTTTTGGTGACCAGTTTTTGTGGCTTTTGTGGCTCATCCTCATGTATTGCAGTAAGGGCTCAGGCAGGTGTGACATCACCGGTGATGTATGTGGTACATGATGCTGCGGTTAAGCTCACAAGACTGTTTTACATTCTTCTCCAAGGCATTTACATATAGAACGTGATTTTGAATTTTTGTGTGTGTATGTGCACACACATATATGCACAAGCATGTACACATGTGTTTGTGTATCTGTCTCTGGGAAGGCTATGTTGAAAATCTTTTCCTTTTATCCCATAAAGTGCAGGAAACAAAGTCAAAGCAAAGCCTTCTAGAAATGGGGTTTTATAGCCTGAAGTTTCTTGGTCCTGCCTGGCAGCAGCCGTTTTTATAAAATAATAACTCAGAGGCTTAATATTAATTACAAACTGCCTGGTCTATGGCTCAGGCTTATTATTAACTGGCTCCTTCATCTTAAATTAACCCATTTCTATTAATCTTTGTATTGCCACGTGTATTGCCTTTTGTATGGGTTAAGACTGTGTAGTCTGAGTACAGAATCCCTTGTAACCATAGATGGCTATGGACTTTGCTGAGAATGAAGCCAGCACAGGTGAGGGATTGAGAGGGAGAGGGAGCCTTTTAAAGAGGCCCATTCCTTTTTAGACAAGAACATAACAGAGGAAGGCCCTGTCTGGCTTTTGTTCTTGTGGGGGTGTGGGCTGTGGCTAGCCTACCTCCTCTTCCCTTCTTCACACAGAGCTTCTGTTAGAGCTGCACCCTGTCATCATTTCCAACTCTAGAGCCTTTTTGGGTGCTACCTGTTTGGCAGGGGCTGGAACTGACCTTTCACCAAAGTAGCTGTAAGTGACAATCTTAAGGTACTTGTTGATGGGACCTGGGAACCTTTAGCTTCCTCCTTTCTCCTGGGGTGGGGCAGGGCTTGGGTATATGCACCCGCAGAATATACAGCTGAGTGCAGCAGAGTCCTTTTACCTGGACATGGAGTCAATGGGCCAAAATTGGGGAAGCGTGTGAGGAACCACATGCGGGAATAGACCAGACGCAGCTGCATATGTACGGCTGTTGTGTTTGTAGTTAGGCATGTGAGCGGCCTGTGGGCCGTTCACACACTGGATGACTTTGGGGAAAGCTTTCCACTGTTGGGTTGTTTTCCTGAGTGTTTAGTGATCTCATGTCCTTCAGAAGATGAGTTTGTTGTCCGCTTATCCTCTGTGCCTTGTCTCTTCTGGAAGAGGTAAAGACATCTCTTGATTGATAGTACACAGGAAGTTTTAAAGCCTCCTGTGCAGCCCTGATTACAGCAGTAGAGGCAGCGTTCCGCTGATTTCCCCCTTTTCTTCTGTTTCTTAGGTACAGTCTCACTGTAATGTGGCTGTCCCGGAGCTTGCTGTGTAGACTAGACTGGCCTCAGACTCACAGAGATCTGCCTGCCCCTGCCTCCAGTGTGCTGGGATTCCAGGTGTGCACTGCCACGCCTGGCACTGACTTCCGTTTTTTTTTTTTTGGTTTTTCGAGACAGGGTTTCTCTGTGTAGCTTTGCCGCCTCTCCTGGAACTCACTTGGTAGCCCAGGCTGGCCTCGAACTCACAGAGATCCGCCTGGCTCTGCCTCCTGAGTGCTGGGAATAAAGGCGTGCGCCACCACCGCCCGGCTCCTGACTTCCGTTTTTAATGAAATTGTTGATTGTTTCTGTGTTTTATAAAGATGATTTCAAGTAGGGAAAAGTAGCATAGTTATTTTCCATAATCTGTAGTAAACATTGTAGCATCGACATTTTACTTAAGGCATGTGTTTATGGTTTTAACCTATGCATGACTCAGCAGCTGCTTGTGTTTATGACTATATGTAATGCTATTTTGGGTCTGTGAGGCCCACAGTCCTTTTTAAGAAGTTTGCTAGGAAATGAAGCAGGGCAGTGCCAGTTGAGTGCACCTCAGATAGGGATCATGTCTTCTGTATTTCTCCAAGTCCAAGGCCAAAAATGTAGTTCAGGTTGGATAAGTTCTGCAAGATGGTGGAAAAAGGCGTGTATTTGCCAGTCCTTATCTCATACTTTAATTATTATTGTCACAGCTTTTGAGAGACATTCCTAAGTAGGTGAGATATTTATTGACATTGAAAAGATACTTTTGTATTTCAGCTGCTATGTTTTTTCTCACCTATGAATATGTGAAATGTTTGCTGCACGCTGACTCGGCTCCACACGTCAGGCCCATGAAGCACATGCTGGCCGCCTCCGCGGGAGAAGTGGTAAGCAATGGGCGACGTGAGAAAATATTGCAGAAATGTGAGTGATGTCTGGGTTTGTTGGTGCAGGTAACTGTTTCATTTTAAAATTTAGATTTAACTGATAGATAAAAATTAAAAATCGTATCTTTTAATGCAATGTTTTAAAATGTATATATTGTATAATGTTATGTACATTATTTATTTATTTTGGTGCTGAGGATCAAATTCAAAGCTTTTAAAATGCTAGACAAACTGTATCACAGTATCAGATTCTATCATGTAATGCCTATATCAGAGTACACATATTTATCTCCTGGAAATGTATTTAGGTGAATTTTATTTTTAAAGCCCTCCCCTTTGAGTCAGGTGGTATTACTGTGTTCAAGACCCAAGTTGGTCTTGAGCTTGTAATCCTTCTGCCTCAGCCTCCTGAGCACAAAAATTACAGATATGTGACACCACACCAGGCTTTAACAGTTCTTTTTGTGGGTATGTGTGCATTTAGGTGTGTGTGCGCTGTGTATACACAAGTGTGCCTGTGGACCTGTGCACACTCCTGTATGCAGCACCAGGAGAGGACAATGTTGGGTGCCCTGCTCTCTCTCTCTGTTTTATTCCCTTGAGTCAGGGTCTCCCACTGAAGCTGGAGCTAGGCTTGTGGCTAGCAAGCCCCAGCCATCATCCTGTCTTCATCTCCAACAGTTCTGGGCTCACAGCGCATGTGTCACATCCAGCTTTTTAGGTTGATGCTAGACCCTCAGCTTGAGTCATCTCCCTAGCCTCCACTGTTTGGGGTTTGTTTGTTTTAATTATGAAAGTGGCAAAATCCCAATGAATATCTGCTGTGGGATGTTCTGTATGTCCTGTGGGAGCCCGTTCTCAGGTTCCTCGTGGCTTTACCCAGCAGGTCTGCATAGAGGATGATTAGGACCACGGGCCTGAGTGCAGGTGTTTGAGATGATCTGCACTTGGCTGTGATAGGGGATGGTCTGTATGGCAAATGTGTTGCTCTGATTGGTCAATAAATAAAAGTTGATTGGCCGTGGCTAGGCAGGAAGTATAGGCGGGACTAACAGAGAGGAGAAAAGAAAGAACAGGAAGGTGGAAGGAGTCACTGCCAGCCGCCCGCCAGGGCAAGCAGCATGTGAAAATGCCGGTAAGCCACGAGCCATGTGGCATGATATAGATTTGTAGAAATGGATTAATTTAAGCTATAAGAACAGTTAGCAAGAAGCCTGCCACGGCCATACAGTTTGAAGCAATATAAGTCTCTGTGTTTACTTGGTTAGGTCTGAGCGGCTGTGGGACTGGCGGGTGACAGAGATTTGTCCTGACTGTGGGCAAGGCAGGAAAACTCTGGGTACAAATATGAATGGATTACACATGACAGTTAAAAGATAGTCCATGATGCAAGAAAAATCCATTGTATATTATTGTAAGAGGCAGCCATAAAATGTCATTCTACAGATAGAATTAAAGAGATGGAAGAAGATGTCTGTGTAAGTTTGGTTGGTGGTGTTTGTATTAACGTAGCTGAGTTGGAGCTGCTTTTCCCAGAATGGCTTCTACAGGATGGTTTCGGGTAGTCAGTCAGTCACATGGAAACTAAGGTAGAGCGGGGAGTAGCAGCTGTGGTTGTGAACAGAAGTGTGGTGCAGGGGCAGGCACGGTGGCACATTCTGGCCCCGGTGTCACTGCCTGTTGGCTTGCTCCCATCCTTCCCTCTAGCTTCTCTAGAGTCTGAGTCAAGTTGTGTGTCTCTGTGGTGCGGGCTTATCTTGGGTAGGGTGTGAAGAGACACCATGACCACGGCAACTCTTATAAAGGAAAACATTTAATCAAAGTGGTGGCAGTTTACAGTTCAGAGGTTCAGTCCATTGTCGTCATGGTGGGGAGCATGGCAGTGTGCAGGCAGACATGGTGCTGGAGAAGGAGCTGAGAGTCCTGCATCTTGCAGGCAACAGAAGTGGATTGTATCACACTGAGTGAAGCTTGAGCGTATATGAGACCTCATAGCCCACCTCCACAGGGACACTCTTCCTCCAACAAGACCATACTTACTCCAGCAAAGCTATACCTCCCAATAGTGCCACTCCCTTTGAGGGCCATTTTCTTTCAAACCACCACAGGGTTCTAGGGTCGAGTATGTGTGTGGTTCTGGGTGAAGGCTCTAGGTACAAGTGTGTGTGACTCTGTGGTGAGGGTGCTAGGGTCAAGTGTGTGTGTTCTGTTTGGCATCATTGTTAAGAAACTGTTACCTAATCTGGTATTATTCTTTGGGATGCAAGTATTGAGTTTTCTAATACCTTTACTGGAAAGACTCTTGCTGTACACTGAGTTCTTGTCAACAGCTTATTGGCCATCAAGGTGAGATTTGTTTCTGGATTCTGAGCTCTGGCCTATCTGTGTGTGTCCTTGCACTAGTACTACATGGTTGGAGTACTATAGCCTTGAGTTAAGTCTGGAAATCCTGAGACTTCTCCAAATGCTTTCTTTTTCAGTATTGTTCTGGCCTCCCTTTTCTCTTTCTTCCGTCCTTTTTCTTTCTCTCTCTCTCTCTTTAATTTAATTTATTATTATTATTTTTGAAGCAGGGTCTCACTATGTAGCTCTGGTTAGCCTGGAACTCCATATGAAGTATGCTGTATTGTTTGGCTTCAAATATAGTTTCATAAGTTGTGCATTTGACCTGTATTTCCCAATATGTTGTTGAAAGCAAGAAGCACAATAGGACTTAGCCATTCACTTCATTTCACCTTGACCTTGTTGCCTGAGACCTTGTTGCTAAACTTTATTCAGTTGCCGCACTCCTTTGAGCTTACGGAAAGATTTTATAGAGGTATGTCTTGGTTGCTGCTGTCTGCTGTGGCCACCATAGTAATCTAATTCATCCGAAAGGAGGAAGAGTTTATTTTGGCCCATGGTCTTAGAAAGTTTCAGGCCGTCATGGTGGTGAAGGAATGGCAGGACAGCTCAGTTGGTGGTGACAGGAACCTCTGGCAACTAGGTACAGAGAGCGAGGCAAGAAGGACCGAGAGCAGAGGCAGCCTTCAAAGCCCACATCTGTGGAAGCTGTTGGAGGGACTGATGCTTCTGAGAGCTGTGGTTACTCTTTTTATTTATTGCAGCTTTTCAGTAGAATTTTCTTGTGCAGACTGTTGGACATGGTGGGACGTTCCTGATTCCTTAGAATTAGGAAGCATGCAGCCGTAAGAGTGAGTACACAGCATTAGGACATGCACAGTTAGTATTCTCTTAGGGGTCCCTCCATGACTCCCAGAGGGGCGTAGGAGGAGAACTGACCCTCAGGTGCATGAACTGAGGCCTTGGGGCCTGAGACGTCTCCCTATGTGGACTTGTAGTTGATTTAAAGCTCCTTTATTGGGAGTGTGGCTGGAGAGAGCTCAGTGGTCAAATGCATGTACTACTCTTCCAAGGACCTGAGTTCCGTTCCCAGCACCCACATCAGGCACCTCACAGTCAGATGTAACTCCAGTTGTAGGGACCTGACACCTTTGCCCACTGTGGCACCTTCCCTCTCCTGCAAATACCCACACATGACACGTAATTAGAAATAGTAAAAAGTATGTGACAGTAAAACTCATTTATTTTGTTAAAAAGTTTGCTATATTTTCGATGGCATAGATGATCTCCAGGCCTGCCCTTCCTGAGGGGCTATCTGCTAGTTACTGGGGAGTGAGGACCACCCTCTTTTGAGAATGTGACACCAGTATGTTTCCCTTGTTCTGGTGGGTGGTGCCACATTTGTACACATGTGGGCATATGACTCGACTTAGTGGCTTATTAAAAAGACCTGTTAAAGGAACAAATGGAGCTTAGGGACAGATACGATCTTATTTCCTACATGTCTGAATTTCTCATGAAAAATACAAATTTAAAAAAGTTTGCCAGATTTCTCAAGTTTATGGAAGTACTATTCTGAAGTGCTAATAGTCTTGGAACTTAACTGGAAAACCTCCCTGAAGTTCAGAATCAGTTCTGTCAAATTGTTTAACAAGTATACATATTACTTCCTTCCTGTTTTAGTATCTTGTTTCCATTTCATAGAACACAAACTCTGGGGTTCAGTTTCATATAAATGTGCTAAAAGTAAGAGAAAGAAACAAGTGGACGTAGGGGAAAATACAATTTCATATGTAAAATAAAAGGAACAGAAGATCCTTAGCAGTCACTGCTCAGAGCTGCAGCAGCCTGGCTCATAAGGAACAGCTCGGTGCGGCAGTACTGGGCAGCACCTTCGTGTTGATCCCGGCTTGTTATGTATGCCGCAGACAGACAGACCCTTAGAAACAATGCCGTGTTTTGTTGCTATTGAATATATCCACAGTTTCTTTGTTGTAGCGACAATAAGGCAACTTGGAAAGAAAAGAACACTGCCACAGTAATAAGCATTCCCTGTAGCTATAGCGGCCACTCGATTAAATGTTAATGATGAATCAATATGACTTTAATCACAACCTTCTGCCTTCTGCTTCCAGTTTGGAATACAGAGAAATCGATCAAATAAGATTTAATATGTAACCACAGCAAGAAGAGTCCCGTTTGTGCCCTTTTTATTAGGAAGTTTGCTGTACCAAACCTCTAAATCCCTACCTCAATTTTTTCCAGCCCAGTTTTCATCACACACAGAACAAGCCCTGTGAGAAGCAGAATCCATAATGAGGTCCAAGGCACGGCAGCTTTCCCTTAATGGTGTGGGCACCGTAATCTAGCAGTGGTGATGCTCTTCAGTGGTTTTCAGATTTTACTTTTCTTGAATCTTCTGCTTCTTGGAGCTTGGTTCCTGTTACTTTTAGAAATGGAAGGACATTGAAAGTTCTTTATATCCAAAAGGAGGCCCATGTGAATTAAATGTATGCACAATGACATAGAGGTCCCCCACATGGATGCTGGTTGATTGTCCTTTTCAGGCCCATTTCCGCTTAAGACTGAAACACCTAGGAGACACATTAGATCCTGTTTTATACATGCCATTCTGTCCCCTTCTAACAGCACTTCTCCAAATGTGACCTAAGGAGCGCCTGCATGGACGCAGCTGCCTGTGTGGCAGGGGACAAACGAAGGTCTGGAGACTGTCGTGGGGACTCTGCAAGGTAATCGAGAACCCCAGATGGTGCTGGCACTCACGGCCACATACCCAGACTGGTTATTTTTGAGGGTGGAACAATACTCATATGCATAGACTTGGCTTTTCTGTAAAAGGATGTTGTGTGAGTGTTGCAGCCGGCTCCAGAGTTTTGTTTTTTTTTTTTAAGGCCCATGCTGTTGTGTAGTCTTGTAGATAAAGACACTTTCTGTCAAGGCTTCCCTTCTCTAGTAGCTGAAAGGCTGCTGGACATGCTGAGTACCAGTATCTCAGGCTCTTATTGGATATGGTATAGTTAAGCTTCCACTAGATGATCTGCTTGGCTAAGAACTTGAAGGATGTTTCTCAGACACAAAGCTTGGAGCACATGCTGGTATTTGCTGTGTTTTCCCTAGTGGGGATGGATGTAAGCTATTCTGTTAGTTCTGTAAGTATCAGAAATGAATAGGAGATGGTTTAGCTGTTATAAGCATGTGCTGTTCTTGTAGAGGACTTGTATTTCATTCCTAGCATCTATATTAAGCTGCTCTAACCATCTGTAACTCCAGCGTCAGGGAATCTGGTACTCTTCTCTGGCCTTTGAGGGAACCTGAGTCCCTCAAAGGGACTGAGTGAGCACATAAATAAAAATAAAATGAATATTTGATGTTCATTATGACCTTTAAGAACCACTCATTGTGGTGACACACACCTTTAATCCCAGCACTTGGGAGGCAGAGGGAGGTGGATCTCTATGTGAGCTGGAGGCCAGCCAGGTTTATAGGGAGACCTGCCTCAAAAAATAATTAAGTAAATAAATAAATAGAAAAATAAAACAGCAAGAAGAAACATTGAGCAAGACAATAGGAGAAAAGTTAAAAACTTAAAATTAAAAAAATTATTTTATTTTATGTGTAAGAGTGTTTTGCCTGCATGTGTGTCTGTGCATATCTGATACAGAGCTTAGAAGTGGGTGTTGGATAGTCTGGAACTGTACTTAGATATGGCTGTGAGCCACCAGGTGGATATTGAGAGCAGAACCCAGGTCCTCTGCAGGAGGAGCAAGTACCAAGTTAAAAACTTTTGAAAAGAATTTTATATTTAGATTATTCATGATAGATGTTGAAGTAGTCATAAATATATGTGAACCATCATTTTACATTTAAACTTTTTTTTTTTTTTTTTGAGTTTGAATCTCACTATGTAGCCCAGGCTGTGTTAGACTGCTTCTCCTGTCCCAGTCTCCTGAGTGCTGGATTCCGGGCATGCACCACCAAGCCAGCTTCCTGCAGTTGTAGTATTTTCTAACCCCTTGCTCAGCTGTGTAACTGAGTCACAGGGCAGAGGGGAGTGAACAGCAGGATCTGCTCTCCTGGGCCCCAGGCAGTGTATGATTGGTTCAGAGGGAACTCACCATGATGCTGCGGGGGGAAGCTGCTTATAGTTGAACAGGACCAGATAGGAATGTGAATTCTACCTGCAGATTTATGCAATTAGAAGCTAAAACAACTGCTACCTGCCTGACCTCTCTGAAATCAAACAAGTTTTTTTTTCTCTTTGAAGAATGTGAGCATATGTCTATGCTCAAGGACACCTTTACCCTGCTTTCTGTGTGCCTGGGAACCCATTTTTTCACACAATGCATTACATATATGAAGTAGGCAGACTTTTATTTCTTCTTAGCAATTCTATTTTTTAAAATTATTTAATTTTATTATCTTGTGTGTGGGTGTTTTATGTGCATGTATGGCTGTGTACCACATTCGTGCAATGCCTTGGGGGCCAGAAGATGTTGGATCCCCTGGAACTGGAGTTATGGATGGTTGTGAACCACCATGTGAGTGCTGGGAATTGAACCTGTGTCTTCTGCATGAACAGCAAATGCTCTTAACCACTGCACCATCTCTCCAGCCCCTCCTTTTTAAAAATTGTTTGTCTGAGACAGGGTTTCGCTGTGTAGCCTTGGTGGTTCTAGAACTTGCTCTGTAGACCAGACTGGCCTCGAACTCAAAGAGATCTGCCTACCTCTGCCTCCTGAGTGCTGGGCATGTGACTTTTAGCAACTCTCAACCATAGAATTATATAAAAAGCTGTTCAGTCAAAGTAGCCCATGCCTGTTACCTTTTGTGTCTTGTAAGAGGGCTCTCTGCCCTTTCTTAGACCATGTGTTCATTTGTCGACTGTTGTGACATCCCTCTTAGTCCCCTCCACCTTTGCTGTCCTTGCCAAACTTTTTGGATGTAGAGCTGAGTCTCCCATGTCTAGGGTGAAGTAGAGGGACAGAAAACAGGCAGGAGACACGCAATGAATGCCCTCAAGTGGTCCAGAAGTTTTCTTTCTTTCTTTCTTTCTTTCTTTCTTTCTTTCTTTCTTTCTTTCTTTCTTTCTTTCTTTCTTTCTTTCTTTCTTTCTTTCTTTCTTCCTTTCTTCCTTCCTTCCTTCCTTCCTTCCTTCCTTCCTTCCTTCCTTCCTTCCTTCCTTCCTTCCTTCCTTCCTTCCTTTCTTTCTTTCTTTCTTTTTTTTTTTTTTTTAGACAGGGTTTCCCCTGTGTGGCTTTGGTGCCTGTCCTGGAATTTGCTCTGTAGCCCAGGCTGGCCTCGAACTCATAGAGATCCGCCTGCCTCTGCCTCCTGAGTGCTGGGATTAAAGGCCTGCACCACTCCTGCCTGGCTGGTCCAGAAGTTTTAAGAAAAGGCAGTTCATGGTAGACTGAGAGCACCAGGGAAGGAAGATGTAGTTGATTTTGTCTGGATTGGACTGAGTGATGGATGTTGATTTAGAAAGTGACTCGTAGAATGTTTAATCTTTGAGTCTGATGGATTTAACTAATTTACTTTGTGTGCATGTGGTCTGCATGTATATATGTATGCATGTTTGAGGGCACACATGTGAGCCCGTGTGTGTGCTTGCATGTGGAGGCCTGAAGTTGACACTGAGTGCCTTCTCTATAGCCCTCCACATTATTTACTGAGGGGGGCTTCTTGCTGAGCACGGACCTCACTGATTCAACTAGTTCAGCTAGCCAGCTTGCCCCAGGGATCCCCTGTCTCTGATTCCTGAATGTTGACATTATAGGCAGCCACCATGCCTACTCAGATTTTATGTGGGTTCTGGGGATCTGAACTCTGGTCCTTACCCTTGCACAGCAAGCGCCTTATCCACCGAGCCATCCCCCCTGCTCCTAACTTCTTTTATTTATTTTTTTTAAATTTTGTGTGTGTTTGTGTTTTGCCATGGGTGTTGGGTCCCCTGGAACTGGAGCTACAGACAGTTGTGATGCCGTGTGGTTGCCAGGAATTGAACCCAGGTCCTCTGGAAGAGCAGTCAGTGTTCTTAACCACTAAGCCATCTCTCCAGCCCTGCTCCTAACTTGTTTATAAAGTAGATTTTATTGTATGTATTTAAGATATGTACATTGATGGTATGGAATAGGCATAGACAGTAAAAGGTCACTGTAGTGAAACAAGTTAACATAGCTGTCACCTTACTTAGTTACCATTTTTGTGGCAAGAGCAGCTAAAATCTCATTTAACAGGAATGCCAACTGCCATACAGTTTTACTACCTTGCATTATACGATGTGATAGTTTGTTGAGTAGAAACAGGACAGTCTTGGAGAGCTCTTGCCGTGCACTTTCAAGGTCCTGATGGTTGGACTGTAGTGTGAGGGGCCATCTAGGTGACGAGGGACTTCAGGCTAGAGCGTCTGCCAGGTCTGGTCAGGAGCTTGGATTGCATTCTTCCATGTTCCGCACAGAGGAGCGACAGTGGTCCCAGTTGTACCTTCCAGATCATTGTCTGGCAGCTGTCTGGGTGAGGAGAACATGGTAAAGCAGAGGTCACCAGGGCCAGAGCGGGGGCTACGGAGGAAGACAGTGAACTCCAGAGAGGCTAAAGAGAATCAGCAGAGAAAGGAATGTTTTCTAGAAGGGCTTCTAAACAGTACTTCTTCAGTGTGTTTGTTGACTGATGTGTGTTAAGTGCTGCTGGAGAACTCCAGCAGAGCTTACTGATTTAGTGCAGTCTACACCATCCCAATCTCTTCAGCTGTCCCAGGCACCTCAGGCCCAGTAACCTGTGGTGACTCACTTAGGGGACATGAATGTGCTAAGGACCCTGGGGGATCTGATGAAGGGTCTTGCTCCTGTCCTCTGACCTTACAGGTTTTGCATCTTGTAGATTCTCACTTTTCTAACACAGTGTGCACCTTTAGTTCAGACGGCGTTGGTTTGTGATCCCAATGGCCATTGTTCGTTGCTTAGCTGTTAGTTAGAATACAAGAAGGAAGGGAAGCTGTGCTGACTTTGGAACAGTTTCGGTTCCTGGAAGACAATTAAGTTGAACTTTATATAACAACATGATGTTCACACTTTATGATGAAATTGAAGGAACTGTTTGGAGCTGTGAGAGTGTAATGTGGCCAGTCACTGCCCTTATGCTGTGTATAGGCAAATCGAGTCCTTCTTTCTAAGGGCAGCAGCATTAAAATAGGTTAGGTTGAGCTACTTTTGTGTGAGCCTGAGGTTTGTCAGAGGCAAACTCATTTTTAAGACAACACTGGCTTGTGAAGGTGACTTTTCCCCCTAATGCCTACCAAGACTTGGCCTCTGCTAGCCTCCTGGTTGGTTAGAATACAGTTCTTGGGAAGGTAATGAATTAAATGACTTGGTCACTAATTTGCCTTGGTCTGTGGCTGTGTGATTTCCAGTATTTGTGTGTTCTCCATATAGCTGGTACCATGCCAGGTGCTGGGAAGCAGAATAAGAACTGTTAATCCTGTTTCTGGGGAGCATATAAAATAAATGGGTGGATTCATTCACTGAATGGCCAGGGACTGATTTGAGGGCTTGCGGTGTGGATCATATATTTTCAGATTATAGATGGGAGTCACAACTGGGACTTCTCCACATAGTCACACCCCCTCCTTATGTGTGTGTGCATGTGCAGGTGTGTATGCTCGTGTGTGTGTGTGTGTGTGTGTGTGTGTGTGTGTGTGTGTGTGCATGTGTGTGTGCATGCATGCGTGCATGCATGTGCACCCACCCGTGCACTGTTTCTTTCCTGGAGCCGCTGTTCTTCCCACCTGGACAAACAGGCGTGCATGCTGCCTCGCTCCCAGTTCTTACTGGGATGAAATGATGCAGCATTAGGCAGCGCTCAGCCTTGCCTCTCACACAGAGCACAGTAAATGTTATTCCTGGTTCCATGCCACATAAATTTCTCTGTGACACAGTTTTACAGTTTTGATACAAGAATACAGAAAAATTAAACTCAAAAAAGTTGAGTGCCTTGCTGAAGATTTCTTGGCCATGTGTGGACAATAGCACACCATGGAGGATGATTAATGAGGCCAGTGTTTCTGTGTGTTGCCAGGAGCACCTCTGTAGAGGTTTCTGCTTTTTTATGGTATGTATAAAAATGACAGAAGTGGAAATGAGAAAGTACAGGACTTGGGTAATAAGCATTCAGGTCAGGTGTCCATCTGACCTTAGCCTGCTTGTGCCCTGTTGGACCTCCAGGGCCAGACAGCCTGTGCCGCCTGTACCTGGGCTCAGCCTGGTGAGTGTGCCCGACCCTAGCCCACCTGCACTTGACCCAGTCCCCATACCTAGCCCAATATCCACAGCTAGAGCCGGGGCCCAGTCTACTGTGTCCACATCAGACGTACAACCAAAGACATCCATATGCCCAGGTTTCATTAAAAATAAACAGTATAAGAGGTCAAGACAGCACCTCACCCCAATCCACCAGTCCTATAGAAATGTTCTCCAATGAGAATGACCTAGATGAACCCTAGGAAGGAGGGGAAAATAACACTAAGGATCTTTGAAAAGGCCACAGGGAATCATATTATTTTATATTTACCTAAAATTATACATGTGTGTGTGTGTGTGTGTGTGTGTGTGGGGGGGCTTAAGTGAAGTTATGCCATTTGGGTGACAAGAGCCATAGACTGTCTAACAAAAACTCTAGTACAGTTCATGAGAAACCCTCTTTTGAGTTGTTGGTCAGGAGAGGACTCCCCAACAGTGTAGGCTATTGCTCTTGCCCTTCTTTGCCTCCCAGAGGGTGAAGGTAAGACAGTTGCTAAAGACACCATGCACTTCGGACCCAGGACTTAGAGGAATTGAACTGGATCTCACCCCAGAGCCGCCTCTCTGAATACCATAGTACCAGAAGGTGATGTGCAAGCTACCAAGGGAAGAAAGTAATAGTCTTACACAGTTGTGATGCCTATGACCTGCAGCAGTAACCAGCATGGCAAGCTATTTCCAATCGTGGTAGTAACCAGCAGTGGTCTAATGGACTTAAGGCCCAGTTAACAGGAGGGAAATCTAACCTGGTTCTGGAAACACAGCCAGCTACCCAAGGCTAGTGAGGCCACGGACCTTAGAGGAGAACCTCCTGCTGCCACTCCCGACCCATTTAACTCCTGTCTGTGCTGGAACTTCTTACCCTCATACCCCTGAGTAATGTGGCTTTCACCCCCTCATCAAAGAAGCTGCTGCTTTTTTTTTAAAAAAGCAGAACCAGACAACTGGTCAAAATGTGGAGGACAGCTGACAGTGAATGCCCAGCCCTGTGGATAACCCACGACACATCGGTGACGTCCAAGGCTCAGGGGACACAGCGGAAGATGGGGTGGAAGGATTGTAAGAGCCAATGGACCAGAAAATCTGCAGTAAAGTTGTGTCTTCTAGACGTGAAGGGAAGCTCCATCCGTAAAAATCCCAACAATATGGCTTCCTAAACAGTGAAACCACCAGTTGACATGCTAATGTGACTGGGGAAATCTCATGTAGCCCACTCCGAGACAAAGAACTACAGGCAATCAGTGACTCTAGAGAGGGAGAATTAGTGTTTTTAAGGGATGAGTCTCCTAATAAGTTAGTTCTCAACATACACACCCCAAAACAAACCAACAAGCTCCCCAAATTAAAAAGTCATTTGAAGCAAAAAATACAGATCATTTTGTTTCTTAAAATAAGAAAACCAGGTTCTAGAACTTACTGTTTCTATTTTAGAGAACATCATGCCCCCTCCTCTGATTCCTGAAACCTGAGAATGTTACTTTGCAAAAGAGGCTGGGCAGATAGGATAAGGGATCTTAAGAGCTAGGCTTTCTTGGATCATCAGGTGGACTCAGTCTAATCCCAAGCATCCTTACACCAAGAGGGAAGGAAAGCGGCTGGACCCAGGAGACCTGAAGACTCCAAGCTGAAAGAGAAGCCGCAAGCCAGCTGATGCAAGTGACAGTGTGCTGCAGAGAGCATGCTGCTGGGCATCTTTCGCTGTAGCCCAGGAGGTCCCTTCCTATAACTCTTGCCAAGGTACATTTACCATTAAGTGTGTGATGGTGTGTCATAGAAACGGCAGCAACTGTAATAGCGTGCCTGCCTTCAGGTTTATCTGTTAAGAGGAATCTACAGATTGATGATTCGGGCTTCCATTCTCCTTTGAATCATGACTCACTGCTGTGATGAAGAAGTACAGAAGTGGGAGGACTTTGGTTTGTATAATGATTCTTAAATGTTTACTACCAGGGCCTACAGGTCAATAATATAATGATTTCTGTTGAGAAGACTGTTCACTTAGCTGCAGTCTGGGTTACTGGGGACAGTGTTGGTTTCTCAAGAGAGCCCAGTACCTGCAGAGGTTGAAATTTTTCTTATGTTCTTATAGGGTGGTTGTGTAAGTGAGAGGAGCCATTTAAGGAAGAAAGGTTTGGAAACTGTCTCAATACAAGAGATATAGGTAGGATTTCCAAATTGCTATTTACCAACAGGTACAGTTCTGTATATAACCAGAAGATGGCAGGCTTGATGCACAAATGAACCATGGAGTTGTAGAGGTTTTCTTAATTTTAAATGGTGGCATGAAAAGATATGTTAGCTATTAATTGAAGCCTGCTTTCTAAAGAGAATTTGGGGAGCTAGGGAAAGAAAGTAGCATAAAATGGAAGTAAACTGCTTTTCAAAATCTCTATTGTTATACTGTTTCTCTGATGCTCTTTGTAGCAATCTGCTATAAGTTTGTTCTAGAAAGCCCAACATTGATTTTTCTTCAGCTATAATTGATCTCTGGTTGGCTCTATTTGACATTGTCTTAGGTTTCTGTTGACTGTGTTACAGAGTTGCCGTTTGAAGTATGAGGAATTTACTAATTTAAAATTAGCCGAGTGCCTCGAATGCTTGTAAGCATGGCACACTTTTAATGAAGATAACAGCTTCCCTGTGTGAAACTTTGAGTGTGCCCACAATGAGAGAGCAGAAGGAAATTGTGAAACCCTGGCAGACATGGGTTGAAGTTATGGAACCTGGCTGTGGCAAGGCAGAACCAGAGATTTTAGCATCATTCCCCACCATCTTGTCTCTGTCCTATCATCCCCCACCCTCTTGTGTGTGTGTGTGTGTGTGTGTGTGTGTGTGTGTGTGTGTGTGTGTGTGTGTGTGTTGTGTGTGTGTATGCATACTCAAACACATGCCGTGGTGTGCACGTGGAGGTCAGAAGACAGCTTAGAGGTTCCATTCTGTCCTCCACAGTGTGGTGGATCTCAGGACGCAGGCTTGGCAGCAAGCTCCTTCCCCTGCTGAGCCATCTCCCCAGTCCTCACTCGTTTCCTTACTGTGATGCTAAGGTCACTAGAATTGTCCACTTCCGTACATTTACGGCTGATCAGTTTCCTATTGTATTTAATAGATGGTCGGGTTGCCCCCTGGAACAGTAAGCTAACTTTCAGAGAAGTTTATTTCCAAGAAAGAAAACTCTTGGTAGCTGCATCAGTATTCAACCAACATTTAACCTGGTCATTAATTCTATTTTTTTTGTCATATTCCTGGTATTAATTCTAATGAGCCCAGCATTCTGTTTTCTTTTTAAGTCGATGAAAGATGGGTGCACATGTATTTCTCTTTGTCTGTCTCTGTTTCTCTGTGTCTGTCTCTGCCTGTCTCTCTCTCTGTCTGTCTGTCTCTATATATATCTCTGTGTCTCCTCTCATTAGGCTATACTGGCCTTCACTCTTGACTCCCCTGTCTCTCCTCCTGAGTTTTAGAATTATAGGTATGAATCATCATGCACAGCTTTGTGCATATTTTCTTTATGTAAAGCCATTTTGATAGAACTTTACCACGTGAAACATTCTCGAGTTTGATGAAGATGCCACCATCCCTGTGTCCTGGTTTTATCCCAAGTGTGTGAGGAGAGAGTGTGCCACAGAGCAGATGTTCCAGGAGACTTGGGGACAGAGTTTCTTGCATTTCCTGTCACAGACCTGCAGCACCCAGACATGCTTTGTTCTTGTGCAGTGCTCTGTTGTTCCTCACACTCAAATTGAAGAAAAATCAAAAAACCAAATAGAAGGCGTGGGGTGAGTGGGTGGGGGAAGCTGGAGGAGGGAGACAAGACATTTCTTTGTAGACTGTCTTGGGCCCGAATTGCCATGTTCAGAAGTTCGACGCCATGCTGGGGCCTTTGTACCAGACGATGACCGAGACTTTTTTTCATCTGAGAACCTTTCCCAAGTTTTTCTCTGTTTCTGTATTTTTAAGAAATAAAAATGTAATCTAAGAGGATGAAGGGTTATGAAGCGTGAAGTTCCATAAATATTTATGCTGAACCTCAAAAGTGGACAGCTCCTATTTTCCTGCCGTATTGGGGTCATATTTCATTGTTGACCTCCGGAATTGGAAAGCACAAGGCATTAGTGTGCCCTTTTCTTTCTCTTCTCTTTCATTTATTTATGTGTTTTCATTCTGTGCTGAGTTGTAGATGTTGGGAGCTTGCCTTTAGGTTCTGTCGGTGTCAGTGGACTCAATTTTGCATCTCAGTTTTCCGTGGGTTTCGGAAAGTTCACACTTTTACCCAAAGAAGCAGTTCATATGTAGTTTCCAGCCTCTGGGGAGCTGTCCGAGCGGCCCTGCCGTAGATCATTGCTAACTTAAACACAGACATGGCTGTCAGGCAGTGTTCGTCTTGCATCTTACAAGTACATTTTAATTTGGCCCCTTCATTTTATGTTCTCCCTCACATAAAGTCTCTGGTCCACGGAACTTATACGTGGTAATTGCAAAGAATTTAGAAAATATGGATAAGCAGGAAAAAAAATACCTGTAATCCTACTGTATTTTTTTCTAGTTTTTTTTTTTTTTAAATCAAAATATGTATGGGCTGTAGCAGGAATCTTAAAAAGTCTTATTAATAAAAATCAAACCTGAAGCCAGGTATTGGGGTGAATGCTGGAAGATCAGAGAGGCAGAACAAGCCACAGCCACATCACCTCGCCAATTCCTCAGCTGATCCTGTTTCCTCCGACTGGAAGTCTCTGAGTTCTCATCCAAATAGATCTCAACTAAACTGTTGCTCAAAAGCCTAAAAGCTTAACCAGTTCCTCATCCTCATGCCTTAAATACCTTTCTGCTTTCTGCCATCAATTCCTGGGATTAAAGGCGTGAGTCACCATGCCTGGCTGTTTCCAGTGTGGCCTTAAACTCAGAGATCCAGGCGGATCTCTGCCTCTGGAATGCTAGGATTAAAGGTGTGTGTGCCACTATTTTCTGGCCTCTATATCTAGTGGCTGTTCTCTTTTCTGGCCCCAGATAAGTTTATTAGGGTGCACAATATTTTGGGGAACACAATACCACCACAGTGGGCATTTCATAGAAAGATGGTTGAAAAATAAGGGAATATTGGTAAAGATACTTGTGTGGAAATGCATAACTTTTTGGTATTTTTTTCCTTCTTGGTATTTTAATTTCCTTTTTAAGTACAACAATACAAAAATATTATCTATAACATAACAGTTTTCCTTTTCTTCAGTTGGTTGGTGAGGTTGGTAGATATTTTTCTCACTCTCAAGGTACTTATGGCTCAGTAGAAAATTTTTTTTTTTAAATTATAAGTTAGTAAGTAGGACTGGGGAGTTGGCTTATGGGTAAGAGTGCTTGCTGTGAAAACAAGAGGATCTGAGTTCAAATCCCCAGCACCCATGTAAGAGCCAGACATAGCTACATGTGCCTATAACCCCATTATTGGGAGGCAGTGCTGTGAAGTTTACTGGGGTTCACTGGCCGGCCAGCCAGCCTAGCTGAAATGGCAAGCTTCAGGTTCCAGGGGAGACTCTGTCTCAACATATAAAGGTAACAAGCATTTGAGGAAGGGACCAGGTGTTGACCTCAGGCCTCAGATGCACATGCACACAAGTATTGTGGAGTATTACTTTAACGATGTAAAGGTGGGTTACATTTGTTTATGCTGCCTTTGTGTAAAGATGTGCCGCTTGCCTGCCTAAGGCACCTGATTGGTCTAATAAAAATCTGAATGGCCAATAGCTATGCAGTAGAGGGATAGGTGGGGCTGATGGGCAGAGAGAATAAGTAGAAGGAGGAATCTAGGCTCAAGAGAACGAGAAGAGAGAATGAGGGTGAAAAAGAGAGAGATGCCTGGGGCCAGCCAGACACTGAGTAAGACATACAGAATGAAAGAAAGGCTAAAAACCCTGAGGCAAAATGTAGATGAAGAGAAACAGGTTCAGTGAAGTTCTAAGAGCTAGTAGGACAAGCCTAAGGTAAGGCCGAGCGTTCACAATTAATAATAAGTCTCCATATCATGATTTGGGGGCTAGAGGTCCAAGAAAGCCTGCTACACACAAGTGCTTGTGTACTTATACAAACACACACACAAAGTGAATAAGTGCAAAATGTCAGGTAAGAGTTTATTTAGGAATTAAGAATAATGAAGGAACTTTTTTTTTGTGATAGACAAGGTATAGTAAGGGGAAACTATAGAAACAAATTATAGACTAAGGGGCCAGGAGGGATTGCTCAGTGGGCAAGAATCATTCTGTGAAGGGAAGTGGAAGTGTGCTCAAATCCCAATACCCATGGAAAAGCCATAGATAGCCGTATGCGCCAGTAACCCTAATGTTGGAGGGTGGTAGCATTCCTGTCTGGAAGCTTAGCTGGATCAGTGAGCTTTAGGTTCAGGGAGAGAGAGAGGGGTGGGGAGACAGAGACAGAGACAGACAGACAGACTCTGTCTTGACAAGAAAAACAATAAAAGTTTTAAGTGAAACAATAGAAAAGATATCTAGTGTCCTCTCTGGCCTCTTCATGTACACCCATAGGCGCATGAGCTTGCCCAAGTGTACACACATACTACATATGTATTATAACACATACAACACATAAAAAATAGTATCTAGTGGATACCATAAAAAATCGATTAAGGAGAATCACACATATATACATACAATTTTATAAATATATATGTTTATTTATTAGTCAGGAAATAAAAGTGCAACAGTTAGGAGCAGAGTGAAGTTGAAGGGGGTCAGCAGAATGCTTAAGAGGTCACTCAGAGTATCCCAGGAGTGGTCTGAAGCCCCTCTGTTCACGTCATTGGCTTAGGGTCATTTGGTACAGGAATGGTTCCATGAAGGATAGAACTGGCCAGGGCTCCTGCCTACCCTTTCATAGCCTCTATGTCTTCATATACAATCCCACTTTTCCCCCCGAGTTGCCAACTTCTGTCTTGCTGTTACCATGGTAACAGAATACTGACTTGGATATAATGGTCCTGACCTTTGCTAGACATATGTGTCTTGAGCCTCCCTAACAAAGGAGGTGGCCATATCACACTGGTGTAGCCAACAGTGCAAGGGGATGTCTGCTGGGAGGACACCCCCTCCCTCCCCAGAAGAGGAGCATGTTTTCATGACCAAGTATGTTGGTCAATGAGAGATGCTGGAGATCAGCCCTTCTTTTCTGCTTGAGGCAGTGTGGGAGGGACTTAAGGTTAGAGAGCCCGGTCTATATTAAGTGTTGAACTGCCTATCACCAAACGAGTTTATAGACATAGTTATGACTTAGGATCGCTGTTACTACTGTCTCTGATTTACACTTAGAATACATGGAAGTCTGGAGTATGCGGGTCTGGAAATGCACATGAAGGAAGGCCACAAAAAGAACCTCAACGGGGCCTGTGTCTCCAGGTGATTTGGGTGATCTCAGGAGCACTGGGCTTGTGTCTCTGGGTGATCTGGGTGATCTCAGGAGCACTGGGCCTGTGTCTCCGGGTGATCTCAGGAGCACTGGGCCCGTGTCTCCGGGTGATCTGAGTGTTTGCAGGAGGAGCATGGCTGAGATGCTACCACTGGTCTGCCCCACTACACTGACACTGAACTTTGACACCTCATCTGTGGTGCTGATGCGGCTCCTGGGAATGAGGATGAAGCTGTTTTAGCAGACCGGTCGGAAACGCAGTCCGGAATGCAGATGTAATTTGACATACTGCATCCACACACATCCATAATAACATTTGGGTGTGTAACCAGGGTCGAATACATAATGGGATAGTATGGTACTTCTTTACACTGCCTTTTCCAGATCGGGTGTATATGACACTTTCGGTGTGTCTCAGTTGTCTCAGCTCCTTTGTTGGTTCCCAGTGGCCTGGGTAGCCTCTGCCTCGTGGACTGGCCAGTGCCACTTTAAACTCAGACTGGCTGTCTGTGTTTAGCCTCTGGGCAGCCTGTCACAGCGCAGCCTAGACAGCGCGCTGCGCCCTGCAGCTGCCTGCCTGCCCTTCTGCTTTACTGACCACTTCTTGTCTTGCCTGTCCTTCAAGAGCTGGTGCTCCTCAGGGCTCCATCCTGGGCAATCTGTCCTTCTTCTGGTGCCAGCCCCCATCTGACCTTTCAGGGCTTCCGTAGTTCGAGCCATGATATTTTTCTTGTTTGCTAGCTGTATTAGTCAGGGTTCTCCAAGGAGCAGAAATGATAGAATGAACTAATGTATACCTACATATTAGTAAGGGATTTATTAGATCAGCTTAACAGACTGTGGTCTGAATGGTTTTAACAAACCAAATATGAGAGTTTATTCCTTTGAATTTGACCCCTCTTCTCTAAGCCGTATTTATTTCCTGGCATCTTTCATCATCTTTCGTGGCGGTCTTTTAGCTTGTCTCCTGCCTTGCAGCTGATAGTTGAATCTTGCTTTTCTCCTCTCTCACGCTGCACCACAGTCTTGGCATAGGTCATCGAGTCTCTGCTTAAACTCTGACTTTCTTAGTCTGTGGCATGAAGCTCAAGCTGTGTGTGATGGTGGCTGGAGCCTCTTCATCTGATTGCCTGGAGCTCCTGACCATGACCTGATGCTTTGATAATAGGTTATGGCTTGGGTGGCTGCCAGCTGAGGGAGGCTGTGTTGACACAGGCTGATCCCCTTAAGCACTCTGCCTTGTGCTCATGTACTTTTCCCCTTTCATTTCCTCTCCCCACCTTCCCTTGCACCTTTCTTGCCAGCTCCTTCTGGCTCATTTGGAAGGTTCTTCAACTGAATAATCTCTAACAGTTTCCCTAGGTCTGGAGGCTCCACCCAATACCCTGCTGCCGTAGACCCAATACCTCCCTTCTCTTTCCATGATTCTGAAATCCTTGTCTATCTCCCCTCCCCCCATTTATTAAAGACAGGGCATTGTTTCTTTTCTCCTCCTCTTCTCCCTTCTTCTATTTCTTCTTTGACAGGACAGTGCCCAGGCTGACCTTGAACTCCTTACATAGTTGAGGATGACCTTGAATCTTGTGATTCCAAATTCTGGTATTACAGGCATGCATCAACACACTGGTCACAGCACCAATATACTGGCTAAGAGGGCAAACCTTATTACAGTGGAGGTCATGTGCAGTGTCTGCCCCAATATAATTTTTGGAAATGAGTTAATTTTGAGGGGAGATTGGGTGGAAAGATGTTGGACTCCACTGCAGACATTTTTTTGGGGGGGGGATATTGTGGGATTCAAATACTTGGTGAGTGAAGAAATGGAAATTAAATTTTATTGTTTTATAAATGTCTATTTTGGGAGAGATGTAATTTGAGGTAATGATTTCTTCATTAGAACCATATCTGTTGTATGTCAACAAAAGGCATCAGTGCTTTAAGCTTTCAGAGACTGTATCCATGCCAGCTGGGTCCATAGCACATACAGATACATCATGTCACCTTTTTGTCCTTGCATCTTGAAGTGCTGAGGCATACATCTGTTCTGTGCTAAGGATAGTGCCAAAGAAGAATTTGTCACTTATAAAAACAAACTACTGTTTGCTTTTATAAATAAAGTTTTATTAGAACAAGCACAAACTGTTATTCACATGTCATTGTCTCTGGCTTCTTTGTACTAAAAACAGTGTGGTTGAACCATTGTAACAGAGGCCATGAAGCTTG
The DNA here is from genome assembly GCF_004664715.2 of Peromyscus leucopus. Classification (NCBI taxonomy): domain Eukaryota; kingdom Metazoa; phylum Chordata; class Mammalia; order Rodentia; family Cricetidae; genus Peromyscus; species Peromyscus leucopus. The sequence goes on from NC_051065.1 coordinate 110,569,316, forward strand.
CAGAGTCTAAAATGTTTGCCACTGATGTTTTTGACATCAAAAGTTTTTAACTCTTAGAGCCATTTAATTTTGGAAAGAACAAAACCTCATTTGCTATATCCAATTAGATTAGAATCTGTGATTAGAAATTAGAAGGATCTGCATTGAAAGAAGTAAGCCTCAGCTGCATGAAGCTGTTGATAGCAGTTTTCCTCCAGCAGCCTTTATAGCTCTGAAGTGTAGCCAACTGGGAAGAATCCACCCTGTTAGCACCAGCTTGGTATCTCCCTGTCCTGTGACCCAAGTATGTATTGTCTTCAAAAGTTCTGGTGGGCAACCAAGAACAGTGGCAAAAGCCTGTTGTCTTGGGGGTCTCCAGGATATTCTCATGAACTACTCAAGCGGAGGTATCCCATACCTGACACTGGGCTTTTATTTGGGCAAGCTATGGCTTTTGGAGAAGCAGTATGTCCTTGGGTAACTCCAAGGAAACATTTTTTATATGAGAGTGAGAGAGGGAGAGGGAGTGTGTGTGTGTGTATGTGTATGTATGTGTATTTAGGAATCTTAATTGACCTGACAAGATAATACATCTGTGTAATAATGGGCATGCATGTTATGGGAGTAACCAGTTGTTTCTTGTTTAGATTTAAAGCCTTTTCAACAGGAGGAAACACATATAATCATGGCCAAGAACCCATAGGCCCCAAGGGTAAACCTACTATTATTTTGATAAATGGACAAAGTGTGGAACTGCCCTCTAAAGTCATATCTCTATACTCATAGACTAATGTAGCATAGCATCAAAGATATTTCTCTGTTCAGAGGATAGCAGTTAACAAAAACTCACACCTGATCAGAATGCTGTGGCGTGCTCAGCTAGAAATGGTACATCTATACCACATCCCCTCCTCCCAGGACTCAAGAAATGTCATGGAAGAAGGGGCAGGAAGATTTTAAGAGATCAAGAAGGACTGGGGCAAGCAGTATCTTTTAGACAAGACTCACAGAAGCTGTGGTTGCCTGCACAAGACCTACACAAGATCAACATTCTAGCATGGAGTGGAGGGGGCTCGCCAACCCCTACTCCTAGCTGAGAAACTTTAGAGAGTTGATGGCCCCTGAGGGAGGGAGGGAGGGAGGGAGGGAGGGAGAGAGAGGAGGGAGAGGAGGGAGAGTTAGTTTTGTTAGGAGCATGGCCCTGGTAGGTCAACCATGCGCCAGTAGATAGTGCCACACCTATACACATGTAGGCAGCACTACTAGATTCATGGGTTATTTAAAAAAAACAAAAAGGACAGGACGTAAGGTTGGGAAGGGATTATGCCGGAGGTAGATAATTATATTTCATTGTATACATGTATGAAATTCTTAAAGAATAGATAAAAATACTATATTTTAAAGGAAAAAAATAAGCTTGGCCAGCATGTTAGTACACGTGTGCTATAATCCTAGCATTTTGGAGTTGAGGTAAGAGATTATGACTAAAGACTAGCCTAGCCACATAATGAGAGCAATTCTATTTTGCAACATAGTTTATCTTGTGGTACTAGAGATTGAACCTAGGCATGCTTGCTAGGTAATGCTGTACAACTTCAACCCTCTTACTTTAGTTTTGATGCACGGTCTTGCTAAGTTGTCCAGGAGGCTTAAACTCTTGGATCCTCCTCTCCCAGCCACCCAGAAACTGGCATTATAGACCTGTGCCACCAAGCCTCACTGTATGTGTCACTGTGTGGAACCCACGGGGTTCCTGCTCACAGGAAACTGAGCTTGCTTTACCAGCAGGCTGC